>NC_134271.1:112429730-113072647 GCF_031893055.1 Leptodactylus fuscus | reverse complement strand
CTTTTCCCACTAAGGGGGCATTCACACCGAGTAACGCCGGGCGTGTATCACAGCCGTACACGCCGGCGTTACGGCAGATTGACGAACACTTCCCATTCACTTCAATGGGAGCGGTCGTAACAGCGGCGTTTACAAGCGCTCCCATTGAAGTGAATGGGAAATGTTCAGCAGTCTGCCGTAATGTCGGCGTGTACGGCTGTGATACACGCCCAGCGTTACTCCGTGTGAATGCCCCCTAAACTATATATCTATCAGTTCAGCTCCTCCTGCTCTAACATGATACCTGCAGATAAGACTGCATTTATGTGATGAGAAGTTACCTTTAAGTGTTACCCAGTTGTTGTTGTTTTTTTTTTTTTTGCATATACAGAATGGGGTCTAACTGTATGTATCTTTAGAGTATACCAGGGTTTTGAAGGATGAAGGCCAGATGATAGTAAGTAGGTAGCACCTATGCTGGCAGTCAAGTGGAGGCAAGCGTGGCAAGATAGGGAGGCGGATTCCGCGTCAAAATCTGCTCCAAAAAACTTTGTGTGAACATACCCTAACACCTTGCCTTATTGTCAGTTTGTTGATGTGCAATCATTTGTATTTGTTAGGATTCCCCTTTAAATCAAGGTTTAGTATGAAAAGAATATTGTACTTTAAGCAGTCCATATCATAAATTGACTGCAGAGCTCTTACAACAGACCTACTAACTGTGTGACATTGAGAAACAATCGATAAACTTTTATTTTGTATCCTGCATGCATGAATATAAGTGAATAGAAAAGTGTCTGCTTGGAAAACAATGTTATATAATTTTAGCTATTCATTATTTAATGGGTATCTAAGTAACAGATGTACATAACTAACCATGCTTTGTGTGATTCTTACAGTGGAAGCAATACATTTAGGAAGCCTTATAGCAGCCCAAGGTTACATCTTCCCCATATCAGATCACGTCCTCACACTGAAGGATGATGGAACCTTTTACCGTTTTCAGGTAAGTGACAGCTGAATATTTGGTCATAGTCATGAACAGCTCAATATGTTACATGAAAATAATTTAGACACTTCATTACCATATCCATATATGCTTATAGAACTTCTTTTTCTAAAACAGTGTTGTCATACACTCTTCGGCTGTATTCACACAAAGTAACGCCAGGCGTTTTTTGTGTGTTTTTTGCACATAGTGCCGCGTTAACGCCGCGTAGCGCCGCGTATACGCGGCGTTAACGCCGGGCAATGCCACCGCAAAATAGCGGGGCGTTAACGCGGCGCTATGTGCAAAAAACACACAAAAAACGCCTGGCGTTTCTCTGTGTGAATACAGCCTTCTGGTTTGTACATGGTTTGCATATAGTTGATCCATACTGTAAAAATTGTGCAACTGATATTGGGAAATAATTCTATCTAAAAAATGTTTTATGGGGTTGCAAGCTGGTCACTGTGCAGGCCAGCAATGTTGTCCATGGGTTGTTCATGTTGTTGCTGGGCTGTTCATACTAAATAATCCCTTCTTTTTTCACTAAGGATACAGCAGAAGCTGTACTGTATCCTCCTGACTTTCTCCCAGAGAAGCAGATGTAGAAGCAATATAACCATTTCATTCCAGTCTAAATTATATCCTTGATCCTTTTACTGTATCCTGGGCATACCTGACTAACTGAACCGTACTAGAATGACACGCATAGTTATATATTTTGAACTTGAACAGGTGCTAGTACAAGTAGATTATTGTGATATTTCTGCAAGGAAACATGGTTTTTAAATAATACTTTACCAAGTTGCTCTAAAATTCATATTCATATTCTTATACTTATAATGAAATCTAAGCTATATAGTTTAACAATCATTAAATATAATATCGTAAATATAATATGTATAATGGAAACAACTACAGACTTGCAGCCATAATCCAGTCCACAGTGTATGTGCAGCCAGACCTATTTATAAAATTCTTCAATATATAAAGCATAACCAAAGTTTAGAAAAACTTTTGATTTTCTGGTGCATGTGGGACATTAATTATGTAATGTGCTTTATTAATTGATTTTCACGTCTGTCAGTTAAGTCTAACACTGATATCCACTACTGTCACTTCTTTTTTTCTTTTTTTTACCTTGTTTCTATCTCCAGCTTCTCACTGGAGTACGGCTTTACAATATTTATTAATGTGACAAATGCTGTCAGAAAAGGAAAAGTTGCTTGAAAGTTTAGATATGCGTTAAATAAATATATGGTACCATCATTACTACTGTTTATATCTCCCTATAATGAGATTACTATACACATCTTTAGTGATGTTATATTCATTGTCCAACATGAGATGCTATTTTCAGCCCATGGACAAGAGTGCTGCTGTTTCTGGATAGAGCAAAGCATTTTTCTATTATTGGACAACCTCTAAGCATTTGGTCCCTGATGTACTCTGATGGTATACATAGCTTCTGTGTTTATTAATAGTATTTGCAACAACTTCTTCTGCTGGTCAATAGAATATCTAACTTTCTGCCTCCTATTACCAATATTGTGCACTTTATTTGTATGTATGTGTGCAACCAAGGGGACAAGCCTCTCAATGTTATATCTAAAAAGTATATATACAGTATATCTGTGTGATATATATAGTCTTCTCAAAGAAATCTATTGTTGACAGTAAATAATCAGTTGAAGTTCAATGTTTTTGACATAGTTGCATGTAGCCTTAATAAACAAAAAACTTTTAGCAAAATAAGAGTTAAAGAGTTAAATAAGAGTTTTTTGTTAACATTACTTAAAATATTTGTTAAATTGATCCAGTGGCATAGTTATAAGGGTTGTGGTGGTGACTGATCGTTATGTTATGTACTGAATTGTTCTTCCAAATCATGTAAAGAACTATGCAGCTATACAGTTACAGCTGCACATACCTCTCTATCTTCTCCATTTACTGAACTGTATGATCAGTTCGGGGAGGAAACAGGAAGATTCTGCCATTGGAATAACCAAAGTAAATAACAACCATGAGGCTAAGGCCCCACGGGCCGGAAACGCTGCGCTAAAGCGCTGCGGGAACAATCGTGGCTGGAACGCATTGCAGTTCTTCCCGCAGCGCTTTGAACAGAAAGTTCACGGACTTTCTGTTACCATTATATCTATGGGAAAGCCATAGTTATAACTGATATGCTGCGATTTCCAAAACCGCGCCGGTTATGGAAATCACAGCATGTCCACACTGCAGTTTTAAATGCAAAGTGAGCATGGGATTCGCATGAATCCCATCAAGTTTGCAGTTAATGTATGACGCCACGATTTTTTACGCTGTGGGCAAATTACGGTGCTTCCGGCCCGTGGGACCCCGGCCATAATGCTCTGTTTCATTATTAGGGTGCTGTCCATTAATATTTATTTGCTGTGGCTCTGTATTGACTTTCTGGTCCCTAGCTGCGCTGTTCAAAGTCTTATAGAATACAATGCTGAAGGTTATGTGCCGGCCACAGGCAGTCAGAGTGAGAGATAGTTGCGCAGTGAATGGGTGGGGCCTCAAGCTGAACTTTTGCACCAGGACTCATGAGTCTTTAGCTATGCGCTTTCCTTTATCTCAGTATCTGTAATCTTAGAAATTCTATCTAAAATTCATGAGTGTGAAATCTATAGTGTATTTAATGATTAGGAAATTACTAGAGCAGAAGATTGTCTCATTTTTTGGGGAGAAATGGCCTTATCCTAGATCTAAAAAATATTATATTTTTTGCAAAACATTTATGTTTCAAGTTCAGTTCTTTAACTTGAAACTTTCACAAACTGAATAGGGGGAATGTATTTTGTGATATAAAAAATAACAGTGGTCTTAGACATCAAACACAACGTTGATACACTGGGGCTCTACTGAAACTTTAGCTTTGTGGTACAATTGAAATAACTTTGTGTATGCCAAAAGTCATGAAAAGAGAGACAAGTATGACAAGGCAGCATCAGTTTATGACCACTGCATCTCTAAGCTGTACAGTATCTGTGCACTATCTCAATGGCAGCAACTGACAGAAGGCGTGTGGCAGATGACTGTAAGGTCACATGAACATGAACAATGACATAAAAAAGGACATAAAAAAACAGATTAAACTGTCTGTTCCATATCCATATCTCACTTTATTTTTCATCCATTTTCTGGCCGTTGTGTTTCTAATAATTTTAGGAATGGGCTATTTTTCCTAGTTCAGGACTGGATACATTTTTGTTTGCTCTTTTCAGACATGCAGTTTTGAGGGCTTTACCATTTTTTTTCTTTGTGTTATTCAAATTTTTGCACCTTTTTTGTGATAAATAGGTATTTATTTTTCTGTTTTTCTATGTTTATTTTCTTTAACATCTGAAAATGTAAACAAAAGAGGTGAAATGTGTCTGTTTTAAATAATTTTCATTCTCCGTTTCAGTATATTTTACATATGTGACAGTTATTGTTCTGTTGACAGGAGCAGGGGCTAGAACCTGTGATGAGGGCCTGGTGTGGTGATTTATGGTGTTTTTTTTCCACTTTTTTTTTCTTTAATACACATTGTACCCCCATACGGTAATTTTTTATGTTTTCTCCTATAACTGGGGATAAATTAGCCCCCGTTACAGGAGGAACACTGCCTCTTATCTCTTACTAAAGAACTGAGCTGGGTCTGCTATGACCAAGTAGCTCATGCAGTTCCCTGCCCTTTGTGGTTAATTGATCATCTGGACATATAAGGTCAAGGGGCAGCCTAGAAATCGCTAATGTCCATTTGATATTCGTTTTTAAAGAGGTCCTTTCACCATCTGGGGCACATGCAGTTTTGTATACCGCTAGAAAACCATCAGTGCACTGAATTCAGCGCACTTCACAGGTGAAGAGCTATTGGTGCCGGTACCATAGCAGTACCGGCACCAATAGTCAGTCAGGCACGGCCTTCCTCACAGCAGCATCTATAGTGCTGTGCTGTGAGAGCGGTGAGGAACGCCCCCCTCTCTCATAGTATAACGCTATAGACACTTCTGTAAGGAAGGGCATTTCTGACTGACTGTCAGAAACGTCCTTCTGAAATTGAAGAGTTACGGTATCGGCACCGGTAGCTCTTCAAAGGGGGCACAGAACGAGGAAAAACGATAGTGCACTGACTTCAGCCCACTGTTGGCTTTCTAACAGTGTATTAAACCGCATGTGCCCCAAATGTTGAAAGGTCCTCTTTAAGTGTCATTTAAAAAATTAGATGAACTTCATTGGCCCATTTTTATGTAACCCACTAATCTACTTTTAACGACCCTGGTATATTAGCCAAAAACTGAATCATAGAGTTTTAGGTCCATCAGGCCAGAAAATAAACATATATAGGGCATGGAAATGGACGGTATTCAGTGTTGATTTTAATACAGATGTGTACATGTACCCATCAATTTCCATTGCTCCAAAAACAGAAATGTGAGAGATGCTAAAATATGTTACAGGTCATGAGGCCTAAATTATAGGAGTCCTTTGGACTAGTAAGGGAGCCTATTTGATGATTATAAAAATATATAATAATCTCTAATAATATCTTAATAAGACAAAATAATGTCCAGGCAACAAGAACATCCAAATACTTCAATATAAATCAATTTAGTTACTAACAACAAATTCTAAGTGAATTCACTACCTGATACCTGGGAATATGTGTAGCCCTGGGAAAAACATCTTGTATCCTGGAAGGAAGACTTACAACAGGACTTGTTAGTCTTCCCATGGTCACAAAGAATAGTTACATTTTTACTATCCTATTTAGGACTGATCATAAAGTACACTAAATGCACATCTAGCCTTTCACAGAAGAATGATTCCTACAAGTAAAGTTAAGCTTTGTATTATCTTTTGCTATACGGGGCTTCTGTAGTCATTACGATTAAATCACAGAACCTAACAATTTGCTTTTTAAGCTTTTAAACCTAATGCATACATGAATTATTAGCACAGACTCATAACATAGTTGTCTGCACATTTCATAAAGGAGCATTAATATTCAAGCATTGCACTGTCAAGCCTCATCTAATTAGCCTGCAAGTAAGCAGGGGTCAGACAAGGGCAGGATCCTTCTCAATAACTGGAGCGTCTGTCACACCATGCCATCCCAGCCATTCTCTACCCCCTAGGACTACGGTTTTTGTGTGCATTTTTATTTATTTATGTATATTTTAAGGTTACTGGAAAACTATAGATGCCTTTCACTAAAAATGACAATACAGGAGTTAGAGAGTATACAATGTACTTCATATTGAAATACAGTAAATCTAATTTATCTCCACAATGTGCTTGGCAGTAAAGTGTCTGTGCTTCAATGACAGCGTATTCCAAAGCAGTCTACAGTCATGTTACTGTCACTATTTGTCTTCACTGCGACTTGTGCAGTCACATCTTTACTATATATTTCATAGCAGGTTTAGAATATGACAATATTATAGAAGAGTATAGCAATAGAAAAAATTGCAACATGTTCTGCTCATAAAATGACTGCAATTGATGTAAATTTGTAGGGAAACTTGAACATAACACATTTTTTTTTTTGTATTATATGTAGGGGTTGTTCAATATTTTACAAACATTTTAAAAAGATTTTACCAAAAATAGCAGCATACCTGTATATGATTGAGGTTTTTATTATATTTCAGCTCCATTTACTTCAGTGGAGTTAGGATGCAATACCAGAAACGAGGATCGCCATGTCGCTGTTTTTGGGGAAAAAGGAGCCATGTTTTGGGTGTTTTTTTGTTCTTGTTTTTTTGGTTTTTGGTTTTTATAAAGGGATTCAATCATTAAAACATCATTTTAATATAATTTTTCCCCCTAACACGTAGGAATAGCCTTAAGAAAGTCTATTCTTCTTCTACCTTTAGATGGCACTTAAACAGCACTGGGCATGTCCCCAGTGCTGCAAGAAAACTCTCCAGCGATGGCCTCTTCTTCCTCTGGAACGCCTTTCTCCATGACATTTTCATCCAATAGCTTCTTCTGGCTTTATATGGCATGCATGCGCAGTTGGCTCTGCCATCGGGCAGAGCCAACTGCACATGCCTGTGGCCATTTTCTTGTGGCCGCCCTTACTGTGTAAGCGGCCACAAGAAAATGGCCACAGGCATGTGAAGTCGGCTATGCCCGCATGCGCATGTGTGCCATATAAAGCCAAAGGAAGCCATCAAAAGAACACGTTGCGGAAAGAGGTGTTCCAGAGAAAGAAGAGGCCGTCGCTGGAGAGTTTTCTCGCAGCACTGGAAACACCCCAATGCTGTTTGAGCACAGGCCTGTGGTAACAAATACCCTTTATCATGCTACCACAGGTTGGTTCTTCTCTCTTTAGTCAATCTTGTATAGTACTCTATGCTTTCCTATAGCCACATTTTAAATATATGTCAATTGCACGTATACCTGTGGTGATGTAGCAAAAAGCTATAGCAGCCAAGTACAATGCATTGTGGAAAAGCATCAGTAACCAGATGATATCTTATGCTATACCATATCTTTCTTATCTTGTGCAAAATATGCTATCTAAATATGATATATATTATATACACAGCCCATATATATTTACCAATTCTCTATTCTTTTAGGCTCCATATTTCTGGCCTTCAAACTGCTGGGAACCAGAAAACACAGACTATGGTAGGTCTAACTACTGTATAATTAATTCTTTTTTCAAATTTAGTTATATTTATGGATTTAATTCAATAGCAATATTTTAAAATCTTCATTGTATAAAAGTACATTTATTTATTTATTTTTATGTCTTCCTATAGCTATATATCTATGCAAGAGGACCATGCAGAACAAAGCAAGATTGGAGTTAGCAGATTATGAAGCCGTAGGTATACCAAGATCATAGTCTGTAGATAGAAAGGAAACTACATGTTTTCTAATGTAATATGTAATTTTTGTTGATTTTTTTTTTTTTTTTTTTTTGCATTTAGACATACCTTGACATAACTTTAGGACATAACTTGATTTTTTGTTATTGTTGATAAAACATTGATGTTGTGGCAGGAGTTGCATATTTCTTGTGTATTCCTAGTCTTAGGGCCCTTGCACATGACAGTGAAAAACAGACATGTGACAAATGGCTTTGCAGTGTCCATCACATATCCATTGAATTCAATCTGTCAATTCACATGTCCATTTTTTTCACTGTTCGTTTTTTTATATCTCTCAAATGGATCCAATGCAAGTCTATGGGATCCATTTTTAACTGACATGAAACAAGTAAAAACTGATACAAAACAGAGGATGCAATGGATACAAAACTAATGCAAAAAAGTCATCAAAAATGGACATTGATAATCTTTTTTTTTTAATGGCCGTTACATCCATGAAAAACATCACTGTCATGTGCAGGAGGCCTCACCCCCTTACAACTGGTAGAAATTGAGGGTTAAGAGAAAACAGGTAAGTTACACAGTACTTAGATAACTCCCTTTTTAGAAATCTACAAACATTTTCAGTTTGGAAGATTATTAAAACATTTTATGTTGCAAATAAATTAAAGGGGCTCTATCACTGAGAAAAGTCATTTTTTACTAATCACATACTTGTTTAGGCTTTAGAAATGCTATTTCACACTTACCTTTAGTATATAGATTGCCTCAGTGGTTTCTGAATAAGTCCATTTTTATCTATATGCTAATGAGCCTCCAGCCAGCACAAGAAGTTCCCAGCAGCACTCTTCCCTGCTATTATCTCCTATTTGTGTGTGCAAACAGGAAGCTGAGTCATCAGCAGCAGCCTGGACTGTGCTCATAGGAAACAATAGCAAAGAGGGTGCATGATGCATTGTGCACCAGTCTAATTAGCATATGAATAAAAATAGAGTTATTCAGAATCCACTGATTGCAATTTACATACTAAAGGTAGGTGTGGAATAGACTTTCTAAAGGCTATGCAAGGATGTGATTAGTTACAAATGACTTTCCCAATGAAAGAGCCCCTTTAAAGATTTTTTTCATTTGATATATATAAAATTTATGTATTATTTATACATTAGAGAATTGCCAATGCCATTCAGAGTCACATTCATGGTTAATTTATTTTGCAATTCTTCTAAAACTTGTACATGACCATTCTTCTACAGCCTCTAAAACTCCTGAACACGACCATGTGCAGTTCATGGGTCCGTAAAAATGGCACGATGTCACACAGATTGCTATGTGTGTTATTCATGGTTTTCACTGACCTGTACATTAAAAAGGACCTTTCACCGATTTGCGCACAGGCAGTTCTATATACTGCTGGAAAGCCGACAGTGCACTGTCGGTGAAAGGTCCTCTTTAAATTGAATGGAACAACTCGCAAATACAGACAGGTACAGGTACTGCTCCATATTTTGTGGCTCTTCACTATGGCCAAGACACACAGTCGCAAAAACTATGGCTGTGTGTATGGACCCATAGAAATTCATTTGTCCGTACTTTGATCCACCATTTATGAAATGGCCTTCACTTGGCCATTATAGAATCCATGATTTAAATAAATGGCTATGTGATTTATACCCATAGACCTTCATGGCTTTTACATGTGATAGCTATTCAAAAAAAATGGATGTCACATGTCAAGTTGTCTGTCATGTGAATAAATGCAACGTGCACTTTTTTTGAGAACACGTTGAATCCAATCTGTCTGTTCAAGTGTCTGGTTTTTATATGGTCTGTTTTTCACAGACTGTCAGAAATCTGACATGCACTATCTTTGACCATTTTCATGGACATACAAACCAAATAGGTACATTTCAATTTACATGGCCATAATACATTGATATTATAGGGTTCATATTATGGACGTAAATCCCATCCCAAGCACGTCTAATGAACCAAATTTACATAGGTCCCATGGATGTGTTATGACAATGCAATTGAAGCCTAGCTTTAAAGGCGTTGCTGATGCTGTACTATATACAGTGTGAAGCCAATTGGCTCTTTGCCTTGTACAGTGGCCAGGTGCCAGTACTGCAGCTCAGCTACCTTTGTAGTCAATAGGAGCTGAGCTGCAGTGGCGCTCAGCCTATATACAGGGCACAGAGCCAATTGCTTTTGGGCGCCAGAAGCAGCCCGGGACAGCTGATCCTTGTGGGGGATGAAAAAACAACCCAAATCTGCTCCAAATTCTGCCTGAAATCTGGCTATTCAGTGCATTGAAAAAAGAAGCATCCTACTCATTCTTGCACAGACTGTGACATAAGGCATCACGTCTGAGGGCCCCTTCACACAGAGTAAATGCGCGTGTATTTTGGCAAAATACATGTGTAAAATAAGACTCCCATTGACTTCAATGACATTTTTTTACCCGTGTAAAAAAATCACGTCAAAATACAAATGTAAATGTAATTGAAGTCAATGGGAGTCTTATTTTAACACGTGTATTTTAGCCAAAATACACAGGGCCGTGTGAAGGGGCCCTGAAAGCCAAGGCTTCAGACAAGTTCCATGGGGCTGGTTTTTGGAGAGTGATCTTTGCCAGAAGACCGCCTCAAATTCCTCTCCAAATTCTCGATTGTAAACTTATCCAAAATATCACATGGATGTGGGATGGTTAGGAAAGTTATTCAAAATTCTGAAGCAAATTCGGGAGTTTATCAACAGGTTTTACGTCTAGCGAGTGTCACAACCAAATCCCCATCTAATACTGAAGTATGCATTATTTATTATGTAAGGCTTTGTGTTGTTTGTTTGCGTGTGTTTTATAAACTGGTTTAATAACAAAATGGGAGTTTGGCTAAAACGTATCCACACAGATCTTTCACCGGCCATTAGAGACCTAATACCCTGACAAAACAAGAAAAATTGTGTTCTGAGGCAAGTTAATGTCGGTAACAAGATGTATTCATCAGTATATTCATTGTGGATATAAATTAGTCATGCCAAAGTATAACTTCCCCAATGTAAAAGCTTTAGGAGATTGTATGTGCTGAAAATAGAAAGCCTTAATCAGCCTAAAATGTACAGAAGTAAAGCCTGTCATTCCTTTATTTCATTCTAGTCCAATGAAGACGCAAGCCAAACAAAATGTTTTAGGATATAATATCCAGTACTTGGCTCAAGATCTTTTCTAATGGTCGTGCATTAGCCAAAGATTGCTTTCACAGTAGCATAGTATAATACATTATTTACATGTTAAATATTTCTTTTTTGGTCTCTTTTACTCATTGGCAGGAGAATTTAGCAAGACTTCAGCGGGCATTTGCAAGAAAATGGGAATTCATCTTTATGCAAGCCGAGGCACAAGTCAAGTAAGATATAACACAAATATATTAAATGACTTTAGCCCATATGCTATTATTTTTGATAATTTACTTTTAGCCAAAACCCGGAGTAGAGACTCAAAGGATAAATATAAAGCACTCACTAATGTTTTTTCTCTGTTTAGTAAGGCTTCCATTTGTAGCTCTCAATTGTTCAGTTGTAATATCATTGGTTCTGATGCAATGACAGAACGGGAATATAGTACATACTACATACTGTAGTGTGAAACCAGCCTTAGTGTGATATACAAATTATAATGTATGCTAATGGTACTTTCAATGTCTGGTCTCTATGCAACACCTAGTGGACTTCAGTGGTACTGCTGTTTTCTATTCTCAGTTTGGAATAGAGGGAATTCAAGGTCATCGGTTTTCTTCCTTACATATACCAGTGCTTACACTTGTTTTGTGAAAGCAATCATTTTCTATGAAAACGAATTATGAGATTCTACAAAAAAAACCACATACTGAAACAACAACATACTGTTTTAACACACAAGCACAGTTGAGTACTTAGAAATACACTACATGTGCCATAGTATGTGACTCTGTGTAGTATATAAAAAACAAGCTGTATAGTTTACACCCACCTAGCTAACAGGTCAGGGGACAGCTAATTGTGTGGTAAAAATATTAGTTTCAGTCCTCCTAGTGCTGTTACTGGAGTTGTCCTAGGCCAGTGATGGCGAACCTATGGCACGCGTGCGTGCCAGAGAGAGCATACAGAGCCCCCTCTGCTGGCAGACGTGCGGTCGCCTTGATCGCTCACTAACGAGGAATCTGGTGCAGGATTTCTGGTGCAGGTATAATCCTGTGTAGGGGCCACTGCAGGCTAGATTGTACTGTGTGTGGGGGCCACTGCGGGGCAGATTGTACTGTGTGTGTGGGGGCCACTTCGGGCCAGATTGTACTGTGTGTGTGGGGGCCACTGCAGGGCAGATTGTAGTGTGTGTGGGGGCCACTGCAGGGCAGATTGTAGTGTGTGTGGGGGCCACTGCGGGCCAGATTGTACTGTGTGGGAGGGGGAACTGCGGGGCAGATTGTGCTGTGTGTGGGGGCCACTGTGGGGTAGATTGTACTGTGGGGTCCCTTCACTATTTATATCACACAGTATCTGTTTTATAGCAGACATAATATTAGTACAGGCTGTAATAACGATGCATGGTCACTATAAAACAGATCCTGTGCGATATAAGTAGTGAACATTAATTGCTCAAAAGTACCAAATGCAGAGACCTTTACCTTTCAGTACAAGGTCTGTAAAGCCCCATTCACATGACTGTAATTTGTGGGTCCACTATTGTTATGTATTTTCGCTGTTCAAGAATTTGAGGACTTCTTAGAGTCAAGTATAGTCTGATTACATTTTAAGACTTATTATACACAAAAAGTACAGTGCTTATAGTTGCAAAAAGGAAACAAAAGAAACACACACAAGAAAAATGGTATACAAAATAAAAAAAATTAAAAAAGAATAATAAAAAAAACAGTCATTTTTCAAGCCTGGCCATGGAGATTGGTGAAGAAAGAGTGCAGACTACAAGCTTGGTTGTTTATCCAGGTATCAGACAAAGGGAGCCCAGTACATAAACAACTTTGTAAGAATCCTAATCCAGTCCACTTTTGGGCATCAGGGCTGGATAATTATATGAACGCAGTCCATAAATTTGTGTGGGTACCTCATAACTGTGGGTGAGTACCTCATATCAGAATGATATGCCAAATATATTTACCAGGCCAAGCATACCAAACATGCAGGTGAAATTCTAATCACAGAAATGTGATTTGAAGTGATAATGAATGTTTAAAATTCAGATGTTTGGCTCCAGGGTGGAGACCAAGCAAATGGTTATAAAACATGAGTTATGACATGCATGTCTTTTCCTTTCTATAGATTTCCCAGATAGAAGGCTGAGAAAAGTGGCCATGGTGTCTAGTATGACACTGATACAAAGGCATTTGGCATTTATTTGTAAATAAATGTGACTGACTATAGTGGAATTAACATCTTGGGCCTAATGAATTACTAGCATCCTGGAATGTGCATTGTGAATTTAGTTAGTATAGGCAGAAGACACACTCAACTCAGATTAAAACAATACATAAATACAACAATGACCGACATTTATAACTAGACACAATGTAATATATACATAACTACATAACTCATAACAGGTATCTTCAGTGTGAGCCCACTGCCCAGTATGGTATCACCCAGCATAACCAGTCAGCCAGGTATGTTTAGCTTCTTTTACACTTTGCCTATCTAGTTCTGGTATCAAATTTGCTGGGTCAAATCTGCTGAAACCTAGTATATAACACGGACACAAAATGCACAAGAAACTCATTTTCACCTCCCATGTTCCACTTCAGTCACTACGTCATCCCTGTCTGTTTCCAAGCTGCCATCAGATGAGAAAGAGGCGGAATGAAGAATCAGGGAGTGATGGCTCCCTCCTTCACCACTGTTCCCAATTCTGTGTCTTCCAAACAGTTAGTATGAGCTGGGATTGGTGAGTCTGTATTTAAGCAGCACAAGTTAAGTACTACTCACACAACCGAGAATATAGCCTGGTACACGGCTGCATTCAAATTGATTCATGTGAATGGGGGCTATTCACATAACTGATATTTTGACGGTCCATTTTAACGGACCACCAGCAGGACATCTTCTATTTCTTTCTCATTTTCATCAGTGAAAACGGGTGCATGAGGCGTGAAATATGTATATTTTTGACTGATGTTTTACACATTGTTCAGGTAAATGTAGCCACAGTCTCATTTTTTCATTTGTTTTAAACAAAATGTATATATATATATATATATATATATATATATATATATATATATATATATAGGAAAACACTTTATTTCAGGAGCTATATAACATGTTCTACTTAATATTCAGGGGTGCTAATAGTGTTAACAACAACTGTATGTCAGGCAGATTGCTGCCAAATGCAATGATTGTGGCCAACTCTTGTGTCTGCCCAACTCATCATTCCTTACCACAGATGGGCTGTAACACCAGACAATAAATTTCTGTGCCATTTCTGTCAAAGAGAAGCAGAAAGGCGAGACTCCAGTGGACAAGAAGTGCAAACATCGGATCAGCGGGCATTGAAAAGCGTTGCTTGGCTATATGAGATATCTGCTGCATTAAGCAGAAGGGAAGGTCAGAATTTGGTGCCAGTGTTATGAATTGATGACCCTTCTGGTCAGGTGTCAACAGTTCAGGCTGGTAAAGGTGAAGTGATGGTCTTTGGTGAAATGGTTTTTGGCACACCCTAGGTCCTCGGATACCTGTTGATGATGGCTGTGAATGCTATAACAGATTGCTGCGGTTTTGAAGGCCAAATGAGGTCCCTTGGCTATTAGATGGATGTCTATTAAAGTGGCCATTCAGTGTACATTACAGTATATGAGTAGAAACAAGACTAATCACATGCATCGTATTTAAGAAAACAAAATAAATCAGATAATCTCATGATGCGCCTGAGGAATGGACACGAGCCAAAATCTGCATGTTAATAGCAATCATATGAAATGAATTAGTATAATGTGACAGCTTGCCTAGCTATGCTAAACCAAGAGGACGCTTTGGAAGCTGACTTTAATAAATGAAGTAATTATATGATGAGGATAATATGAATAAACCTGACATATAAAAGAGTTACAGACGCTGTTATTCTGTGTTATGCAGTGTAAATCTGGCTCATGGTAGACTTAAAAGAGTATACTTCATGTAATACTGAGATTGTATGCTATAGATATATAGTGAATGCGTAATAAAGACCTCGCAGGATTTGGAGGGAAAAAAAACACAGATTGGGTGCGCTCCTTGGGTGGAACTATAAACGTATAGTGCTTTATGGTCCGTGGTTAAGAACCTCCAAATTCGACCAAGGAACACACTTCCCAATATTCAGGGGCATTAGAAGTTTTAGGTTCTTTTACTTTTGGGTGATATGGAGGTCGCAAAACACACCTGTTGTAACTGACTGGCTGGCGAAGGCTGTATCTTGTTGGTAGACGAATAGTGTGAGCAATGGAACTGATATACAGTACAAAAAAAACCCGGGGTGGCACACTCCTCGTGGAAATACGACAAGCAAATGATGTGAAGAATAATGATGCTTTTATTTAAACGATAACACGTTTCGGGGTTTTTGTGTTTTTAGTAAAACGCAGCCCTTTGTCATGTCTGTAAATACAGAAGCAAAGCATGCTGGGATCATGGTAAAGGCAATCCAGTAGTTATATCAGTTCCATTGCTCACATAATAAAGACCTAGTATTTACCCCCTTATAAATATAATGCTTGATCTGTTCATTGCGAAAGCCATAACATTATATTTTTCCAACGTTGTAGCCAAACAAGATCTGCAAAAAAGTTTATTAGCTTAGGCATTTACCTGCTGTCTAGTATACAGTAGAAAGCTGATGTTGAGGATGATAGGCTCGCTGACCTACTAGGTCCTTGTGCTGCTGCACAGGTTGCACCAATGGTGTGTCCGCCACTGGCTCTTTAAATATTTGTGTTTTTCCATCAGGTTTCTATGCTTCCATTTAAAAAAGAAATGGAAACCTGACACAGTCATTATAGTGTAGGTTGGCAGAGAAAAATATACAGATCATTGTAGATCAGACAAAAGGATCATGAGGGAAATGTCATTAAATCTGAAGCAAGTATGTACTTTCATCTAATTTGGTTATCAGTCATCTGTTACAATACCAAGAGATCTTAAACCTCAGCAAATCATATTGTGCAGAATTACTGTATGGAGTCTTTATGATGTTGGTTACCACTGGGATTTCCAACATTGTGACAGTAAAGTGTTTAGTACTATAGCCTTCATCTTTTGCAAGACTATACCACCTTCAACCATGTGTTGCCTGGCATTTCAACTCAGCACAATTGGAGTTAAGGGACTGTTCAGTTACAAAACTGAACATAATATGCACATTCACTTACCGGGTAGCTACCTATATGTGGCACAAAGGAGACTGCTTTCTTCTTGCTGTAGAAAAGCTTATTTGCATGCTTATTTCATATGTACCGTCGTTGCCTTTAAGACTCTATACCTCAGTTGGAACTCCTCAATGAAACCAGTACACGCCCTAAACATAGCACATTGATGAAGTTGGCAGCATCCCGAAAAATATAGCAAACCTTTTGTCCATGTGTTCATGGGGTCTCAGTGGTCGGATCTGCACCTATCAATAATGTTGAAATATTGTCGAGATATAAATGAAAGAAAATTGCAATAGCATCACCAAAATGGTCCTGGACTGGTGTCATGTCAAATGCTAAGCAAATCCTCAATGTTCCATATAGTCAAACCAGGTATATTCTAATAGCCCTCAAGTCCATAGCTATAACTATTTGCACCAATATATATGACATTATATATTAAATTGTTGCATTTCAGAAGTCTACTGGCAGAAATTTGACAGTAAAAAAATAGCATATTAAACAAAATATAAGCTAAAATACTTTGAATTTGTTCATTTGCAGGATTGACAGGAAAAAGGATAAAACTGAAAGAAAGATCCTGGACAGCCAGGAAAGAGGATTCTGGGATGTGCACCGACCTGTGGTATGTCTATATTTTCTTTTTTCTGTTTTACAAATGTTATTTTATACAAAGCCAATATAGGAATAATCCAGCTAAGATAAATAAAGGTTACACGTGTACATGGATCTACAATTGGCATAACTGTGTATGGGTGGGAATAATGGACTCAATG
The DNA here is from genome assembly GCF_031893055.1 of Leptodactylus fuscus. NCBI lineage: Eukaryota > Metazoa > Chordata > Amphibia > Anura > Leptodactylidae > Leptodactylus > Leptodactylus fuscus. The sequence continues at coordinate 113,055,657 of NC_134271.1, read as the reverse complement.
TGACAGACAAAACAGCAGTCTGCATGACCACAAGAAGTTCATGGTACAAAACATGTGGTAGCACCTCAAATCCAGGTGAATAGTAAGAAGGAGCATGTAAATAACATAGCCAACACTAATTATAAAGACGTTATTGTAGCAAGGATATTAAAAATGAAGAGGAGAAAAAAAGTATTACTTTGAATACTGTGGTCATGTCAGTGGTGAACCTAGCCTCTCTGCTGCCTGAGGCGGACGATCAGTATATATATATATATATATATATATATATATATCTCACAGCAGCCCCTGCAGCCTATATTATGCCCTACAGTGGCACAATAGACTGTGGGGCTTAATAGAGGTTGCAGGGGGCCGCTGTGGGGCATAATAGAGGTTACAGGAGCCACAGTGGACCCTTCAAGCTCTATTATGCGCCACAGTTGCAAACCCATGAACTATTATTATACTCAGGGGTCTTTTCAGACCCTGAGTATAATAATCGGAGCCACAGGGGAGGTGAGGGAACATAATAAACAGTGTTACTCACCTCTCCGGGATCTGATCTTACTCCTAGCAGGCTTTGGGCCTATATGGTAATGTGTCAGACGTCACGTGGTCTGGGATATTACCATATAGGCCCAAAGCCTGTGCTAGCAGTAACATATAGGCCCAAAGCCTGTGGTAGCAGTAACAGCCTGTTACCATACAGGCCCAAAGCCTGTGCTAGCAGTAACAGGCTATTACTACTAGCACAGGCTTCGGGCCTATATGGTAGTATCCCAGACCACGTGATGTCTGACACATTACCATATAGCCCCGAAGCCTGCTTGGATTAACACCGGATCCCGGAGAAGTGAGTATCAGTGTTTATTATGTTCTCTCACCTCCCCTGGGGCTCCGATTATTATACTCGGGAGTATAAGACCCCCGAATATTATAATAGCGGCAGTGGGATCACGGACTGGCCCGGGCCTATTCACTACTGCCCGCCGCGGCCTAAAGTACAAGGGGAAGCGGGGGTGGCAGTGAGCAGGTCCGGGATGGTAAATAGGCCGCTGCCTGCTGGTAGATACTCCAGCAGGCAGCGGCCTATTATAAACCAAAAAAAGAGTTATTATACTTACCGACCAACCACGCACTGCTGCTCCCGCTGCTGCATCCTCTTCTCGCACAGGATGTCTGTGTATCAGCGTAGGTGGCGTGATGACGCCGCCTATGCTGATACGTAGATGTCTGAACCAGCGCAAGGAGAGCGGCAGCTCTCCTTGCGCTGGTTGTGAGGGAAAAAAATAAACAACGCCCGGGCTGCCGCCCCCTCGGGACCGCCGCCCGAAGCGGGCGCTTCACATCGCCTCAGTAGAGGTGCGGCCCTGGGTCATGTCATAGCACAAGGGGTACCATCCAAGAGGCTTTGTGCCTTCCAGGAAGACCTGTTTGAAGTATCCTCGAGTAATGGACACTAAGGTGATTTGAACTTTCCATTATGACAAATATGAAGAAGGCAAAAGTGAATCATGTCCAGATAACGCTGGGTTCACACCTGCGTTTGGGGTCTCCGTTCTATGATTTCCGTCTTCTGCATGCCAGAAGATGGAAACCATAGACCGGGTCCGGCCGTGCGCGGCGGTGAGCGTTTTAGGCTCTCCGCCGCGAAACCGGATTTTTTTATCCGGACACAGAGTACTGCATGTCCGACTCTGTGTCCGGATTATAAAACCCGGTTTCGCGGCGGAGAGCCTAAAACGCTCACCGCCGCGCACGGCCGGACATCTCTCTCACCCATTCAAATGAATGGGTGAGAGAGACTCCTGCAGGTTTCCGTATCCTGCCTGTGTTTTAGGCAGGAAACGGAAACCTAAGTACGGAGTGCCGGGGCGCAGATGTGAACGAGCCCTTATTCACATGACAGTCTGGAACACCAACCTCATGGGCTATGGCCAAAATGAAGATGCCGAAGCAATTTTGAAGCCAGAATAGGGATGGTCTGCAGAAAATATGGGCTGCAGGGTCATTTTTAGGATGCTGACCCTACTAATCTATGAAAATTCTATATGGCTCCAAGACTGTAGGTTACTAGTAAGTAGAGAATTCTGATCATAAAGTATGAGATACCATTAGATGGCCATATGAAAGAAAAATTAGATTTGACAGCCAGTACAACATTGAAACATTCAGAATTTACAATTTAGTAGTGTTGATCTTAAAGTTGGTCTAATCTCCAAAACAGGCCAACCTGGACTTCAGCCAGTAGCGAGGTAGTAATATATGCCAAAAGATCATCTGCAGAATATTTGTATTCTCACCTGACAACAGTTATACATTGCATGTCCTGGTTGGCCTAAATGGCTGCCATAACATGTTTTGTAATTTGGACATAAAGGAGATGGGAAGGGAGAAATCCCTGATGGGTGCCATTATGGATGGTAAATGGATAGGGAATTCCTGATTTTAAAGCTGCTCAGGGAAGTTATAGACTGTATAGCGATACAATATGCGGAAAAGTGTAGTGTAATGAAATCCATGATATCCTATAAAACACCTTTTCAAGTACCATAATGGGGATATGCTAGAACTGGGTATGATATATAATGTCTACTATTTCGACAGCGTTATCCTGGACCTTTCCCCCAGTTCATGACCAACTCGCCCAGATAAATTAGAGCTAAAATTATTTGCTAAAAGTTTAGCATAGTGTAAAATTTAGTGTCACAGGCATTGTCCCTGCTGAAACTGTAAATATACAGAAGCAGCCCCACCGAATACAATATTTTAGGACAGTCTGAATTTTTAATATGGTTATAATTATTTCCATTTTTGCAGATACAATAGTGATTTATTAAAGGGATTCTATCATTAGAATCCCTTTTTGAACTAAGACCATGTCGGTATAGCCTTAAGAAATGATATTCTTCTCCTACTTTTATTATTCTGATCCGTGCCACTGTTACGGTGTTTATTCGTCTTTTTTCACCGTTTGCAAATGAATCTTCAGAAAGCACAGGGGGCGTTCTTACACAAGCGTCCGTTCGGCCACAAGAAAACGGCCGACAGACTTTCGCAGTCGTCTCTTTCGGCTGAAGATGCGGCAAAGAGGCAGTCAGGAGAATATGATGTAGGTGTCGCTAGAGAGTCTTCAGACAGAATAGGGGATGCCCCTGTGCTTTTTGTGCAAAGGGGAACACCCATGTTTTCTGAAGACTCATTTGCATACGGAAAAAAAACACCAGAATGGCAGTGAATATTCAAGCACATGTTCCCTATGTTCTAGCTGCAAAGGTCAATCTGCACTATAGATGCATGTTCTGGGTTAAAAGATCTAGATGCAAATGTGATAGGAATTATGACTAAATGAGTCGTAAGGATGTGAAGTGCATTATCTCCTAAGGAAATCAGCAAGTCATTTATGCATATCACGGTACACAGTAAATTATTCCTGGAAATGACACCAACGTTCGACAGAAAATAGCATCATATCAACAAAACATTGAGTATGGTTTTAATTGCTTTGTTATGGACCTGCCGTGAACGTATTTATGTTGTTCTTACTACATGAACACATTTGTGATCTATTCATTTAGCCTGGATGTGTGAATACCACAGAAATGGACATAAGAAAGTGCCGTCGAATGAAGAATCCCCAGAAGGTTAAAAAGGTATACCTGTACAAATACACAAGGTTCTTCGTGGTGATCTAACCATGTTCTAAATCATGATATTATTGTTCTACTTTTTCCCTTTGACGTTGCATTCATTTCCCAGTTTTACTGCAACTCCTGGTTGACCAAATAATGCTATAGATCTGTAGACTATTTTGGGAAGGTGAGAGAGGGAAATACTATCAGATATAAACAGTGAAGTTGTTAGGACGTTTTATAATTAGAAACGTATGAATGGACTTTCACCATAGCATCTGATGATGTCAAAGCTAGGAATAGCACTGTGGTACGTAATACGTATGGCTTTCTTTACCCAGTTTACTTCTTTCCCTCCCAGTGCCTCAGGGTTTCATTCTAGGAAATTAAAGTGATGATTTCCAATTTGAGGTTCTAATGCAGAGCTAATAGGTAAGAACAGCAGGACGATGTCTTTGAAGATGAAGCCTATGTGAATAAATTCTTAATGAAGTGTAGATAAAAGGATCTTAAAAGATGTTTTAGATAGAAGGGAAATATTTGCCTGGATCTCTTACGGAGTAAAAACAGAAAACATTTAGGAAAAAATGGAAACCTTATGTTCTGTTACATTTACCATTGAGAAGTCAATGAAGTAAATGGATTGAAGTAGAAACATCCATTATTTTCCGTTTCAATCCATAAAACAGACCCCCAGATGATGATGCCAACAGAGCTTATTTTATTATAACATTTACTTGTACAACAGGGAAATTTCATATAATTCTTGTTACGGTATATATCTAAAAGCAAACAGAAAAATAAAATAAAAACAGAGCAACAAAGCCATTCGAATTTCAGCAATACCTCTAGGGATGGCAAAGATCAGGCAGATCAGTATACCATAAGATTACTTATTTATATACCTTCAAACAAAGAAACAGTTTCTTCATGTCTTTAAACAAAGAAAAGAGTCAGACAAAATAAGGATTCTTATCATATGTCAGAGGTTTTGTTTATCCTTATTTATTAACTAAAGCATTGGAGAACCAATGGCATTCTGTGTGTCTGCTTCTCTCTATCACTGCAGTTGCACTCTTCAGGTAAGTTCACACGTGAGTTCTTTGGACTGAAATTTGACGCAGAGGCTGCCTCAGATTCTGGTCCAAAAAAATAGCTAGCTGCAACTGGATGCCAGTGCAGTGCAACGGCATCCAGTCACAGAATTCCGCTCCAGATTAGGCCCAAACAAATGGGCCTAGTCGGGAGGGAGGAGTCACAAGGCGGACGTTCGCGGCTGAAACAGCTGCAGAATCTGCCTGAAGAAAGGGCAGGTTGCTTCTTCAGGCGGAAATGACCGACTACCATTGATTTCAATGGGAGGCGTTTTTTTGAGCGGGATTCGGACACGGATTCCGCATCAAAATCTGGTCCCAAAACCCCCCGTGTGAACCCAGCCTTCTCCTTTTTCCCTTCGTTATAAACGCCTATGGGCAGCAACTATAAGTTGGTCCTCCAGTGAAGCTGAAAATTCATCTCATCTTTGCCTTTCTGAAGACAGATTTTATCAATGAATTGCAGGTCAGAAATGAGTGCAAAGGCAAGAGAAGGAGAAGAGGAGTCTGATAAGTGGAGAAGGAAGCATTTTTCCACAAATAGATATGACAAAGATTCTTACTACAGCTTTCATTACGTATTTGCAAGAAAACTTTGAAACAACAGATACATAATATATAAGAGCATACCCAGAAGGAAAAAAAAGCATCTAGCTAGCAGTAACTTGCTATTGTAATAACAATCATATACATATCTTATAATGTATATTAATGTGTATATATATTATGATATTTTTTGCCTTTGCTAGTCAGTTTGTCTAAATAATAATCTTTCTTTATGCTCTTGTCTTTTTTTCAGTCTGTATATGGTGTATCAGAGGACTCACAGTCACAAAGCCCAGTACACATGGCTTCTCATGTGATTAGGAAAACGACAAAAGATGACTTGCGAAGGCAGGTTAGTACATCAGTAAAATATTCTCTTTGACAAAAGAGTATCAAATTAAACTTTTTTATATGCAATTGTAATCATGAAATATGTAAGGGATTACAATATTAGAGCAAAAGGATAAAGTTATTAGGGAACACTGGACAACTTAAAAGCATGCTCTATTACCCTGTTGGGTCACCTCTAGCCTGGGTATCATGTGAGATATGGAGGCATACAGGTCCTGTATCCTGCGGCACATTTGGTCACAGATATTAGAGCTGTAGATCCTGCACACTCATAGAATGCTGAAGCCATACCTTCCAACTGTCCCGGATTCAGCAGGACAGTTTAGGGTCCAGTATCGGCAGGAGGAATGTCCCAGTATCAACTCATCTACTCTGGAGAAGGCAGATGAGTTAAATACAGTGGTGAAGCAGGAGCCTTCCGCAGACAGCTCCTGTTTCACCACTTTGTTTGATGCACATTCCTGTGTGCTCCAGCCCTGGAAGTTGTAGGCACAATGTGATGATGTCTCTCACATTGCGCCTGCAGCTCCCTGAACAGTTTAGGAAAAAAAGGCTTTACAGAGCAGCAAGGGAGCAAGGAGAGAGGAGTATAAGTGTTTAGTTATGTTAAATTGATGACAGATGAAGGGGGGACATTAAACTGTGGGCAGTTTAAGGGGCAACACGGTGGCTCAGTGGTTAGCACTGCAGCCTTGCAGTGCTGGAGTCCTGGGCTCGAATCCCCTCAGGAACAACATCTGCAAGGAGTTTGTATGTTTTCCCCATGTTTGCGTGGATTTCCTCCCATTCTACAAAAGCATACTGATAGGGGAAAAAAATGTACAAATGAAGGGGGCATTAAACTGGGGGCAGATGGACAGGGACATTCTTCTTAGTCCATCAGTGTGCTCCATCTCAAAGCCTGTTAACGGGGCAAAATATCTTGGAATGAGTTGTAGAGGCATGTCTAGCATTCACCATTCTCTCACCAAGAGGTAAACTATCCAAAATTAGCATCTGATAGCCTTTTCATAGGGCAGCAGGGGAAGGAATTTTACATCCTCTTGTGGCAAGACCCAGTATTTAATAAGACCACACTGGTAATAATTGATCTGAGAAATTACTACAGTTTTGCTGCAATTCAACATTACCATCTTGGTGTGTTGTCTTATGTTAATTATGTCAATTATCACCTATCTGCAAGATCCTTACTGCTGGGAAAACCCCTTTAATAGGTGAGATTTGTTCTTTTCCCTGTGCACAGTTATACATTCTTAAACTAAAAAAAGGGTTGTTTTCACAATCCTAACATTAATTATTGTACTGATACTTTTACGAGGTGTTGTAGAGGCCCCAGTGATTGGTTCAGTCTTGTCACTGAATAGTAGGACAGCCCCTTTAAGATGCCTTTATAGTGGTCACATCTATGTTTCTTATGCAGAGCTACAAATTCTTTCCTCCTCCTCTTAGGGTAAGTTCACACGGAGATTTTTGGTCAGGATTTTGAGGCCGTATTCACCTCAAAATCCCGACCAAAAAGGCGTATCCCATTGAAATCAATGGGAGCCGTTCAGGTGTTTTTTTTCCGGGAGCTGGCTTGTTGTGACTCCCGGAAAAAGAAGCGAGATGCTTATTCTTTAGGCTGAGTCGCCTCGCGATTCGGCTTGAAGACACTCCCTCCTCCCAACTAGGCCCATTCATTAGGCCTAATCGGGAGCGGAGTGCGTGACTGGATGCCGGTGCAGTGCAGCGGCATTCAGTCGCGGCTACCCATCTTTTGGACCGGAACCTTGCCCTTTAAAGAGGTTTTCTCTTGAAGGCAAGTTATCCCCTGTCACTTTCTGTGGAAAGTACTGGGAGAGAACACGCAATGCTTTTTCCTGCAGCACTTTTATGCTTCTCATTTGCTACACCTTAAATGATAAAATTCTGTTTGTTGGTAGCGTCCACAAGGGGGAGTTTAGAAACTTGCTGCATATGATTCATACACATAAAAAGTTACGCTCTATGCTCCTAAACTAATGACAGCTATAGACATTTAAAAAAAAAAAAAAAAAACTACACTGAAGGAAAACAGACTGATACTAGGTACAACCCTTTGTTTGGGTTTTCTGATACTGCCAGTGTCTGCAATAGTCCCTGCACTGCTCTGTGCTCTGCAGCTGACAATCCACCTCTTCTTCTGCTCCCACGTCTGTGCAGAAGAGGTAGATAGTCAGCTGCAGAGTACAGAGCAGCGCCGGGACTATTGCATGTGCCAGCAGTCAGAAAAAATGGAGGAGCCGTCCAGCAGGAGGAATTCTGGAAGGAAGAGAGGTAAGTATGATGGGGGGAAGGTTTCAGGGTAACGGAACGTCACTTTTAATCAGAAAATGTCCCTGGGTAAAAATTGGTAAATATACATTTTTGATAAATTTATGTTATTTATAAAGTAGGTAGGGGATGGTGATTAGATTAGTATAGGAATTAGCTTTTATCCCAGACAACCCCTTTAAGGATAATAATATATGTATTTGCACTTCTAAAATGAACTAACGTGAGATGTTTTTTGTTTTGTTTGTAGATAGATTTTCTGAATGTTCAGATAGATCGACATTGTTTAAAGATGTCCAAAGTAGCTGACAGGTAAGTTGGTCATGAATTGCTCTTATGGTAGCCAAAGTGCAAAACATATTATTTTCTCTAAATTATGTTTTTGAAGTCCAGCTGTCTTATAACTTGCTTGCTACTGCCTGTTGTCATGTCAAATCTGTGCGCAGTAGCAGAAACACCATGACAGATTACAGAGATTTTGGTGGACTCCCAGTGTATGTCACACTGTGACTGTCATCAGTGTGGCTAGCTGGCAAAAACACCAGCACTGCTCTTGTCTTCTATGTGAATGTTACAGTCTGTAGTATCTAATGTATGTGGACTGCGAGACAGTGCAGGCAGTGTGGATACTTTTATTTTACTTACTGGCAGCCATTGAAAAATACATTGCTTTGTTCACAAAAAATGGGAATGTCACATTTTTGATGACATTACCACAGTATGTGAACACAGTTGTAAATCTTTCAAGTGCTGGAGGTATTATTTTTTTTTTAATCGCTGTCAGTAAGCAATGAAACAATGCTATATACACTTCCTGCCTGTATTTTCACAAAGTCCCCAAACATGAGATGCTGTACCCCATACAGATACAGTGCAATGCTTATTGGAAGCTTAAGATAAGCTATAAATATTTGTTCATGAGATTTATACATATCTTTGGTGTTTTTTATTGCTACAGAGAAAATGGAGTTTAAATCCATATAAAATTTAGTTTCAGTGTCTGGTGCATGCGCAGTATGGTGGTGGATTCCAGGGAAAAGAAAGCAGTCAGTACTGCACATGCTGCAGGGAGCCGTAAGGAAGGTTCCTGCAGGACATGTCAATCATGCAGTGAGAGTGTAAAGATGTCTGAACTGACAATTAGTGCATAGACAGGTGAATCCACACCCAGGGTGTACCCAAAACGTAATTTGTTTATGGTTTCAAATGTCATTTTCTCTGCAGCAAAATTTCACTTTGAGACAACAAAAGTATATTTAATTTTTAACCGATGGCTCCTATAACACAAACAAAAGGGTTAATAAATGTAATAGTGATGGTAGACTCCCTTTAACTATTTGGTTTCATACTCCAGTTTCTCACTAAACCATTTAATCTACTATCACAACATGTTAGAAAAAACCTTGAATTACTGCAAATCAAAACACACTGGGTGTCCGCACATAGACATATCTAACATATCACTTTGTGATACAATATTTCAAAATTACTATCCCGTGACACACACATCTGGACTCGCCCAACCATTAGACCTCTATCAATGGGCAGTCAGAGGTCGTAGTGTACTGTTCCCCATTAGCTGTAATATAGAGCTCTGTAATATTCTTTCATCATGAAAGAATACATGTTTGTACATAGTGTAACATTTAATAACTTCTAAATTTTCTGTCATATGCAGCTTTATTGCTTTTTCCGAACAATACACAGAGTATGATCCTTTCCTTACCCCGCCTGATCCTTCCAATCCATGGATAAGTGATGACACAACCTTCTGGGATTTAGAAATGAGGTATACATTGTGGATGTTTTTTGGCTGTAATCCCACGTGGCGTAAATGTTGTGGTTTGGCAAAAGCGATGCATTTTACAGTCCTTGCAAAGTGGATGGGTTTCTAGCAAATCCCATCCACACATTGCAGAAAAATGCTTGCAGCAGAAATGCTGCGATACCCAAAACCATGGCATTTTTGGAAATCGCAGCATGTGAATTATACCTACGGAAATGCTGGCAGTTTCCGGATAGGTTTAATGGAAGCAGAAAGTATATAGAGGAAAACTCCATGGACTTGCTGTAAAAAGTGCAGTGGAAAAAACTATGATGCATTTCTGCAATTTTTTCCTGCAGTACTTTTTGGCTGTGGTCCGCTACATTGGACCTTAAGGTTATGATTATGCATGCTATTTAGACTGATATTTATATATAAAGTGATTTATACATAGTTACACTAACCAATCAGTATCAACTTCATACTAAGGTCCCGTTCACATGCTAGACTCCATCCTATTTCTGTTTCCCATTGTTTTCAACTGCACCCTGATTCAGACATAGAGTCTGCAGCACGAAACTTCTTACGCTAGGTTCACACCTGCATTCTGTTCTCCGTTCTGTGGTTTCCGCCTTCTGCATGCAAGAAGACGGAAACCACAGACCAGGGTCCAGCCGGGAGCGGCGGTGAGCGTTTTATGCTCTCCGCCGCAAAACCGTTTTTTTTTAATCCGGACACAGAGTACTGCATGTCCTACTCTGTGTCCGGATTAAAAAAACCTGTTTCGCGGCGGAGAGCATAAAACGCTCACCGCTACTCACGGCCGGACAGCTTTCTCACCCATTCAAATGAATGGGTATGAAAGAGTCCTGCAGGTTTCCATGTCCTGCCTCTGTTTTGTGCAGGAAACGGAAACCTGCAGAACGGACACCTGGGCGCAGATGTGAACGAGCCCTTACTGATTAGGGAGTTGGGATGGAAATGAAAAGGAATTTGAGGCACACGTCTGCCTGAAATTTCTCTTCATTTTGCAAAGTATGAACAGGTCCTATGTCAGTACTTAGTCAACAAATAAAGTTCCACTTTATTTTATGTAAATGTGTTTATATATTATTTTTATATAAATGTTTATCAGCAAATGTTATGCAATCAGAGAGAAAGATCATAACTTTTGTTTTTCATCATTTTATTACTAATATATTTAGTATTCTATTTTCATATACAGGATGGAGTCCCACTTACTGGAAGCCCTGGAAAATTTCATAAAATAAGTTTTGTATAAATTTCACTCAAAACATTCATTTCTCTGTGAGAATCAGGAACATGTGTTGGAAGTGTCCTTGGTTTATGGTTAAACACACATGAAATGGTGCAGAACATTGAAGACAGGTTGTTGACTTCTACAAGAAAGTCTACACAAATTGATTCAGCAGATGGGGACATCCAAGGGCACATGTGAAAATTCTACAAAATGAATCGTCTTTACACATATCAAGTGACTGCGGTGCATGAAATGAAGGTCCTGATAAAAACAAATGCTTTGTGTACTGCTATTGGTTTGAAGCATTTGTTGCCAACAATGCTTCCAAGAGAATTCTTGTTGTTGCATAGTTTACAGGTGTAGAATGGCTTCACTTTTCAGAATACGCCGATGCGGATAGGTGAAAGTCATGGCAGAACATAATCGACTCCACCTTTTTAACAGTACTGTGACCAGTGCAGTGCATGAGGTTTACCATACATTTGTAAATCAATTGAATGAGGAGTAAATTAGCACTGGCAACTTGCCACACTTTCAATGCATCCATATCTGAAAGTTAAGCATTTTTAGGGAGATTGGATCATTTTTAGTAACACCGGACACGCTTGCAACATCTTTCAACAATATGGAACATCAAGTTTATACATATTTAGTCATAAACAGAGAACATTTCCAGCATATAAGGAGTTCCAGAGTATCATGGAGTAATCCATGTTTTGACCAAACTTCATTAAAATGTGTTTAATAGTTTTGGAGTTACAGCCGATTGTTTTCCTGGTCTCCTTCCAGTGGGACACCCTGTGATCTGGCCAAGAAAACCTAGTACTTACATTTAATTGGAGATCATACACACCCAACAAAATATTGCGTTAGCTTTTGTGACACCAACAAATCCTATATTCTAAAAGGGATGTAGGAGGACTGAAGGGTTTTCAGAGGCGAGCAACTAGAATATTAAATGAGATGTAACGTGTCACTTATAATAAGAGACTGGAGAAATTAGGTTTGATATATTAGCGAAAAGGCTCCGTAGGCGCCATGCACACAACTGCATTTTTCATTGATATGCTATCTATTTTTTATAGTAACTGTTGAATAATGGCTGTAACAAAAAATATGAAGGGCATCAATACAATAATAAAAAATGGCACAAAAACGCAAGGAAATACAAGTCACAGAAAGTGTTAGACAAGAAAAGTCAGTATGTATAGGGAAAAAAAGGTATAAAAAAAAAAAACATAAACCAACACAAGGGTTATGAGCATTGGTAGTGCAAAGGGACAAAATGCATGTTGATATAAAATAATGAGGAATGGGAAGCGCATAAAATTTTATCACCCAATCCATTATTTAACAGATAGTACACTCTCCCATTAATTTCTACGGCTGCATGCACAAAGCTGTGATTTTTACAGGTGGGTGTGGGGGCCGTGAGTCCATTCCACAAAGCACAAGGCAGATCCTAATTTTATCCCTTTTGTGGTCCAGGTTTATTCATTCACATGTATGGGTCAGTGGAATGATGTATAGCATGCTTAGGGTAAGTTCACGCTGTTTTTTGGTCAGGATTTTGAGGCCGTAATTGCCTTCTCTGAACTAGGCCCATTCATTGGGCTTAATCCGGAGCGGAGCACACGGCTGGATGCCATGGTAGTGCACTGGTTTTCAGTCGTGGCGACCCAGCTTTTGGATCGGAACGCTTCCAATCCAAAAAACTTACCCTGAGGGTCCATTCACACGGAGGAAAATGGTGAGGATTTTGGTGTGGAATTTCAGCGCTGAAAAAAAGCCTCCCATTGACTTCAATGGGCTCCTTTTTCTGCAGCACTTTGTAGATTGGAGATCTTCTGTACTGATAATGGACACATTCAGCTCTCTTAGCTGACTCCATAGATGTGACAAAGAATCAAGGTCTTCATCTCAGTTAAGGCCTGTGTCCAGCAACATCTCCATTCCAGGTAGCCCCACTCCTTCTTCTCCCCACTGCAGGATCGTGAGAAAGAAGGATGTTTTCCTGACTGCTGGAAAGCTGTGTCTGGGTTCTCTCATCATCACAGATAGAGTAACAGGAATGTAGGAAATACTAGCAGCGTCAGGACATTGTGCACTCCTTCTGTTCACATTGTCAATGCCCATGTTAGGTTGGTTTCTGCCCAGTATATATATATATAGTACTGTATGTATAGGTTAGGCAAATATTAATCGGTGTCTGTTTGGTGCCTATTAGAGATTAGCGAATAGTATTTGATCTAATACTACTATTCCATCGAATAGTAGTATTTAATGAAAAACCACCATTAGCATAGTTATTGGTGTACTCAGTCGAATACCATGCGGAAAGGCGGGAAATATTCGTTTCCCCTCCAACCTCCCCTGGCGCCTTTTTTTTTTTTTAAACACCAATGTCTATGGAGGGGAGGTATTCAATCAAATATACTCACTCATCTCTAGTGCCTATATCTGGTGTGAGGAATAGACATTCCCTTATTTATATGGTGAACAGTATTAGGCAGACTAATTGCCAAGTATAATAGGAGATACTGGCAAAGGCACTTCTCTGTCAATAGTTACCCACAGACAGCAGAAGTGACAACCTTGAGTACACTATACCCTTATTTGTAGTCTTATGTACTTGCAGCAAGGTGCATAGAATCTAGAATTTGTCTTTTCTAGCCACTGACAGCAGGGACACTTGTGTACCAGCTGCTGCTTATGTCCTCTCCTTAGCATTGGTGGATCTTTAGGGTAAGTTCACACAGAGTTTTTTGGATCAGATCGGAACAAGTTGCCTTCCGGAAAAAACTCCTGAGCGGCTCCCATTGATTTCAACGGGAGCCATCTTTTTAGTCAGGATTTTGAGGTGAATATGGCCTCAAAATCCTGACAAAAAAACTCTGTGTGAACTTACCCTTATTTCTCCTCACTTGTCCACACTCCCCTCTTCCCTAGCAGTATCTGGGGGTTTGTTTTACCCCTGCTCCCTCCTTCCTGTAACTTCTGTTTTACTCCTGCTACCCTCCTATCATTACATATTCTTTCCTGGGGCTTGACGTTAGATTGCCTGTGGGGCTGAAATCAGGAAACATCATGTGATTCCAGACACTCCAGGCTGACTGCAGATCATTGGGATCGGGAGGGGCAGGGGAAGAACCAGTTTGCCAAATACTGGGGAATGGGGTAAGAGCGGTAAGAGTTCAGCTATAGTATAATTGGGGCTGTACAGGAAAAATAGTGGAAAGCAGGGACAGAGTGTGAAAAGGAAAGGGGACTCGTGCTCAGAATCCACTGCTGCAACGCTCCCCAGTCTTTTAACCAGTCAGTTCTTTGCTTCTCACCCAGACTGATGAAAGTCTATTCCCTTCTTATATGTACAGGATATGCTATGAATGTGCAACACATGTGTGTCCCACCTTTGGTCACCATCTTGCTAAAGCTGAGAAAGCAGAAGTGTCCACATATGCATGGCTATCTTCATTCATGCTTATGTGAGAAACAGCCTCAACAGTTTTGACCCTCCCATGTCCATGAATGGAGAAAGCCACTCATGGATGGATACCTCTCTATTTTCACTGACTCCAAAATGGGGGATCAGGGTTACCTTTGTTCTCAATATAGATACAGGTCCTAGAGATGGGATCCGCATCTGTTGCACATTATAGCATATCCTGTGGCTGTGATGTAAAAGTGTGAGATGGGAATACTCCTTTAAGGGTCTTAATATTATTTCCATCTCTGTTGTAGTATTGCACTATATTGTGAAAGCATGGACGTGTCAGTATTTTAACAGAATCAATGTCTACTTTTTTTTCATCGCTAAAAGCAAAGAGCCAACTCAGCAGCGTGTGAAGAGGTGGGGGTTCTCCCTGGATGAAATGCTTAAAGACCCAGTAGGACGAGAGCAATTCCTTCGCTTTTTGGAGTCAGAGTTTAGTTCTGAAAACCTCAGGTTTGTGAATTTATATTATTGCTCTGTCTTCATTTCAGCTGTTTGCATATGATTAAATATTTAGTAAAAGGAAGACCTAGTGTACTGGAGTATTATTTGGAATATTTCAATAGGTAGCCAAAAATACGTATCCATTTTTTCTAATCCTGGAAATCTATTTAAGGCTGGGGCCCCACGGGACGGAAACGCTGCTATTTGCCCATGGCAGAAACGCCACTGGAAAAATCGCTGCGTTTTACAGTAAGGGCAAAGTGGATGGGATTCTAGCGAATGCCATGCCTGCTTTGCATTAAAAACCGTGGTGCAGACACGCTGTCATTTCCAAAACTGGTGCGGCTTTGGAAATCGCAGCATGTCAATTATACCTATGGAAATGCCGGCGGTTTCCCCATAGGTATAATTGTAACAAAAAGTCTGCAGAGGAAAACTCTGCGAACTTTCTGTCTAAAGTGCTGTGGGAAGAACTACAGTCATGGCCAAAAGTTTTGAGAATGACACAAATATTATATTTTCACATGATCGGCTGCCCTCTGGTTTTTATGTGTGTTTGTCAGATGTTTTTATCACACACAGAAATATAATTACAATCATATTATGAGTAACAAACACTTATATTGACAGTTAGAATGAGTTAATGCAGCAAGTCAATATTTGCAGTGTTGACCCTTCTTCTTCAGGACCTCTGCAATTCTCCCTGGCATGCTCTCAATCAACTTCTGGACCAAATCCTGACTGATAGCAGTCCATTCTTGCACAATCAATGCTTGCATTTTGTCAGAATTTGTAGGTTTTTGCTTGTCCACCCGTCTCTTGATGATTGACCACAAGTTCTCAATGGGATTAAGATCTGGGGAGTTTCCAGGCCATGGACCCAAAATCTCTATGTTTTGTTCCCTGAGCCATTTAGTTATCACCTTTGCTTTATGGCAAGGTGCTCCATCATACTGGAAAAGGCATTGTTGATCGCCAAACTGCTCTTGGACGGTTGGGAGAAGTTGATCTTGGAGGACATTCTGGTACCATTCTTTATTCATGGCTGTGTTTTTAGGCAAGACTGTGAGAGAGCCGATTCCCTTGGCTGAGAAGCAACCCCACACATGAATGGTTTCAGGATGCTTTACAGTTGGCATGAGACAAGACTGGTGGTAGCGCTCACCTCGTCTTCTCCGAATAAGCTGTTTTCCAGATGTCCCAAACAATCGAAAAGGGGATTCATCAGAGAAAATGACTTTACCCCAGTCCTCAGCAGTCCACTCCCTGTACCTTTTGCAGAATATCAGTCTGTCCCTGATGTTTTTTCTGGAGAGAAGTGGCTTCTTTGCTGCACTCCTTGAGACCAGGCCTTGCTCCAAGAGTCTCCGCCTCACAGTGCGTGCAGATGCACTCACACCTGCCTGCTGCCATTCCTGAGCAAGCTCTGCACTGCTGGTAGCCCGATCCCGCAGCTGAAACACTTTTAAGAGACGGTCCTGGAGCTTGCTGGTCTTTCTTGGGTGCCCTGGAGCCTTTTTGCCAACAATGGAACCTCTCTCCTTGAAGTTCTTGATGATGCGATAGATTGTTGACTGAGGTGCAATCTTTCTAGCTGCGATACTCTTCCCTGTTAGGCCATTTTTGTGCAGTGCAATGATGACTGCACGTGTTTCTTTAGAGATAACCATGGTTAACAGAAGAGAAATAATGATGCCAAGCACCAGCCTCCTTTTAAAGTGTCCAGTGGTGTCATTCTTACTTAATCATGACAGATTGATCTCCAGCCCTGTCCTCATCAACACCCACACCTGTGTTAATGGAGCAATCACTGAAACGATGTTAGCTGGTCCTTTTAAGGCAGGGCTGCAATGATGTTGAAATGTGTTTTGGGGGATAAAGTTCATTTTCTAGGCAAATATTGACTTTGCAAGTAATTGCTGTTAAGCTGATCACTCTTTATAACATTATGGAGTATATGCAAATTGCCATTAGGAAAACTGAAGCAGTAGACTTTGTGAAAATTAATATTTGTATCATTCTCAAAACTTTTGGCCATGACTGTACAATGCATTGCTGCCGCGGTTTTTCCTGCAGCGCTTTTTTGCTGCAGGTCATCCCGTGAGGCCTTAGACTAAGACTAAGGTCCCTGTCAGAAGGTGACAAGCAGAGTGCTGAAGTCCAGATATATCAGCCCCAGGTTTCTGTCATATGTGTGGTCCAGGGTGGATCTGCAGTAGGCCTCAGCCCAGTTGTAGATCCTTGGCTCACTACTGGGCCAGAAAAAGGCTGCAGCTCCTGCATTGCAGTGCAGTTCTATGAGGTGAAAAGAGGTGTATGGTTCTGTCCTGTAACCCTGAGTCCAGTAAGACAATATTGCACTTTGTTTTGTTCGTGTGGCTGGAAGTAAGTCACACGTATAGTTAGGTTAACCTACTGTTTAGTTAGTTGCTCAGACGAGCAGGTTTTTTTTCTTTGCCTGTAGTTAAGGGCTAGTTCACATGGGGACATGGAGGAGGATTTTGACAGCGGACTCCACGTCATAATCCTCCTCCATACAATGTTAGTCTATGTAGACTGGTAGCTTTTTTTTTTCTGCTAGCAGATTTTTCTGCTAGCAGAGAAAAAGAAGCGACATGACCTTTCTTCAGGCGTTTTCCGCCTGAAGAAAGCAATAGAAGTGAATGGGAAGCGTTTTTTACTATGCACTAAGTATTTACTTAGAATTTTTATTGAGAAACTTAGGGTCACTTTAGATATACAAAAAAGGAATTAAGTATTTTCAGCTCACCCCTCTCAATGTCCTTAAGTCCTGTGTCGGTGTGCACGGAAGCTGGTGGACTCATCCGGCTGTAAGATATCCAAATATAGAAAGAAAATCCAGCACTTCCCGACGTCTTAAAAACTTCCAATCTTTATTTTCAATACATTAAAATTGAAACATGGCAACCATCATAGGGTGAAAAAAATATATGGCTACGCGTTTCGGGACACAACTGGTCCCTTCCTCATGGCATACTACAATAATATTCAAACTTCCCTTATAAAGACACCCAACCTTAGAAACTCCTCCCATAAGAACAATTAACCCTTAAATATATATACACATTCCTCTTGTAAACATTACATATAATATATATATTCCATTACAATATCATACACCATACAAATATATTATAATGATCAGCCGTATTTCAACCATACTAGTGATTGACCATATGTTTTATATCCTTCCACTAAAGTCCTATACACATTATGCGATTCCTATCTCTTCTAGACATACCGTCATAGAATTCATCACTCAGAATTACATGAACGTAAATATCGTTAGTACTCCTCACATAATCACAATCAATCCAAAAATTCCATGAACTGTAAAACCCATTAGAATTTTTAATAAATGTTATTACCTTCATTATCCATATTGATATTCCCTCCGATCATGTGACCTCCCATAATACCTCATTCCGGGATCACCTGACTTCCCAAATTCCATCGCTTCTACTCACATATACAGCCCAACACCACTAGGTATGTATACCAGAAGTTCTTATAATCACCTGTTATATGGTCACATGACCGGACCAATATATCACATGACCGGACCAATACATCACACATTCCAATTGGAATGTGTGATGTATTGGTCCGGTCATGTGATATATTGGTCCGGTCATGTGACCATATAACAGGTGATTATAAGAACTTCTGGTATACATACCTAGTGGTGTTGGGCTGTATATGTGAGTAGAAGCGATGGAATTTGGGAAGTCAGGTGATCCCGGAATGAGGTATTATGGGAGGTCACATGATCGGAGGGAATATCAATATGGATAATGAAGGTAATAACATTTATTAAAAATTCTAATGGGTTTTACAGTTCATGGAATTTTTGGATTGATTGTGATTATGTGAGGAGTACTAACGATATTTACGTTCATGTAATTCTGAGTGATGAATTCTATGACGGTATGTCTAGAAGAGATAGGAATCGCATAATGTGTATAGGACTTTAGTGGAAGGATATAAAACATATGGTCAATCACTAGTATGGTTGAAATACGGCTGATCATTATAATATATTTGTATGGTGTATGATATTGTAATGGAATATATATATTATATGTAATGTTTACAAGAGGAATGTGTATATATATTTAAGGGTTAATTGTTCTTATGGGAGGAGTTTCTAAGGTTGGGTGTCTTTATAAGGGAAGTTTGAATATTATTGTAGTATGCCATGAGGAAGGGACCAGTTGTGTCCCGAAACGCGTAGCCATATATTTTTTTCACCCTATGATGGTTGCCATGTTTCAATTTTAATGTATTGAAAATAAAGATTGGAAGTTTTTAAGACGTCGGGAAGTGCTGGATTTTCTTTCTATATTTGGATATCTTACAGCCGGATGAGTTCACTTTAGATATATTTGCCTGGATGACAGATCCTCTTTGCACACCTAAATGTGTGCATTACCTAGCTCATTTGATCTTTTTAATAATCCATATAATAATTCTTAATAGAGATGAGCGAACACTAAAATGTTCGAGGTTCGAAATTCGATTCGAACAGCCGCTCACTGTTCGAGTGTTCGAATGGATTTCGAACCCCATTATAGTCTATGGGGAACATAAACTCGTTAAGGGGGAAACCCAAATTCGTGTCTGGAGGGTCACCAAGTCCACTATGACACCCCAGGAAATGATACCAACACCCTGGAATGACACTGGGACAGCAGGGGAAGCATGTCTGGGGGCATAAAAGTCACTTTATTTCATGGAAATCCCTGTCAGTTTGCGATTTTCGCAAGCTAACTTTTCCCCATAGAAATGCATTGGCCAGTGCTGATTGGCCAGAGTACGGAACTCGACCAATCAGCGCTGGCTCTGCTGGAGGAGGCGGAGTCTAAGATCGCTCCACACCAGTCTCCATTCAGGTCCGACCTTAGACTCCGCCTCCTCCGGCAGAGCCAGCGCTGATTGGCCGAAGGCTGGCCAATGCATTCCTATGCGAATGCAGAGACATAGCAGTGCTGAGTCAGTTTTGCTCAACTACACATCTGATGCACACTCGGCACTGCTACATCAGATGTAGCAATCTGATGTAGCAGAGCCGAGGGTGCACTAGAACCCCTGTGCAAACTCAGTTCACGCTAATAGAATGCATTGGCCAGTGCTGATTGGCCAATGCATTCTATTAGCCCGATGAAGTAGAGCTGAATGTGTGTGCTAAGCACACACATTCAGCACTGCTTCATCACGCCAATACAATGCATTAGCCAGTGCTGATTGGCCAGAGTACGGAATTCGGCCAATCAGCGCTGGCTCTGCTGGAGGAGGCGGAGTCTAAGGTCGGACCTGAATGGAGACTGGTGTGGAGCGATCTTAGACTCCGCCTCCTCCAGCAGAGCCAGCGCTGATTGGCCAGAGTACGGAATTCGGCCAATCAGCGCTGGCCAATGCATTCTATTAGCCCGATGAAGTAGAGCTGAATGTGTGTGCTTAGCACACACATTCAGCTCTACTTCATCGGGCTAATAGAATGCATTGGCCAATCAGCGCTGGCCAATGCATTCTATTAGCTTGATGAAGCAGAGTGTGCACAAGGGTTCAAGCGCACCCTCGGCTCTGATGTAGCAGAGCCGAGGGTGCACAAGGGTTCAAGTGCACCCTCGGCTCTCCTACATCAGAGCCGAGGGTGCGCTTGAACCCTTGTGCAGCCTCGGCTCTGCTACATCAGAGCCGAGGGTGCGCTTGAACCCTTGTGCACACTCTGCTTCATCAAGCTATTAGAATGCATTGGCCAGCACTGATTGGCCAGAGTACGGAATTCGGCCAATCAGCGCTGGCCAATGCATCCCTATGGGAAAAAGTTTATCTCACAAAAATCACAATTACACACCCGATAGAGCCCCAAAAAGTTATTTTTAATAACATTCCCCCCTAAATAAAGGTTATCCCTAGCTATCCCTGCCTGTACAGCTATCTCTGTCTCATAGTCACAAAGTTCACATTCTCATATGACCCGGATTTGAAATCCACTATTCGTCTAAAATGGAGGTCACCTGATTTCGGCAGCCAATGACTTTTTCCAATTTTTTTCAATGCCCCCGGTGTCGTAGTTCCTGTCCCACCTCCCCTGCGCTGTTATTGGTGCAAAAAAGGCGCCAGGGAAGGTGGGAGGGGAATCGAATTTTGGCGCACTTTACCACGCGGTGTTCGATTCGATTCGAACATGGTGAACACCCTGATATCCGATCGAACATGTGTTCGATAGAACACTGTTCGCTCATCTCTAATTCTTAATTTCTATATAATATATGGTGCTATGTACCATAAGGAGAAAGCATTTATAACTATTCACATCGCTTTCCACTAGATGGCAACATTGTTTCTTCAATCACGTTAATACAACTAAGAGTCTAACCGTAAAATTCCATTTTTATGTATGTTAAAGGTTTTGGATGGTTGTCCAGGATCTGAAAAAGCAACCTTTACAGGAAGTACCGAAAAGGGTAGAGGAAATATGGCAAGAGTTTCTGGCCCCTGGGGCGCAAAGTGCCATAAATTTAGACTCCCACAGTTTTGAGAAGACAAGCCAAAATGTTAAAGATCCTGGGAGGTACACATTTGAGGATGCACAGGTATGGGATTAAAGACCTTTGATTTAATGATGAATTTTTAATATAGAAAGGGGTGTTAGTTCATATGAGTAAGATTCATAGGTACAGCCTCTATTTCTTTATTGTCAGAGTGGCTGTTATTAGAAAACATATTAACCATGTAAGAGAAGTAGATGGTTAGTTTGTGAGTTTGGATGTTTGTGGGTTTGTGTGTTTGGATGTTTGGATGTTTGTTCCTCAATCACGCAAAACCCGCTCCACCGATTTGGCTGAAATTTTCCACAAACATAGTTACTACACTCGATTGCGCAATAGGCTACTTTTTGTCACAATAGCGCACATACGTTTTTCCCAGGACCCCCACAAAACCCAAACTCACATCACTATCTCTGCAATCTCACACACTTTGGACCATAGCAAGCCACAAAATTCATATTACCCTCTACAGCAGAGGTCAGCAACCCCTGGCACACGTGCCAAGAGTGGCACTCCTGCCATATTTCACTGGCACACCAGCAGCACAGGACCTGCAAGAGTTAAATGAAGTCCAAGCGTCCCTTCAGTGCTCTGCTAGAGCTGAGGCATAAGGACACTCCCCTTTGAGAGGGGTGGAGCTTAATCGCTCAGGTCTGTGCCTGCTATAGTGATAGCTCCTGCCGTCTGCATCCTGCAAAAATTCCCCAAGGAGGAGAGGAAGCTGCGAGCAAAGTGAAACTGAAAAACACACAGGTACATAGGATTACTGTTCTCATTAATGTCAGGCATTTGGGGTTATTAGTTTAGTGTTAGTAACTCCATGTGCCTCACATTAATAGGAATAAACCCCATCATGTCCCTAATATTAACCCCTGTGTGCCTCATATAAAGGTTACTAATATGTGAGACATATGGAGGTACTAATAAAAGACCTCAATAATGAAGATACTTAATTATTACCTCCAAGTCTCTCACATATCAGTAACTCTTACACAAGGGTTAATGTGAGGGACATGATGGGGTTAATTGCTATTAATAAGAGGCGCATGGAGTTACTAAACTGTCATGCACAGGGCCAGACTTTATGTTGCTTGCTCAAGAGTATCCTGTGCCCAAAACTTACATGTACTGGCGGAAAATAACAAATCATACAATGTTGTATATCGAAGTATATTCACTTGAAATACCTCTGTCCCAAAGACACTATGTACAGTTTCTCAGAACACCGTATAGCAGCTGAAATACAAATTAACTTCAACACAAAAGTCTCACGTATTCTCAGAATTACAGCAAAAACAAGATACAAAGTTACATTTCATATCCCATACCTTATACACACTACTAAAACCTTACCCGCGCCTGTTTACCCACTTCTAGAATCACCGCAGACGAAGTCGTGGGTACCAGCTAGTAGTATAATAAATATAAGACAGCCAGATGAAAATATTACTGTTTTAGATGCTGCAACTTATCCCTGCTTTAACAGTAGACCTGGCAAGCCCCAGTCCAGTCTGCTAAATCACGGCCACAAAATAGCGTGGCGCATACGATCCCCGCTCCCATTGAAATCAATGGGAGCGTGAATGGCCCGCAAAAGGTCACGTGGCGTCTACGTGCCACATCACGCGGCACGTTATACCGTGTGAACCCTCCCTTATTTCTCTAGTAGTCACATCAGGCCTCACTCCACTTCCTCAATAAAAGCTTCATTCAGCAGGACACCAAACATAGTCGACAGGATTGATTTTTTTATTTTTTTGTTTAGTCTCCATGATGACCATCCTCTACTCCTGTATTACAGTCCACCATATGAACAGCAGGAGATGACATACTAAATAAATACAGACCGGTCACATTAATGTGACCACCTGTCAAAATCCAGAATAACCACCTTTGGCAGATCGGACCTCTGTGAGACGTGCAGGAAGAGAAGGGGTGTTGTGATGATGTTCACTGGGATGTTGAGCCATGCCGTGACCAGCTGCGCTAGGTTGTGCGGTTGAGCATCCATGGTGTGAACAACCTGATCGAGGTGATCCCACAGATTCTCGATTGGGTTCAAGTCTAAGGAATTTGCTGGCCAAGGGAGTACGGTAACATCCTGGTGCTCCTCGTCCATGCCCGTACACTGCGAGCTTTATGACACGTCGCATTGTCCTGCTGGTAGATGCCATCATCCTGAGGAAAAACATTTTGCATGTAGGGGTGAACATGGTCCGCAAGGATAGATGCATGCTTGTGTTGATCCATCGTGCCTTCTACAATGATGAGTGCAACCAGATGACTGATGACACGTGCCTTCTGCGATTGGTTATTTAACGTTGACATCAAAAGTAGGCGGTGGTCACATTAATATGACTGGACTCTGTATAAAGAAAAGGAGCATTTATGCATGGAATGGAGTGTTCTTTCTGTGGGTTTAACTTGACATTATATATTCTGTTGCAGGAACACATCTACAAACTCATGAAGAGTGATAGTTATGCACGATTCTTGCGTTCCAATGCCTACCAGGATTTACTGATGATGAAAAAGAAGGTATAGTTTGGGGTGAACATGCTTGCATCCACTGCACATTACTGATTCTGGCCTGCTGCTTGCTACTAGTGTGGAAATGAGAACCGTGTTTCCTTGTCTGTACTCATCTTCTTTGCACGAGGACTAAATGTCATCTCCTCCCCAGCCACTTAACATAATACAGTTAAATGCTCTATTGCATAGGCTACTGTAATAAGTTCACTCAGTTTAGAATAATTTGGAAGGTTTGAGTAAGGCTTTCCTCCATGTTCGCACAGATGTGACTTCAGAAGTAGGTTCTTTTTGCCATTCGCCATCATAACCCATGGAAAATAGCGTGTCTTTTATATAAAGTCTCTTTACTTAATAATTAACTTTTTGAGGGAGAACTGACAACCAAATCTTCCTCCCATTCAAGTGTATTGTAAATTTAAGCTAAATCTACTTACTGATGCAAATCTGCTATATAGGTCATTGAGTACAGCTCCTGTATGGCTCCCCACTGTATTCTAAGCAGCAGCCTCCAAGGAATCCACATTTACCACAGGAATCCTTTCCGTACAGAATATTAAAAATCTTTCTATTGTATGGATTCCTAGGAGGTAGATAATATACTGTTCTAAGATCTTACTCAGCAGGCATGGACAATGGGGAGGGGGGGCAGCCTTTATATCATAGCTAAGGTAAATTCTACCTTAAGCTGAGGCCACACATTGACGAAATGCAGTGTTTTTGGCTAGTGTGCAGAAACACACTGGAAAAAAAAACGCTATGTTTTACAGCACAGTGATTGAGATATTGATTAATCTCATCCACACAGTGTACAAATATACACTGTGGAAAGCAGTGTTTTATCCTGAAGCACGGGTGTGTGCCAGATTTACCGTAGACTGGTGACTCTCTCAGATTTACTCTAAGGCATGGAAATGACGCGATTGGCCCCCGGTGTAAACGCTATGGAAAAAATTGTGGCGTTTTACAGTACAGGCAAAGTGGATGGCATCTAGCATATCCCATGCCCGATTTGCAGTAAAAACTGTCATGTGAACATGCCACGATTTCCAAAACTGGCGCAGTTTTGGAAATCGCAGCATGTCAATTATACCTACGGAAATGCTGGCGGTTTCCCAATAGGTATAATTGTAATAGAAAGCCCGGGGAGGAAAACTCTGTGAACTTTTTGTTTCAAGCGCTGCGTTGCTGCCTCGGTTTTTCCAGCAGTGGTTTTTAGCTGCGGGATGTCCCGTGGGGCCTTAACCTTAAGTCTGGAGCCTCTCAATTCAGGTGCACTTCAAGAGGCCTTTATTAGGACTGGCATAAGAAACTTCAGTCGAAAATAAATTCAGTCTTTGCTTACAGCCATCAAATATGAACCTTCATTTTCCAGTTGCACGGCTTAAGGGTGAGTTCATGTGATCTGGCACGTCTACGCTTTTGATCTCGCAAAATCACGACCGCAAAATAGTGCCGCGTATACGATCCAGGCTCCCATTGAAATCAATGGGAGCGTATACGGCCCGCAAAAGCTCCCGCGGCGTAGACGTGCCAGATTACGAGCCAAAAGACTTTGTGTGAACCCTCCCTTAGGAGTCCTAAGGAACACACAGTTGTCCTCTTTCAGTATGATCGGGGTCTTTGGGTCTGTTTTCTTTATGTGCCCAGAGCTTTCCCAATGCATACGATAAACACACTGCAGACACAGTGTGAATGGACCCTCATTACAGCAATATTATCAGAGCTTTGTCTGGTATTGAGGGATGTAACTGATCCTCACATGACCAGGTTGTATATTTATCCCCAGAACTCATGAAGTATGGAACCTGTTGAATGACTGCTAGCTGAGACGGAAATTGTAATTTTCTGAAAAACATAAACATAAACATTTTATGTTATAAACCCTGCTTATTCTCAAGAGAAACAGACAGGAATATGCTCTTTGATCATCCCCTATGTATGTGCCCTGGTCACAACCCATTCCTGGTCTTCCAAACAGAAGGCTCCAACAGGAAAGAGTTGCAGATGCAATGTAACCTGTAGCCACACACAGCCGTGACTGCTGCTTATTCCATAGAAATTGGATCTTGCATCCTGGAGCAAAATTATTTGACAAGACATCACAAATATACCTGCTATAAATCTGGGAAGGGACATGGAGGTTTGGTACTCTGGGTTTTAGCAGGTAGTGGTTTCGTATTAACTAATCTACCTCTATAAACATAAATGTGATTCTAAAATATATTACAAAATTATATATCCTTCAACACAATACAAAACTGAGAATGGTCAGGTAAACCCATAAAAACTAAAAAATAATTTGTTTATTATGATCTAAAAAGGCTAATATTAAGTCTGATACAGTGATGCAACAGATATTTATGTATCTGTCATCCCAATATGGGTGACCTGGAATAATCAAATATGCAACCAGTGTCAATATGAAGTGTCAATAATCACAACATAGCTTTTTAATGGTTGGAGGAATAGTGTTCATATCCATAACCATTGAGAAGTGAATTCGTTTAGAAGGTTAGCGTTCAATGTAATTGCTGTGGGCAACTGGGATAGCTTTTCTCTAGGGCAGTATTAAAATATCAGAATCATCATAGAGTGTTACAAAGCATATTGATGAGGCACAAGTGGCATCAACATCACTTCAGTATCTTCAATGGATATTTATCAATAATCCAAACTTTCCCAGTCACAGGGAATCTTTGAAGAAAGATGTGTGCTCTGTGTTTATACTGGTCTGGAGTAAAGTGGTTGAGGGTGTTCCTCCTGGTGTAGAGCACCAGAGCAGACCAGGGAGTCCCATACAACAATCAGTGGCATAAAATATATGCAGGTTAGCTCAATGGCAGATAAAAGAAAGCTGCATCTGTAGTGACACCTAGTGGAGGTAGTTACCCTGTAGTCAATGTGTGGCTTTGCAACATGACTACAGATAGTAGCAAAGCCAAAAGTCTTCTCCTTTTCCTTTTGTAGATGCACTTTGTCATGTAGTAAGACATTGGGTAGCTACCTCCACCAGATGTCACTACAGAAACGGCTTTCTTTTATCTGGGCGAGACCTAATCTGCTGTTCTAGGTTTATCAAGACATTTCTTTGGTGAATGTCTGTTTTGTTCTAAACATCTGCTACGTACAAAAAGGCTACAACTTCTGTCTTGTGTTTTATATCATATCATCATTAGGAACTATATTAATTAAAATGTAATTTTTAATTGTTATATTTTGAAATATACACATAAAGATAATATGAACTAATCTTAAAGCAGCCCATAGGTTACATAAAAATGTAGCACTACACAGACTATTAGACATTAATAATGTCTTTATATTATATAAAGTTTTCTCCAGTCTTTTGCTATCACAGCAAAGATTTCTGTACAAAATATACATCCAGAGTATATGCCAAATCATCAGGGTAACGCAGCAAAACGAATAAATAAAAAAACAACAACATAATTTACTGTGCAATTCTGTACAATAGGACTTTTATCACCCCCCCCCCCCCCATCCACACTTGTTATAACAATATGGACCTCTAAATACATAGCTTGATCACAGAATATGTTATAAATTAGTATTCTATAAACAGGACCTTCCACCACCACAAGTCCTGTTCTTTACAGCAGTTAAAGAGGAAAGCAACTTACACACCAATTTTGAGAGACAAATCTTATTATTTGTATAATAAAAGGCATACCTCCCAACTTTCAAAAGCTAGAGAGACAGAATGTGCAGCACAATGTACGCGCCGTGGCAAATTTAGCTCCACCCTCTTCTACGTTGACTCCATCCATTCTCATCCATTTTCTATGTGTTCCAACTCAATATAATCCTCCTACAGTCACACCAACATTATGTGCCCCCACATTATAATGTCCTCCTCCGATTGCCCCACAGTATGAAGAAACTAGAGAGGGACATTAAACCGTGGGAGTATTTGGATGGGGACATTAAACTGGGGGCTGCTGGAGGAGGACATTAAACTGAGGGCAACTAGAGGGGAACATTAAACTGGGGCAGCCTGAGGGGGACATTAAACCATGGAGGTACCTGGACGGGAATATTAAACTAGGGGCAACGAGAGGCAGATATGTCCCCAGCTACCCCCACGGTTTAATGTCCTCCTCCAGTTGCCCCCAAATTTAATGTTCCCCTCCAGCTGCCCCAGTTTAATAGCCCCCTTCAGCTGCCCACCAATTTAATGTTCCTCTTCATCTCCTCAAGTTTAATTCCTCTTCCATCTGCCTCTATTTTAATGCCCCCACCATCTGCCCCAATTCAATGCCCCTCCTCCATCTGCTCCCAGTTTATAGCCTCCCCTTCAGCTGCCCTAGTTTATTGCCCCCCATTTATCTGCCCGCCTAGTTTAATGACTATTGATTAAAAACCTGGCGCTCGTATCTTGAACAATTATGACCCAGTTGCAGCTAGTCCCGAACACCAACCCGTGGGGAGGTGAAGAACAGTCAGAAATTGATTAAAAAAAACAGGATGTAAAAAAGTGCCACTGGGGCTGGAGACTCAGATGTGAGTTAAAGGCTTTATTGGTTCCAAAGGACAGACAAATGGTGAATGGCAATTTACCATATGTCTGTCCTTTGGAACCAATAAAGCCTTTAACTCACATCTGAGTCTCCATCCCCAGTGGCACTTTTTTACATCCCAGTTTTTTATCCATTTCCCCTAGTTACTGTTCCCATCAGTTTAATGTCCCCTCCATCATCTGCCCCAGTTTAATGTTTCCCCCCTTCATCTACCTCCTGTTTAACATAATAAAACACTGATACTCATTTCTCCTCACTCATCTGCTACCCTGTGAAGTCTCTTGTCCTGGACAGAGAGCTAAAGGCACGATGTGTGTGAGGTGATCACATCATGCCTAATTTTGGTTTTGGTTATTCACATATCACATATCACTGATCCTGAATGGATATTTTACATTTAGTGATAAATCCTTTAGCCAATGGCAGTGTGAGACACGATGACATAGTTGAAAAATAATTGGAATTTTGATTGTGAGCAAGGTTATAGTAATTAATTGAGATCTCTGACGATTTCAATTATTTTTCAATTGCCCAGCCCTATTACAGGCAATGCTAAATCCTCTGGAATCGGTGCCCAATGTTTCTCCTTTAACTAAGACTGGCAATTTCAGCCCTGCCCCCCAGTGCACTTATAAGCTGATTTGCATATCCATTAGAATATAATTATCTCTGCATTGCTTCATCGGTTTGTGGCCACACTGGTATGTTTTTGCTACTATCAAAGGCCCCTACACATCACTATTATTGGCTTGGGAGACATTTTCGACTTGACAGACTCCCTTTAATACATTTTAAAGGGAATCTGTCATCAGGAATGGGTATATTAAAATAAACATTAAAATACCTTAGGGTCAGCAAATTCTAATGTTGGTTTTCTTTTCTTACTTTCTTTCCTCCGTTCTCAATTAATCTTTATAAAAGGGCTGTTCGCACCCCCTTCATATCGATTGGTTGTTCCGTTGTCGTTGATGGAAAAATGACAAGTCCAGCAAGAGTTTCCCTGTATTCTTGCAGTCAAGCCAGAATTTTCATAATCGGCTCATGCACACACCACTCTTTACACTTCACAAGGGTTTAGTGCATTGATTGACACAAACATTTAAAGGAAACCTTTTTTATATCTTTATTTGATAATGCCATGCTATTTTTAATGTATTTTTATAACAAATTATGTTTCTGTGCAATTATTTTTCTATACGCCCCATTTATATATATATTTAGTAGAGATTTTTATCTTCGACAATAAAATTCTTGTGTCCAATAGTTACTTGTGAAACCCGAGCCTTCCACTCATGCTACTTTTAAAGTATAGTACAATAAATTGTATGTTGCTGGACAAAAAAATTGCAATTATTTCTTGCTGTTTTTGATTGGTATGAATTATTGGTTTTACCGAATGTTATTTTTAAAAAAAAATGACATATCAACCCCTTTGATACCAAGAATAGCATTTTTTTTTTTTCTCCATTGGAATCAATGACTGTTACTTTCCTTAGACTTCATCCATGTAACTTGAGAAATTGTGTAAGTTCAAATCTGTATCCAAATCTATTTAGGCATTCTAAAGTTATAAGCCCTTTTATTATTGATGCAAATTAGGCTATGCTAGTCAAGTGGGCAGTAACACTGCATAATGTAAAGTACACACATACATCATCCCACAATGTTACCACCCACTTGGCTACTATACGCTAGCATATTTTTTTAAATGGCTGAATGGATTTAGAATAGCAAAACGCCAATGTTTTCGGGCTACGATCACCTGTCAAATGATGTATGTCCTTTCAAACCTGGTGACAGGTCTTATTTTAATTGTTTGGCCTATGATGACAAAGCATATACAGGAAAGACAGTATACTGTAATTGTTTTCTCTTACATTAAAGAAATTGCATCTAGACAGATTTTTATATGACGCCATAACTTTGATGTCATTATAAACGTAAGCTCTTGGGTACAATTGTCTGTAAAACACTGCATATATCTCTTATTGGTTGAAAGGGATTACATGAGTAGAAAAGTGGAACAGCACTCCATACACAATCGTGTCAAGTGTGATATGTTTTTTTCCAGTGAACACATCCAATTCAGTATAATAGTATACAATCAAAAGATACACAGCTTGATAAGTATATGCTGTTTTATAATATACGCAACTTTTTGGGTGGTACCCCTTCATCAGATGTTTCTCATCAGAGCGGCCTGGGACAAAAATAGGCTATCGGGAAAAGTATTCCACTAAAGACTAAGGGCCCTTTGCTGATGACATGTTGCTAATCATAACCAGCCCCTTAGCTTCCTTACCAAATCTAATAATACTCTTTGTGTTCAGAAGACTATCAGGCCTTAAATTCAATACCTCTAAGGCCAGGGTCCCACGGGCCGGAAACGCTGACGGAAAAATAGCAGCGTTTTACAGTACAGGCAAAGTGGATGGGATTCTAGTGAATCCCATGCCCACTTTGCAGTAAGAACCGCAGTGCGGACATGCAGCAATTTCCAAAACTGGTGCGGTTTTGGAAATAGCAGCATGTCAATTATATCTATGGATTTCCCATAAGTATAATTGCAACAGAAAGTCCGCAAAGGAAAACTCAACAAGCTTTCTGTTTAAAGTGCTGCAGGAAGAACCGCGATGCTTTCCGACCGCGGTTTTACCCACATTGCTTTATTGCTGCGGGATTTTCCGTGGGGCTTAGCCTAATTCTGAAATGATGCACTACAATGTCCCTTCAGCTACAGCCAAGCTGATCTCCCTGAACTTTGGCTTCCAAACTAGAGACAAATAGTCAATCTTTGTAACTCTATGGAGGCACACTTTAGGTGGAATTACGCCATTTTGATACCTAAACTCTTAAAGGACCTGGTCTTCTGGCATTGCCCTACACTTTCATGGTTGGGACATGTACGCTTGTTTAAAATGGTTACTCTACCCCATATTCTATATTTTTTATGCACCCTCCCAATCCTGGTATCCTCAACCTCTTTGATACCCTTACAAACTGAAATTTTTAATTTCATTTGGGCCTATAAGACAACGCCAAGTCATGTACTATCATAAGAAACTGGGCGGTTTATCAGTTCCCCATCTTTACAGGTAATATGTAGTATTAAGTAATGAACACGACCACTCCCAATGGGTAACATTGAAACCTACATTGCTGGCCCTGACCTCCTTACAGGCACTCCTGTGGTCTCCTAGGTCAATGACCCACACTCTTCCAGTTGCTGCTAAGGTTACTGACTAGATGCTGCAATTGTGGTTGAGGGCTCACTTTCAGTATGGATTGCAGTATGAATAGTTAATTCCTGCATTCCATAATCTCCTTTTTCCTCATGGCCTTTCTCCTGAGGTGCTTGCTTGGTGGAGACACACCCGATTCTGCCGCCTCGATGACTTCCACTGCAATAGGCATGTCTTCACCAAAGACTATTTTAACAGCATGATCTCCCCACCTCCTACTGAGACTTTTTGGACTGCACAGATATTCCATTTCCTACACTCTCTCACACCTCTCAATTCAGAGGTTTCCACTACCAACTTTGAGAGACTGTTTAGGGCGACTGATAAGGGTTCCTTTCATTTATATATAGCTTACTTAATTCTCCACCCCCTGACAGCAAGCTTTACTTTATGGTGGCCTGGGAGCAAGACCTTGACACTACCCTGACCATAGCCCAGTTGGTTGACTTTGATCAGCAGTTGGAAGATCACCCTCATGGAGTCCTCTTCAAAAGTGCTTCACAGGATGTATTTGGTCCCCCTTTGACTTCACCGCTGTTTTCCTACTGTCTCACCCCTTTATTTTAGGGGTTGTAGTGCCTTAGGCACTACCCTCCATGTGTGGTGGACCTGCCCTCATGTTAGATGCTATTGGATTACTACCCATAGGATTGCACAACAACTTTTTGGTCAGTCTTTTCCATTCCTGGCTTTTATTTTTATTCTTAACCTTAAGCCCCCCCCCCCCCTTTGAGGTACACTCAATTTAAGCGGCTACAGAACATTTTGCTGGCCGCTCGAATTCAGCCATTAGCTGGAGAAAATCTTTTCTCTCAGTGACTGAGGGTCAACACCATTATGTTTTATGAGAAAATTAATTCCATTATATCTGATCCCGGTCCAACCTTTGATAAGGTGTGGACTATTTGGGTTAATAACTTAATAGGTCTTACATCTCAGGTATCCCATACTATCTCCAACTTTAGCCCTGGTACTGGAATGAGCTCCTTCTATTTTCACTCCTGGCAGGCCCATAGTGCCACCCCTCGTTGCTTAAACTCATGGTAGCACTGTCTTTCTTTTCCTCTCCTCCCCTACCCTAGGTTTATTCCCATGTTTTTTTTTTTTTTTTACTGTTTTGTATATTGGTATCTTGTATTACCCTGCTGTTTGATACTTTCTTTGTGACATTTTTTTTTTATTGTATTTGGTTTTGATGTGATGTGTGCCTAGTTGTTGTAATTCAATCAATACCTTTGAAACTAAAGACTAAGGACCAGGGTGGCAAATGGAACAGGAGCGATGTGTGGATTTTCAGCATGTTCCTTGTAAAGCTTTCTTAAGTGAGGTTGTAAATATTAAAGTCCCAAAACTTTTAGGTTACATTGGCCTTTTAGCTATCTATGAAGATGGTGGATTTGGAATGTTCTTGTATTATGTGGCTGCTCATTAATTTCAGTATCCACACTTGCTTCAGAGAATTTGTTGTCTAGTTATGATAACCCCTTTAAATTGAAATAGGAATCAAGAGGTAGGTATTGTATAACTTGATACCTGTACTATATAGCTGTGATTAATTGGGATTGTCTTTACAATGACAGCGACTTTCTATATGTCCTGTTAGAGCATATGGATGTCATAAATGGGTCCCCTGCTCAGGGTTGTCCCGTGTGAGCTAGACTAAAGTGCTACTGTGAGACTTGCAAGAGAGAACCAAAGGAGGTTGAGGTTACTTCAATTGTAGTGTCTTTACTTGACACATCGTATCTATAATACCTTAGCTGCACAACTATTGCACATATGTACTGATGCAGAGCATTCAGAAGCCCCTTTTTTGACAAAATGTTGTGCCATTGCCATATCTTATAATATTTATACATGTATATAGTTAGTGGGTTAAAAGAGAGCCCATCAAGTCAATTGGTTTATATTTATAAACCCAAAAAGATCAAGAGGAAGACAAGAAATAATTTGTTGATGACAGAGAGACAGTTCACCTAAAAAAGAAAAAATCAATGCCTTCCTGACTCTTTTTGCCAGTTGGGCAGATCCCTGGACAATGGAATATGGTTGTATTCCATCATGTTCGGGAATTTATCTTGCATGTACACTGGGAAGCATTTCTGTCATATGCACCAAATACTGTATATCCACAGGAATTTACTTGTGGCTTTTGTCAACTAAATATATGTTGGTATAGCCCAAAAATGCAGGTAATAAATAGAATAGGAAGCTATACTATTCCATTCTACGACATACTGGTAAAATATTGGATATACTTTTTTCTTTTTAACATCATATCCTATAGGTGATAGATACCAGTTTTTGCCTTCCATCGCAGGCCTCCATTTGATATATACATTAGGAGCTTTTCCTGCAGTATGTGTCATGATAGAAAGGCTGAGAATGGTTTTCTTAGGGTTGACACAGAAATGTAGCACCTTTTTGAATATCTTTATAGTTTCAGCTTTGTGTGTTTGCACTATGAGCACCATATTCCTTGTAATGTAACTTTGTTCTATAGCCAAACATTATTGCTTTAACCTTACCCGCTTTCAGCAATATCAGCACATATTAAACTCTGCTGGTCTATGTGCATGTTTGTCAGCTGCTTGGATGTCACGTGTTAATTGTGTTAGCCTCCATTCATAATGTTTTGTAATCTTGTGGCTGCCTTCCTGTGGTCCTTTCTGACTCATACATTCTAATTGACATGGTCTGTTGTACTGTATTTCATAAGGAAAAACTTTCTTTTACTGCAATATTACTGAATAAACATGATTAAAAGTAGAAATAAAGATATGTTTAACAAATAAGTAGTCAAACTGTACAAATTTGTGTCAAATTTACTTATTAGCAACATTATTATTTAATATTATTTATAATGCAAAAAAAGCTTAGTGTGTTTTAATAATTATTACATATAGTTATTATGCAATAGATGAAATAGTTTAAATTGTTATAAAAGTTTAAGGATATCAAGTTTAGGACATCAATAATGATAAAAAAAAAAAAATGATAAAGGTCTTGTCTATCTTGTTATTTTTTTGAAGGCTTGGAGTGGCAGCGGAAAATATGGCATACTCATGTTCTAATGTCTTCAAGGTCCCTTGTTCGCTACTTTCTAATGCCCACACCTACGTTCTCATGCCCCCTCAACTAGTAACTGACTGAGACCTGTCACTGTAGAGGCCATTGACTGGCTGAGCGGGCATTTCCCTCTTTATCACGAGGGAGCAGGAGGCAGTGGGGCTCTAAGGAGCATTGGAACAGAAGTGATTGTTTCTGGGAGTGTGATTTATTTATTTTTTGTTTCATGCCACTCTTAACCTTTCCGTTAAAAAAATAATAATAATAATAATAATAATAATAATAATAATAATAATAATAAGATGGACAAGCCCTTTACATACAATTTTCTTTTTCTTCTTTTATTTTGAAGGTAAGGTTTATTTTTAGACCTGACTCAGTATGGACTGCTAAAACAGACTCCATATTATAACTCCTTTATTCTCCTCATGGTGCTTCCTTATGCACTATATTCTCTTTCTAGGGGAAAATATCTCATAAAATGGCATAATGCTGTCATGTCTTCAAGTTATGTTAAAGTGAGCCTTTTTACCCACAATGCTAACTTTGCACACATATGTCACTATGGTAACAGAAACTAGATAAACTTTGGAAGTTTAGCAATAAGTTATTCAACTTAGGGCGGGTTCACACTTGTGCCCGGTCTCCGCTTTCAGGTTACCGTCTTCTGCCCGAGAAACTGGAGAGGAGACGGAAACCCGGTGGTCAGTTGTGAAACTCATTCATTAGAATTGGTTTGCAAAAGTGTCCGCCCCTGAGCGTCTTCTGCCTCTCTGCGCCGAAACCATGTTTTTTATTCAGACATGCAGGACTTTGTGTCCGGTTTAAAAAAAAAACAAAAAAAAAACCTGTTTAGCCGCAGAGATCAGAAGATGCTCATGGGCGGACACTGAATGCCAGGTTTCCATCTCCTGTCGGCAGAAGACGGAAACCCACAAAGCGGAGACCGGGCGCAGATGTGAACCCGCCCTTACTGTAGTCATAGGATAAGTGATAAACATCTGATTACGGGGGGTCCCACTCCTGAGACCATAGCTGATCATGACAATGGGGATCCTATATCCCCCATTTGTAAGAAATGATGTTCGCAATTATGTGCTGCCATTATATTCAAATTCTAAAGGGCTGACAAAGATAGGCGAGCGCTGTGCTCAGATATCTGTCAGATCCATAGATATGGAATGGAATGAATATTATGTGGTAGTTAATAGGTGTATTTTTGGGGCAACCCCTTTAACAATTGAAGCAAACGAGCAACAGTATAACAGACACATTTTTACTCTGTCTAGAAACTCTTCCAAAAAATTGCAAAATAAAAAAAACCCTAAATAACAATAGTTAAATAATAACAGAGTTTGTTCACATGGCAGAATCTGGCACTGATTTTGAAGTCGGTGGCAAATTCCATCCTGATTGTGCCTCGGGTTGTTTTCAAAGGAAGGCAGAGGTCAAACACGGATGCTGAAGAAGTAAGCGTCCTGCGCGATACCGCTACGGATTCCATGACCGATCCAGCTGCAGAGTCCGCAGTGCATTTATCCTTCGTTTAATCCAGGATGGAAAGCTGGAGAGGTGGAAGAGGAATTTGAGTTGAATTTCGACATCAAATTCCTCTTCATTTTCTGCCATACATCCTGGTACTTGACTGCATGTTTTGTGGTTCTGGAGGACCTGCTAGCTCATCTGACCTGTTTTAGCAAATACATTTATGCTTCAGGAAACAGCAAATTTGGGGCACTTTCTTAGGGTGAAGTTTTGTTGAATACTTCTGTTATTCCTCCTGGAAATGTATTAAGGAAGTGGCAGTTTAGTATTACCATTTAAAGGGAGTCTGTCAGCAGGAAAATGGGTATCCAACTAATGATAGTACCTGTATATAGCGGGTTCTACACCTTCTAAAAAGATGTCTTTCTTATTCTGCATTATAGTTCTAATTGAATGATTAGCTTCATTTTATTCTTATACAAATTACCTGAAAAGGGTTTTATTGTTGTGTCTTTTGCTTCAAGGGTTTTGATGTTCACTTTTAGTAGCCGACCCTAACTGCAGACAAAGTGTGACCAAGTGAAAGATGTCACCTCAAGCAATGGGGGAAGGATTTTGGTAGCAGTTAGTGATGGCTATTTAGAGCAGAGTATGAAGCCCTAAACATCCCTAAAGCCCCTTTCAGCTATTTTCATGAAAATGGAGCTCCAATGAAGAATAGGAAAGGCATCTGTGGAAAGTGCATAAGCAGCCCTACAAAGAATTGTCATTATTTGATAATGATTTTTCTGCTGACGGGCTCCCTTTAAAGATCTTGTCACTACATACTCTGTCAATTTATTGAAAGACTTTGAGGAGGAATGACAAAGAAATGTCAGAACACAGAATTATGAAAAAAGATGTCACAGAATTCTTCTTATAGGGTTGCAGGTATTTACTAAAACAGGAACAGTATATATATTGGATTCAAATTGTTTAAAGTGCTAAGATCTAGAATAAAAAATAAAAGAATAAAAGAATAGTCTAAAATTTAAAAGTTAAAAAATTAAAATTTAAAGTGATTGAAATAAACTTTGAAAATAATACTACTACTAATAATACTTAAAATATTCTTTTGCAAAAAAATATTTACATAAGCAATAAAAAGCAGCTAAGAGCAGTATATAAATGTATGATAAATATTAGTACGTAGTTTTTTCCAAGTATATTTTATAAAAGATTAAAACAAAACAAAACAAAAAAAAAACATTACTTCATTGCTTTGGCAACCCGTTGTTAATGCTTCAATTGTTCAGATTTTTTTTTTTTTTTGGCTCTTCTGACATTTGCTAGCATAGTAAGTGCTCACTGCTAAAGGTTGAAGGCTTTTTTTCCGTGTATTTTTTTCTTTCCCAAACCCTTTTTTGTTTTTTTAAGACTGAGAATGAGCAAGGTCGTAGAACCTCCCTAGAAAAGTTCACTCGCAGCGTGGTAAGTTCTGGTGCAGTGATCACTTTTCCTTTTTTTTTTGCACACTTAAAAGCTGTGAAATTTAAAGTGAGTTTATATTGTTGCCTGCAGATTTGTGATGTTATATGTTATGTATGTAAATTCACATATATTGCTTTTGTGTTAGAATGCTGTATTGTGCTAAATCTGTTTGCTTATATAGGCCTGTATCGTTATGGATTTAAGATTGCTCAGACCTCTCAGTTTCATACACTTCACCTTATAAAACTCCAAATTCAATTTGTTTGTGTATGTATCCTAAAACCTTGCAGTACAATTAAAATGAGGTATATTTGTATGCATTTGATACCTAGAAAATGTATATGTGTATATATACAGAATTGAACATTGCAGAAATTGTGTAAGAGAGATATTCTATTACACCAAATTTATTTCAAGTGAGGGGGAGGAGCGAGATGGACTGCCCAGTAATAATGCAGAATGTGTGGGACTGCTAACCCCACCCTCAGCCTTGCTAACCAGTAAGCACAGCCCGGGGATTACGATAGTATTTAGCGTTCCATATAAACTGGAAAATTGCCTTCTTAGGGGAGTGCAGTTCATGTCTTAGGACTGCCACTGACTGCTGTGATCCACCCCAGTAGGGAAATGTGGAAGGGCTGCCATTTATCCAGGAGGGAGCAGAGTTCATTAAATAAGCGAGGACAGTTGGCCGAGTATAGGGAAGAGTAGGTCAAAAAGAGCTAGATGCCTAGGTAGGGGAGCGAGCAGTCTCTCCATTGGAAGTTGTAGTTAGTTGTAAGCAGCTGCAAAATGGGATCTGGGATAATAAGAGGAAGGACCTCAGTCTTAGTAGGATTAACCTTGTAGACTGATAGATTACTACAGTCCTTAAGAGATTACTCAGGAGATTAGGAAGGGTTATAGGGGGGTTGGTAAGGGTTAAAAGTACATCGTCAGCGAACAAGGTTACTTTAAACTCCATGTCAAGGACCACATTCACAGTAACATCCGTTTTGGACTTAATCTAGGATGCCAGCGGCTTAATACAGAGAGAAAAAATTAGAGGGCAAAGAGGACCCCCCTGACAGGTCCCATTATGTATGGGAAAGGGTGGGAGGTGGCATTGGGGAGTTTAACAATTGTGGAGGGTGTTAAGTACAAGGATCAGATCGCAGTTATGAAGGCTCCGGAAAAACCGAAACCCTCAAGGGTGACCAACAGGAAGGACCAGTCAAGGTGATTGAAAGCCTTCTCTGCATCAAGACTCAAGATAAGGATAGGGGTGACTGAGCGGTTGGCAACATCAATCAGGTCCACAGCCCTTTTGAATTAAAAAAAAAAATCATGTCCACAGCCCTCCTGGTGTTGTTTCCTCGCTGTCGGCAGGGGACAAAACCCATGTGGTCCTTATGGATGAGAGAGGGGAGCCAACTGTTGAGTCTATTAGCCAGGAGTTTAGTAAACAGCTTAAGGTCAGTATTAAGAAGGGCAATTGGGTGATAATTAGAGCAGCCCTAATGGTCTTTACTCAGTTTGGGGACTAAGGTAATGTGGGATGGAGCATCGTTTGAGGGGCAGGGGCACCCTCCAGGAACAAATTAGAGACTGCACAGATGGAGAACCAGTTCAACATGAAAGGCCTTATGAGTAGGAGAACCCATCCAAATCCAGGACTTTGACATATTGAAAGGCCTTCCCAATGGTAGTGATCTCCTTGTTAGTAATAGGGTTGTTTAGGGACCCAGAGCCAAAGTCGAAAGCTTGTGGAGGTGGCAAGCGACCAGATATACCTCTAAAGCATTTGGCAGGGAGTGGGATGGGGGAACAGGGAAATCTGGACAGGTCTGTGATCCGACCACGATATGGGGCCAATGTCTGCACCAGTCAGGAGACGAAGTGTAAGAGTATTACTAAAAAAAAAAATCTATTTGGTCTATTCTGGTATGTGTACTATGGGGGTGAGAGTAGAAAGTGTAGGAGCAGGCAGTGGGATTGCCAACCCTCCAAAGGTCATATAAGGTTGCAGACCTTATAAGGTGGCGGAACTCCCAGGCAAGGTGCACTTGAGGGACACCTAGAGGGATATCAGCAAGGAACAGCCGATCCATCCGCTCAGAGAAGATCATATTAAAATCTCCCAGTAGCAATGCCGCCCGGGAAAGTCCCGGAGCCTCCTCAGTATTCGCTTAAGGAAAGCAATCTGAGAGGAATTAGGAGCTTCAATGTTGCAAGGAACTATGGCGGCCATGAAGAAGACCCTCTAGTATAATGTAATGGTCCTGAGGATCCAAATGGCAAGTCATAATGCAGATAGGACAGGAGCGGGATAACAAAATAGCTACTCTCGCCATCATATGCCGAATAGGCGACGGGATAATAGTCACAGGCAAAGTTAAATGAGCCCATGTGATCAAAGTCGGTTTCCTGTAGGAAAGCTACATCCGCCCGGAGGGACCAAAGCTCACGCAGCACCATACGGCATTTGAGGTTAGAGCCCAGGCCCTTTACATTTAGTGTGATACACTTAGCCATTGGGGGGAAGTAAGGAGATAGTGTCAGATGTAGTATAAAGTGTAGCATAGACAGGTCTCACCCAAGGCTTCGCAGCAGGAGGGAGGCTCGGGAAGAGGAGGCTCAGGAAGGTGAGTTGACCACGGAATAGTCAAAGTCCTGGGACACCAAGCCTAAAGGAGCGAAAAAGGAAGGAAGAACAAGAGGGAAGGAGACAAACAGGGGAGCATAGACCAAAAAACAAACCAACAAAACATAAGTCAAAGTCATCATGGACAAGACTAAATCTCCTAACTGAGGGCCAGAAAATTATGTCCAAGGAGAGTGTACATCTGTACACCCAGTGAGACTGAATATAGGGCCTCACAGCTGGACTAAGTCCCCTATTAAGGGGAGCAGTAGTGAACAGTCAGTAGACAGTCAACTAGGGCCACCTGGAAGTGAAACAGGTGGCGAGAGTAGACTACGGGAGTAATGGGAAAGAGAGGGACCTGCCCTACCTGCTAGGCAAGCAAAAGGAAAAGATAGTGGCTATGGGACCAACCAGTGCAAGCATTTGGCAATAAACTGCACCCCTTAAGGGGGAGAAGAGAATGAATTCAGAGTGGATCGGGGGGGTGGGGGGTGGAGGAGCCTGTTGTCTTCAGGAGATTGCGCTTGGGGGAGGTTGAGATCGTCATCGTGAGGTTGACATGGTCCACACAGGCAGAGGTGATGACGGAGGAGGTACTAGTTCCCAGTCTGGTAGCTCCAGACTGCCCAAAGTCTCACAGAACTGAGCCAGGTCCACATGTGAATATAGGGTGGCGAAACGTCCATTCTGTCGGGCCATGAGGGCAAAAGGAAAGCACCAATGATAGGGTATTTGTCGGTCACATAGTAGTTGGAGCAGGTGGTGGAGATGTCTCCTTTTCTGTAAGGTAATCCCAGAGAGATCTTGGTATAGTTGGATCTTTGCACCGTCAAAGTCCTTAAGATGTCTGGCTTTGACCAGAATGGCTTCCTTTACAGCAAAGTCATGCACACAGCAGATTACATCTCGAGGGGTGGGACCAGTGTCCTTAGGGTGAAAGACTCAGTGTACATGGTCAAGCTTTATCTTGTGGGATGGAGGTTCCTGCAGAATGGAGTTGAATATCGCCTCCAAAGTAACATGTAGGTCCTCCACCTGGTAGGGATCAGAGAGGCCCTTGACTCTAATGTTGTTACATCTTCCCCTGTTATCCAAATTCTCCAGATGGCTTTGCATGTCTGTAATAACTTGAGCTGAGAGACAGAAACATGGGTCTGATCATGGTCATCTTCCATGGTATCAACCCTGGTTGCGATATTTTGGAGATCTTTTCTCAGCATTGAGATTTCTTCACAAATTTCTGCCTGACAGGTCGCAGACTTCAGAAACGAGAGAGTGAAAATCATCTTTAGAAGGTAGATTAATGATCAATTGGTGCCTCTGTGATGGGACAGGAGATGCTAGAGGAACACTGTCTTGGTGGTACCCAGGCAGAAGGGTAAAGGAGGGTGAGTCCTGAGAGACTACTGTAAAAGGGGCAGAGAGGGGGTCGCCCCTAAGTCCACATTATCTCCCTCAGGGGGTGCTGAAGAGGTCTGGGGAAGCTGCTACAGAGGGTCTGGCTAAGGGAGCCCCAGTCATGACCACAGTAAAGTGCTCCTCTGCCCTCAGACCAGTGGTGGAGGCAGCAGGAGAAGGTAAGGCAGGGCTTCAGGAGGACTAGAGCACAGGCAACTTAGATTCTTGTTGGGAACTCCCTCCTAACTTGGGGGAAGAACCCGAGGAAAATAGCCTCCCAGACATAACACTGCTGGATGATGGGGGAGAGTACCTGCTAGAGACATCATTTCAGATGGAGGTAGCAGCAAAGCTGAGGGAGATAACAGCAGAGCTGCTGCTGAAGTTTCTGGAGCCTCTTCAGAGTTGTAGCACTGCAGCTACGATGAGTGCTGGGAGGCAGGGCCGGCGTCAGTTCCAAGGGAGCCGGTCTGGGTTTCTGGGATGCTCCACTGCAATACAGTGCTGGTGGAGAAAAAAAACACGGGGTCTGCGGCTTGAGACTCCCTCCTGATTAGGCCGATTCATCCAGGCCTAATCAGGAGCAGGATGCCACAACAGAATGCTGAAGCACTGCATTGGCATCTTGTCGCAGCTAGACCGCAGCGAAAATACTGGCAGTGGAAAATGAAGATGGATTCCTCTTAATTTTCCACCATGTGACCATACCTAATCTGATCCGCTTTTATGAAGAGATTTGTTCTATTGGTATTGTTGTGCATATGGTGTATCTGGACTTTTCAAAGACATTTGATACTGTAGCACATAAAAGGTTGTTATACAAAATGATATACAAAATGAGAATGTTGGGACTGGGAGAAAACATATGCTTTTGGCTTCACAACTGGCTCACTGATAGGAAACAGAGGGTGCTTTTTAACGGAATTACTCAGACTGGGTTATAGTCACCAGTGGGGTTCTACAGCGGTTAGAATTGGGTCCTCTCCTTTTTTTAATAAGTTTATTAATGACCTAGCATCGGGTTTACAGAAGCAAGGTTTCCATATTTAGATATTTGAAGTAATCAAGCAATATAGTAGAATATTATAGGTACCTATGGGGAACCTGGAAGTATGGGCAGAGATTTGATAAATGTAAAATTATGCATTTTGGTAAAAAATAATAATGATAATAATAATAAATAAATAAATAAAATTATTATGTACTTAAGAGTAAATTCCTGGGTAAAGCTGACACTGAAAAAGACTTGGGGATTTTGGTGGACAGTAAGCTTACCGTATATAATCAAGTATAAGCCAAGTTTTTCAGCACAGTTATTTTGCTGAAAAAGTCCGCCTCGGCTTATACTCGGGTCATTATGGTCATTCAGCAATATCATAGTTACAGATCCGGCATCTGGACCTGGCATACAGACACCAGGGCGGATGCTGGCCCGCAGCATCACCACGCTTCTGGCAGGAGCATGGCAATGCTGTTCATTTCAAACTGCAGAAGTACTTACGGTACTTCTGCTAGCAGGCCCGGAAAGCAGACCCCCCCCACACACACACACACACTGCTCTATCACATGCGGGGTGACGTGGCCACGTAACCTCAGGCCCACACACCTCCTGCCAGGAGCATGGCAATGCTGCGGGCACGGCACCCGCCCTGGTGTCTGTATGCCAGGTCTGTAGCTATAATGGCGCTGCTCTGCTCCATTGTGGTCGCCATGGCAACCAGCACCTCCGCTGTAACAGTGGTAATGCCAGAGCATCTCCGCTGTAAGAGTTACAGTGGAGATGCCCTCTGCGGGTAGTACTGGAAGCCTCCAAGGGAACCGGTGCAGGGAAGCGGCAGGCACCGCTATGACCCTGGAGAGAGAAGGGAGCGGGTGCGACCGCTCTCTTGAGGGTGGCCCTGAAGTGCTGAGGGAGATCCCCTGACGCCGGAAAGAGTGCTG
Organism: Leptodactylus fuscus; assembly: GCF_031893055.1. Classification (NCBI taxonomy): domain Eukaryota; kingdom Metazoa; phylum Chordata; class Amphibia; order Anura; family Leptodactylidae; genus Leptodactylus; species Leptodactylus fuscus. Next base: position 113,011,920 of record NC_134271.1, on the reverse strand, counting down.
AGGCCGGATCTGAAGGAAGACCTCGGCCGCCGAACCTGAAGGGGAACTGCTTCCCCTTTGGGTCCAGCAGGCCGAGGTTCTCTTTCAGGTCCACCCCTCAGCGCTCCTGCCAGGAATTCCTCTCCGCACTTCTGTAAAGACTCCCCAGCCTGCAGTGCTTTTCTTTTGCAGGCTGCTCTATGCAGCCTGCAAAAGAAATGGCAATTTTTGCAATATATTGCAATGCATTAGCATTACAATGCATTGCCTTAATGATCAGACCCCCTGGGGTTCAAGACCCCTAGGAGGTCTAATAAATGCAAAAAAAAAAAAAAAAATTAAAAAAATAAGTAAAAAAATAAAAAAAATATTAAAAATTCAAATCCTCCCCCTTTCCCTAGAAAGGGGGAAATACTGTGAAGGGGGAATACTGTGAAACACATACATGTTAGATATCCCTGTGACCAAAAAACGCACGCTCTACAAATCTATAAAAATATTTTTCCTGTACAGTAAACGCTGTAGCGGGGCAAAAAAAGTTGTCTAACTGCCCCTTCCCTGAGACTGGGTATTCCCCCCCCCCCCACTTAGAATTCAGCCTGACCAAAGCCAGGCTGAATATAGGGTATCTGCAGTGCTCCTATTCAGTCAGGAAGGGGTTAATAGGAACACAGCAGATACCCTATATTCAGCCAGGCTGAATTCCAAGTGGGGGGAAAAACCCAGTCCTCAAGCTCAGGGAAGGGGCAGACAGACAACCAAAACACCCCCTCCCCTTCCCCAGCACCCAGCAACTACTGCGCCCAAAAACTCCGACCATTTTAATTTTTTAAATTTTCCAGTAGCTGCTGCATTCCCCCCCTCGACTTATACTCGAGTCAATAAGTTTTTCCCAGATTTTTTTTAAAAATTAGGGGCCTCGGCTTATATTCGGGTCGGCTTATACTCGAGTATATACGGTACCTTTAACAACCAGTACCAGGCTCCAGAGCAGAAAGAAAGCATGGAGCAAAGTGGTGAGTCACCATTTGTTCCTTAAACATCACTGAGTATGGAGGTATTGAGTGGCCATTGTACGGAGTGTGGGAGTACTATGAGGGACATTATATTATATGAGGAGGCACTGTAGGAGCCATTCTATTACATGGAGGGCACCATAGGAACATTATACTACATGTGGGGGAAATTATATTACTAAACTGTTTGGGATATATTTCTGACAGTTTCTGACAGAACTGTGAATGCAGCTCTGGACAAATATGGCCTTTAAATCATGATCAGTACAAAATAAATAATGTAGTTTATATCTCAAAATCTGCAACTATGAAGTCTTTGTTCTCGACAAGTTCATGCAGAAAATTAAGCAGTTGTGAGCCTGCCTATGTTAGCCTGACATACTTAGGTCTTATCACTAGGCAATGTATAAGGGGTTGTTGATGTATGAGTTTCTGTTAGGGCATAAAAATACAGATTCTGTTGATGTGTGGCTTAAAGGGGTTTTCCTACAGACATACCGTATTTTTCGGACTATAAGACGCACTTTTTTTCCCCAAAATTTTGGGGGAAAAGAAGGGTGCGTCTTATAGTCTGAATCCGCTGGCATCCGCTGTAATAGAGAGGCGGAAGCCGGCAAGTGATAGACGCCATTACAGGTGCCGGGGCCTGAGACATCGCTGCGCTCCTCTGCCCTGCATGAAGCCAGCAGCGGCAGGGGCTCCTCCGTGCCCCCGCCGCTGGTTTCATGCATGGCAGAGGATCGTAGCGATGTCTCAGGCCCCGGCGTCTATCCCTCCCCGGCATCCGCCTCTCTAGTACAGCGGATGCCGGGTCAGTATCAGCGGCCTCTTCTCCCCCGGGGCCGGTCCCCACCGGCCCCGTACCTGTAAAGTTGCAGGCCGGCTCCTGCGCGGCGATATCGCAGGAGCCGACCTGTTCGGGTGACAGCCGGGAGCCTAATGAGGCTCCCGGGCCTGTCACTGCTATATATTAGTATTGCGGCTGGATCTATGACCAGCCGTAATACTAATAGACAGAATGTCCCATAGACGGCAATACAGTTGTATTGCCGTCTATGGGACTTGCGATCAAGTGACCGCAGGTTCAAGCCCCCGGGGGGGAATAAAATAGTAAAAAAAAAAAAAAAAAAGCTTTAAAAATATGAAATAAATAAAAGTTCTAAATCACCTCCTGTTTTTTTTTTTTCAGTACAAGGTGATCTAAGCAATAGATATCCCCCAAAATGGTATAACTAAAAATTACAGCTGGCCCCGCAAAAAAAACGTTCTATGCATCCCCGTACAGCTGCAGGGTCACCTGTCAATGTGGCCTTGCAGCTGTTGCAAAACTACAACTCCCATATATTAAATATTTTACCAGTTTTTGCTTCAAAATTTTTTTCCCCTATTTTCCTCCTCTAAAACCTAGGTGCGTCTTATAGTCCGAAAAATACGGGTATTTAAATTTGTAGACAATTTTGCAAATATAAGTAATTAAAGGAGCTCTATAATTGAGAAAAGTCATTTTTAGCTAAGCACATATTTGCATAGTCTTTAGAAAGGTTATTCCACACATCACTTAACAGTATGGGTATTTTAAACTACACTTCAGAGTAGGCAAAAATAATAGTTAAAACTCAACTTTTATTAGTTATGATTAAAACCACATATATATAACACAATAACCTATAACTCTGAGGTTTATTCAGTCTAGTATTTTCAGTATCAGATTTTTCTAGACACCTCAGAAGTTACTAGAAAAAGCTTGTATTCCTAGGTGCAAATCCACCTGGTCTAGTGTGATAAGAAACACTCCTTTTCAATCTAGTGTCTATATAATGCATGAGTGTTATACATAGGGCAATTAGGAAATATGGTTAGATCCCTAGAGTAACATAGTAATACGGGGACTAGGTTTGACTGAATCCATATGAAGATTGTCTGCTATATTAGAACACGTCTACTTTACAGCCATTCACCCTTTAGTCACATAACATGTTCCATATTAGATCCTGATGGATCCAGAAGGATAACCGCGGCAAAAAGTATAGAGATGCGTTCAGAACCGGCTATTTGAACGTTCGAGCGTTGAACGCATCTCTATACTTTTTTCCGTGGTTATCCTTCTGGAGATTAAGTTAATGCACTTGAGAAAGGGCTGAATGAAGCCCAAAACGCTTTGGTGTTATACTAGCGTTGTGCCTGTTACCCTCCAATAAAGATGATCCATTTTTGACCAGACAGCGCCATCAACACTCAATATTTTTTTCTTCCTTGTGACTCCTGGATTCCTATTGGCTAACTGGTAGATGTAAGGCGTGCTGCTCCCTCCACCTGCTTTGTCTGCCCGGTGTAGCAAAAACTCTACATGTTGGTTGTGAACGTTCTTGTCACAACCCAAACAGGTGAGAGGCCATTTGGTTTATGAACTACCTTTTTTTTATATACCAAACTGTCACCAAAAATTGCTACACTATCATTGGTCTGTTCGGTGTAACCTTGTATTTTTTTCGAATTGATAAGACCAGGAATACAGGAACTTTCTATATTCTGACTCCCAGCCAAGATTTTCATTATTATTATTATTCATTATTATCTTCTCCTGCATGTAGTGTCCCTGACTGATAACCTGACCACATTAAAAGAAATCACAGCTGGATTTCTAACAAGTGCCAGACCATAGAAAGTGCCTGCTTTCATAGCCATATCCTTTGGCAACCAATCAAGACAAACGACCATCACCATCAACATAGAGGAAATCTTTAATCTACCACAAAATGTTTAATTACTAATATTTGCAAAAAAAAATGTTTAAACTTCAATTGTCCGCAAATCTATTTTCTATGTTTGGATATGTTCATGGTGATACCCTTTAACCCTTTCAAAAAGAAGGGTTGTTTGGGTGTTAATGCTCGGTGACTTTTTTCTTTTTTCTCTGCCTTCCAAAACTCATAACTTTTTACTTTTCTATCGACATAAGGCTTATTCTTTGTGCAACGAGTTGTACTTTTAGTTGGCACAACTTTGGGGTACATGGTTTTTGTTGTTTTTTTATTACATTTTATTAGTATTTTTGGGAGGTCTGTCTGACAAACTACAATGCTATCATTTTTCGTTTTTATGGCATTCACTCTGCATGAAAAATTACATGGCAGCTTTGTCCGGAGAGTCATTATGATACTATATTTATATTGGTTTTACTAAATAAAACGGCTTTTTCATAAATAAACTATTTACCAGGGGTCACCGTATTCTGATGCCTATTGCTGTCTTACTTTTATGTTGATGGAGCTATATGAGGCTTATTTTTTTTGTATGTACAACTTTTTGTTCACTTTTATTGCTATTTTTGGAGGAGGGGAAGTGACCAAAATACATTAATTTGTGCATTGTGTTACAAATGGGACTGCTTGAGAGAGCAGTAGTATTACAGTGCTGAGTATTACCGTAACTATACCCGTTCGAGCAGTGCACAGCAAGCCATTGTAGTCTATGGGGTCCGTGTGCTTAACTGCACAGCGCTTGCAGTTACTTTGGTATTCCGTTCGGGGGGGGTCCTCAGGCGGACTCCTTCTAAACGGAAGCCAAACGCTAATGTGAACCGGCATAAGTGTATGATTACTAGGTGTCAGAACACTGAGACAGTCACTGATCATGAGAATGAGGGTCTCTGATTCTTCTGTGTAAATGAAGCGCTAGTGTGCAAGCATGACCACCATTAAGTCACTTCTGTAGAATTGATGAAGGTACAGTAAAAAAGTACAGCGTAGTCGTATAGATATGAATGCCACTTGGGTCATACATTTTCACTACCACTCTAATCACTCAGTGGACTTTGGGACTCCCATTCTTGTGATCGGTGGATATACCAGCAGTCAGTCACCCAATAATCATTGGATGATAAACGTTTTTTTTGAGGGGCAAAACAATTTAAGCAGTGCCTAAGTGTAAATGTAATATGTGCACATGGTAAAGAGTAGAGGGGGTGGTTCTAGCTATTGTTTACATGGTTATTAGTTCAGCCATTTGTTATAGGATGTGCAATTTAAAATTCAAAAACAGTCTGAAAAAAAATTGCAATGCATAACTTGACATAAAAACTAGTAGAGTATCTCATTACTGTAGACTTGATTCATGATCATGCTGTCCTTGTCAGCAGCATAAATGAATATTTCACTGTGTCAGCTCATTAATTTGTTGTCCTTGTGCTTGTGAAATGTTGACATGACATAGTGCAAAAATAATCTGGTAACCTGAATAATTTCAAGTCTTCCTTGAAGACATGAAGTTTAAACAGAAGTTTAAACAGTATTTAAGCAGCACCAGAAGATGCAAGGCTTATGGCAAATGGAAATATGCATCTCTTACATTTTGTTGGCACTTCAGTTTGGGGTCCAGTAAGTTTTGACTGTTAGATAACCTTTACACAGTGGCAGTAGCAGCTCGGCGGGCCCCTGATGTACGTTTATTTTAATAAGCCGGTAATGGGGCCTATATACTTACCGATCCTCGCTCTGGCTCACGGCCGCCAGCGCTTCCTTGACAGCAGGGATCAGTAAGTGAGGCCGCAGGCCTGCAAACCCAAACACAAACTGCTATCATTATACTCTGGAGTCTTTTCAGACCCTGGAGTATAATTATCAGAGGCCCAGGGGAGGTGAGGGAACATAAAAAAAACTCTGTAAGGTTGCATTCACACTGAGTTTTGTGGCGCTGATTTTGCCACAATAACTCAAGTAAAGAATTAGCGCTAAAAAACAGACTCCCATTGATTTCAATGGGTTCCGTTTTCCGCGCAGTACACATTGAAATCAATGGGAGGCTTTTTTACCCATTGATTTCAAAACTCAGTGTGAATGCACCCTTACTTACCTCACCTGTGCTCCAGCAGACTTCGGGCATGTTTGGTGACGTCATGTAGGCCAGGCTGGTATCCTTATGCGTCATGATGCAGGCCTGGCTCATGTGACGTCTTGTCCAACATTGAAGATGGCCAAAAGCAGTGGGGAGTGCTCCAGAGCCAAGGAGAGGTAAGTAACTTTGTTTTTTTTAATGTTTGTATTCTCTCCTGGGTCACCGATCATTATACTCTGGGTTTTCGTACCCTAGTGTATAATAATTGTTCTTGGATGGTCCACAATGGAGCATAATAGTATATGCAGGGGCCACTGTGGGCCATAATACAGTGTGCAGGGGCCACTATGGGGCATAATAGTGTGTTAAGGGCCCACTATGGGGCATAATATTGTGTGCAGGGGCCACTATGGTGCATAATAGTTTGTGCATGTGAAATGTTTGACTCAGGGCCCGGCCATTTCTAGTTACTGCCTTTACAACACCATCATGGATCCTGTTATTTGTCCACAAAGTCCACTCTACCATCTTGGATCCATAATGTATTGTGACTAGCATTATGAGCCGAAGCCCTGAAAAGGAGAATGTAGTAACAATAAAATAATATAGCACTATAATATTTACTTATATGGTGCACATTTTCAAGGAATTTTAGTTTTCAATTATTTTATGGACTAGCTGTAATTCAGATATGTTGGTAGGTCTCCATGCATAAACTACATACAAAAAAAATGAACAATATCTTTATGATCCACGTTCTATTTGGAATAAACCTCTATGACTCTTGGATGTCCACAACCTTGTAGCTGGTTGACCAGTTATCCTTTCTTGCACTACTTTTGGTGGGTACTAGCCACTGCAAATTGGAAATGGTCTGATCACAGTTTAACCCTTCTTAAAATCACTCACATTTTTATAATTTCTCATTTTTCTTCTTTCAGCGTATCAGCTTCAAGAACTGACCAGTCAATTGCTACGTAATATATTCAAACCCTTGACATTCAATGCTACTCACCTAACTTCTCAGAGGTTTTAGACTTGGACTAAACACAGACTCTTGTTGATAGTTTCCTATTTTTACTAAGAAGCCTATAGAACTGCACTAAGCTGGATGTATTTGAATGTGTTTCTTTGGGTAGCAACTGTAGACTGGGATATCAGTTTTACTGAACATACACATATTAGATTTGTGACCCCATCATTCCACCAAACAATGGATGAAGCTGAAGTTCTGGCTTTTTTCTTACCCTAGACTTCTCAGGATGTTCTCCCACCAGCTACTGAACTGCCTTTTGTATCCAGTGTGTTTGTTTCAAACTTTTTTTTATTTAGACTGTTTTTGGAGACTAACTAAATGAGTCTGACTTCTAGATGCAAACTCCATTATATAACAGTCATTGTTTTCCTGATGTTTCTATCTTATTGCAAATTTGTGGCCTTGAAGTGATCCAGGGATCACACTTAGAGGAGATCCTTTTGGATTACTGTATGAAGCCAATTTCAGGATATTTGATTAACATCCCAATGGGGAATAGTTTACATGTAGGCTATTAAAATGCTTTTGAATCCCTATGTATTCAAAATACCCCCTTTTTCACACAATTTCCTTGGTCTGTGGGCTGCTGAGAGATACTGTAGGGAAACCTTAGCCATATCAACAGGTGGAACAGAAGAAAAAAAAGGACCTGAGTAAAACTTTCACTGGTTTACTGATCCAAGGGGGAAAAGAAGGTAGTGTGGTATGTCTGTGGGACTTCCACAAGATTAAACAACACATAGAGAATGAAAGTAACAGGAAATGTTTATACTTGTATCCATGCTTGGTGACCTGTGTCATTAAAAGACGGTGTACCTAACCTTTAGTGGCAACTACTCTCCCAACCAGCTCTGGAGTATATACACCTGTTAAAATGAGTCTGTCACCGGAACCCAGTCCACTGATAGATAGTTGAGGGTCATCTGAATCAAATAGTATTTTACCTTGTGAATCCGTGTCTCTGTTGCTGGGATACCACTATTTTTGTTAGTATGCAAATGAGCTCTTTGGAGTAATGGCAATATCCTACTTTCTCAAAAGAACCTTTGCATAGGGGAAAAACACTGTTTGATTTAGGTGACCCTAACCTATTTATCTGTGGAGATGGGTTGATAAATTGGGTTGTGGTGACAGACTCTCTTTAACAAGTCAAAATAATATTTTGGTAGAACAGCACAGTGGCGGATCCAGGGTTTGCGGGGCCCTGGGCCATTGACTTTGGCGGGGCCCTACGCGCCGCAGCAAATTAGGCCCCACCCACTTTTATGTTGACCCCGCCCATTCTCATTCATTTTTCATGTGATTCCACACAGTATAATCCTCCTACAGTCACATGTAAATTATATGTCCCCCCTCCATCTCTCCCCATTTTCATATACACCCTTCATCTACCCCTAGTTTCATGTCCCCCCCTCTATCTCTGTCCCCAGTTTCATGCCATTCTCCCCCTTTATCTGCCCACAGTTTCATGTCCCCCCCGTCTCTGCCCCAGTGTCATGCCGTTCTCCCCCCTTCATCTGCCCCAATGTCATGCCATTCTCCCCCCCTTCATCTGCCCAAGTGTCATGCTGTTCTCCCCCCCTTCATCTGCCCCAGTGTCATGCCATCCCCCCTTCATCTGCCCCAGTATCATGCCATTCTCCCCCCTCTCAGCCGCAGTGTCATGCCGTTCTCCCCCCTTCATTTGCCCCAGTGTCATGCCGTTCTCTCCCCCTTCATTTGCCCCAGTGTCATGCCGTTCTCTCCCCCTTCATTTGCCCCAGTGTCATGCCGTTCTCTCCCCCTTCATTTGCCCCAGTGTCATGCCGTTCTCTCCCCCTTCATTTGCCCCAGTGTCATGCTGTTCTCCCCCCTCCATCCACCCCAGTGTCATGCTGTTCTCTCCCCTTCATCTGCCCCAGTGTCATGCTATTCTCCCCCCTCCATCTGCCCCAGTGTCATGCTATTCTCCCCCCTTCATCTGCCTCAGTGTCATGCCGTTCTCCCCCCCTTCATTTGCCACAGTGTCATGCTGTTCTCCCCCTCCATCTGCCCCAGTGTCATGCCGTTTTCCCCCCTTCATCTGCCCCAGTGTCATGCTGTTCTCTCCCCCTTCATCTGCCCCAGTGTCATGCCATTCTCCCCCCCTTCATCTGCCCCAGTGTCATGCTGTTCTCCCCCTCCATCTGCCCCAGTGTCATGCCGTTTTCCCCCCTTCATCTGCCCCAGTGTCATGCTGTTCTCCCCCCTCCATCTGCCCCAGTGTCATGCCGTTCTCCCCCCTCCATCTGCCCCAGTGTCATGCCGTTTTCCCCCCTTCATCTGCCCCAGTGTCATGCTGTTCTCCCCCCCTCCATCTGCCCCAGTGTCATGCCGTTCTCCCCCCTCCATCTGCCCCAGTGTCATGCCGTTCTCCCCCCTCCATCTGCCCCAGTGTCATGCGGTTCTCCCCCCTCCATCTGCCCCAGTGTCATGCCGTTCTCCCCCCTCCATCTGCCCCAGTGTCATGCCGTTCTCCCCCCTCCATCTGCCCCAGTGTCATGCCGTTCTCCCCCCTCCATCTGCCCCAGTGTCATGCCGTTCTCCCCCATCCATCTGCCCCAATGTCATGCTGTTCTCCCCCCTCCATCTGCCCCAGTGTCATGCCGTTCTCCCCCCCTCCATCTGCCCCAGTGTCATGCCGTTCTCCCCCCCTCCATCTGCCCCAGTGTCATGCCGTTCTCCCCCCCTCCATCTGCCCCAGTGTTATGCCGTTCTCCCCCACTCCATCTGCCCCATTGTCATGCTGTTCCCCCCCTCCATCTGCCCCAGTGTTATGCCGTTCTCCCCCACTCCATCTGCCCCAGTGTCATGCTGTTCCCCCCCTCCATCTGCCCCAGTGTCATGCTGTTCTCCCCCCCTCCATCTGCCCCAGTGTCATGCTGTTCCCCCCTCCCCTTCATTTGCCCCCCAGTTTCTTTGGGCCCCCTCCCTCTCTGTCCCCAGTTTCATGCCGTTCTCTCCCCACCCCCTTCATCTTCCCCAGTGTCATGCCGTTCCCCCCCTCCCCTTCATTTGCCCCCCAGTTTCTTTGGGCCCCCTTCATTATGTTCCACCTTAATATTTAATACAAAACAAACACTTACACTCACCTTCTATCACTCACCTTCCATCGTTCCCCCGACGCTCCTCTCTCTCACTCCAGTCACATACGCGATGCAGGAGCTGTGAGATCAGCTCCTGCTTAGCTCCGGCCCGGCTTGCGTGTGTAAGCGTGATGTGATGACGTCATCGCGCCTACACACGCAAGCCGGGCCGGAGCTTTAAAGCAGGAGCTGATCTCACAGCTCCTGCATCGGACGGACGCCGATGAGCTGAAATCGTGACAGGCAAGTGCCAGGGGGCCCCCAGAGGCTCTGTGGGCCCCGGCACTTGCCCGAGGCTGACCGGGACCATTTTGTTGGGGCCGGGTCGCGGGGCCCCGCTAAGCGCGGGGCCCCGGGCGGTTGCCCGGCTCGCCCGGCCCTGGATCCGCCCCTGGAACAGCACTTTAAAGGTTGAAAACAGTAAGTTCATGGATACATAAGGTGGGCAATAGGTAAAACACTGAATGCAGAGAGGAGGAACATCAGATTTCTAGCATTTTGTGAAACAATGCATTTTGGCGCTCCATATAGATTTGGGGGGTTTTTTTGTTTTGGTTTTTTTTTGGTCCAACATACATAATACTTTCAGACAACCCCTTTAATATGAGATAAAAAAAAAATCTGCATATTGTTTCTTCTTCAAAACATATTTTTTTGTTATAAAACCAGAAAAATCTCTTGTCAGTGTCATGGAAAATGCGACTTTAAACATTTCTCTGTATTTGCTTTGTCCTACAGGGGAAGTCTTTGACATCTAAACGCCTCACTGGCCTCATGCAATCCTCCTGACAACCCTGGACAGAAATGCTGTCACTCGGCACCTAACGCCCTCCAGAGAAGGAACGGTTTTAGGCAAGAAAATGGGTCACTGTGAAAGAAAGAAAATTACGAAGAAATTGGCATTCGTCCTGTCTAACTCAGATGTTCATTGTCCCTCAGTTGCATCAACGATTTTAGCTTGAGCAGCTTTCCAACGACCCTAAGTTGCCAAGTACTTTTCTTTTATTTTGTGTTTAGATTGATATTTGAGATCACACAATGCAGTAAAAGGAGGGTCAGAAAAGAAGGATGTTTTTAGACTAAATCAGCAATAACAGGAGACAAGACCGAGATCGATGTGAAACTGTCCATCTGTATTCTCCTCGGCATCTCGCTGCAACTGATATTTTCACCACCAAGACAACTACCTTTACATCAGTTCTTGTAAAAAAAAAAAGCCTGAAACTGCTAATTCTTAAAACATTTATGAGTCTGTTTCTCCTGCGTCCTAGACTGCAGACATTTGACTTTATTTTATGTGTGTGTGTGTGTCCCTGTCAAAGAGACAATTGACAACATTCGCTCTGCATAGTCTATCCTTCCAAGCGCATGATGCTGCTCCAAAGATAGCATTACAAGTCAAGGTTAAACACAAGGTTGTTAAAAAACGTATATAGCAAGTCATGTTGGTTTATTTCTCTTTTATAATCTTTAATTTGATTTATTTGCCACTGCATGCATTTCAAGTAAAAGCAGCACAATTGTTTACAGTATATGTCACTTTCTCTTCCCCATAGCTCATCTGCGGTGACCAGACACAAGCTAGACTGCTTGTAATATTTTTCTTTTGCGAAGTATCAGACTTTCTGAAGAATCATTCCAATGTTGTATCTCACAGTTCAGCGACTATTCGGCTGAGATATATTCATTAGAGAAAAATGGTAATCACTTTAGTTATAATCTAGTAAAGTGCAAGACATTTCCCACTGTAGTTGGCTATAAATAAACAAAAAACTTAGTATAACCGTAGAGAAGACAACATACAATGAAATGCAATTGATTTGTCACCTGTAAGACTAAAGGGTTATTATTATAGGCCTTTTTTGGAACTGTTGCATTGTCATTATTAAATGCTGATGGCTTTGTGGGTTACTGTAGCATTCTGGGTTCCTTCAAAACAAAACAAAAAATCTTACAGTAGTAAAAATGATTTGAAAAGAAATTGTCTGGGATTTAAAGCGCATTTTGTTCTTGGAGCTATTTTTATTTAAAGAGGGGAGGGGCTTTCACCACCTCCACAACTTTGCCTCCTTTAATATGCTAATTAGGCTCTCTACTGTCAAGTGGGCTTCAGCAGGCAGTCTAGGACCTCCCACCTGACAGTTGAGAGTTTAATTAGTATATTGGATGCTAAGTCTAACTGTACTGATTGCTTCAGAACAGTGGGGGCTAGAGAAGAATGTAAACTGCGCCGGAATCAGTCACTTAGAGTCTATTAAAGATTGTAAAAGTTGAAGTTGGCGAAGGTGGGAAAAGGTCCTATTTACGTCAACTGTATATCTGGTCCGTCTTTGTGCATGAAAAACAGAGTGACAGAAGTATGGGTATGGAATATGATATCACTGAATTTGATACACTGTATAAATAGAATGACTGACATTACATTATGTGACTGGTATGGCACATTTATCATTACTACTTCTTAAAAATACTGGAACCGCAACAAACCCTTAAAGCTGAGGCGACATGTGGTGGTAAAGCTGCATTTTTAATGCAGATTTTTCCTTTCCAAAATTAGCAGTGGATTTATAAGAAGGGAACACTTTAAGTACTTCCTTTATATTTCCCATTGCTTTTGTTTTTTGTTTTTTTTGGCTTTGAGTCCCAAAAAAAAAAAATCTGCAACAAAACAATGCAGCTTTCTACATTGTGCAGCCTCAGCCTAAGGCTCAATGCACACAACAAAGTGTGCCATCCGATGCTCCCCTGAAGGGGCGCCCAATGGTCCATTCTGTTCCTATTAAAATAGAGCAGGTCCTATGCTGTTCCGTGTTATTGGAAGCCCCCATAGAGGTAAGTTCATCAAGGAATGACATTCAGATGTTACTGTAAATGTCACCCGAGTGTATTCCGCTGCAAACTCGGACCCACATTACATGCACACTTAGTCGTGTGCATGGAGCCAAAAAAAGTGCTTTAAGTCATCAGTTGTCAATTTGGATCAATGTAAAAACTGATCTTGGCTCCTGTCATAAACTAGGATGTTTTTATAGGCTGGAATTTTTGTTGCATTTTCATGAGCCAATACATGGAAATGGAGAAAAGATGGATAAGTATTTCCTTTATACTTTACCTTCTTTTTGTATCCTCGTCTTACTTTGACTCAGAAAAACACTGAACACTGAAATGCATGCATGATTCCATACTAAAGGCCAATACAGACAGCCGTGTTTGGTCCAAGAAAATTGGTATGTGTGATAGCTGCATTTCCTGAACTCACCCCTTCTCAGCTGAATTGCGCTCACGCACATCATAGTGATGTACTTTGGAATGGCCATAGGTCTACTGCTTTGTACTCACAGCATCCTTAGATGGTAGATCATGATCTCACAGATCACTATGTTGCTGTGAGTTCAGCCAAACTATAGGAACCTGTTTCTTAGACCAAACATAGCCATCTGATTTGGTATTTAGGGTGATTTCATACCGAGTTTAAAAAAACGAAAAAGGCTGTAGCAGTTTGTAGAGCTCAGGGCTCGTTCACATCTGCGCCGGCACTCCGTACTTCAGGTTTCCGTTTCCTGCATAAAACAGAGGCAGGAGACTGAAACCTGCAGGAGGCTTTCTCACCCATTCATTTGAATGGGTGAGAAAGCTGTCCGACCGTGAGCGGCGGTGAGCGTTTTAGGATCTCCGCTGTGAAACCGGGTTTTATAATCCGGACACAGAGTCGGACATGCAGTACTCTGTGTCCGGATTTAAAAAACCGGTTTCGCGGCGAAGAGCATAAAACGCTCACCGCCGCTCACGGCCGGACCCGGTCTATGGTTTCCGTCTTCTGGCATGCAGAAGACGGAAACCATAGAACGGAGACCCGAACGCAGGTGTGAACCTAGCGTAAGACCCAAAATTATTCCAACAAGACAGTCCAATATATGTCCTTATTTTAATTCTTTATCCTTTATTTTGGCTCCAAAATCTGTTTTAGGTAAGGGAGGAGTTTAAGCTCTTCCTTCATGTATCCAATTCCTTTTAAAGACACTCTTGGCTTTGGCACAAAAAAACAGCAAAATCTGCAACAAAAAACACAGGTTTTCCACAACGTACACTTTCAGCCTCAGCTGGAGCCCCATTTGGTGGAAATCGCGCAGGATTTTACAGTCCCTACAAAGTAGATAGGATTCTAGCGAATCCCATACATGCATTGCAGAGAAATACATACAGTGGATATGCTGCAATTTCCAAAAGCTTCTGTTTTGGAAATCGCAGCATGTCAATTATACCTACAGAAACGCTGACTGTTTCCCTATAGATAAAATGGAAGCATAAAGTCTGAAACTGCGATGTGTTGGTTGTTCCCGCAGCATTTTTTTGCTGCAGCTTGCTACATTAAGCCATATCCTTAAATTGCTTTTTTTTTTTTTTTTTTTTTTACCAATGAACACTGGGCACATTTACTGTCATGTGCATATTTTAGTGCATATTGACGTATCTAGTATGAGATTCAATTTTTACAACTCCTTGATAAGCAGGTGTGACTTACCTGAAAAGGGATGAAGCTTCTCTGGACGTTTCTTAAATATAACAAAATTTGGGCTAAAATTCTGGAAGAAACTAGTATAAACTTAGAATAGATCATCCAGCATCAGCGACTATGATAAATCTGGTGCAGACTATCTAAGCTTACACTATTAGTAAACATGGGCTTTTGTATCCTATCCTACTAACATTATAAATGTGAAAGTTTGTGTGTTTGGATGTTTGTTCCTCAATCACACAAGAATGGCAGAACGGATTTGGCTGTAATTTGCCACATACACCCCGATTAAAACATAGGCTACTTTTTATCCCGAACAAAAACATAGGGCATTAATAAGGTAGCCAAACAATGCAATAGTACACAAAGAAGTCTACCAAAAAAAGAATATTTATATAAAAATTCAATATTTATTAAATTCTTCAATAAAATTTAGAATATAAGGAAGTTGGGAGAATAATACAACCATTTAATAAATATTTAATTTTTATATGAATATTTTTTTTTGGTAGTTTGCCTTTTTTGGGGGCTTTGTGTACTATTACTTTTTATCCTTTTTATATAAATTACATAACTTCACAACTGCTATGAACGAATTTAGTTTCAAAATACACTAAAGGACCTGTGATGACATCAATCACAGGTCCTTGAGCCGTTCTCTGATAGGATCACGCTATTGGGTGGGTGGAGCTACACGCTATTTTGTGAGCAGAGCTATATAAGAGGAAACTGGACACTGAAAGCTTCAGAAAATGGAGTCTCATGGAAGATCACGATAGTCCAGAACATGCAGGCTGTGTTGGCAAGAGCAGTATATCGAGTGTTGAGTTTCTGTGAGTACGAAGGGGAATGTGCTGTTGAGCTTCTGATGGGGGAGGGGGAGAACTGTGGCAAAGTTCAGCAACATCCATACAGCCGTTTCTAACACAGAAGTAGCTCACACACTCACATAACCAAACCCCTGTAATCAAAATTGCCTGATGTAGAAGAGCTTAGGCAATGCTGTAGCACAGCTCAGTAGGCTCTTCATATGCAAAGATGTACAGCTGGGTATCCTGCACATATTCAGTGATGTAGTAGAGCTGAGACGCGGGAGCAGGCGGATCAAACTGTGGCAAATTTCTGCCATATCCGTTCAGCCGTTTCTAACACAGAAGCTGCTCAGACACTGACATAAGAACACCCCTGTAATCCAAATGGCCAGATATAACAGAGCTTAAGCAGTGTTCTAGCACAGCTGAGTAGGCTCTCCATCTGCAGAGATGTACATACAGCTGGGTATGCTGCGCAAATGCAGCGATGTAGCAGACCTGAGACACGGGAGCAGGCGGATCATCGGCAACAACAACATGAAGATGAAGTCATGGGCAGATGCTAGTGTGAAATAATCCTTACAATACTTTTTTAATAGTATTTAGGTCACTATTTTGTATTAGTAATGATATGAATAAAAGGAATTGGGAGAAAACCAAAAGACAAAGCACGTGTAGACAAAAATAAAAACATGACAGTATATGAAACCGTATGCCAGAGAGTTGCATAGAGTGTTCATTCTAATGTAATTCATCCCTAGTAGTTGACTATGCTTCTCTGTATAGTTAAGCAAAGGTAAACAAATGCATATCGGGGGAACTGCAAGCAGTTACCTTTGGAAACCCACTAATCCCATAGACCAGGGGTAGGGAACCTTTGGTTCTCCGACTGTTGCAAAATTACAACTCCCAGCATGCATACTTGCTCTGCTCTTCTTGGAACTCCCATGGAAGTGAAGGGAGTGCATGTTGGGAGTTGTAATTTCACAGCAGCTGGAGAGCCGAAGGCTCCCTTCCCCTGCCATAGACTATAATGGGGTCCGAGTGGTTTCCGTTCAGTTTCTGCTTTCTCACCACATTTTTTATGTAGAGAGGGGAATGGAGTACAAGTGCAGATGTGTAACTGAGTTTTTGACAAAACATACAAATCATGCAGCGTCTTCCTGGGGATATCGCTCTTTTGACATTTGACCATTTAAAGGTGTTAGGTCAAACACACACATTAGAAAGAATAAAATAAGTGTCGCATATAGCACAATTAAAGGGGTTGTCCAAGAAATACAGATATTTTTCATGGGGGCTAGGGAAGGTAAAAAAAACAAACAAACAAAAACGTACTTACCTGTCCGTGGCCTCCAGGAATAAAATCTGTATATCCTGAACAACTCCTTAAATAAAAATGCATACTCCTTGACATGATACTGAAAATGGTGTGATTGAAGCCATATAGCACTTGTTTGGGTACACTGGGACAGCTCAACGTATCCCAGAAAACACTCATATCTGCCTTCCATCAATGTCTATGGTAGTCAGAAAAGGACATTTTTTTGCCCTATCTTAGGCTCGGTTCGCATCCTCGTTAGGGTTTTCTTTCAGGGATTCCGCTTGGAAACCCCCTGAACGAAAACCTATACGCATTAAAAAGTGGTTACCTGGGAAACCTGCGGACCCCATAGACTATAATGGGGGTCCCACAAGCTGCACTTTTCTCTCTGCCGTTTCGTGCGGCAACCACATGGACCCCATTATAGTCTATGGAGTCTGTGGGTTTCCTTAGGTAACCGCTTTTTAATGCGTATAGGTTTCTGTTCGGAGGGTCCTCAAGTAGACTCTCCAAATGGAAACCCGAACACAGATGTGAACTGGGCCTTACTGTAGTTGCATTGCCTGAATCTATGCTGAAAATATCAGTGTGCCGACCCATGACAGCAACTCTGGCAGAAAGCTGGGGCTGGAATTGGATGGGACATGGCAAAAATAAATTGTCCGTATCTTATAACGCTGGGTTAAAATGTGCACACCTTCCACAGACAGCCGTATCCTGTATCCACTATATCAATGGGAAAAGTCATATGTATCCAGAGCTCTTTATTATGAAAATAACACATGGTGCTACATAAATGTGACGTCAACGGTAAGGTAGAACGATATGACGACACAGTCCCACACAAAGTGAGGCAGGTAACGCGTCACCACTGCCCGTGAGCGCTTCAGCGAGTTACACACTGTACCTGTGCACATCCAACCTGCAGGGGGCGACGTAGCAGCGCTCGCGGCAGGAGGAGACATTGTGATGTAAGGAGAAGTGGCGGCACTTGTGTGAGGTAAGTGAATGGACGCAATGATTGCACCGTGCAGAGAAGGGAGGAGAATTGTGGTGCACTTGTGAGGTAAGTTCTCTGAGGGGACGAGTCACAGTCATGGCTACCACATTATTTTGCGTGTTGGCTTCTTTCTATTGCATAGAAGGCTGGCCGTCCATTTGGCTGACTGGGAATCATTGTACAATGTTCCTATAAAGTTATAATAATCGTATAAATAAAATATTATTTGTTTATGGACTATAAGGGCTCTCACCTCTCACATAAAAGCCGTATTGCTAAGAAATATACACTGAGGGCTATGTAAAAACCAGAGTTTATATATTTTGACTATTTTACCATGGTGGCTGCTCACAATTACCTCAGAAATGGCGTCTCACCTTGGCACAATTTGGCCACCTCTTATATACGCAATATAACATGTAGTGTGCATAGACGTAAAACACTGAGGCAGCGGACTGTGCGTACATCTAATATGGCGTATAGGTCCTCATCCATTGCTTGCTAGGCATAGTATGGGCCTTCTTATTATGGCTGTTTCTTTTTATAAAGAAAAAGGAAAAACGTGTCTGCTTTTTTCCCTTTAAAAAAACAAAACAAAAAAAAAACACCTGTCACGAAGTACTTCTAAAAAATATTTCCCTCTCCGTTATGGTAATTTTTATTTTGTATCATGCCGTTGGGGGGTGGGGTAGAACCTGTGATGTGGGCGTTGTGTTGAAGTATTTTTTTTATTTAACTTTTTTTTTTTTTTTTTTTTTTTTTTTTTTACTTTTCTGTTTATATATTTTTCCATTGTGTTCCCATAAATGTGTTAATTTTTTTTTGTTGGGGAAGGGGGGCTGATACCCCAGGAAGCTTTATTCCTCCTGGGGTAAGTGTGGTCCCATTAACTTTGATAGATGGGCCAGGTAGAGGGGTTGTGCAAGATAGGGCAAAGATAATGAACTCTGTTTTCTCCGTGTTGAGTTTGAGAAAGCAGGAGGAGAGAAAGGAGGCAAAGGCTGTTAGACACTCTAGAACTCTGGCCAGCAGTGAGGTAATGTCTGGTCCAGAGTGATATATTTGAGTGTCATCAGCATAGCAGTGGTATTTGAAAACCATGAGATTCTATGAGTTGGCCTAGGCCATGGGTGTAGATGGAGAACAGAAGGGGTCCTAGGACGGAGGGGGGACATCTACAGAAAGAAGGCGTGGTTACAAGGTGGTGCGCGAGTGGGAGACGCTGAATATGTGGCTGATGTGGTATAAGGAGATCCAGTAAAGGGCCAGGTCTGAGATGCCAAGGGGTGAGAGCGTTTCTAACAAGAGGGAGTGGTTGACAGTGTCAAAGGCAGAGGAGAGGTCAAGGAGGAGGAGGACAGAGTAGTGCCGCTTGGGGTCTGATTGTAATCTGTCAAAGAGTACATCTGTCAAAGAGGACATTGGACGAGAGATAGGAGGATAGTTCAGAGTGGACGTACTGTTCAAGCAATTTTGTGGCATACTAGAGCAGTGAGATGCGACAATAGTTGGCTGAAGAGGATGGGGTGAGGGATTTTTTTTTTTTTTTTTCTTTTAAGGTTAGGTGTGACAGTAACATTTGAAGGTGGTAGGGAAGGAACATCTGGTTAGACAAGGGTTGAAGAAATGGGATTTTGAAAACCTTAGGACTAAGGTCACAAACTTATGGATGATTTATCCTACAGACAGTCTGCTTCGTTCTACAATTCTTTGTGTTGAGGTGACTTCTCTTTAGTGTGTGCATGAAATGTTATACAGCTATATCCAGTATTTGCAGATACTGGGTTTTATGAAGCTACATTGGACTCCATTAACCTTTTAGTAGCTTGTCTGTGATTTTAAAGGGGTACTCCTATCTGAGACATTTAGGGCTCGTTCACACGTGAGCACAGGGGATGTTTTTGACAGCGGATTTCGCGTCAAAAACCTCCCCTTACAATGGTGGTCTTTGCAGACACGCCCTTTCTTCAGACTGCTTCCGCCCCCAGCAGCACCCTCCTATGTCGGCTCATTCATTTGAGCCGACAGCTGAGGGGAAAGCCACGACTGCCTGTAAACGCAGCCTAAGGGAGCCTTCACACGGAGTATACGCTCCACTCATTCTGAACGTAAAACCAGCGCGTAAAAACCAGCTCCCATTGATTTCTATGGGTGCCGGCATACGAGCGCTCCCCATTGAATTAATGGGAGGCTTTTTTCCCAAAGCAATAGGGAAAAAAGCCTCCCATTGATTTCAATGGGGAGCGCACGTATGCCGGCACCCATAGAATTCAATGGGAGCTGGTTTTTACGCGCTCATTCTGAACGAGTTTTATGTTCAAAATGAGCTGAGTGTACAGTCTGTGTGAAGGCTCCCTAAGGTAAGTTCACACTGGGTTTTTTGGTCAGGGTTTTGAGGCCATATCCGCCTCAAAACCGTAACCAAAAAGACGGCTCCCATTGAAATCAATGGGAGCCGCTCAGGTCTTTTTCCCGCCTCGCGATTCGGCCTGAAGAAACTCCCTCCTCCGGACTAGGCCCATTCATTGGGCCTAATCCGGAGCAGCGTGCGTGGCTGGATACCGGTGCAGTGCAGCGGCTTTCAGTCGCGGCTACCTGGTCTTTGGATCAGAATGCGAGGTGGCCTCCGTCTCAGGTTCCAATCCAAAAAACCCCGTGTGAACTTACCCTAAGGGTCTGAGTTTTTTGCAGGCTGAAAAAATCTGCTTCAGGAATTCGATACTTTTTGGTGTCCATTATCTTAGCAGTCTGTGTGTCCATTGTTCTGATGGACTAGAACAGCGGACAGAGCAACACAAGTATAAACATAACTTCACCTGATAAAAGAGAGCCCTAAATAGCCTATAAGGCACCAAAATTAACAGTTCTTATTATTTTGGAAAAGTGGGGGGGCTAGAGAAGAAAATTCCACCTATGGCAGGATCAGTGGAACAACGAACAGCAAATAATGCTTGGAGCCGGAAATCTGTAATATAATAAGATACTATAACCTATTTATGTGTGTGTACACCTACTGTATTTTTTTTTTTTTTTTTGGGGGGGGGGGGGGGTATCTGCTCTCCATACAATTTTTTTTTTTTTTTTTTTTTTTTAATACTCGTTGGAATACAAGATTATTAAATGTATTACCTGTGCCGATATTATTTGAGATGTGAGGTTTTCTGGTAGTTGTCTAGTTGAACCATTTTTCAGCGATTGCCAGGCCCCTCTCCACTAGCAGTATGTATAGTGGTTATGGAACCTGTATAGACCTATGTCTAAGTGACTTACAACACAATGTGGTATGTACAAAATACTGCTTAGACAAGAGGACATAATCAACCAGATCTTTAATGCATATATAGTCTTAAATGAGTTACATCTGAGAAGATAACAATAGAAAAAAAACATAGAAAAATGTTTCATGCTGACTAGTTTACAAGCACAGGACTAATATACTGGCGATCATGACATAGTGATGTTTAGTGCAACAAAAAAAATTATAGACATGTAACAGACTTGAAATGTGTTATAACAACTAAGTGTAACATATATTTAATACTGAAATAACAAGTGATTCCTAAAGATTTCCAGCACATGCTGCTGCAGCATGTTGTAGGCATCAAATATCAACACTGAATTGGTGAAGATCGTCAAGTTTCTTTTCTTTTTGTGTAAAGTAGAACATAGAATTATTTTCTTGTGCATAGAACATCCTTCTTTACACCAATAGATAAAGGTACTTCACCCTGGGGCTTCCACTTTGAGTACAGTTTATTAACTGAAAGTAAAAGTATCCCATATGAATTAGGAAAATGTCAGCCTTTCCTGCCAACTTTGATGGTATGAGCCAGCCATTTAATTTGTATGGAAGGTTCCCTAATCTTCCCCAGTGGCAAACGTCTAAGATGTATGACCACCTTCACACTAAATTGTAATGGAATATTAAAAGTTGTAGAACATTAAATGTAAGGCCATTCTTATCTAAGAGATGTCATTGTTGCTTCAATGTCCCATCTCTTGTACACAAACAGATATGGGTAACCAAAGCCTGAGGCTACATTCACATGGAAGAGCCCTGCACTTGGCTGTGAAAAAAAGTAGTTTATACATGGCCAAGTACACACCCGAGGGCAATCTGACTTCATAGATCCCACATAGGCATTTAAGGATCCATAAAATCAGTCCAAGAAATAGCAAGTTCTATTTTTTTTCCCAGACTGGTCACGTCAACACAGCAGTTGTCATTAGATCCATTAATGTCGATGGGGCTGTGTGCTGGCTGTTAATACAACGGCTAGCACATGGCTTATGAACCCTGTCATGTAGCGAGCCCTAAAGTAGTGGCATGTGCTCCAGCTCATTACATCATAGGAATGAGTAGAGCTGTAGTGCTAAGGGACCGGGGGAGTACAGACACACTGTACAAAACATTGTGAATATTTACTAAGCTCATTTCCACAATTCTAAAAAAAAAAAAAAAAAAAGTTGCATTGCAATAGCTTTCTGTAAATTGGTTGTCTGGTTTCCCTTAGACTTTGATTTTAAGATGTATGAATGATACAGAATAATGCTAGGATATGCCCTAGGATTACAGTCTGTGGTGGATCAACCACTGGACCTTCTCTGAAAAATGTGCTACATTTTGGTGCAAAATATTAGTCTAAAGTAATTTATCCAGGTGTAGTAAGGAAGATAGAAGAGCCTAACTTGTATAGCAAGATGCACCAAATCTATCACACAGTGCAAGTCAATGCTATAAATTTGACATATCTTGCATATGTCTGTCTAAATTGTATTCAGCAATATTAAAGGAATTTTCCAGGAGTTTTGATTTCATGGCCTATCCTTAGGAGAGTATATGCTTCCAGCGCCGCACAATGCATAGTACAGGATTGAGATGCACCACCCAAAATAGCTGATCTGTGCGGGGCCAGCCAGATATTTATGGTCTACCCTAAAGATAGGCCATAAAAACTAAAATCTTAGACAAACCCTTTAAACCATACTCACAGGGCCTGGGGGATGGGGCATGTCACACAAATATGGAAAAAGTGCAGTTGCAGGAAAGGAGTAACTACAGGCTTTAGACAGCTGAGGAATATACCACCTATCCATAATATAATATATTTATTAACAGTAAAGTATAAAGGGGTTTTAGCTCTTGTGACATTTATCCCCTATCCATAGGATAAATGTCTGACTGCTGGTACCCTCAGCAAATGGGGTCCCACAAGTGGCCAAGGAAATGAATTGGTATTGCATGTTTGTGGCCACTTCATTGGCCACAGGAGGGTGCTGCCGCTAGGCGGAAGCCGCGGTCCAGCGCGCCGCAGCTTCCGGCTGAAGAAAGGACATGTCGCTTCTTTTCTCCGCTAGCAGCAGCCCGCCGCTAGCGGAAAAAAGAAGCCCAGCGGTCTGCATAGACCACCATTGTAAAGGGGCGGTTTTTGAAGCGAAATCCGCTGTCAAAAACCTACCCTTTGCTCACGTGTGAACTGACCCTTACTTGTCCATTTCACATTACTGGAGTAACATATGTAACATATCATAAACACTCCAAAAGCAAATTACAGTTAGTGATTTCCAGTTTTATGTACAGTACTGTTACACATAGCTTAGTACAGTAACGTGTTAATGAAATGTGTTACACAAAATGGTTCCTCAACCTGGAGCCTGTAACTCCCAGCAAACGTCATTCTTTTAACCTACAATGATTTTCAATGAGCAGTCGGCTACCAATGATTAAAAAGTTCTAAAATATTTTCACCCTAAACATAAAATATTGCCACAAGTTAGCTAGAACTAGAGCAGCAAACTGTTTGGTAAATGTTTCTTTTACATTCAGAGATAATGTTATTTTTCTGTTCCATTGCAGCCATGATTTGTGTAAGGCTAAGGCGCACATGTCGTGGAAACGCAGCTTTTTCTGTTGCAGTTTTTTGAGCCAAAGCCAGGAGTGGATTGATCAGAAAGGAGAAGTATAAGAAGCTTCCTATATATTTCCTATTCTTTTTGTAGCCATTTTTGACGTTGGCTCAAAAAACGGCAGCAAAATCTGCAACAGAAAAAGCTGCGTTTCTGTAACGTGGGGCCTTAGCCTAAAAGTCACACCTTAAGGGTATGTTCACATGATGGAAACTGGATTCTGCTTGTGAACATACCACACGGCTAGCTGTGACGGAATGCCAATGCAGTACACCGGCATCCCGTCGTGGCATTCCGCTTCGGATTAGGCCCTAATGAATTGGTGCTATCGGTAGAGAGTCAGCTGCGGAATCCGTGACAATAGAGGTCATCTTGCTTCTTCTTTTCGCTACTAGCTAGCGGAAAAAAGAAGCGAGCGGTTCCCATTGAAGTCAATGGGAGCCGTTTTGGCAGGTGGTCTTTCCTCAAAAGAGAACCTGTCAAGTTCATTTGGAACACTAAACTGCTCACAGAACCTTATGCACTGTGGGGTTGGTGTCCCAATTAGCTCTGTTGTAACTTTTTCCAGGTTAAAAAAAAAAACAACACACATTAAAACTTTCCTAGAGATGAATCTCATCTGGCTCATCTCTGGTGCTCCTGGCGCCTGTACAGTTGCTGAGGGAGGCTGGGGACATACAACTTCATGACATACAGTATGTGCCCAAGGTCCGGTGCATGTGCACTGAAGTTGAGGTGTATTCATCTGGCTCCACTGAAGAACTGTGCAGGTGCCAGGAGTACAGCCATTGCTTATGTGTAAAGGATTTTTATTTTAACTGTGGGCATAGAATATGTTACACTAAACTCCCTGTCCATAAATCGTCCTGACGGATTACCTTTTTAAAAGGGTTTTCTAATGTACATAACCATATTTAAAGGGGTTGTCCAGGCAAAAACGGACAACCAATTAAATTTTTTAAATTCATACTCTCCTTTCCAGAGTACTCCGATACCTCCCAGCCAGGGGCGTAACTACTGGGATAGCGGCTGCCACATGGCCCAGGACATTAGGGAGCCTGGCGACAGCCACTACCGCTGCGTTTTTTTTATTTTTTTTTAATAGGCCGTAACCAGCTGGCGTTACTTTCGCTGGTAATGGGCCCTACTTACTTACCAATGGGGGGAGCGGAGGGAAGGGTCTGTCGGTTGAGGTCTTTGGCATTGGTCTGTTAGAAAGGCGGGCCCCATGTCAAAAGTTCGCCACGGGCCCCTGCCATTCCTAGTTACGCCACTGCTCCCAGCGTAATCCAGTCAATCCAGGCCAATCAGCAGCTTCAGCTAAGGGCATGATATGTCACTACCTGTTACATCACGTGTTGTTTCCTGAGGTCTACTGAGGCTGCCGATTGGCCTCATGGGTCACATGACCACCGAGGCCAATCAGTGGAACGCAACAAAAGACCTGTAAGACACCAGAGCAGAAGTACTGGATCGCGCTGGGAAAACATCGGAGAACCGGGGACAAGCGAGTATGATTGTTTGGGGGTTTTTTTTGTTTTTTTTCACCTCCCCTGGGCTTTTTTATTTTTTTATTTAAATGTTGGACAACCTCTTTAAACTAGCAGACAATTTAAAAATTAAACATTTTTCAAATATAAGTAGCTAAAAATTTTGCAGAGTTTGAAGTTTTGCCTAACCATCTCAGCATTGGATATGACCGTGAATGGAGGAACTTTCTCTCGTTTGGGACTTGTCAGAAATACAGCCTAATGCTAGGTTCACATTAGCGTTCTGCTCTCCGTTCTGTGGTTTCCGTCTTCTGCATGCACAAGACTGAAACCTGTCAGATCGGGTCCGGCCGTGAGCAGTGGTGAGCGTTTTATGCTCTCCGCCGCAAAATTGTTTTTTTTAAATCGGACACAGAGTACTGCATGTCCGACTCTGTGTCTGGTTTAAAAAAAAACGGTTTCGCGGCGGAGAGCATAAAACGCTCACTGCTGCTCACGGCTGGACATCTTTCAAACCCATTCAAATGAATGGGCTTGAAAGAGTTCTGCAGGTTTCCGTCTCCTGCCTCTGTTTTGTGCAGGAAACGGAAACCTGCAGAACGGAGACCGGGCGCAGATGTGAACGAGCCCCTATTTCCTTCCTTATTTCCTTCCTTATTGTGGACAGGTTCTCATGCAGGGACACTACATGCATGAGAAGATAACCTGAGCAAAAAAAGGAAATCACGACTGGCTTTCTAACAAGTAGCTGTGACTGTCGACACGAAGATGGTTAGGGAAAATCTTTTTAAACTCGGAAAAGTGTTTAATCACTTAATTTGTAGACAAGTAAATATTTTGGCAGATGTAACTGGTTCTTTTAATAGGAAAACCTCTTTAAGGCTAAGTCCCCACATAGCGGCGGCAACTCGTTGAGGTTTCTTCCACATCGCTTTTCAGAGGTTTCCACAGCTTTTTATGTTGCAGATTTTTTTTTTCTAGCTAATCCCAAGAGTGGCTACACTGGCATCCAACCTAAATAAAGAAGTGGCTGCAGCACTTGCATGAGTGATTGATGGAGTGCCAATAGTCAGGCCCCCTCAGTCTAAAATTGATGGCCTTATTTTAAAGACACTGGGAAGTTTAAAGAGTGACATGCATAAATATGAGTGCTTTTTTTTAGTAGTCACTTAGGAAAAATGCCAATATATTTGTAAGTAAAACATAGCTCATAACCATTTTTAGATTTGGGGCGGGTGGAGCTCATTATTCAAGTGTGAACATAGACACTTGTCAATTACTAAGAAGGCAACAGTTTTTCAACGTTCAGAGGCCAAGGCGTATACAGAGTGCAAAAGGAAGATAATGCAAGGCGTGAGTAACCAATGTTATTAGTAGCTGCTGGTTTTTGTATTAGATGTATAAGGGTAGCATCACCATGAACATTTATGATAGAAGTATCTTCATTTGTAGGACAAAACAATCTCTTCTAATTTTGTGTTTTTGCAGTATTCTAGAGAAATATATGTAAGTAGCTTAATATAATTCTGTTCCAAAAAGCCACTTTGGTTGGATATGTTGGTGAAGAGAAAGGACTGAAAATCATGTTGTGCGCTTACTTAGTGAAGCACCACGGCAGATAACGTGTTCTTTCTATGAGCTGCCCTCTGAATCCAGTATCCATATCTTGGTGGCTACCATTGTTGGATTAGTAAAGCACAAAGACACAAATTCTCATAATGATGGTGATGAAAAATATCCGATTGTTGTCATTTCATTGTAGGGTGTCTTCACTCCCGTTGTCTAGGTATGTACTTTTTAGTCTTGGGGCAAAGAGTCTTCTCTTTATTCATTGACACACAGGTGACAGCTCCAGCTTCCTAAAGATCAAAGAAAGAATGTATAACTCACACATCAAATCTTAATGTTATTATTTAAAAAAAAAAAGTTGAAAATGATGTCTGGATTAAAAAACCCAACTATTTTCTATTATTGTTTGTTGAAGTATATCCTGTTCTGGGCAAGGGCCATTCTGCTTGGGGAAGAATATGAACAAGGCTGCGCCACATCATTAATTAAAGAGGACCTTTCATCAGATCTGGCACAGGCAGTTCAGTACTCTATACTGCTGGAAAGCGGACAGTGCGCTGAATTCAGCGCACTGTCGGCTTTCCCAATCTGTGCCCCGGGTAAAGCGCTATCGGTCCCGGTACCGTAGCGCTTTACAGTCAGAAGGGCGTTTCTGACACTTAGCCAGGGACGCCCTTCTGCCCAGCAGCGCCTATCGCGCTGTACTGTGGAGCGGGAAGGAACTCCCCCTCCCTCTGCTCACACAACTCGTCCCTAGACGAGTATTATCAGGAGCGGGAGGGGGGAGTTCCTCCCCGCTCACACTGTACAGCGCGATAGGCGCTGCTGAGCAGAAGGGCATCCCTGGCTAAGTGTCAGAAACGCCCTTCTGACTGTAAAGCGATACGGTACCGGGACCAATAGCGCTTCACCCGGGGTAAAGATCGGGAAAGCCGACAGTGCGCTGAATTCAGCGCACTGTCAGCTTTCCAGCAGTATATAGAACTGCCTGTGCCCAATCTGATGAAAGGTCCTCTTTAAGGACATCTTCCTGGTGCCTTGGCCCAAATTTATGCCAGCCATTGCCAGCATAGCTCTTGCCATCATTAATGCTAATATTGTGGCGAAAATAATATTGAATAAGGCCAAGTTGCTGCTTAGCCATTATGATGACCACTCCCCTCCACATACACGCACACACCTATTGAATCACCCAAACATCCAAGTTATGAACTTCTACCATTATGTTTTCCTGTAAAATGTTTTAATATACCATAGACTTCATTGTTCCTTCAATGATTTCAAGGTTTCCAGGCTACAAGGCAGGAGAGCAGCACCAAACCATACTGCTTCTTCCACCATGCTTCAGTTGGGATGTGGTTATGGTGTTGGTATGTGGTTTTCCTCTAAACATAGCATTGTGCATTTGTGATACAAATATCTACTTTTCTAATCTGTACGAAAAACTTTTTTGCTCAAGACCACCTGGTTCTTGTATAATGCTTTTGGGAAAATGATCTACAGACAGATAAAACAAAAGTCGAACTTTGTAGTACAAATGTACAAAACAGAGTAAATACTTTGAAGTAGAAGGAATTCTAGGAATATATTTATATACCAATAAATAAAAAAAAAAGGTACCTTCTGGTGGTTCATCCATTGGAGGACTGAGGCAATACATGTGGTATCCACGATCGCAGTCATCACAAAATAGAAGCTGTTCCTTAATGAAAAATTGTGCACAAAATATCAATTGAAATCATGCATTATTGTAAATCTGATTTTATTTATTTTATTTTGCTTTCGTATTCCAGTGCTCACTATACTAATCTAAATATCACTTCTAATCTAAATTGTATATTCGTAAGTCTTTGAGTGGGAGGGAACCTAAGTGCCGGGCGGAAACCCAGGCAAACATGCAAATATATTGAGAACATACAGACTCCATGCAGATGTTGTCCTTGGTAAGATTTGAATCCATTGATAACCACTGAGTCACCCTGCTGCTATGGCTAAGTTTCCTACAGACAGCTGTAACAAGGATAGAGGATGAAAAATTTAATTTACTGCTAAACGGGTGACATTAGGGTGCAATCGTAAAGGACATTTAGGCTAAGGCCCCACGGCCATAAATGCAGTGATAAAGCGCTGCAGGAAGAACCGCTGCGTGATCGCATTGCCGTTCTTTCTGAGGCACTTTTAAGAGAAAGTTCAGAGTTTTCCTCTGCGGACTTTCTCTTAACATTATATCTACGGGAAAGCCACCGGCGTGTCCGCGCTGCGATTTCTTCTGCAAAGTGGGCATGGGATTCGCATGAATCCCATCCCCTTTGCTTGCACTGTAAAACGCCACGATTTTTCCCGCAGTGTCTCCGCTGCAGGCAGATCGCGGCGTTTACGTCCCCTGGGGCCCCAGCCTAAAAGCAGTTATGGTAATCTGTAGGTAGATCTGGCAAATCAGGCCCTGTGTCCACTACACTTTAAGGGTGCATTCACACAGAGTTTTGTGGCACTGTTTTTGTCACAAAACTCGTGTAAAAGAAGTAGCGCTGTAAAAACAGAATCCCATTGAGTTCTATGTGTAGCGCGTGTAAGATGGAACCTATTGAACTCAATCGGATTCTGTTTTTACAGCGCTGCTTCTTTGCACGAGTTTTGTGGCAAAAACAGCGCCACAAAACTCCTTGTGAATGCAGCCTAAAGGGGTTGTCTGAGATGAAATGTTATTTTATTAATTAGGCTGGGGGAGGTGGGAAAAACAAAACAAAAAACATAGTCATACTCCTGTTCTGAGAGCACAAGGAACAGGTGAGTGTTTAAATGAAATGGTTTAGCCTGGACAACCTCTTTAAACATTGATTTGCATATCAATAAAAAGAGAATTCTCTGCATTGCTCCATCAGTTAGCTGTCACAGAGGTGTAGTCCTTCTCCTATTAAAAGCCCCTACAAGCCACTATTTTTGGTTTGTGAGGTATTTTAGAGATGACAGACTTCATTTAATGGCACTACTATTGGTTTTGAAGGCATGTTGGACTTGACATACTCACTTTAAGTTGATGAGAGCATTACCTGGAGTCCAGGATCAACAAAATATTTATAAAGGCTCTCTGTACTGTACATTCAATTCAGTATTGGATAGCAGTGAGGAAATGCTTAGCTCAGCTCTGTATACATTTATAAGATTAGGGGGAGTTAAATTGCCCTGTAAATGGTGACTGTCCTTAGAACCCCCAATTAAATATTATATCATTGAGAAAATGATTGTTTTTTTTTTTTTTAAAGGCTGTGCCTTTAGTTGTGCAAAATTTATTAAAGAGCTCACACATTGGAGCAATTTGTTAAGACTGGCATTGTACAGGGGTTGTGGCACACATTTAGCACAAGAAAAGGCCTTGTGCCAAATATGTGTATCCCATATTGTCCCTCCTTGTTCTTATAATTTTCTACTGAGGGATCTTGGGGGATTTTCTCAAAGATTTCATGAGACTCGCTATGAAAAAAAAATGTAGCTTGCTCTATCACATGTACAGTATATCAGAAATTGATTCTAGGGCAAATAAAGTACAGTGTCTCATAATACACCTGTACATGAAGTCCTTATGGTTTATGGACCTGCAGGAATTCAGTGTACCACCATATGTGATTGATTTATTTTACATTTCACATTGATTTATTTTGTTCCATTTTGACCTTTTAATGCAAGACATGCAGTTTATTATAAAAATAAAAGTTATACAATGTTATGCTAAAACCAAACCTTTACTCTACAAAAACATAGTTGCTGCTTTTGGTCTACTTCTTTCTGATAGGCAGTCAGTATTAATTTTCAGAAGTAGTGAAAGTCAGTGCTTGTGACATGGAGCACACAGCCCTGTTCTGTTTAATATAGTGTTTGCACAGGGTCTAGAGAAGACAGCGACCAGTGACTGCAATGTCATGTCTAGAACATTTATACTTCAGATTCTCCTCATTCTACTAGGCAGTGCAGAGGTTACTAGCATTTTTACTTCCTTTGCTTACTAAATGAATGGTTTTAGCACTCACTTCAGCCTGGGCGCAGGAGCAAAAGTGGAGACGCTGATGGCAACATGAAGGATTTCTAATCCTCCTCCTGGCTCCTGCTCACCTCCGCAGAATGGGAAGCGCAGGCGGACGTGAGCAGGAGCCAGGATTGGTAAGTAAATAGGGCCCATTACCTGCTGGAGTTACCTACAATAATACAATTTGGAGAAGGCTTTTCTAATTTTAATGTGACCAAAATCTTTAAATGACACTCACATCATTCTCTGACGTTCCACAAATGATGCAGGACTTGCACTCTATGCACTGCCACTGGTAGGTTTTAACAGCCTCAGTCATATTTGCTGTGAACTGCAGGCAGGTGGGGTGACCTGCAAAACAAGGAAAAAACAATGTCAATTTTCAAACAAATGAATTTTTAGTGTGATCCTGTACAATTTTTAGTGCCATAGGGTTTAGCTAAATAGGGTAACAGCAAGCAGTAACCCTTTTGCTGCCAGTGATGTACAGGTCCACTCACACTCACAGGCAAAGCCAGTGTCTCTAAGGTCTATAAAACAAATATGATAACACCGCAACATTACCAAAATCTCTGTGAAATGTATATACTCAGTGCCCATTGCATGTTACGCCTCTTTCACAGTAGTTGATCATGATAAACATAAATTTACTTGTTTTGTTTGCTAGCGTGCAGTGTCCATTTTATTTACAAGAGCTCTGAGCATAACTATATCACAACCATGATATGCTACTTTAATAGCAAAAATGAAAATCTAAAGTTCAATTTTCTAAAACACAAGGAAAGAAGCTGCGCACAAGGAAAATTTGGGCTGAAACTTTTGGGTGCTGGCATGCATTTCCAATCCACATTTTGAAACGATGAAGCACCCAGAAAACACCTATCGACAGAAGACGGTAAAGCCAAATGTCCATCTGCAAGAGAAATCAAAATATGTAAGGACAAACAAATTCTTTAGAAATAAAATGTATAAAGGGTGGAGTAGAAACGCTGATATGCCTAGAAATCTGTTACTGGCATTATTTATTTTTTGTTGCTGTCTTTGTTCTTATTGTGGGCTATTAACAGAAGACAAGTACGTCTCGGTGATGTATAGCTCTGAATACTGCCCCAAAACTAGGTTATTTTGGCCATATTATGCAATGTACTTAAAGGTATTCCCATGTCAGCTAATCATGGCTGAGATAAGAATCCACAGCTGTAAGTTGCGACCATCTGTGCTAAGTCTTAGGGGGCATTCACACGATGTAACGCAGTGTTGATTCTGATACATAAACTCGTGTCAGAATCAACGCTGCAAAACAGAATCCCATTGAGTTCAATGGGTTCCGTTTAGCGCGTGTAACACATCGAAATCAATGGGTTAAAAAGCCTCCCATTGATTTCAATGTGTTACGCGCTAAACGGAACCCATTGAAGTCAATGGGATTCTGTTTTGCAGCGCTGATTCTGACACGAGTTTGTGTCAGAATCAACGCCGCCTTACATCGTGTGAATGCCCCTTATAGATATAAATATGACTTAAGAAACCAGTGTAGCAATATGAGCTGTGATGTGTACATAACTTGGGAGTTACGCACATTTCTGATGGTTCTCATTTTCTCTGTGATGTTCATCCTATATCTTGCAGATTGTGGGAGAAATAAACTGCACTAAACATTAATGTAAAAACAATACTGTGTTAATATATGATTGCCTATGTATGTAAATTTGTATCTAAGCTGTGGGTATATGTGCTGTATGTGGGTAAAAATGTAGTCATACTCTAAGAAATCCTGTAAAATGCTATTGTGAAACTTAAAGGGATTTTCCTCACAACACTTAACCCATGTGGAATAGGGTTGTGTCTGATCGATGTGTGTACATTGCTGGTACTGTATGGATCATGAGAATGGGGTTCCCCCGTTCGCTGTGTAAATGAAGCAGTGGTATGCATACATGACCACTGTTTAATCACTTCTATTTGGAAGTGATGGAGCTCTGTATTCAGTCCCTGAGAGGTGAATACAGCAATGTTCACACATGTGGACTACCACTCCGTTCACACAAGAAACCATTGTTCTTGAGATTGCTGGGGGTTTCAATGGGACAGACCCTTATCCTTTTGATAGTTGATAATCGGAAACTCCATAAAATGTGTATATATAATATGTCTATACATTCTATAAACATAACACACATATTTCCTTTAATATGACACTATCTGTATCAACCTGGAACCAGAGCATGATACAATGTAGCAGAATTGTGAGGACTTTTTTTTTTGGCACGTTTTTTTTACACGTGTAAAAAATGGCATTGAAGTCAATGGGAGTCTGATTTTTACACGTGTATTTTTTACATGTGTATTTGGCCATAATCAGCTCACGTTTACTCCATGTGAACAGCCCCTTAGGCTGCTTTCACGTGGAGTAACGCTCCACTCATTCTGACACGTAAACATGTGTCAGAGTGAGAGATGTAAAACAGAATCCCATTGACTTCTGGGTTCTGTCTTATGCGCGCTACCCATTAAACTAAACACGCGCGTATCACATTGAAAGCAATAGGTAAAAAAGCCTCCCATTGAGTTCAATAGGTAGCGCGTGTAAGACAGAACCCATCAATGTCAATGGGATTCTGTTTTACATCGCTCGCTCTGACACGTGTTTAAATGTCAGAATGAGCAGAGCGTTACTCCATGTGAAAGCAGCATAAGATTGGGAGTGTTAGACACCATTGCCAAGTATTGGTGCCATTAGGTTTGGCTACCAATACCTGTGGACTGTCAGAGGGGCCAGCCTCACAGCTCAGCACATTCAGCGCACTGTTAGCTTTGCAATGGTATAAAACAATCCCAATCTTTAGGTCCCCTTTAAAGCTGTTTATCAATCTGATTTTACTATTAATGTCTAATTTTAGCTTGGTTGAATATGTGTATAATATCCATTGATGTGGAATAGGTGTAGGATTGGATCAACTGAAATAATACAAGACATCTGACTTTAGTTTGATTGATTTTCATTGTTCATACCAGTGTCCATTCTCATTTATTGCTGACCGCTCTAGCGAGGATGACTAGTTCTGCTGCAAACAAAAACCTAAATAACAATCGGATACTGTTAGCCTCGTGATGTACAAAGCTGGGTATACACATACAGGTTTCAAGACTAATCTTACTGATGATTAAATTGGTTGGCCATTTGTCATGATAAAAACAATTTTTGGTTTTCTGACTGGTAAGACATATGTCTGTTAGATCAGCTGGTCATTTAGTATGTGTAAGTATTATAAGTATGTGTCAAATTACTGAGGTTGTTTGAAGCAAAGTTTTATTTTATTCAGTAATATTGGGCATTTCATTATACTTCTAATAGGAATGCCACAACTCCCATCTGAAGACTCTCTGAGGCCGGGGCCGCACATGGCATAAACGCCGCAATTTGCCCACGGCAGAAACAATTGCGGTGTTATACAGTCAGAGCAAAGTGGATGGGATTCTAGTGAATCCCATGCCCACTTTGCAGTAAAAACCGCAATTTCCAAAACCAGCACAGTTTTAGAAATCGCAGCATGTGAACTATACCTACGGAAACACCAGCGGCTTCCCCATAGGTATAATTGAAACAGAAAGTCCGCAGAGGAAACCTCTGCAAACTTTCTGTCTAAAATGCTGCAGGAAGAACCGCAATGCATTGCCACCACCGTTTTTCCCGTAACATTTTTTTTTATTTTTGCTGCGGGACGTCCCGTGGGGACTTAGCCTTACTGTTAGGAAAAATAGCACTGCAGGGAGTGTTATTTTTACCTACTGTATGTGGAAACCAAATTGCTCCATTATGAGTCAATGGGGTCCATCGGGCAACCCTAATGTTTGTTGTTGCACTTCTTTCATGCTTAGCTTTGAGCATATGGAGATGTATTTGAATAGGGAAAATTATGCATCTGTCAATTTGTTTATTCACTAAATAGTACGGGTGTATATTTAATCAACTTTCCTAGTTGTTGCACTAGGAAAGTCAGCTATTCATGATACAATTCACACCATATGAGGATGAGTATATTCTACCAAGTGTTAAACCATTTTTCAGATTTTCTGTAAGAAATACATGAAATGTTCTTAAACTCCCCCTCCCCCCATATAAAAGTTGCAGAAAAAAACTGCATATAACTGAGCTCATGCTGAAGGTATATAAATGAAATCTGCAGCACAATTCTCCAGTATTTCTTTCTCCAGTCTTTTTAGTACATCATGCTAAATTTAACATTCCGGAAATTCAATTCTTAAAAACTAAGCCTATACAGATCCTTCATACATTTCAGTGTTTTGAGAGCTCTGTGGAAACGGACCAAAATAGAAAACTACCTATTTTTCA
Organism: Leptodactylus fuscus; assembly: GCF_031893055.1. Classification (NCBI taxonomy): domain Eukaryota; kingdom Metazoa; phylum Chordata; class Amphibia; order Anura; family Leptodactylidae; genus Leptodactylus; species Leptodactylus fuscus. Next base: position 112,976,959 of record NC_134271.1, on the reverse strand, counting down.
TACTACCTAAAGTCAGGGTGACGTCTAGTAGTCTCTGTGTAGGGACTCCAGGTGTGCACCCTAGGTGAGCCAATATCAGCACAGTAGTCCCAGATGAAAAAAGGAATTACCCTCAACATTCAGACCGTTGCAGGTGGATTAGGGTTTGGCTGCATGTGGTCGCTACACTGGCAGCTGCTAAGTGTGTTACTACTCTTTAATATCAAAAAATTAACCATTTTGACCCAAATATTTACAGTATATGCAAAATATGGAAAACATGGGATTGTAATGTAAACCACAGTAAAATAACACTTTTTGACACAATGTTATTTCCAAACTAAAGATATTTAATCCATTTTGCTTGTGAGCATATTAAATACAACAGTAGTTACATAGTTACTTTGGCTAGAGATTGGTCCAATTCATTCAAACCATCTCAAAACAACGCGTCTCTCTTTACACTACACAGTTATTCAGTATAAAATGAAGCACAAGAAGCAATGGGATGTACAGTACGCACAGCATCTATAATTTATAAACCCAAGAATAAGCTAAAGACACATTTACAACTTCTGAGTAATGTTATTTGTCTAATCTGGTGAAACATGTAATGAAAAGACTTTTACTACGGAAGTAAATATAGTAATATCTTAATAGTGCTGAAAATGTACAGAAGGAAACGTACATTTATGTCAGTATCATAGCCACAGAAACATATTTCAGACTGTTCTTGTAAATACAAAAAACAAACAGGATAGTAATTCTGCATGATAAACTAATAGTGAAACGTAAATTAGCTTACAGTTTTGTCATACAGACCAAACGCTTCTCACACCTCGCTACAGCGTTTACAGTGCATACAAGCCCATGGGAGTAAGAGCCAATTCAGATGGCCATATGTGGTCCTGAACCTTGTTCCCTGCATGATGCTGTGAGATCCAGCCTGACTTCAGGCCTACTATCCTGTACTCAAATGATGCAGGGAGTATAAGATAGCACCCACAGTCAGGCCACAAATGGCTAATGTCTAAATTGGCTCTTAAATGTATCAGAAGCACTTATTTCTCTACTGTGGGTTTGCTATAATACATCGGCACAAAAGGCTATGTTCACATCACATTACTCCTTTGGGGTATGTGCTAGAAAAAAAAATTCTGCATATAAGCTGATTATATCTTTAGGGTATGCTCACATGGTACTTGGTATTTTGCATGAGTACTGCTATGACGAATCTAGGAATGGAATCTACAAAGTATGATATAAAGATCTGCATCAGTCTTGTGTTTTGTTGGCTGTATCACAATAGATGGCTCAAATGTGGTGTGAACAGAGCCTGACATCAGCCTGGAACCATAGATATGTTGTAGCAAACTCTCAACTAAGAGAATCATTGGGTCTGTAAATTACATAGTTACAGGACCACTCACTGATGACAAGCACAGACCCTGAAAAGGTGTGGATTTGCATAAAACTGTTCTTTAGTTCACCCTGCAAGATTTCAGCTTAATTTTTCCAGGGCATATTTAAACATGAAGCAATGGCTTTGGGAAGACTGAATTTAGATAGAATAGGATTCACTAGCCAAGATTTACTATTGTGGTTATGGCTAAACTTTGGGACAAATGTGGTGCATCTAGTTTGAACTAAAATGTTTCCAACCAGCTAGATGTAGGTGTGGATTCTCAGAAAAAGGGGTATGGTCAGAATGTGCTGAAATGCAGCAAAATTGTATTATAAAATTCTGACCCAAGGCCAATATGAGGCTAAAGTCCCATGTAGTGGGCCGCAGCAAAAAATAAAAATAAAAAAAGCGCTACGGAAAAAAAATCGCAGGTTTCCTATACAGACTTTTTGCTTCCATTATATTTTTAGGGAAACTTTTCCGTAGGTATAAATGACATGCTGCGATTTCCAAAACTGCGACCGTTTTGGAAATCACAGTGTGTGGATGGGATTTGCTAGAATCCAGTACACTATGCAGGGACTATAAAATGCCACGTTTTTTTTCCCCACGGTTTATGTCACGTGTGAACATGGCTTAAAGGGGTTATCTGGCTTCCAATTGTTTAATGCAAATACATCCACAGCAGCGCTAAATACACACTGTTGCCTTGTGGACTTTTTGCATGGCTTTATTTTACTTGCTGCTCCTTGTATACATGCAGTGAATCTGTGGGCAAACTATATTTCCCACGATTCACCTGCCTGTCCTCCCTTCTCCACTCTCCCCTGTCTTGTGTCTCACTTCTTCATTTCTTGAAGCCATTCTCCTTTGCATTTCTGACCAGGTAATAAATCACTCACACAGAGCTCAGTATTAGTGGCTTCAAGGGGCAAGGTCCTTACGTGCTGCTGTGATGTTTCCTTGGCTAGCCAAACTGCTCACAGAGAGGGATTTTGAGCTTTTGTAAACAAAATATCACAGCTGTGGTCAAAGACTTGAAAATAAATCACATAAAAAAGGCTTAGTTTACACAGAGTTTTTTGGGCAGGAATCAGTCTCAAAATCGGCCTGCAAAAAAAGGCCTCCCAATAGAGTTCTATTGGGGGGCTTTTTTTAACCTGATTTTGAGATGGATTCCTGACCGAAAAACTCAGTGTGAACTCAGCCAAACTGTGTCAAATTTAAACCTGATGTATATTAGGAAGTTCTTTGTATTGTTGCATCCTGTTATTGGGTCTAAATTTTTTTAAAAAAACTGGATAAATCCTTTAAAGTTTGTATAAATGAATAAACATGTCTAAATATGTGCCAAATTTATTATCCAGAACTAATCTGATGCCTCTATAGACTATCTAAGTGTACACTGTCTAACTATATTAAAAAAAATCTGGGCCAATGTCTATTAGAAAGATGCATATTAGTTCATTACAAGAAGTTCCCACCAATATAATATAGTGTATGATACTAGAATATAATACCCCAAGAACTGGGTATTGGGACTTGCATATTATTGACCAGATTAGGGGGCATCTAACATGTAGCACCCCTACTCATTAGCTGCTCACAGTGGCACTCGCACTGCTTCCACTTCACAGGCTTAGTGACCTTACGTTCATTGATCACATAACCTTTTTGCAGCTTAGGGCTCGTTCACATCTGCGCCCGGTCTCCGTTCTGCAGGTTTCTGTTTCCTGCACAAAACATAGCAGGAGATGGAAACCTGCAGGACTCTTTCATACCCATTCATTTGAATGGGTGAGAAAGCTGTCCGGCCGTGAGCGGCGGTGAGTGTTTTATGCTCTCCACCGTGAAACAGGTTTTTTAAATCCGGACACAGAGTCGGACATGCAGTACTCTGTGTCCGGATTTAAAAAAACGGTTTTGCGGCAGAGAGCATAAAACGCTCACCGCCGCTCATGGCCGGACCCGGTCTGTGGTTTCTGTCTTCTTGCATGCAGAAGATGGAAACCACCAAACGGAGTGCCGAACGCAGGTGTGAACCTAGCGTCAGTCCTATTCAAATAAACTGTGTTACAATACCAAGTGCAGCCACTATAAAATTTACACTATGCAATATAAGGCGGTGCAGCCTCTCCAAGCAGCTGATTGGTGGGGGTGCCGGATGTTGGACCCACTCCCATCTGCTATGAATTATCCTAAGGAGGGGCCACCAATGTCTGTAACCTGGAAAAAAAAACCTTTTGAATAGCACAGGACCAGTAAAATGCAGTGGACATTTTTTGCACTAAGTACAGTGCCTGTGCCAAACCAGTTCTTGGATTGGTACTAGCAGTTTTCTGGTACAGTGTTTGATCAGTAGTGTCACTATATAGAGAAAGTTTCAGATTGGTTGCTAGTGCTCCATTATAAGTATAACTTTCTCCGCTGTCAAACCCTCACAGATCAGTAACATATGGCATAACCTAGCCATATGAAAATAAAACTTAGGGCCCCTTCACACGGATTTTTACGCTCCGTGTATTCTGTACATTTTACACGTGTAAAAATACACGTGTAAAATGTAGTTAGCCATTGAGTTCAATGGCATGTTTGTATAACGCGCGTCTTTTTGCGCACGCAAAAAGACGTGCGTTATACGAAAAAGCCATTGAACTCAATGGCTAACTACATTTCACACGTGTATTTTTACACGTGTAAAATGTACAGAATACACGGAGCATAGATAGAATACAAGGAGCGTAAACTCCATGTGAAGGGGCCCTAACGCTAAAATATAACAAACAATGCATTATCTACACTGTGGCACAGAGAGCCAACTCAACTTTTTCTATTTTCAATTTCAATTGCTTAAGTCATTTTCTGGGACAATCGTACAAAAATGTATCTGCTTCCAAATAAATTTACATGTTTCAGGGTTCTTCCAGAAATTGTAATTAAAAATCTGTTGCAGATATCTGAACAAGTTTTTCTTTTTCCCCTGCATCATGTGCATGGATAGAGTCACATGACTTAGCAGAAGAGAAGAATTCAGACAGAAATGAATAACTAAATTAAGTATTACTGTCTGAATTATAGCTATAAGGGGCATAGGTACATAACAAATGGGAAAAAAAAAATCACTGGAGTGCTTCTTTGATATAATATATCTCATACAATTTTGTAATATTCTTACAACCAAAAATACTATATTCTGTCAGGTATCATCTTACAAGAGCATTCACAGAGCTTTGAGGCTAAAATCAATAAGACTGCATCAGAAACAGTGTAACTCTTTTTCCAGGTTAAAGATATTGATGGCCTATTCTTAGTATATAGCAGTGGTATAAGATTGATGATGGTCTCAGACCCGGGATCTACTCACAACAGGTGCAGGGACGCAAATAGCTCCATTTGCTGTGCAGTGGCCCAGACGGGTTACTGCAGCTCAGCTTCCATTCATTTGAAAAGAAGCTGAACTGCATTGAACCCTTTAGCCCACTGGACATGAAGCTGTGGCTCTGACTCCAGTCTTTGTGTTCGTTCAAGAACTGGTGGGTGCTGTGAAGAGCTGAACTGTGTGGGTGTGTGGTGTTGGACCCCCACCAATCTGATAAAGATGGATAGGCTAAGGATAGGCTATTGATTATTTTTAAAGAAGACTTGTCAATTCCTCTAAAGCTGGGTTCAGACAGAGTTTTTTTGGACTGGATTTTGACGCAGAGGTCGCCTCAGAACCCGGTCCAAAAAACAGCTAGCTGCGACTGGATGCCGGTGCAGTGCATACAGTGCATCGGCATCCAGTCGCGGAATTCTGCTCCGGATTAGGCCCAAATGAATGGGCCTAGTCCGGAGGGAGTGTCGCAAGGTGGACGTCTGCAGCTGCTTGAAGAAAGGGCATGTGGCTTCTTTTTTTCGCGAGCGGTTTATTCCTGCTTGCGGAAAAAAGAAGGATCCCATTAAATTCAGTGGAGTCATTTTTTGGGCTGGTTTTTCGTGGATTTCGCGTCAAAATCCGGATCAAAAAACCATGTTTGAACCCAGATTAAGGCTGCAGTCACACTAGCGTTCGAGGACCATTTGGTAACTCTGTTCCACCTTTCACCTAAAATATGTGGAGAGACAAGTCCTGTAAGCAGATCTTGTCTCTCCACCTTAGGGAGCGTTCACACTACCGTCTGTGTCCGACAGGTAGTGTCCGCTCAAAATCTGGCACGGACATTAGGAGCGGACACTAGCTGTGTAGTGTGAACGCTCCCTTAGCGTAACTCCTTCAGTTTTGTATACCACTAGACTGCCAATACTGCCCTTAATTCCCAGTGTTTTTATTTTATCTCTAGCAAACCCCCATTCCAGAGGTATCTGTGCTGTCACTTTTGGCTACCGTGGAAATACAACAGACTCATAGCATTGTGTGTGTATGTGACAACAGGGCCAGAAAGTTCTGAGCTTATGTTATCATATATCTGTATGATGCTGTAAGTTTAGTTTGTTGGCATTGAGTCTTGTTACAGGCAGCCATAATACATAAGTGTTGTGAAGTCTGTAGCCTGAAGACCCATATTCCCTCACGGTTCCATTAAACTGAAGTTATATTCCCATAACGTTCTGTTTATTAGAACTATTAATGTCTTGTATGTACAATACAGGCATGTGCATAACAGCAGTCTAAAACCAAATTTACAGTGTGACATTGGTAAGACAGGACATATCTCAGTATTTAATGTGCACAGAAAAGATCAATGTCATGGCCATTATTGTTGCCTTGACATTGAATAGTGCATGTCTGAAATCTAAGCTCCTATTTAAACTCAACACACGAAGCATAATTCAGAAGAAAACTTAGGAACATTTATAAAATTTTAGCACCTATAGAGAGTAAGATGTATATAGTCTGTCCCTCTATTTTTTATCTTTTGGATCCAAGTATAATGCAACATGTGGCAGACGTGCAACTCATTTGGGTTACATTCCACAAGATTCATTAATGAGAAAAGGTTGAGTCAAACACAGGATAAGTTCTTATTCACACGACAGGGTTTCACTGCACTGTACTAGCTATTTTTTCTTCAAATGGCTAGCACATGACCTCATTGAAAATAATGGATCTATTCGCACAGCACTTTTGTTATGGTCCATGTGACTGATCAATTAAATCAGAGGTAGGAAACCTTCGGCAGTGCAGCTGTTACAAAACTACAACTCCCAGCATGCATACTTGTTCTGTGTTCTTGGAACTCCTATGGAAGTGAATGGAGCATGTTGGGAGTTGTAGTTTCACAGAAGCTGGAGTGCCGAAGGTTACTGACCCCTGCATTAAATAATAGAACATGCTATTTCTCAGTCCATTTTCATGTATGCCTTAATAGACCCAAGTCTATGAGGAACCTATGAAAAAGGATTATCCTTGGATGTACACTCACCATTAAATAAACATGCAGCCCAGTCGTGTGAATGAGCTCTAAGAGATGTTTCAGTCATTCCTTTGCATGTTTGCTTCCTTTTGGATTAATCCGTAAGGCCGGGGCCCCACTGACCATAAATGCCGCAATTTTCCCGCAGCGGAGACGCTGCGGGAAAAATCGCGGCGTTGTACAGTGCAGGCAAAGTGGGGGGGATTCATGCGAATCCCATCCCCACTTTGTGGAAAAGATCGCAGCGCAGACACGCTGTGATTTGCAAAGCCGTTGCGGCTTTGCAAATCGCAGCATGTCAATTATATCTACGGAAACGCTGGCGGCTTTCTCGTAGATATAATGAGAGAAAGTCTGCAGAGGAAAACTCTGAACTTTCTCTTAAAAGCGCTGCGGAAAGAACCGCAATGTGTTCACTCAGCGGTTCTTCCCGCAGCGCTCTAATGCTGCGGATACGGCCCGTGCGGCCTTATTAGCCTAACTTTGGCTTAACAAACTGGAACTTGTAAAGGCAGTGCAAATCATGACATTATGCTTTTTTGCCAATATAAGTGCAAAAACAGGCAACTAAAATTCTGCCAGTTTTACCTAATAGGATTTTTTTTAATGTTATAAATACGGACTTCTGTGTAATATATTATCACACATTTATTTCTCCCAGATTAAAATTATATACTTTCCATAGACGTGTGTGCATCCTTGCAGATTCTGAAATTTTTTTGGGGGGATAACACTATGTCCATACAACCCAACAGTGTGATAGTAAGGCCTGGGCTTCACTTTAAATTTTTTTGGAGAAAAGCAGGAATTAATCCTATGGATGAGAGCTGCAGTGTTCAATCCCAACCCTGGGCACCTGATACTGGCTCCTTACAAAACAATGCAAAAAACAGACACAATTTACTTTGCACAACTTTAAGCTCTGCTCCCTCATAGATTTCTGTCTAGAGAAGTACAATAGAATTTTGTGAGGCAGCTGGGACCACCCACTGTAAAAAAAACAAAACAAAAACACAATTATGTAAATAAATGTGGGAAAACTAGAACTCTACCAGTATTGTCTGTACAGGTATTCCTTCAGCAGCAGAATAAACAAAAAAAAAAAATCACAGCAATTTATGGTACATTACTACAGTCTATACTCCTTTATCGCTAGCATCCAGTGATTGACAGCCTGTTATCTGAGCAGCGGTGACTCAAAACCAGTATGATGCAAAATGGCAATTTCTTATCTGCCTGTAGATACCAATAATTCCTCTACAAAATTTAAAAAATATATATATTAAAAAAAAAAACAAAAAAAAAAACCATGACCGGACAGAAAAAAGAAAATCACCAGTGCCTTATTGCAAAAGTGCATTCATTCATTTTAGTGTGATACCTTTTGTCCACATAAAATGCATGAAAACAAAAATACTGCGCAACTTCAGCCCTGGGATATCCTTGTTTTCTTTAAATATTGAAATAAATAAGGAGAATTTTTTTGTCTTCTGTTAAATTTACATGAAACTAGCCTGAGTGTCAAACACAGCATCTAAGCTAAAAATATAGAAAATGAAAACCCCAAACATCTTCAGTAGAAGCCAGTATTTTTTTTTTTCTTCATATTGCACAAGCAAGGGGTTGGGCTCCAGGTGCAGAGTATTGGTAAATGAAGTCAGTGTTATCACCATCAAAATCAACTCAGATTGCTTTCTTGTAGGAAGTAGATGATCATCATAGGGCATGGCGACCTGTGTGGAAAACAAAGCAAAATTATCAGTAATATATTTCACACTTTTACTTATTTATTATACAGTGCATATGTGATATATCTTACCAAATCAGTATACAAAGCCAAGTGAATCTGGGATGTGAAGAGTTCCAATTACAGAGGTGTATTTCAAGCAGATAACACAATGGATCTGCTGCAGTTTTAGGCTAAGGTCCCACATTGTGGAAACGCAGCTTTTTTGTTGCAGTTTTTTTGAGCCAAAGCCAGGAGTAGATTAGGCAGAAATATAAGTACTTACTATATATTTCCCATTACTTTTGTATCCACTCCTGGGTTTGGCTCAAAAAAACGCAGCAAAATCTGCAACAAAAGAAGCTGCGTTTCCGCAATGTGGGGCCTCAGCCTTATGGTTCCTGATGAGTTCCGAACTGGGAACTCACTGGGAGTGACGAAACACATGGAGAATCAGCAAGCGAGTAATGTAGTTATGATCACAACCAGCTTAGTGCAGCTCTGTCGGGTGTCCATATATTCTGGTTCATTTAAATGTAATATGTATCATACAGTTTACTATATTCAACTTTAAAGGTAAGGCTATTTGGTCACTCTATATACCTATTCATTCTCCTTCTAATAGCCAAGTGCTGCTATCAGCTCTATGTCAGTCTCATAGACTGTAAACAAATGAGAAATGTCTGCAACAAAAAACATAGCGCTTAGGATAGGCCATCAATATCAGATATACGGGGTCCCAGTAGTCAAACCTCTGCAGATTTTCTGGTCCGGATTGCTCCATGTACATGAGAATCAAAGAATTTAATGAATGAATCCTGCAATTTTAGTGTATATGGGTCCATTCACACGGAGGAAATTTCAGCGCTGAAAAAAAAAAGCCTGCCATTGACTTCAGAAAAAGGAACCCATTGAAGTCAATAGGAGGCTTTTTTTTCAGCGCTGAATCTCCACACTAAATTCCTCACCATTTTCTATGTAAGAATGGACCCTAACAAGACACCAGGTATTTTCCTGTCTGTTTTAGATGATTGGTTGGTTTTCACATTACTTTGTGGTAATGCACAGAGATTGTAGCTAAAGAACAAAAGTACAAAATGCTAAATGACATGTGATTTGTTTACTGCTGTGCCTTTGTTTTTTGTTTTTTTTTAAACCCTTTTCTTGCGGAGGAAGTCAGCTCTACGTCCTCCCAGGGTGGCACTTCAGTAGCAGAAGACGTAGCTAATACGTCCTCCCTACTAATGCCAATATCTCTTGACTGCTCTCTGATTGTCACATGCAGGTATTATCTAATTTCCCCCTGTGCCTTACTAGTGGGGTATTCTTATGTAATACCCTCTAAACATAACCAGGAAGTTTATTGGCGCTGTGACCCAGGCGTTTACCATTGTCCAGGTCGCATCGTCAAAAAAAAGTTGCACCGAACACTTACATAAAGTCGTGAATAAAGTTTACATTTCACCCAATCCCTGTCCTGTCCATACCTGATCTTTCTACAGTAAAATACGTCTCTAGTGATGTCTGTTATACGATGAACGTATAGATTATTTTCCATCCCCCTATAAAATTTTTAGCATTTTTATATAAAGTCCTATTTAATTTGCATACACAAAATGGGATGGCGCATATCTGCGATTTTGGCGTCTAACACCCGCCCCTGTAAATGTATACATGTGTGGTATGTATGAACTCCTGTAGTTTTTTGGAAAGTACATTTTGTTTGTAGAAAGGGATTGCTTGAGCTGCACTTTCGTGGCAAATTTGAATTTTTGTGCAATTTTTGCTTGCAGTCTCTGTTTGCTGCAAAGCTGCATGAAGGTGGTTGTACAGTGTTGGCCAAAAGTATTGGCACCCCTGCAACTCTGTCAGCTAATACTCATTTTCTTCCAGAAAATGATTGCAATCACAAATTCTTTGGTATTATTATCTTCATTTAATTTGTCTTCAATGTTAAAACCACAAAAAGAATTGTCAAAAAGCCAAATTGGATATAATTCCACAGCAAATATAAAAAAGGGGGTGGACTAAAGTATTGGCACTGTTTGAAAAATCATGTGATGCTTCTCTAATTTGTTTAACTAACAGCACCTGTTACTTACCTGAGGCACCTAACAGGTGGTGGCAATAACTAAATCACACTTGCAGCCAGTTGAAATAGATTAAAGTTGACTCAACCTCTGTCCTTGTGTGTACCACATTCAGCATGGAGAAAAGACAGAAGACCAAAGAACTGTCTGAGGACTTGAGAAGCAAAATTGTGAGGAAGCATGAGCAATCTCAAGGCTACAAGTCCATCTCCAAAGACCAGAATGTTCCTGTGTCTACCGTGCGCAGTGTCATCAAGAAGTTTAAAGCCCATGGCACTGTGGCTAACCTCCCTAGATGTGGACGGAAAAGAAAAATTGACGAGAGATTTCAACGCAAGATTGTGCGGATGGTGGATAAAGAACCTCGACTATCATCCAAACAAGTTCAAGCTGCCCTGCAGTCTGAGGGTACAACAGTGTCAACCCGTACTATCCGTCGGCGTCTGAATGAAAGGGACTGTATGGTAGGATACCCAGGAAGACCCCATTTCTTACCCAGGGACATAAAAAAGCCAGGCTGGAGTTTGCCAAAACTTACCTGAGAAAGCTAAAAACGTTTTAGAAGAATGTTCTCTGGCCAGATGAGACAAAAGTAGAGCTTTTTGGGAAAAGGCATCAACATAGAGTTTACAGGAGACAAAAAAGAGGCCTTCAAAGAAAAGAACACAGTCTCTACAGTCAAACATGGCGGAGGTTCCCTGATGTTTTGGGGTTGCTTTGCTGCCTCTGGCACTGGACTGCTTGACCGTGTGCATGGCATTATGAAGTCTGAAGACTACCAACAATTTTGCAGCATAATGTAGGGCCCAGTGTGAGAAAGTTGGGTCTCCCTCAGAGGTGATGGGTCTTCCAGCAGGACAATGACCCAAAACACACTTCAAAAAGCACTAGAAAATGGTTTGAGAGAAAGCACTGGAGACTTGTAAAGTGGCCAGCAATGAGTCCAGACCTGAATCCCATAGAACACCTGTGGAGAGATCTCTTGACGGCAGTTTGGAGAAGGCCCCCTTCACATCTCAGGGACCTGGAGCAGTTTGTCAAAGAAGAATGGTCTAAAATTCCAGCAGAGCATTGTAAGAAACTCATTGATGGTTACCGGAAGCGGTTGTGCGCAGTTATTTTGTCTAAAGGTTGTGCTACCAAGTATTAGGCTGAGGGTGCCAATACTATTGTCTGGCCCATTTTTGGAGTTTTGTGTAAAATGATCAATGATTTGACTTTTTTTTTTCATTCTCTTTTGTGTTTTTTCATTGCAAGCAAAATAAATGAAGATCTTAATACCAAAGAGTTTGTGCTTGCAATCATTTTCTGGAAGAACACGAGTATTATCTGACAGAATTGCAGGGGTGCCAATATTTTTGGCCAACACTGTATATATGAATTATTAAATTGTGTTTTTATATACGGTATGCTGTGTAATATGAAAAAGTTAGATTTTGGTGTCAGTCACAGTTTTCTAGGTTCAGTATAGCTTTTTTAACACACTAGTGAATAACAGCAAAATCCTGCTTGTCTTCTGTATTCATGTTTTTGGGAGTCCGAGCTCTTGTTGTAGTTGATGTTTGTGGTACATATAGTGTGTGTATATATATATATATATATATATATATATATATATATATATATATATATATATGTCTACACCTTAAGTTATTATTTTAAATGTATTTTGTATATGAATCTGAGATTGAACATGAGTTTTAGGTGCAAATATGTGTTTTAGTGCATTTTTTCAAAAAATTATTTGTGTTTGTCACAAAAGTTGCATGAAGGTGGATGTGGCTATTGATGACCCATTAAGAGATTTATAATCTTCAGGTTTGTCTACTTTCAAAAAAATATATAGGGGTTAGGGGTTCACTTACTTTTCATGGTGTGTAATCCCTACATTTTATAGTATGATACTTTAACATTTCCAGCTTCAAAGCAGATTTTTGTTCCTTCTAGTTCTTGCGATTTTCTGAAGACACGTGCATGCGGTGATATGAATGAACTCTGCACATGTTGAACTCTTATTTTTAGGAGGTTTGGTGCATATAATTTTTTGTTTGGTTTCCGCTTTTAGCAACTAATGTACATTTATTTGCATTTTTTCATAAAACATTGACTTTAAATCAAAATTGCATGAAGGTGCCTGTTTGTGTACAGTACCAAGTGGTATTCTGGCAATGCTGCAGGTGTCTACTTTAAGAAAATATATAGGTATGGGGGGGTTGAATGATTTTTTAATGTTGCAATTTAAGTTTGATTTGTCCATCTCAAAACTGTGAAAATTGCTCTGCATACTGGAGGTGCAAAATTTCCAGAGACCCTTGGCAGTGAAAGAGTTAAAGTATCCCACCCATTAAATAGATATGGCTCCTGGAAGATTGTATATAAGCTAACTCAGATTCTCAAAGTGGGTGGGAACCTTTTGTATTTCTCTGAGAAAATAAATAGTTACCTTCCACTTTGAAAAGACATGCTAATTTACATTTAAAGTGTAACTCCCACTTTTTTTCTGGTATTATTTCGAAGGGGGGGCTGTTTGGTGACCATTTTTGTAATACACTTTATTATCTAAATTCCTATTTATTATAAAACAGACTGTAAAATTCTCCTCAGCAGCCCTCTAACTGAGCTGTTGCTAGGGAAAGTCCATAAACAGTTATATTGTAAATATGCAGAACTGAAGCCTTTACCAAAGAAGCAATTGCCACAGGAATCACACAGGAATTTCAATTTATATAGTTCATGCTACATATAAAACCACATTCCTAACTGTAACTAAAAAATACAGGGCACTCTGCACACAGCCATGTAAAAACCCTAAAGGGCAATACTAATGTAAAAACACCTAATATGCTAATAATATAGAGGTACTTATACAAATTTGATCAAATCGTATGAAGCCCACCTGTCACAACAAGGCGACCTCATTTAGATGGAAACCTACACTAAACAGACATACCTCTCTTGTACCTGGACAGATCTACAGTGTGAACACAGGTTGAGTAGGGTCCAGAGCACACTCTACTTCAAAATAGCCTAAGGCAGATGGGGGAAGTGGAGAATATACCGTATATACTCGAGTATAAGCCGACTTTTTCAGCACATTTTTCATGCTGAAAAAGCTCTCCTCGGCTTATACACGAGTCAGGGTCCACGGAGCACAGAAAACGAGGGACCTGGAAGGGGGAGGTCCTTTAGTGCTACTGCTCTGTGATTGGCTTGTTATGAGGTCACATGACTGTGATGTCATCAAAGGTCCTGTAGCCACTGGTATGTAACATCTGCAGATAAGGTTGAGTCTAAATCCTAGTAGCTCCGCCCACACCAGAGTCCGATCACCTGGTCATGACGTCATCAGAGGTCCTTTAGCACACTAGGATTTAGCATCTACCCTGCAGATGAGTGGCCAGGATTCATTGTGTCTTATGGAAGATGTCTGTTGTATGGAGGAGAGGAAGCTACAGTAAAGCGAAACACACAGTTACCTTCCTTTAGTTACTCTGCCTATTAATGTCAGGCATTTGGGGTTATTAATTTAGTTTCAGTAACTCCATGTGCCTCACATTAATAACAGTTAACCCCATCATGTCCCTCATATTAACCCCTGTGTGCCCCATATAAGGGTTACTAATATGTGAGACACATGAGGGTACTAATGAAGGACCTTAATTATGAATATACCTAATTATTAGAGATGAGCGAGTACTGTTCGGATCAGCCGATCCGAACAGCACGCTCGCATAGAAATGAATGGACGTAGCCGGCACGCAGGGGGTTAAGCGGCCGGCCGCCGTCAAAGCGGAAGTACCAGGTGCATCCATTTATTTCTATGGAGCGTGCTGATCCGAACAGTACTCGCTCATCTCTACTAATTATTACCTCCATATGCCCCACATATCAGTAACTCTTATGTGAGGCACACAGGGGGTTAACGTGAGGGACATGATTGGGTTAACTGCTATTACTATGAGGCACATGGCATTACTAAGCTGCAATGCACATGACCAGACTTTTTATCTGCAATGGTGGATTCCCCCCCCCCCCCCCCCCCCGCTTATACTCGAGTCAATAAGTTTTCCCAGTTTTTTGTTGTAAAATTAGGGGTCTCTGCTTATACTCAAGTATATATGGTATATACTATTTTAATTGGATAAACCTGTGCAATTGGATGGGTGTGCTGGTCAAACCGTGGAGGTAGCCACCCCACACAGGTGGTCTTCATACTATTTGATAAAATTTGTATAACTAAGTACCTCTATATTATTAGCATATTAGGGGTTTTTACATTAGTATTGCCCTTTAGGGTTTTTACATGCCCTTGTGCTCTGTACAGAGTGCCTGGCATTTTTTGTATTTTTTATTTATATTGCTTCGCAGTAAGCACCTGATCACACTGTGATGTGCAGTCTTAGGGAGCCTTCACACGGAGTAACACCGAACTCAATGTGCGCTTATTTTTACTGCTGTGGAAATGTGAGGGAAGCATTTATGTTGCGTTTACGCAGCGTTTTTTTTTACTATGAGCGTATAAGTGGCGTTTTAATACTGTGTATGTTTTAATACTGTGTAAAGTGATAGGCTGAAAGTCAAGTGACATGGTATTTGTGCTATTTCACTCTGATCCCAAGTCCATAGAACTCACAATCATTGCTAGATGTGGTCATTCACACAATTTATACGCATTCAAAAAAAGCTGGTTTATAAATATTTTGTGAAGTGGATGATAGTGTGGGTTGAGAGAGACTACATAGCAGTGACTAAAGTTGACCATATACATTTAGATTTGGTCACTTTCAACCACAAAAGATATATGAGACAACAGATTTTCAGTCTGCAAAAAAAAATGGCCACGCTGTATATTTCAGTTGGCAGTCGGGTGAATATATTCGTGTTCAGCATGATCAGCCATCTTGCGCAGACTCTCTGTACTTTTTTTTAATGTAAAAACATTAATTAGTGGCTGTCCCTTATTACTGGCCACGTGATAACCTGCAAAACCATAATCCATTAGTGAAGTGTTGGCCGCAACCTGGAGTAAGCCTACATCGCTTTTTTTTTTTTTTTTTTTTTGTAAATTCTCCTCCTGGTTTTAGGCTTGATACTGCATAAGAAAATCTAATGCAGATACTAAGTAATGTGCAAACTCGAAAGGTACAATACAAAAAACAAAAAAAAAACCAAAACCTGACCCAATAATAATGATGAGTTTGAATGTCTATTCACAGAAAGTGATGTGTTTGACAGTTAGATAGTTGACCGCATTCAGTTGCTCTGTCTTTACTTGGACACACTTGTCTTGAGCCTGTGAGACTGAGTTCACATGGAGTTTTTTGGCGAGGGTTTTGAAGAGTAAAAAATCCGCTTCAGGATTTAGGAAATAGCACTTGTTTACATGAGGCGTTTTTTGTAACATTTTTAGTTTTTTTGTTTGTTTTTTTTTCCTCCAGCACAGTGTATGTATCTTGAAAAAAACGCTAGCACCGTTTTGTTCTGCATCCCATTGTTTTTTTCAGGTGGAATCTACCTGAAGAAAGGTCAGCTCACTTCTTTTTTCTGCTAGCGGAAAAAAACGCTAGTGGGGAAAAAAAAAAAGAAGCTAGTGGATGCTATAGAAGTCAATTGGGAGGCGTATTTGGAGTCGGATTCCGCGTCAAAATCCAGACCAAAAAACTCAGTGTGAACTCAGTCTGCAGGGGACCAAAGCTCATCCATTTAATTAATGTTAATTCAGTTAGTTATTTTTAATATTTATTTAGGCCGTTTAATAAAATATGTGCAAGAATCAATAGTGATTGAGAAACTAGCTTTAAAAACAACCAAAAAGGTGGAACACCATCAGGAAAGAATTAGGGTAAGTTCACACAGTTTTTTGGTCATGGTTTTGAGGTTGTATCCGCCTCAAAACCCTGACCAAAAAGACGGCTCCCATTGAAATCAATGGGAGCCGCTTAGGTCTTTTTTCCAGGAGCTGGAAAAAAGAAGCGAGATATTCATTCTTCAGGCCGTCACCTCGCAATTCAGCCTGAAGAAACTCCCTCCTCTGGAATAGGCCTATTCATTGGGCCTAATCCGAGCAGATTGCGGGTGGATGCCGATGCACAGGCTTTCAGTCGCGGCTACCCGGTTTTTGGATCAGATCCTGAGGCGGCCTTTGCCTCAGGTTCCGATCCAAAAAAAAAAACATGTGAACTTACCCTTACCATGTAAAATGTGCTAGAGTTCTAGCACAAAAAAAAAAGTTAGGATAAATGTATTATGCATTATACAACATGTCATATTTACTAACAGCATATGTCATTTTCTTGACTCAAAACGGTGATAAAATGAAGCAGGTGACATAGGAAACTCTATTTTCTCGACACATTTAGGCTGAATTCACACAAATTTTTTTTTACCGGAATTTGAAGCAGAATCCGCCTCTGAATCCGACTTAAAAAACAGTCTCCCATTGACTTTAGTGGGAGTCGTTCACTTCCTTTTTCCACGAGTGGTTTCTTCCTGCTTGTGTAAAAAAAGAAGCGAGTTGCTTTCTCTTGCTCCCTCCTGACTAGGCTCATTCATTTGGGCCTAATCCAGAGCGGAATGCCATGACTGTCAGGACGCTGCGACAATCACGGCTAGCCGTGGGAGGGGTTTTTTGGTCCAGATTTTGAGGCGGCTTCCTGTGACAAAATCCGGTCCAAAAAACCCTGTGTGAATTCAGCCTTAGTGAGATGCAACAAATTTATCGCACACACAACTCTGATAATTCTGATGCACTTTCTGCATACCTGGTTCTAAAAAATACAAACAAAACCCGCAACTGTGAGAATTGCTCAATATATAATACCACCCTAGTAGTTTATTTTCGTTGTCTTGCCAATCAGCACCTTTGTTTTGATGTTGTCAAGACATTTGGTAGGCAACATTATCTTGTAAAAGATTACAGTTCCAGTAGTTCATCTTTCCCCTTTCACAAACATTGTTGAGAATTTACTAATATTAGTAAATGGTGCATTTTTGGCACACAGCCATTTGTGCCACTTTGTCTATTTTCTGACATGAGAAAAGTGGGCGAAGCAGGGCAGAGATTCCTCAGGCCACCAGAATAACCTGAACTCACTATTTAAGCATGAAATGTACACCAGTTTTCTGCTGCCCGCACCCACAATATTAAGACCAGTGCTGGTCTTAATAAATTACCTGCCGTGCCCCTCTACACAAGGTGTAAGGTTGTACTGTAAATACTCACTAGGTGCTGTGTTTAACAGTACCTGCAAAGTGGATGGGATTCTGGCTAATCCCATCCATACATTGCAGAAAAAAATGTGCAGCGGAAAAAATGCGTTTTTGAAAATCGCTGCATGTCAGTTATACCTATGAAACGCAGGAGATTTCTGTATAGGTATAATAGAAGCAGAAAGTCTGCAGAGGAAAACTTTTCTATGAAAAGCGATGTGGGAAAAACTGCAATGCATTTCCACAATAGTTTTACCTCCATTGCTTTTTGGCTGTGGCTTGCTACGTAGGACCTTAGACAGTTTAATAAATCTACCCACTGTCCTTGTACACAACACAGATCTAATACACTGTCCTGCTATTCAATGATACTGCAATATCTACTGTCCATCATGACAGCTCTGTTCAGAGAAAAGGAGGGATGGGGAGAGCCAGGGAGCAATGGAGACAGCAGGCTGAGAGCACTGTGTGTGACCTCCACAAGCAGGCAATAACAGGAGCATGGTTATGACTACATGTGAGACTGGCATTTCAGATACAGACAGTAATTTAGTAAGAGGCGAAAAATTGTGTGCGGATGGCTTAAATGTAGTAAGATCAGAGGACTGCTTTAATTTACCATCAGATGACCTTTAAATACCAAGATCTTTAGAATAATTCACTAACTGAACATGATAACCTCCATGTTGTGTTGGATCATTTTGCCTACAGAAAATGTAAGTTGTTTTTTTTGTTGTTGTTTTTTTTCCAAGCTTAGGAAGTGATTCTCAATTTTATTTTCAGTAAGCAGGCACTGTAAGGAGTAGTCAAGACATATTTGATGAAGGCTTCTTCATCCTACCAACTATAGTGAAGAAACTACTAAAGGGAGCCTTCACACGGAGTAAACGCGCATGTATTTTTGCAAAATATATGTGTAAAAATAAGACTCCCATTGACTTCAATGATATTTTTTACATGTGTAAAAATATGCCTGTAAAATGTCGTTGAAGTAAATGGGAGTCTTATTTTTACACGTGTATTTTGCAAAAATACATGCGCGTTTATTCCATGTGAAGGCTCCCAAAGACTGAAGACCTTGTTGCGAAATGTGGCATTTTGGCCTTGATGGAAATGCCACAGGAAACAATGCTGTGTTTAACAGCAAAGTGGATGGGATACTGGCTAATCCCATTCACACATTGCAGAAAAATATCTGCAGTGGAAATACTGCATTTTCAAATATGCTGGCGTTTTCTGTATAGATATAATAGGGGCACAAAGTTAACAGAGGAATACTCTGCAATATTGCAATGAAAAAACGCTGCAGAAAATAACTATGCTACGTGGGGCCGTACCTAGAAAGAACTATATATGAAATATAAATGCTGCCAGAAAAAAAAAATGTTAGAAAGTTTAGGTGTGCTTTAAAAGGGTATTCCATGAACATGATCATATCTATATTTGTAGATAATAAAGTTAAATATTTTTGCGAATATAAGTAGTTAAAAATTCTGTAAATAGTAGTTTTAAAGATCTTCTCTAACCAAGTCTGTTCTTTTGATTGGTTGCCAATAGATACGACCACAAATGGAGAAACTTTCTATGGTCTGGGACTTGGGAACCCAGGCATGATTCTCTTATTGTGGCTGTGTTATCAGTCAAGGACACTACATGTATGAGAAGATATTTCGGTCCCAATAAGGAAATCATGGCGGATTTTCTGACCTTAGACAGTTTCTGCATTCTTGGTCGTATCCACTGGCAACCGAACAAAACAACCAGATTGCAACCACAACATATTTATAGAAAATCTTTAAAACTCTGCAAAATGTTTAATTACTTATATTGTAAAAATGTTTAACTGTTAATTATTTACAAATTTATAAATGGTTTTGTACATGGGAATACCCCTTTAAGTGGTCCCTCAACTTATAATATAAATTTATTCTAAGGCAGTCATTTGCAAGTAAAAAAATTATAAAATATAAACTCTATGTAAAACTAATAACTAGTTCTGAAGCCTCCAAAATATCAATATAAAGCAAGTCACTTTTTATGTACAGGAGCTTCTACAAGGTCCTGTACAGAATACATCACAAAGAGAAAACTGATCCACCGTCATCTGGTGTGCAATGGAAAAGATTATCCCGCACAGGTCAATGGCAGTACAGAACACGTAGTATTGTACTATCTTCTACAGAGAAGCTGCTGAATAGTCAATCATTATGTGAACTTCACAAATACTGCTTCACCACTTTAGTTTTCTCAGGAGCTACATAGGTAGTTGTGTTTATTCACATGCTTTGGATAGGCATCATGATGATCATATAGTGACATGCCATCGCTTTATGATCAGTGAGGTTCTGACCTTTAAGACCCCCATCCATACTGGGAATATAACCACGCCGCTGGTGTAATCCTGTAGCCCTTCGTGATGATCCCAGGTGTATTTCTTTTAATGTCGCTATATAATTGTTCTATACAATGTACTCTAAAACCGTTAAAAAAAAAAATTGTATGTTTGTTAAAATGGGGAACAAAACCCAGTTCTGTCATTGTTTATGGAGTGTCATTTTACAGCATTCACGTACAGTAAAATTACCTGTTAACGTTATTCTTCAGGCGAGTACAGTTATGTTGATGCCGAATGTATATAGCCTTTGTTCTGTTTTACTACTGGTATTACTATTTTCTTTTTTACTACTTAACAAAAAAAAAAAAAAAAAGCTTTGCTATTCATTTTAATTGGTTGGACATTACTGCTTTTATATATAAATGTGGAAAGGTGAATATGATTGTAGTACTTTGCTTAACTGCCCAGCCATAACGCCATGCCAATCTTTTCTTTGTTTAGTATCACCCTGCTTATTCATCTCAGTTGACGGCTATCCTGTTATTGTAGTGTGGATGCGGTTGAACCAATTTTCACACAGTGCTACTGATCCCTTGCCATTACTGCACCATAACTTTATGGAAGTTTGCAGGAATTTCCCACCTCCTGTATCACCTACACACCATTGCAGTGCCTTCCTATGATCAGTTAAAAATAATGGTCACTGACAGACCCCATTATAAGCAATAGGGTCCATCAGGCTCCGTATGTGTACACTATTTTAGTGTTACATTTGTCGTCTGTTCTGGGTCTCTGACAGACCAGAACAACGGAAACTGGATACAGATGTGAACTTGGCAGTACTGACACATTTTGTCTGCTTTTATCTCCTGATTTGTAGATTCAAAAAACATCCATGTTCTGTATGGTTATGAGGCAGCCATTTTGCAGCGGTTGTTATCAGCATTCAGATATTCTAGATATTCAGATATTCTATATGGAATATAGAAAACAAAAGATAAGAGATGTCCATTGATTTTTATGGAAGAATATTGTGGATGATGGATCCTGTTATCTATATAAAAGTGTGAAATTATATTGTAATCCTGTCTGGAATGATAAGGAGTAGAGATGAGCGAACAGTGAAATATTTGAACGAATATCAAACCCCATTATAGTCTATGGGGAAAAATGCTTCGTTTCAGGGGAACCTACAATTCGACTCAGGAGGGTCACCAAGTGACACCCCAGGAAATGATGCTAACACCCTGGATTGCAACTGGGACAGCAGGGGAAGGAAGTCTGGGGGCATCTAACATGCCCAAGTCACTGTATTACGTCGGGATCCATGTCAGCTTGCGATATGCGGGAGCTGACTTTTTCTCATAGGAATGCATTGACCAGCGTTGATTGGCAGAATGCCATACAGAGTACAGCATTCGGCCAATCAACACTGGTTCTGCCAGAGGCTCGTCAGTGAGGAGGCGGAGTCTAAGATCGGTCCACATCAGTCTCCATTCTGGTCCGATCTCAGATGTAGCAGTGTTGAGCGCACGCTGAGCTCTGCTACACCCTCAGATGCAGCAGAGCTGACTGTGTGCTGAACCCTGCTACATCTTAGATGTAGCAGAACTGGTTGTGACTGGAGTTTATGACATGATGTAACTTCAGAATAGTGACTGCAGCTCTGGAGGTGACAGGAGTATAAGACATGATGTACAACAGAATAGTGACTGCATATATACTCCAGTCACATCCAGAGATGCAGTCACTATTCAGCTGTACATCATGTCTTATACTCCAGTCACAGCCAGTTCTGCTACATCTCATATGTTGTCAGGGTTCAGCACACAGTCAGCTCTGCTGCATCTGAGGGTGTAGCAGAGCTCAGCGTGTGCTCAACGCTGCTACATCTGAGATCGGACCAGAATGGAGACTGCTGTGGACGGATCTTAGACTCCGCCTCCTCCGGCAGAACCAGCCTTGAATGGCCGAATGCTGTTCTCTGTATGGCATTCGACCAATCAACGCTGGTCAATGCATTCCTATGGGAAAAAGTCAGCTCCTGCATATCGCAAGCTGACAGGGATCCCGACCAGATAGAGCCCCAAAGAGCTGGGTGAGTGACATTCCCACCTAAATAAAGGTAATCCCTAGCTAACCCTGCTTGTAGATCTATCCCTGTCTCACAGTCACATAGTTCACAGTCTCATATGATCCGGATATTAAATCCACTATTCGTATAAATTGGAGGTTACCTGATTTAGCCAGCCAATTACTTTTTCCGATTTTTTTTATTTTTTTTCGATGCCTCCGTGTCGTAGTTCCTGTCTCACCTCCCCTGTAGAGTTATTGGTGCAAAAAAAGCACCAGGGAAGGTGGGAGGGGATACGGATTTTTAGTGCGTTTTCCCCGTGGTATTTGATTGGAATCGAATACCTCAAACGGCCTGATATTCGATCGAATACCTATTCGATCGAACGGTGTTTACTCATCTCTAATAATGAGATGATTTCTGAAAAATGAAGCGTCAACCTATGATGAGACCGAGAGGAATCTGCAAGATTTCAGATTTTTTTTTTTTTAATATGGAGAAAAATAAAAAAAAACACTAAAAATTCTTACATAATATGTTTAACATAAAACCTGACTTAAACAATAGTTCATTTTCTAATGATCTACTCCCTTTAAAAGTATGGCAGCCTTAGTCATTTCATACAGCACAACAAAAGTATCCTTGGACAAATGATTTACCGTATTTTTCGGACTATAAGACGCACTTTTTTTCCCCAAAATTTTTGGGGAAAAGAAGGGTGCGTCTTATAGTCTGAAGGTGGCGCCTGGCATCCGCTGTAATAGAGAGGCGGAAGCCGGTAAGTGATAGACGCCATTACAGGTGCCGGGGCCTGCGACATCGCTGCGCTCCTCTGCCCCGCATGAAGCCAGCAGCGGCAGGGGCTCCTCCGTCCCCCCGACGCTGGCTTCATGCAGGGGAGAGTATCGTAGCGATGTCTCAGGCCCCGGCGTCTATCCCTCCCCGGCATCCGCCTCTCTAGTACAGCGGATGCCGGGTCAGTATCCGTGGCCCCTTCTCCCCCGGGGCCGGTCCCGTACCTGTAAAGTTGCAGGTCGGCTCCTGCGCGGCGATATCGCAGGAGCCGACCTGTTCGGGTGACAGCCGGGAGCCTAATTAAGCTATGGGACTTGCGATCAAGTGACCGCAGGTTCAAGCCCCCGGGGGAGGAATAAAATAGTAAAAAAAAAAAAAAAAGCTTTAAAAATATGAAATAAATAAAAGTTCTAAATCACCTTCTCTTTTTTTTCAATACAAGGTGATCTAAGCAATAGATATCCCCCAAAATGGTATAACTAAAAAGTACAGCTGGCCCCGCAAAAAAAACGCTCTATGCATCCCCGTACAGCTGCAGGGTCACCTGTCAATGTGGCCTTGCAGCTGTTGCAAAACTACAACTCCCATATATTAAATATTTTACCAGTTTTTGCTTCAAAATTTTTTTTCCCTATTTTCCTCCTCTAAAACGTCTTATAGTCCAGTGCGTCTTATAGTCCGAAAAATACGGTATATTGGATTGTCCCATAGAAACCAATTAATATATCACAGTACATTTAGATACTTTTTCCTGTCCAAACATATTTACATGATCTAGCCCAATTAAAGGAGTGTGAAAGGGGCCTGAAGACCTTGTATAGATGTTTGTATAATGTGAATAGGCTTTAAGCACATTAAATAAACTGGTGTTGGGGACACTGGGAAAAGTATTAGTTTATACTGTGAGCTGCTATTGGGGAGAGCATCATATATACTGTGGGAGGCCCATTGGGGAGAGAATCCTATATATGATGGGGGGCCACTGAGGAGAACATTATATGTACTGTGAGGGAGCATTATATATACTGTGAGGGGCATAGGGGAGAGCATTATATATAGGCCACAGCAATACTGTGTGAAATGTGGAGTATTATACCTCTGAGATGCCACAGAGTACACCAATATACTTTTTGGGGGAGCATTATACTGAGTGTGTGGGGCCACTGCAGCATTATACTGTATGGGGGGGGAATGGCACATATTATATGGTTTGGCAAAAAAGTTTGTTTTGGCTTCTAAATTTTCTAGTTTAGGAGCCAGCGGCCCTAGGTATTCATTTTTTTTTTTTTTTAGTCTTCATTGCTCCCCCCAAAAGTTGAAAAGTGAGAGCTGCAAATTCCTGTCCATCTCTGCATTCATAGTGGCCACCAAACAGTGGTCTCTGAGCTCAATCCTCAAGGTGAGGTCAGCATCCACAGGATATATATATGGATATATGGCATAGCCTGTTGATATGAAAAAAAATGTCTGAAAGGGAATTTTAACTTTTTTTTTTTTTTGTTAAGGGAAAGTTGGTGTAAAACCCATTAGGCTACTTTTACACCACTATTGTCATTTTTGTTGTTCTGATCCATCAAACCAGAAAAAATAGAAAAATACTACTTCCTTTTCAACATTTTGTACTTGTAAATTATTGGCTTCATTTTAAAACTGGGTTCTGTCCATCAGGGTTCTATTTATTCTTCCATTTGTATTAGTTATAAGCTTAATTTTTTTAAAAAACCATTTATTCTTTTTCTGACAGAACAGGAAGATTCACACAGGGCGAGTTCACACTGGGTTTTTTGGCAAGAATTTTGAAGCGGAATCAGGAGTCCTATGTAATCTGCTAGCTGCGACATGCCCTTTCTTCAGGCGGATTCCACCTAAAAAAACAATGGGAGTCAATAGGAGGTGGAAAAACCATGTCACGGTTTTTGCTGCGTTTTTTTAAGGTCCATACACTGTGCTGGAGGAAAAAAAAACTAAAAACACTGCAAAAAATGCCTCATATATAAAAAAAAAAAAAAAAGCTTAAACCCCCCCCCCCCAATTTCCTAATTCCTGAAGTGGGTTTGTTCCTCTCCAAAATCCTCGCCAAAAAACTCTGTGAACTCAGCCATAGATGGCATTCCTGGGAGCCTTCTTTAGTCTCCAGCGACAACCAGTTGGCACCTAAATTGTGTTATAGGGCTGACAGAGGATGTTTATTCCCTCTGGTTGCTGTTACCTGTAGCATCTGAGGTGAAAAACCTAAAGTGGTTCTAGAGTGTTACCTTTTTTTTTATGGAAAATTGACAACCAGAAAGTAGATTTCTTAAAGGTTGTACGTACTCTCCGTATGATACAGCAAGTGACAGATTTCCTCTATTTGATCAGAAGACTGGTCTACTGAGCAGAAAGTAATAACTCCTGGCTCAAGTACAGCTATCTGGATTAGGAAATTCCCTTGTACAAATGTTGAATTCTGTCTGTTAAAGAGGACCTTTTACCACCTCTAGCAGTACAGGTTTTTCACATCTGTTAATGGGCTCCATTCCTTGGAATTTTTTCTCTAGCCCCCACCATTCCCAAGTAACAAGCACAGTTAGTTTTGGTGCCTGATGTGCTATTTAAGCTGTGTGATGTCAGAAGGGCAGTGTTAGGCAAGGGGTGTGATTCAGAGCTCTAGTCAGAGGCAGCCATTGTCAGAGTTCAGAATCACACCCCTTGTCTGCTCCTGCCTGACACCGCCCTCCTGACAGAGCCTAAATACCATTTCAGACACCAAAAATAATAGCATTGACCGCTTGGGAATGGTGGGGGCTAGAGAAAAAAATTCCAACTGTGTCAGAATTATTGGATGTAATTAATATAAATGGTGGGATTTGTTGGAGGTTGGTGAAAGGTCTTCTTTAATCACGGCTTTCTTAGCAGTATTCTTACTATATGCAGTGGTGTAACTAAAATGCTGTGGATTCCCGGGCCAAACACCTCATTTTTTACATCACATTCTTTATAGCAGCTATAATTACTGCGGGTGCGTCCCGCAGACTTGAAAGAGATACAGCTATAGTACCTACAACTGCTGTTATCAAGAATATGGTTCGTTAGCAGCGCAGAAGCATATAAGTGCATGCTCTGGGAAACAGTTGTTCAGTGAGGTTCTGACAGTTGGACCCCTGCCAATCTTAGTCATAGACCATCATTTATTAAACGGGCTATTCCAGTTTGCTGATCAGCTGTTTGAAGGGACAATTCTGTGACCCCTTTGCTATTTACATCGCTCTCCGTCTGTTTTATAGTTACCATGCAATGTAATTACATCCTGTTCACTTCTATAGGATGAAGCTGTAATTACATCGCATGACAGCTAAAAATTCATGGTTGTAAATAGTGAAGGGGGTCTCAGCACTCACAAAATGTGGTCCGTTCAAACAGATG
The DNA here is from genome assembly GCF_031893055.1 of Leptodactylus fuscus. Classification (NCBI taxonomy): domain Eukaryota; kingdom Metazoa; phylum Chordata; class Amphibia; order Anura; family Leptodactylidae; genus Leptodactylus; species Leptodactylus fuscus. The sequence goes on along the minus strand of NC_134271.1, from coordinate 112,950,551 downwards.
ATCAGCAAGGGCCCTCGATGTTGGACCCCATTGTTCTCTTATTGATAAGATAAATGGAATATCCCTTTATGGAATGAATGTAATAACCCAAGGAGGGGTCCCTACTTCAGTCCATGATAGCAGTCAGGGAAAGCCTAACGCCCTGGCTGCTGTCTTCCCTGTAAATATATTATACCACAAGTAGCAGAGATTGGCATTCATCTCTGCTGCCTTGGGAGTTTAGTACAGTAATCTCAAACTGCAAGAGCTTTGGGGGCAGGACCTGATTTACCAGATTTGCCAAAAGGGAGCCGTGATACAGACAGAAGCTGAAAATGTCATTCTAGGCTAAAGGGAAAACATGAGGCCTGTCTGTAGGCAAATCTTGTAAATCAGGCCTCACCCCCAAAGTACTTTCAGGCAGATATGCATATTTATAAAAAATATGATATGATTCTCTCTACATTGTGATATTGGTTTGAGGCCACAAAGGTATGTTCCTGCTCCTATTACATGGCATAATTATTGGTTTGACAGACTCCCTTTAATGCGATGCAGGTACTTTGAGGCTGGAGTATTATGTATTAATATGTTCCAGGTTTAACCCTCCCCACAGCTGGTGACTTTTTTTTTTCCCCCTAGCTCTGGCATCACACTATATTGATTAAACCATGAGTTTACGAAAACTACTGTATATACACAGATCCAGTCACAACTTCATTTAGATGTATATACACAGATCCAGGGCTACTTCATTTAGATGTGTCAAAAGACAGTACTGATGGAAAACTGAAGTTCTAGGACCAACCTACTCCCACCGATTGCTAGAAACAGCCCTGTCCCCTTTTTCTTTTTTTTAAGCTTCACTCAGGACAGACTAGAATGTCTCTTCTGCATTAAGGCAAGAAAGGTTGATGAGCTCTGGAGCGTTTTTGTGTAGTGATGGGTGTGGGGTCTTAGCATCCAGACAGTGTCTGACACGTTCTTTGAAATGTCTCTGACAGTTTTAAGTGTTACAAATGACATTACAAAGCAAAGGTGTTCATTTTCTTTTATTTTGACATTGGAGAGAAATTTTACAGTGGAACTATTGTGCTCTTCAGTAATTCTTTAAACACAGGGGCTACTGTACACTGACTCAAGCCAGTGGAGTATGAGATCGATCTGAAATAACAATAAATGTTTGTCACTACACTTTACATTACTTGCCACACTGAAGAATTGTCTTCTGTTCATTTCAGTGGCCATCCACATCATGACTGATTGGAAGCCACAAACATTCAGTTACATGCTTACTACTATTTGGCTGCCCCATAAGATATCTTGCCTATATTACCATTTAAAGGCACCAGAAAATGTTTTTTAAACCAAGTTTTATCTTTTCAAAACTGACATATGTCACTTTGTAGGGCAATAACTTTGAGACTCTCTTACTTACACAGGTGATTTTGAGAGAGTGTTTTCAGAATACATTGTACTTCATGTTGGTGGTAAACATTGATTAATATTTTTGTATTTATTGAAAAATAAAGTTAATGGAAATTTAGAAAAAAAAACACAAAATGTGAAAATATATTGTTTTAGAAATTCTGCTTTGTTTGCCTGCTATGTGACCTTATTCCTCTCATTGTTTTACATAGCATTGCTATAACCTCGGACCTATAGGACAAGTGACATCACTTACTCACTGCTCTTGCCAGCAGGACAATCATATAGCTAATTGCAGTTTGTTGATAACAGATTGGTCTGTTATCTCTCTTTGTAAACACACAGATAACACTGAATCAATTCTATACCATATTATCCTATCTGTATAAGTGTTGTGAGACTTCTCCAGCTGTTTAGCAAGAGGGAGGTGAAATACAGGAAGTGAGATGAAAAGACTGTAGATAGACTGCTGAAACACTGATATGGGGGAACTGTTTTATGGGGTGTAGTTTCCAAAATGGGATCACGTATCAGGCGATTTCACTTTACTGGCATTCCAGGGCTCTGCAACAGTGTCATGATGACCAGAAAGTCTAAGTCTGTGCTCCAAAAAACACAAGGTGCTCCTTCCCTTCTGTGTCTGGCTGTGCCCAAACAGCAGTTTATACCCACATATTGTAGCATGTATGATTAAGTATGTTATTCTGGGTACAACAGTGTCATATACGTCTATTTTGGTACACAGTAAGGTACAGAAGAGATGGAGCGCTACGTGGCTGTTGGAGTGCAGATTTAGAGGTTTAGTATGTGGACACCACGTCATGTTTGCAGAGCTTCTAAGGTACCCCTTTTTAATGTAAATGAATAGTGGATGGTGAAAAGTGAATATGTAAGCTGTGTGAAGTACATTGGGAATTTGGGAAAGTACAAGAAATTGGGGGGCAATTGCAGAGAGGTTATAAATTTCGCAATGTTCAGTAGGTGTGCTGCGGGATCTAGATGGTATCAAAAGCATGTACAGTGTTATTGAGAGAGGCGGTCAGATATAAAAGATTGCGAACATCCTTGACCCTAGCAAGGAGGTCAATGTTCGAAGGGAGGCGGCACAGATTTCCAGCGTAGTGCAACTAAAGTCTTAGCCACTGTACAGCGGTACAAGAACAATCGGGCAGACTTCTTTCCCATCTGTGTAGAGGGCAAATTAAGTAGATTCAATAGGAGAGCAAGAGGAACCCCCTGTATGAACAAACCATCCGTCCATCAGGGGAGAAGTCCAAAATATATGGTAAAGCATGCCTACCTCAGTAAGACATCGCCAACAGACTTGAGGAATGGTGGAATTCAGGGAGTGCAGTAAAGCTGGCATGCTGTACCAATGCATAAGAAGCTTGAATGGCGTCTCCCAGAATATCACACAAGACAAGGATTTTATTTTATTTTTAAGCACGTGACCATATATAATTTGCAATTGAGCGAAGCTATTGCTTTCAATGTGATACACGCATATCATATTGAAAGCAATAGGGGGAAAAAAGCCTCCCATTGATTTCCATGGGGAGCACGCGTATGCTGGCACCCATAGAAATCAATAGGATCTGTTTTAACACCACTCATTCTGAACGAGTTTACGTTCAAAATGAGCGGAGCGTAAACTCCATGTAAAGGCTCCCTTAAAAAAGAAATTTACATAAGACAATTGCATGTACTGCTGGAAGTCATTAACTCCTTAATTACACCAGGTTTTTTTTTTGTGTGTTTTGTTTTTACAGTGTTTGATATCTGATATAAATACATTTTAATTTTATGCCATGGGTGAGTACAATCACAATTTATTTTTTTCATGTTTTACTACCTTTGTACAATAAAAACACTTAAAATAAATATTTTGGTTTTACTTTTCCATATTGTAAGAGCAATAACTTTTAATATTAGACACTTTGATATAAAAATTTAAATGTTCCTCTTGTGTCTCTCCTTGCTGTCTGTGTGTCCCATGGTTCCTCTTTGTCTCCCCCCTTCCTCCTACCCCTGTTTTTCTCTTACCCTGCCTGTTTATGGACTTTTATGTCCACTGGCATTCATGCTTGTTATGCTGTTTACATCCTCATCGGTGTTTTGTACTGTGTATTTACATCTAAAAATTTAAATGTTAAATCTGGTGGACCTTTGGACGGAGGCCCCACATTGCAGAAACGCAGTTTTTTTATTTCCAGATTTTTTTGCGATTCTTTGAGCCAAAGTCAGGAGTGGACTGAGAAGAAGGCAGAAGTATAAGAACTTCCTAGATATTTTCCATTCCTTTTGTAGCCACTCTTAGCTTTGGCTCAAAAAAATGCAACAGAATCTGCAACAAAAAAGCTGCGATGTGGGGCCACAACCTTAGACTGTCTAGTCTAACTTTGCACCCGTTCTTAGTTTGCTTAGTTTGAAAGAAGAGTTCCAAAATTTTGGCACCCCTTCTTCTTGCCAGACAAGGTGCATAATATTGCCAAAACACCACGTTTATTAAAGGGGTATTCCTACAAAACATAACCACATTCAAATTTGTAGAAAAGTTTTATTAAGGTATAAAGCGTGGGTCCAAAGGATCCCACCAAAGTCAGGAAGATCATCTGGTAGTTGTCACCCCCCCCCCCCTTTTCAACAGCCATGACTGAAAATTATAATATGCGCCCAAAAAGCATAAGATGCAATGGAGAGTGATCTATCTAATAGGGTAGAAATGTAAAATAGCAACCAATCCATCTGCCTTTTGAAAATACTAATGTGATTTGTGCACGGCCTACTACTGGTAGATAAAAAGGTAAAAGGTTGCTGGGGTACAAAATGTGGGTCCAACCCTGGTAACTGCTCCCCTCTTCAAGAGTTATGACTGAAATCTTTAATATGTGCCCAAAAAAGCATGAGATCCAATGAAGAATGATTTATCTAAAGTGGTGAAATAAAAAATGAGGCCTTAGCTGGATTAGTTGTTATGGGCAATGTCCCCTCTAAAAATGAAAGTACTAATCTGATTGGTTGGTATAGACAATGGCTCCACATATAGGATTTTATAGCAAAGTGAACAACCTGCCACTGATAGATAAAACCAAAATATCAAACCGCCACATCCTGTGGATTATGTCAGATGAATGTAGAATTTCTACTGGCGTAATACAGGCCATGTTTAAAGTAACATTATGGTCACCAATCCCCTGTTGTCATTACTTAGAGTAAACTATTGTGCGTGTGTGTATACCTGCTGTCTGAGGCAAACTATAGAGTTTTTTATGCCCCCCCCAACAGTATATGACCCCTTTCTTATGCTCCCACAATATATGACCCTATTTTTGCCCCCACACAGTATCTAACTCCATTTTATTGCCCCCATACAGTATATGACCCCCTTTTTTACATCCCTCCCCCCACAAAGCATATGATCTCCCTATTTATGGCCCCCACACAGTAAATGACCCCCTTTTATTACCCCCACAGTATATGACCCCCTTTTTAAAGACCACATGCAGTGTATGACACCCCCCCCCCCATTTTTTACAAAAATTATCCTCCACTGCTTATTGTAATAACACAATATGTAGAGGCTGATTAAAATGAAAATTCAGCCCCCGAATTTATTCCATGAGGCACTGCCTTCTTCTCATGGAAGATGTGCCCCTGTATATTTATCTACCATTTGTATGTTGTGATTACAATCCTCTGATAATGGCTGATAACAGAGGACAAGGGTGTGCTGCAATCCTCTGATAATGGACTATGACTATGTCAATGAGGCTATTAAGAATGAATGATCTACAAGCTTCTATTTTTGGTCTTGTGAGTCCTGTCTTCTGATAATAGGGCTGATAACAGAGAACAGTGCTGCAACTCCCTGATAATGGTGTATGTCAGTGAGGCTATTAAGAATAAACAACCTGCAAGCTACTGTGATATATGGAGGGAGGTCCTTGATGTGGAAGCTAGGGGTGCATATGTTGGTCCTAAAAAGCTGTAATTAGGTCAAAAATCTTTGGAAGCATTTACCGTATATACTCGAGGATAAGCCGACTTTTTCAGCAAATTTTTCATGCTGAAAAAGCTCTCGTCGGCTTATACACGAGTCAGGGTCCACGGAGCACAGAAAACGAGGGACCTGGAAGGGGGAGGTCCTTTAGTGCTACTGCTCTGTGATTGGCTTGTTATGAGGTCACATGACTGTGATGTCATCAAAGGTCCTGTAGCCACTGGTATGTAACATCTGCAGATAAGGTTGAGTCTAAATCCTAGTAGCTCCGCCCACACCAGAGTCCGATCACCTGGTCATGACGTCATCAGAGGTCCTTTAGCACACTAGGATTTAGCATCTACCCTGCAGATGAGTGGCCAGGATTCATTGTGTCTTATGGAAGATGTCTGTTGTATGGAGGAGAGGAAGCTACAGTAAAGTGAAACACACAGGTACCTTCCTTTAGTTACTCTGCCTATTAATATCAGGCATTTGGGGTTATTAATTTAGTTTCAGTAACTCAATGTGCCTCACATTAATAACAGTTAATCCCATCATGTCCCTCATATTAACCCCTGTGTGCCCCATATAAGGGTTACTAATATGTGAGACACATGAGGGTACTAATGAAAGACCTTAATTATGAAGATACCTAATTATTACCTCCATATGTTCCACATATTAGTAACTCTTATGTGAGGCACATAGGGGGTTAATGTGAGGGACATGATGGGGTTAACTGCTACTACTATGAGGCACATGGACTTACTAAGCTGCAATGCACATGACCAGACTTTTTATCTGCAATGGTGGATTCCCCACCCTCGGCTTTTACTCGAGTCGATACGTTTTCCCAGTTTTTTGTCGTAAAATTAGGGGTCTCGGCTTATATTCGGGTCGGCTTATACTCGAATATATACGGAAATTATTGATTTAATGATTTGCCAAATTTGGTGCTGAATGGTGCAGGCATAAAGACCAGACAACAGAAATTAATTTTTATAAATAAGTAAGATTAAAAATTGATGAGTTGTTTTTTTTTTTTTTTTTTTTTTTTTTTTTAATAAGGAATAATGAAGAAAACATGGTTGAATTTCTACAAACATCAGCATTCATGGTTGTACCTGTTGGCAACCGATCAAGAAAAAAGACTAGCACCACTTAGATGGTTTGAGAAAATCTTTAAAGTCACTAAATTTTTAATTACTTATATTTGCAAAAATGTTTCTACAATTTTAAACTGTAATATTTATCTCATCATGAGTCACCATTTTTGGAGCGACAGATTAAAAAATATGTCTAAAACTACAAACAGTAGTTTGACAGTATTGATAAATGTGCCCCACTGTGCTCAGACCTGGCCCTGAGTTTCACTTGTACTTCAGACTAATCTTCAATAAAGAACTAATATGACAAGCAGAAACTTAGCATTTCCTCTATTATCAGATATAACACTGATCTAGCACCATGAAGAGAGTAATGGAGATGGTGATGGAAGTGTATCAGAAGGATCAGTGGCATCTGTCGAGGATATATTTTAGGAAATCCTTGTGCTGGACACCACTAAAGCTGGATTCACACCATCGCTTGCTCTATGTTCGGGGATTCCATTCCTGAATCCGCTTGAAAAAAAATGCAGAGAGAAAAGTCTGGCAAGCAGGACTTTTCTCTCCACATTTTTCACGTAGAACCGTGGGGTCTGTGGGTAATCGCTTTTTAAGCGGATTGGGTTTCTGTTGTTCAGGTCCCCAAGCGGACCCAAAGAACGTAAAACGGGCACAGGTGTGAACCTAAAGTCAGACATAACAGTGTGGAGAAGTCAGAGTTATCATTACAACATGATATGAATGCTAATATTTAACATTGGCACTTCTATATCACTGCAGCATGGCCATTAAAGAAGGCATCAAAGCAGTCTGAGGACAACATTAACCCCTTAGCAACTCATGACGTAGTATTACGTCATGGGCGCTAGGTACTTAGCGCACCATGAAGTAATACTACGTCATGGTAATTCCAAAATGGGGTCACTTTTAGGGGGTTTCCATGGTATTGGTACTCTAGGGGCTCTGCAAATGCGACATGACACCTGAAAATTATTCCAGCAAAATCTGCCCTTCAAAAGCCAAATAGCGCTCCTTCCATTGCCGTGTTCAGGAGAAATTGTTTAGCAAACTGTGGGGGGCTTTTTTTCTTTTAACCCCTTGTGCAAATGAAAACTTTGGGGATAAAGTGACATTTTAGTCATTTTTCATTTACACATTCCAATGTTAGTAAAATCTGTGAAACAGCTGCAGTATCAAAATGCTCACTATACCCCTTGATGAATTCTGTGAGGGGTGTAGTTTCTGAAATGGGGTCACTTTTGGGGGGTTTCCATTGATTTGGTACTGTAAGGGCTCTGCAAATGAGAATGGCGCATTAAAACTATTCTAGCAAAATCTGCTGTTCAAACAGCCAGTGTCGCTCCTTCCCTTCCATGCGGTGCCGTCTGCCCAAAAATCAGTTTACACCCACGTGTGGGGGATTTCTGTGCTCGGGAGAAATTGCACGATAAACTGTCAGATGCATTTTAGGTCTAATTGAATGTATTAGTGAAAAAAAAATTAAATGTCTAAAATTTCACCTCCATATTATTTTTATTCTTATGAAATGCTTAAAAGGATTAACAAACCTTCTAAATGCTGTTTTGCATTAGTTGAGGGGTGCAGTTAAAATGGGGTGATTTATGGGGGTTTCTATTATATAGGCCTTTATAATCATCTTCAGAACTGAAGTTGTCCCTAAAAAATTAGTTTGGGGAATTTTCTTGTAAATCTGGAAATCACTGTTACACTTGTAAGCCTTGTAACGTCCAAAATAAATTAAAAGACAATCAAAAGATGATGCCGATATAAAGCAGAGCTATGGTAGATGATATTTATTCATGTATTTGGGTGGTATGACTATCTGCCTGAAAAGCAGAGAATTTCACATTTTGAAAATTGCAATTTTTTCCAAATGTCCATCAAATTTCCTATTTTTTTTTTTATAAGTAAATACAAAAATATTGATTATTGTTTACCACTAACATGAAGTATAATGTGTTACAAGAAAACAAAATCTCAAAATCACTTGTGTAAGTTAAAGCATCTCAAAGTTATTGCCATTTAAAGTGACACATGTCAGTTTTGAAAAAAGAGGCCTGGTCCTTAACACACTTTTGGGCTATGTCTCTAAGGGGTTAAGAAATGATATGCAGAAGAGACATGAAAGCAAGATAGAGCAAGGAAACCGTATACAGTCGACAGGTAGGGTGACTGGAGAAAGCATAAATACAGAGTATCTGCTGGACTGGAATGCTCTACTGGCTTCTTCCTGCAGTGCGCTCCAGAGGAGCTGCCATAATGGCAGTGAATCGCATAGCACTGCTTTGGATTTGTGCTTCAGTCCAGTTTTAGGTTCTTTGAAAACAAACAAAAAACCAAAACATAAAACAGAAGTCAAACACGCTTGGACCATTCACACACTGAGATGTTACTTGTGGATCTTGCTGTAGGTTATGTAAGCAGTCCAGGTCACTTGATATGGATGCTCAGAAGTGTAGGAAGCACTGGAAGAACATGTAATGGAAAGGAAAGTCCAGCAACAATAAAAATAAAATCAGCAATTTTACTCCATGTCCATTCTGTGGATTTTATGAACATGAAATAAAATTGCCAATTTTTATGGATGTTGGTCTTTCCTTTCCATTATTTGTTGTACATGTGTGCAGACTAAAATTGCATTCCACTGGAAAATCTACAAGAAATCTAATACTGCTAAACTCTATTTATATACATCATATAAAGTACTTTTGTGTAGAACTTGCCCTGAAAAATACTCTTTAAAGGGGTAGTCCTAGTTTTTCAAAACTTGTCCAAGGATATTAAAAACCTTTAAAACAAAGTAATAGCCTACACTGAGCTTTGAAATGTGCTGCCAGGCCAGTACTCTGGTCCCAACTGGTTCTGTAGTGATGACATCAAGTTCATTGTCCAATGTGACAGTTTCAGCCAATCGCTGGATCACATGTGCATGTATAGAATGTGATTGCCGCAGTCATCAGGGCCGCAGACAAAAAGTAGAATTCCAGCGTTTTCCTGACTTTTTTTTTAAATTTTTTTTATTGTGACTACCAGTGTTAAAGGCATTCTATGACATTATGTTTGTGTAGGACTGTAGAGACACGGGATTGCTAAAACTTACTGCATCATAAATCATAGAAGCTTCAGTTTGGTTGGTTCCCGGCCCAGATATAGGCGTGTGCAATCCTTAAAGCTCATTCACATGATCGAGTTTCATCTTTGAAACTCCCATACTGTAGTCAGTACAGAACAGTATTTCAATGGGAAAAAGGGACTCCTAGCATTATAGAGAACTATACTGATAGAAGTTTGTCTCACGCACTGTATTCACGGTAAATTCGACCCACACCCGGACTGAGTTTCACGGGTGAAACTTGGTTGTGTGAATGAGCTGTTGGAGCAGCAGGACATGTGAAGGTGAGTATAAGAAATTTCTTTATTTTACAGTTTCCTACCTTGAGCAGGTTTTGAAAAATCTTGGGCTACCCTTTTAAAAGCAGTGTAAAAAATAAAACTCGGCCAATCCCGCCGATTTTAACAGGCTCAACTGATGATTAAATACACAGTAGGGCAGATAAAGTAGTAAAAATACATCAGAATTTTTACATATATTGTGCCTCAAAGCTGGTGTACAGGCTTTACACCTTAAGTGTTTTAGGCACTTTTGTAATAGTTTCTGCACCTTGTTTGACAAGGCTTACTGGTAGAGGGGAGCAGGCTGTTCATCAACAATTTTTTTTGCATATTTTGTTGGAAAGAAAATCAACTAATAAGTGGTGTAAAGTACAACTAGACAGTCTACTGCGCTAAATTTATCAGACAGCATAAGACACTTTGGAAGATCTTTGTGCAATTTAAGGCTGGGGCCCCAAGGGCCGGAAATGCCGTGCTAAAGCGCTTTTGGAATAACCTGCGAAGTGAACGCATCACGGTTCTTCCCGAAGCGGTTTCAACAGAAAGTTCACGGTGGTTTCCTCCGCGGACTTTCTGTTCCCGTTATGTCTATGGGAAACCACCGTAGTTTCCATAGATATAATTAACATGCTGCGATTTCCAAAATCGTACCAGTTTTGGAAATCGCAGCGTGTCCGTGCTGCGGTTTTTCCCGCAAAGTGGGCAGGGGATTCGCATGAATCCCATCCACTTTGCAGATACCGTAAAACGCCACAATTTTTTACACGGCGTTTCCGGCCCCTGGGATCCCGGCCTAAGACTGTTTAAAACCTTAGACTTTAGTATTATTTTATCTGCCCAACAGAGTCTAACCAAATGATTTGTCTGCCTCACCATTGCCTGCTTTCCTTTTTCACAAAAAAAAACCATGCTAATGGAGGAACGTGTATAACCAGCCTTAATGTTGTTTTCGTGCTGGTTGAGCAGCTTCCAGTTTGTTCTGTAGTCTCTACTTATGTACTGTGATATTAAACGTAACGTTTTTTTTTAACGATATTGCTCATTTTCTTACATTTACATAGCTCCTTAGAGTTGTCAGACGTTTTGTTTGAGTTATTTTCCCATTCTGATGAATAACATTTGTGAACAAACAGAAAAAAAAACTCTGGAGTTCACCAAGTTATAGAGCAACATGATGGAGTAAAATGTGCAGGTAGCATACCTTTGCAATCCTGCTGCAGTGTAGTCTGAATTCAGCTCAGCAGGTGCGATGATAGTTTGGTCTCATTCCCATTGCCCTGTGGACCATTAATGGGTGTTGCTTTGGTATCTTCTAGTAGGTGGTATTGAATAAGGAGACAAAAAGGTGCCTTTTAGACATCGGGGAGTCTTTTGAGCCAAAGAAAAATAAATAGCACATATAAATCATTGCAAGGGGAAAAGCAAGTCTGAGGTATTTTATCCCATTTGCTTTTATACTTGTTCTATAACTATAGACCCTCTGACCTTATGCAGAGGCTCAAGTGGAGGAAAATAAGGAGGGACTTGCTCCTTGTACAGCAGTGTTTGCATTAACTTAGGCCGATTCCTCACTGTGTGTGCAAAATCCGATAAAACCATCACTTTATAAAAGTCTTCTGTCACTGAGGTAATCAGGGTCGCAGACAGAAAGTAAGCAGAATTCCAGTGTTTTCCTGACACCTTGTTTTATTGTGACTATCACTAGTAAAGGCATTCATTTATCAATCCAAAGTGGCCTTAGAACCAGCTCTTGGATGCTGGCTAATACTGGAGAGGTGAGCTCTGCTCATACCAAAGGAAAAAAAAAAAAAAAGTATATCCACAGTTGTCACTTGCAAAATATCCAGTTGGATACAGTTGTGCTTTGTAAATGGAGAAGAAATAAAAAAAATATATATATTAACGAGGAGAAAATGCAAAACAAAAACACAAAAATGAAGGTAGGGAGTAGAAGTGTCAGGTAGACGATGGGGTGATCCAGATCATTTGCTTTAGCAGTCTCCCCAGTCGTCTGCAGTAGGGGAGTGAGTGGCTCGGGCTGAGGAAGGCCCCTCCCAGTCATCCTCATCAAAGCCATGAAACGTGGAAGTGTCGCTTTCTGACGTGGATCCGAACAAGTCCTCTGCGTTGTGCATCTCCTCTTTTCTGCTTTCTCTTCCCAAATGAGCTGACATGTATGATGAATATATCAGCACAGGGGTTAAGTAACATACAGTTATCTATGCATATTAACTAGCACAGCCACACCACCGAGACAAAATAGAAAGCAAAATAAATATCAAGCATTCATCACCTTTTCATTAATATTAACTATCCAGGACACAAAATGGCAGCAAAAGGGTTATTTTATTTATTATATATTTCTTTATTTGTTACTCAAGTCCATTTACTTTTCAGAAAACACCAAGCAAACTGATCCAGTAACAAGTATTGTATGTAACTGCTTACAGACCAAGCAAGTCTGATGTCTTAAATACAGTATTACAGTACAGCTCACTCATCCATGCACAAACATAGCTAATCCATACAAGTTAGCTTGGAAGAAATCTAATTTAATAAAAGACACAGCAGAATATTCAGCCTACACATTGACTATAGGTCAAGCAGAGGTGATAGGAAAATTTTGTATGTCCTATTTGTGGATATTAACCACATTAAAATTGCTAGAAAAATCTCCCTGTGGCACACTATGGCTTCTTACATGGCAACAATCCACAAGAAAATAGCCAATGCATAAGATGCAGTTATGTTGGAAAGAACTGGTTTAGGCTTGGCTAGAAGCTTTTAAAGTTGCATTCACAATTACTGTATATAATGCATATAGTAAACGGGTGAAAAGTCACAATATATTTTCTTATTGTGAATTTATCAAGCTTGTTATTTGAGTTATTATCCTACCATTTTTAAGAAACAGGTGAAATTACTTTGTTTTTCTGCTCTAAAAATGACTGCTGTGGACCTAGTGAAAGACAAGTTCACAGAGATGTGTGGTCCAGCTATGAGTACTCTGTGGGTAGCTGTTATCAAGTCCTAGCTTGTGTATTATTGCTTTACTATAGACTATATTGTAGCATGCTTACCTTATTTTCTTTTTAGTACAGTTTCTCTCCAAGCAGACTACCAATACATATGTTAGGAGACTTTTATCAAACGTCAAGGGCACCCACTTCCACCCAATAGTTCTAGTGAGCCATGTACTTTAGATAGCTGTCACCAACAGCTATCTTGCCCCTGACATCCCCATAAAAATGTATGCTCAACTTGGCAGAGCAGTGCATGTATACTGATCCAAGAGAGGGGAGAAAGAAGATACTTCTAGCAGTGGCTTCATTCCCTGAAGGAATTGGGCAGCTGAAAATCACACTTTTGATCCTCATCTCCTCAGACACCTGCTGTGGAAGAATCTGGAGGCCCACATACACTTTAGACAGGCAAACTAGCTTTTAGGGGTTTGTCAGTTTTTTTTATTTTTTTGTATTAACTCATCTTCAGGAAAGGTCATAAAAAAATCATTGGGGGTCTGACATCTGACATGAAGGGGTCAGGGTACTCATTCAAGTGTCTTTGCTGTTTATACTGCACGTGGTCTGCTTTACAGCGGCCACACAGTGGCAGATAAGTGAATGGGATGACATTGTAATTACATCATATGGCCACTATGAAGCAAACAGCGTGCAATGTAAATAGAGAAGGGGTCAGGCCCTTTAAAAGTATGCTTTTTATATGACTGTCCCCCCCCCCCCCCTAAATATTTCATGTCTATAAGGTTTACATGGATCCTTCTGTAGTGAACTGGTTTTGTACTAAGGCCACAATCACAGAACTTAAAAGCCAAAAACTATAATATATTTAAAAGGGTTGTCTTAGCATATTGACCTCCTGGGGCACATGGATGACTCCCACCCCCCACCCCCTCTATGAGCCAGAGCTCCTGTCAAGCGGTTGATCTTTTGGCTACTGTATATATGATGCATTTCTCCTGCAGTTTCCAGCTAATTTCCCGGGGTCTCAGGAGCTGGACTGGCAGCTCACAAATAATATACAATGCAATAACAGTACAGTATAGTCTGTGATAGGACAACCCTTTTAGGTTTTAATCAAGGTTGTTGTAGTCTTATTTTTGTAAGAAACACTGGACACAAACCTATTAATTGAATACAACTTTAAAAGATGCAATTGTTTTCTTTTTGGAATTTTACACACAACTATCATCAGCATGTAAGATAACATGAAAACCAAGCTACACTGTAGGCGTACACTTACCTTCCTGTAGTTGTTCATGTAAGAAGATAACCACTGGAAGGTTGCTATAACCTTTTGTGAACTAACACAAGAGTTCTCTATGTAGACATGCTGGGGTCAAACACATGCAGTCTACCGAGACCTCTTGTGTTTGTTGAATACTGTATTTATATTGTTTACACCAATAGTCAATGCACTGTCAGCTATTTTCTGTGTATGCATTTAGTTAATCATCAAACCAAAAGTTTTTCAAAGTAAAAATATCATATTGAAACCAAACACCAACACAGGTATAAGTGACTCAGGAGTATTTACCAGATTTTCCAAGGGGTGGGCGGAGGTGCCTTCTAATGAAATTGAATTTGGTGATCAGATGTCTAAGATTAGTCCCCTCTAAAGGCTTACCTTTTAAAGCGTACCTCCAGTGGGGAAAAAAAAAAAAAAGTCACTTCCACAAACAATTTTATTCTCTGGCCAGTTAGAAATGTGCTTGATGTAAATCGTAGTGCAGATAATCCTACTGGTGGTTATACTTGTGAGATATCCATCTTTTCCATTCAGGTCCTCAGCTGTGTCATGTGACCATCACCAACTCTTGAACTGACACAGCGTCTTATGTGTAGACAGGAAGTCAGTTTCAATATTCATTTTTTAGAATACTGATGTGAAGACTTTCACAAGTACACACTTAGGCCGCATTCACATGGACTAACGCGGCGCTGATACTCCCATTGACTTCAATGGGTTCCGTTTAACGCACGTAACATATTGAAATCAATAGGTTAAAAAGTGCATTAAACGGAACCCATTGAAGTCAACGGGAGTCTTTTTATCAGTGTTGATTCTGCTGCAAGTTATCGTGGCAGAATCAGTGCCGCATTACTCCGTGTGAATGCTTCCTTAGACTATACGTTGTCAGATTGATCAAAGTGTCTAATGCTGAAGAAGTTTTATACCAATTATTAGTGTGCTTAGTTTTTGATTAAAAAAAAAATGATCCAAGTCCATTGTTGGTCAAGGCACAGATACCGTCTAAAACCGACACAACTGAGAAGCAGTAGGAAGTGGATAATTCCCAAATACAGCCACCAAGATTACTTTCACTACAACTTACATCATGTACCTTACCAACAGGTCTAAGAATAAAACATTTTATGGGGGTACTTCTTTAATACCTCTTGTGGATAGTTTTTATTTTTTTTTTTACTTTGAGATCTTATTTGTGCTACAGACCATTGTTCCAATTTTGCTAACTCTTTCTGCCATGAGATACCCCATTCCAGTCATTCTGCAATGAGCCTGCTAGTTTAAGAAATGCTCGTCAGGTCTTCCCATACACCTACATTCCTTATAGTGCAGAGAAATTGACTACTGTATGTGTGTTACAATTAGTGCTTATGGTACTGTGATCACAGGACTCCCAACTAGCAAGTTACCTCTACAGACACACAATAGCTTGTCATTTTCTGCATAGTTGTAATACTAAAGTTATTTTAGCTGTATCTCTAAGTAGGAAGCAAAGGACGACAGTAATTCATGTCTTTTTTTTTTTCCTCTGCAAATTATTTAAGCTAACAAACCGTATAATTTTTACTTCTAGATCCAAAACTTCAATTTACAGGTGTATTTCTCAAGAGGATTTTAAGTTGATCACTTGAGGTACGCTTTAATATTCTGCTCTCAATATGTATTGAAAGAACTAATAACCTTGTGAATTAATATCATGTATAGTGAACAATGGTGTAATTTGGGATTAGTAACATAAATGTACTATTAGAGATAAACGTGCTACATCCATTTTAGAAAACACACAATGGACCTCAACAATGAAATCTGTGAAAAAATGCAAGCAATTTTTTTACTCATTTATCTTTTTTTTTTTTTTTTGGTCTTGCACCATGCCATGCATGTATTGATGTTTCTCAGTTCATGCAAGTATTGATATCCATATTCAACCACAATTTGTCAATTAAGAATTCAATAAAGAATAGATTTGAAGTAGAAAGAGGAATGACCTACCAGAGCGTCCACAGTCTGCACAGGACACAAGTTCTTCTGGTTGTCCACTCTTCTTGTTTATGGTTGAGTCTCCAAGGCAAAAATCACAGTAGTTATTGGAAAGTATAGCACCATCTGCTCCTTTGTGAGCTAGAAGAACAGTAACATGCATATGGTAAGTGACATGAAAACTTTCATTTGTACCCTGTATAGCATCTACACTGATGATAAATTATATTAACGTTAAATATCATTTCTAATAGAACAATAAACACTGCTATTATCCCTCAGATGCCCCATCAGCTTGATTGCCTCCTATATTAATGACCACAATGTTTATACATGTATTAGCCTTAAAGAGGTATTCCCATATCAAGGATTCTATATATACTGCTAGCTTATGTAAATTAAAGTGTTTTTCCTGAACACATTGCTTTAGAAATGCTGTTTTGTTTGCCTGTTATGTGAAATTATTCCTCCCGCTGTTTACACACTGAATTTGTGTATAATTTTTGATCTGCATTTATATTAAATTTCTAGTAACAATAATCTCTCAAGGTAAAAGCAATGTCTATCTAGTGAGATACTTCTTAGTGTCTTATCTATCAAAACTGCCTATCAGCTTGTAGAGGAATCCAGGAAGTGAAAAGAAGAGACAAGCAGGGAAATTGCTAAGAGAGGGAGATGGGAAAAGCCCTTTAATTTGAACTCCTGGATGGTTGTTAACAGCACTGCCTATTGTCATGACCAGCTCTGGACAGTAGGGGATCCCCAGAGAGGCTCCAAGAAACTGCCTATTTGTCTGGTTTACACTAGGCTCACACTAGCTTTGGCTGTTCATTGTTCTGGTCCATTGGAAGATAAATAGCAGTTACATAGGAAGCTCAACCGACCACACTGACAATAATGGGGTCTGTCAGGTGTTTGTTATTTTTAAACTGAAAGCGGGGAACGAAAAAGCCCTGCGTGCAAGACTGACTTAAAGAGGACCTTTCACCATTTTTCACACAGGCAGTTTTATATACTGCCGGAAAGCTGACAGTGCGCTGAGTTCAGCGCACTGTCGGCTTTCCCGATCTGTGCCCGGTGTGAAGAGCTTATGGCCCGGTACCGTAGCTCTTCTATGTTGCTGATGTCAGGCATGGGAAGGTGCCATGGGGGGGTGTTATCTACACCAATCAGTCTTATTTATACTTTTCATATTTAACCCCTTCCCGACATGAGCCGTAATAGTACGGCGCATGTCGGGTCTGTAACTATGGTGACCGCCCGGGAGCCGGGCGGCCGCCATAGCTGCCGGGTGTCTACTGCTTTAAGCAGTAGACAACCGGCTCTAATGCCTCCGATCGGTCCCCGGACCGATCGGAGGCATTAACCCCTCCGGCGCCGCGGTCAAAGGCGCCGGAGGCACCATTTTCCCGGCGGCGCATGGGCGCCGCCATTTTGGCCGGGATCGCCAGCTCCTGGAGCATGCTCCAGGGCTGACGTCCCGTTGCCATGACAGCCGGGAGCCTTGTACAGGCTCACAGGCTTGTCTGCAAATCCTCTCTTCTGCAGGCTGGTCTATGCAGCCTGCAAAAGAAAGGATGCTTTTTTGCAATGCATTGCATTAGTGATCAGACCCCCTGGGGTTCAACACCCCTAGGGGGTCTAATAAATGCAAAAAAAAAAAAGATTAAAAAAATATAAAAAGAATTAAAAGTTCAAATCACCCCCCTTTCCCTAGAACACATATAAAAGTAGTTAAAAACTGTGAAACACATACATGTTAGGTATCCCCGCGTCCGAAATCGCCCGCTCTACAAATCTATAAAAATATTTTTCCTGTTCGGTAAACGCCGTAGCGGGAAAAATAGTCAAAAGTGCCAAACCGCCGTTTTTTCACTGTTTTGATTCTGATAAAAATTTGAAGAAAAAGTGATCAAAGCAGTAACATTTCCCGAAAATGGTAGAACTAAAAAGTACACCCGACCCCGCAAAAAAAAGACGCCCTATACATCCCCGTACACTTACGTATAAAAAAGTTACGGCCGTCGGAATATGGCGACTTTTAGAAAAAAAAAAATTTTTAACACAGTTTTGGAATTTTTTTTAGGGGTCAAAATGTAAATAAAACCATATAAATTTGGTATCCCTGGAACCGTACCGAAACACAGAATATAGGGGACATGTCATTTTGGCTGCACAGTGAACGCCGTAAAACCAAAGCCCGTAAGAAAGTCGCAGAAATGCATTTTTTCTTCAAATCCACCCCATTCTGAATTTTTTTCCTGCTTCCCAGTACATTATATAGAATAATTAATGGTAGCATCATGAAGAAAAATTTGTCCCGCAAAAATTAAGACCTTATATGACTCTGGGAGCAGAGAAATAAAAAGTTATGGGGTTTAGAAGGAGGGGAGTCAAAAACGAAAATCAAAAAATGCCATCGGCGGGAAGTGGTTAAAAGAAAAAAAAAAAAAAGTATCCGTTTAATGTAACATAAATGTGCTATGCAAGTAGACTTCTTTTGCACCCATGCTGTGTAGGCACTGTATTACATATAGAGTGTGCAGTACCAGGATAAATATACTATTGATTTGAGACTTGTTGCATGCAAAATTGTAAAGTTAGGGATAAGAACAGAACCAGATACTGACTGGAAGTCATGGTCAGTATAAGATAGTTCTTTTGCAGTCATGTTGCTTTACCTATTTATGTAAAAAAGGTCAATGGACATTTTATAGCTTATTCTTGTATTGTCGATTGTATTCTGTCATGTCACCTAATCATTGTTGGTCAGATTGCTCTGAAGTTAGTGACATTGTGATGAGGTTGTCTTGTACATCTAGTAATTTGATTTTCTTTTATATACCCTTGTGTAATATGTGATGCACAGAAAAAATGGTTTCCGTAATATGCCACTTACTGAATTTCGTCTATCATTAATGTGTGCTGTAATAAAACTAAATCTTACACTGCCCCCTTAAGGGAGGTTGCTGACAAATCACAAACACTATTTACTGTACATCATTGTATAAAGCATGTACAAATGTGCAATGATGTACCAGAGTGGAACTTATAAAAATTCTGCTCATACAAGGCAGAAAAGACCAATATTTTGTGCATGTTGTGGTTTTTTTGGGGCAGAATCACTGCATTAAGAACGGTTTTGACTCAAAGTACATTGATGCGATTTTTGTCAAGGCAGTTTTGATTCTTCTCATACGTATGTACATTGTATTTAAAGCACACAAAATACTTTGGGTATGCTGAAGATTATACATACTAGAGAGAAAAAAAACCACACCAAAAGGTGTAGATTCTGTTGGAGAAATGTTGCAGATTTGCCACAAATTTCACTTTTTGCATTACAAATCAACAGGGGAATATAAATTCTGTATCACAAGTCACTTTTTACTGCACCGTGTAGATGACATTTACTTTACTAGTACAGACAACTCTATGACAACATCTGCAACATGTGTGTCTCCAGTCAACTGCTGGAGACACACAGGGTAGAAAATGCAGCTTTACATATTCCCAGCTAACCGGATCAGATATTACACACAGCTGAAAAAATCTGCAGAGGAAAACACATTGCAATTTTCTTTTGTAAATGCAGTGTATTTTTTATCTTTTCAGAAATTCTGTTTTTTGGCTGTGAAACTGCTGTCAATTGCTTAGTGAAAACGCAGAAGGTTTGAATGAAAACATGAAGAGGAAACTTTCAGTTGAACTATGTATATAAAAAAAAAGACAGATTAAAAAAACACTGTAGAAACAAAAGCAAGAACACAATAAAATTGCAGGCATATGGTGCGATTTTTCCTGCAGCATTTCACTCCGGCATAGCCTTCACTAAAAAGGGTTTTCATGTTTAGTAGAATGAAATAAAAAAATTAAAAAAACTTTAGGCCTCATGCACACATCTTTGAGCATGCTGAGTGGGTGCTGATTTTTTTTTAAAGGCACTCGGATCGCACTCAGAATGTCATCTGAGTAACTTTCATACTAGATTCATTTCTATGGGGTGCTCGGTAGAAATGATAGAATCTTCTCTATAATTATCAAGTGAATACATTTGCCAAAAAAAACAAGGCAAGACTACCCAAACACAATTTATAAAAAATGTAACAAAGTTTATAAATGCATAAAAACACAAGTAAATCAAAAAAATTGAAAAAAGGACAAAGGAGAACACATCCAAAAGAACACATCCTCAGGGTGGAAGCCAGATCAGGCGAAACGTGTTGGGGCATTGTCCATGCATCAATTGGTAAGGTTCTGGTGTTAACTTTCTATTTGTATTTCTTATTCTTATGTAGCCTTACATTCAATCTGGTTACCATGGTTTAGTCATTGGTTCACTATTATGTATTGTACATAAGATATTGGTGATTGTATATACTACTGGCACTATGTCTTCAATCCCCTCCCCCCCTTTTTTTCAGTGATTGTTCATATCATTTACCACACCTACTTGTATGCTGGTTTATTTTGGATGTGTTCTCCTTTGTCCTTTTTTCTATTTTTTTTATTTACTTGTGTTTTTATGCATTTATTATTAATAAACTTTGTTACATTTTTTATAAATTGTGTTTGGGTTGTCTTGCCTTGTTTTTTTGGCAAATGTATTCACTTTCTTAGTGTCTACCTCTATTTTGTATGCCCTATGTTTATATTTGTGTATTGTCTTTAATTATTAAAACAGACCGTGGGAGACCCCATGGATGGCACACTTGGTCATGTGCATGGGACCTGACCTCTCCTCACTCACCTCTACTTCTTGGTTCAGTCTCAAAACACAGGAAAAACCTAGAAATGCTCAGTGGCTGCAATGGTGATCCACCTCAGCCAGATCAGAAGTTAACTAAGGGGGCGTTCACACTACCGTCGGTGTCCGACAGGTAGTGTCCGCTCAAAATCTGGCACAGACATTAGGAGCGGACACTAGCTGTGTCCGTGACACCTGTCATTTATTTAAATGGGCATCGGGTGCGTTCTTTTGCACTCCTTCCTTCCCTGTCGGCATGTAAAGATGTCCGACTTCTCAAGCGGACAGAAGAACCCTACATGTCGGGTTTTTCTGTCTGCTTGAGAAGTCGGACATCTTTACATGCGGACAGGGAAGGACGGGCACGGAGTGCAAAACAACGCACCCGATGTCCATTTAAATAAATGACAGGTGTCAAGGACACAGCTAGTGTCCGCTCCTAATGTCCTTGAGAGATTTTGAACAGACACTAGGAGCGGACACTACCTGTCAGACACCGACAGTAGTGTGAACGCTCCCTAATACTTCTAAATTTCATATTGTTTTAAATCTGTTTTAGCCAGGGAGTGCGACCGTGACTGGACCCAGCAAGGTATAAGGCCCACGGCCAGCTGGACATTGCCGGGGCCCACTACCAATATGATAACGGCTGTGGAACATAATGTAAGGTCTGGTTTCCCGACTGCTATGCATATTGTAAATGAAAAGGGTCCCTGGTATCTCGCCGGGCCCCTTTTCAATAGGTACTAGCCAGGGGAGGTGACTGAATAATGAAATAATGAAATTAATAAACACATGTACTCACCTCCCTGGCAATCTTCCATCACGTGACTGAGGCCTGTGATCAGGCCCCAGCGGTCACATGGGGCACTGCGGCGTAATGACATCACTGCGCCCCCATGTGACCACTGAAGACCAATCACGGGCCTCAGCAGAGATGTCGGGAAGATGGCCGAAAATGCTGCAGACAGTCGGAGCTCCAGGATGCCCAGGAAAGGTTAGGCAAGGTGAGTATCAGTGTTTATTTTATTCACCTTCCCTGGGCCTCTGGGGTCTGAAGTGACCACAAAGTATAATAGCACCAGAGCAGGGGGGGGGGCACTGCTGGGCATGTAATACTGCGCGCCTGCATGTATATGATTGTGGTGTGCAGACTATGATAACCTGTCCCTCCCTATACGTCATCTCTGAATGTGACGAAACTGAAAATGGACTGAGAAGATCAATTTATACCAGTGTTAAAATAGAAGTGGATGATGAGAAGTGATGATCAGT
The DNA here is from genome assembly GCF_031893055.1 of Leptodactylus fuscus. Classification (NCBI taxonomy): domain Eukaryota; kingdom Metazoa; phylum Chordata; class Amphibia; order Anura; family Leptodactylidae; genus Leptodactylus; species Leptodactylus fuscus. The sequence goes on along the minus strand of NC_134271.1, from coordinate 112,928,371 downwards.
TTCTGCTTCTTTTTCTCCAGAAATGGTGTATCACTCTATATTTTCAGCTTTGAGTGGTTTGCATGGAATGCAGATTGTCTTGGATGAAAAGAATCAGCCCTGAGAGATGTCTCAATGTATTATGCATTTCAAGCCAGGCTTCCTATGGCTTGCATGGTGTCCAATTTGTGCCTAGGAGGAATCCTGCTGATTTCCTTCTTCGCCTGATAGGCCCCCAGCCTGTACTAGTCTGGCATGCTGTCATGGCAACCGGCACCCGTGGATCCTGCCACCTGTCATTATTTTGTCTGTCGTGTAAACCATTCCAGGCAGCCATTCTGAATCTGCTGATAAACCTCAACCTCTAATAAAGGATCAGTACATAAAACAAGGAACATTGCACACTTCATACAGTGTTTGCCTTTTCAACCTCTAACATGACTTGTAATGTTTATATACAGGTTTAGGCTTTCTGAATACCACTGAGAGCTCAGGATGGAAATGGTGCAGGATATGCATTACTAGTTCTCCTCATTGGCGCTGCATGTACAGATTTTAGGATGCCAATTATAAGGCGCCCAACCGTAGGTAAGAAGATGCTTAAAACAATGTCTTGTGATGTTTAATGGTCCTTTCAGCATGTATATTATATATAATAATGTTAGTGCCATGCTTAGAACGGATTAACCTAAATACAGCATAGTTTTTCCATTGCTCACTTCACACCAAGATGAACAGGTACAAAGTGCAAATGTGAATGAACTGAAATATATCCCTTATAATTTAATGAAGTGATGCCTGGCCTGAAATATACTATGGAGAAATGAACACTATGCTTAGTTCTTTAGCATTACCTCCCCCCATGTGATTAGGAAGGTCATGCTGTTATCTTAGCTTGTCACCCACCATTACAGTAATCAAGCCAGGCACATTGTGAGGTTGCATTAACGTAAGGAGGCTTAGCCCTCATAAACCAATGCTTTAATCAAATAGAACAGGGAAGTGCGCCTGCAGCTAGACAGACAAGCCTGAGACCGAGGGTCAATGCAATTACCTTTCTTGTTTTACTTACACAGTCAGGATATAGTGATACAATGGCACAAATTGTACTAAGTTTCACATTATGCACGGCAAAGGTACACAATCCACAAAAAATTCAAGTTTTCAGAAACAAACCCCCCAAAATTTGCTGTGAAATAAACTCCTATAGTCAGGTAGTGGCTTTACCATACAACTGTCTACGTGGACACACTTTCTGAATCATTTCTTTTGTGGTAACTTTGGTATTTTACATTTTTATAAAAGTCACCAACGCTCTGCTGGCTGGAACTGCAGACTACCAAACATTCTCTGACATTAACATCAGGACAAAACCTCCACATCAGGTGCTTCATGGCATAGGTTTCCACGGTAGAGTAGCAGCATGCAAGCCTTATATCACCAATTGTCAGATGTAGTGGTATAAAGCACTCCAACACTAGACTATGGAGCAGTGAAAAGGTGTTTTGTGGCGTGATAAATGCCAGGAGAACATTACCTGCCTTGTTCCAGTTGTCAATTTTGTTGTCTGAGGAATAACACTCCCATAGGTTGTTATTCGAGGGTTGGTCTAGGCCAGGGGTAGGGAACGTACGGCTCTCCAGCTGTTGCAAAACTACAACTCCCAGCATGCATACTTGCTCTGCTGTTCTTGGAACTCCCATGGAAGTGAATGGAGCATGCTGGGAGTTGTAGTTTCACAGCAGCTGGAGAGCCGAAGGTTCCCTATCCCTGGTCTAGGCCCTTGTTTTTCCAATGAGGAAAATGTTAATGCTTCAACATACCAAAACAATTGTATGCTTCCAACTTTATGAGAACAATTTGCAGAGGCTCTTTTCTGCTCCAGCATAAATGTGCCCCAATGCACAAAACAAGGAAAATTAGGCCATTGTTGGGTAAATGTAGTGTGGAAGAACTTGACTGGCCCACACAGAGTCTGGACCTCAACCCCATCAGTGCAGCGAAGTAGAATGGGGATTGTGAGCCAGGCCTTCTCATCCATGTGTCTGACCTCACAAATAACAGCATGCTCCAGTTTTTATTTCAATGAATAACAACAAAGGAATAACCAAAAGCTTCCTTCCCCCAAACTACCCATGACCAAGCCAAAATGCTGTATAAGTAAAGGATCAAGCACAAAGATCTATTACAGTTATTTACTGTATATTACACATTTATATATTATAGCTTTTATTTCCCATGGGAGTTGGTAAATCAATAATATGGCATGTAGTGGAACAGGCAATATTTTTAAAGTATTCAAGCACTACAAACATATGTAGTACCTATGTAAATCAGAAGGTTGCTGTGACAGGTCTGCCATTCTAGTGTGCTTTATTTACTGTGATTTTCACCAAATACAAAGACCACAGTTACTACAGTAAGTCCCCTAACAAATATGTTGGAGTGGTTTAGCTATATAGCTATGCCACTGAGTGACGCGTAACAGAGATTAGCCAGATACTTCCACTGCTGATCATAGTAGACACCGTTCATGCAGAAAGTTCTAGTTCATAGTTGACCAGACTGAAACAAGCTCTATGTTATTCATATGTTGCATAGCTCTATGTAGGTTTTTGTGATGAAAAACTCACAGCCTGCACAACCATGTCAGAGTGAAAAGGGGTATGAGGCTAGAGCTCTGAGAAAAAGTGGGGGTTAGAAAGTGCATGCTTCACAAAGAACACCCAACTGTACTCTGAACTTGCAGGTTCACAAGTTAGCGGGTCTTGAAATAAGAAAAATATGCAATAGAGAAAGCAGTGACCAGCATACGGAGACTTCAAACCAATACTTATCTATTTTGGTAAACCGAAAAGAATGCAAAGGCAACTTACGTTTCTGGTTTTCACTTCGATGAATGGAAGGGGAACATGGAGATCGAGATTCTTGGTCTCTGCTGTCTGCCCCTTCTTCATCAGCAAGATGAGTGTGGGTATAGTGGTAGCTGAGGCCAGGTCTGTTCTTGTAACGTTTTCCACAAACTATAAAGACAATATTTGAAAATGGATTTCTACTGACAAATCTCACAGAGAAAATGGACATTGACTTTTCATTTTGCTGTTTATCATTTTAACAAATCAGAAATTGGTTGACATTACTTTTGCATTATTAAAATAAATTTATAATGCAGTTTGCAATATAATATTACAAGACATAATATTAACACAATTACCACAATAAGGGACATTTGCTGTATTTTTTGTCTGTCATAAATATATGGATACCAGAAAATTGCACAAATGTTTTTTTAATTGCACTGTAAATGTATTTATTTGTTACTTTTGCCCCCATAAGTGTAGGATACATGACCAAAGTTAAAGATTCAGTATAAGCTTCACTTTATGCTTTGGCAACAAGTGTGCATCAAAATGACATTCACGATAACATTCAATATATAGTGTTGTATAAATTAAAGGGAAACTGTCATAGAAATCAGAATATTAGAGGATAGAATTGTGCCCACTACAATGGGCTTCAGAAGTGCCAATCAGTAAAAAATGCTTTGCCACATATACCTCTGTCCTCGGGGCACTTTTATGCAATCTGCTACACCTCCAAGCAAATTGGAAAAAATAGGAGGCAGCACTCGCATCTGGTATTGCCAGTGGACATCATTTATTGGGCAAAACAATTCTATGTGAAAGGCCATCTCTCACATGCCTTAACTTAAAAGGGACCTGTCTTAGTGGCAGGCTCCCTCAAATGTAGTCTCTGTATATAGTTAGCAGCCAAACTAGCATTCAGAATAGGGCACCGCACTGTCACACAGCCACAATCTTCTGGTAACATTTTGTACAAGCAAGGGGAGAGAGAGGTAATAAGTACCTTTTTCAGCTGTTTTGGGGTTATGCTTTTGTTTGTAACTATCTGCAACAAAGAAAAAGAGAGAAAAAGAAACAACGAAGAATGAACCTTGCTGTATAGAACAAGGCATTTTTGGAATGGGTACGAACAAGAGGAATTTTCAGCATATTTAGAAGAGTCTTTATGGGAGCTGACAGTAAGCGGACATGTGTGTGTTTAAATAGAATAAAAAAGATGAGATCTTTCTAGAGCCTTATTCCCACCATCGACATTTATGGTGTAACCACAGTATACGTCATAAATATCTGATAGGTGTGTACGGTGGGGCAGGACACCTTTGGGATTGCCAACTAAGGAGTCCAGTAGCTCCTGATGTCACGCATAATATCCAAGAAACAAGGAGAAAGTAAGAGCAGATCACTCATACCTGCAGCTTTCTTTAGTAAGCACTATACTATGTGAAAACAACGGCTATTTCTATCAATTCTTTAGGTTTTAAAGGGGCTCTATCACTGGGAAAAGTCATTTTTATCTAAACACATGCTTGCATAGGCTTTAGAAAGTCTATTCCACACCTACCTATAGTATGTAAATTGCCTCAGTGGTTTCTGAATAAGTCCGTTGCTTTCAGCCAGCTCAGGAAGTTCCCAGCAGCCTCCTCTCTCCTATGATCTCCTATGTGTGTGAGGCAAACAGGAAGCTGAGTCATCAGTAGCAGCAGCAGCCTCCCATAGGAAACAACAGGAGAGGAGTGCACAATGTATCGTGCAACAGTCTAATTAGCATATGAATAAAAACGGACTTATTCAGAAACCACTGAGGCAATCTATATACTAAAGGTAGGTGTGGAATAGACTTTCTAAAGACTATGCAAAGGTGTGATTAGTTAAAAATGACTTTTTCCAGTGATAGAGCCCCTTTAAGGACCATTGTGGAATCTTATTATATTTATTCACTGATACAAATGATGGTCACAGGAAGGGAGGAGGTCTCACTGTTAACCATTTGTGACATATCCTACACATATTTGTCAATGGTCAGAATATCAATAACAAAAAACCCCAAAAAGGTATGTTGGGTGTTATTTTGCATTAAATGCAAAAATCACAGTTTAATGTAACCAAATGGTTATTACTGAAGCTATATAGTGCTTCACTGGATATACTACAAAAAATTTCCTGCTCATCTGGTACCCAGGACAACTTTCTCAATTGTCAACATGCCAACAGTGTCAAAATGCCACTCAGCACATTTTTATATACAGACAATTTTAATATGTGGTTACCTAAACAGAAAATAAAGATGCACAACACCTAGTAAAAATTCATACGACAAGAAATCACTTTAGATTATCTGGGCTCTGACTGTTGGGAGTGCTGCAGAGGTGTCCCATTCATAGTGTATGGTTGGAGCCCTCTGGTAGTAAAATTAATGTCCTATCTTTTTTTTTGTAGATTGTGAGCTCCATATAGGGCTCATAATGCACATTTTTTCCTATCAGTATGTCTTTCGAGTATGGGAGGAAATCCAGTCCACAGAATCACATGATGGCTTACTGTTTGCAGGACAAATGGTACCTTGTAAGACTGGGTTCACACAGGTTTTTCGGGCCGGACTTTGAGGCAGAGGCCGCCTCGGAATCCGCTCCAAAAAACAGCTAGGCGCAGTGCACTGCACCGGCATCCAGTCGCGGCATTCCACTCCAGATTAGGCCCAAATGAATTGGCCTAGTCGGGAAGGAGGTGTCGCGCCGTGGACGCAGCGGCGGATTCGGCGGCAAGAAAGGGCAGGTTGCTTCTTTTTTTTTCTCAAGCGGCACAAAACCGCTAGTGGAAAAAAGAAGTGAACGGCTCCCACTGAAGTCAGTGGAAGGCGTTTTTGTGAACCAGATTCTGAGTCAGATTCCGCGTGAAAATCCAATCCAGAAATCCCCGCGTGAACCCACTCTAATGGCACCATTCAATATCTTGTATAATTTACTGGGAAGCTGAAAATATAATTCAGAATGTGGTGGAATTGGGGAAAAAAATGCATTTGTACCAATTTCATACTGGTGTTGGAAAAATGACGTTAACTGCATTCTGTGGGTAAGTACAAACACAGCGCTACCATATCGATATAGTATTTTTAATGTTTTGCTGGGTATGGCATCTTTTTATGTGGGACAATGTTTTTATTTATACCATTTAGGGAAAGAGCTGATGGTTTGATCACTTTTTATTAATTTTTTAAATTAAGTGTTAAAAAAAAAAAAAATCACCATTTACCTTGTTTGATTTTTTTTTTTTCTTACCGCTACGCCGTTCACCTTATGAGACAAATAGTTTAAGAGCTCAACTCCTAAATCCTGTCCATGTCACCCCTATACGACCTAGGACATTCAATTACATCCTTGGTTGTTAAGGGGGTAAATGGATCACTCTACCCTCTTATTAGAATACATGGTTGAGGTTGGCAAGTCGATCACACGTGGTTGAATATTTTCTGCCCTGATCTTAACACTGGCTGTTTGTTTCTAGCATGCATTTTTAATTGAGTTATCATGTTCTTTACTTGTAACTTTCAAGGTAGTTACTTGCACTTTAAACTAAAAAGACACAAAGTTCACCCCAAATGGTTACTAACTACTTTAAAAAAATCTACGTTGAAATTGAAAATTTCAATTTTAATTTAATTTTTTTTTACAACACAGTAACTATAACCAAACATTGCAGAAAAACTTAAAAGGGCCATGGCATTGAAGACACTTATTTCCTATCAAAAGAATAGGGAATGAATGTCAGATTGCTGAGTGTCCAGTCACTCGATCATTCACTTCAATTGGGCTGCTGGGACTGCAGGCATTATAGAAGGGAACAGATCAGTAGTCATGCAAGCACATAGGTACAATATTCCCAATGGGCAACTCCTTTAAGTAGACCCCTTATGTGAGCAAAATATTCTCCATACAAAGCAAATCATTGGTTCTTATATGGAGTTCTCATTTTTTAAACAGTTTAATTCACCATCCCAGATTTGAAGGCAAAATAGGATTGTGAATGGCATCTTTTTTTTTTTTTTTTTTCATTTTACAGACTATTGCTGAGAACCTCGAGAGCTTAAATAAACCTTTCACCACCACCACCAAGTCCAGCTTGTTGCATCCTTTAATAGGCTGGAATTTTGATGGCTTTGATGGCTGGAATTTTTTTCCCTAGCCCCCACTGTACCTGAGCTGTAATTGCTGTTCGTTTTGGTGCCCAATATGCTATTTAGGCTCTGTGCTGTCAGGTGGGCAGGGTGAAGATGTGTCAGGTAAGGCGTGTGATTCAGAGCTCCAATCAGAGGTGGACAGTGACAGCGCTCAGAACCATATCTCTTGTCTGCTTCTGCCTGACATTACTTGCCTTTGGCAAGAAAGGTGTTGGTCGTCATCTATCTTATGAGGGTGACTTGCTTTAGGGTACTTTATAGCTCCTCACATGCAAGAAAGAATCCCCTCAACAATGAATCACCTGATTCTTGGTCTAATCTCTAGAGAATTGTATCTACTTTGTGATAGAAATTGGTTTGTCTAGCCCCGATACCTGAAGCTGTGTGCCACATTATGCCTGGGTCTGTCATACTTACCAGCCTATTATTATGCTGATTGTGAAGCATTGTACAAGTGTTAAGATCCCCAGATTCTTTTGCTCTAGTCTGGCACCAGTAGGCTAGTTATTACTATGCTGATGACCACGAAAGGCTTCTCTTTGCACCCGGTGATCACCTCAATAAGGCCAGTCCCATGACACAAACTTCAATTATAATGGCAGCAATTATTGTCAACTGCAAGTGTTCACTTCTGGTCATTTGCATGAAGCAATTAATGCTCACTGTGGTCAAAATTAATCAAATCACACGCAAAGTTACAGCATGAAAACTCGCCCTAAGGCTATGGCTCACGCTACTGCGCAGTGCTTGAATGATTTAACAAAAGTAGTAGCTTCTTTTTGACCTCCATAAAATAATATAAAAAAAATATCTCCTATGCGTTTTGATTAGGCCCCTTGCATATCCCTTTTTAGAGATTTAGTCTCCAATATGTCCTTTTTGACCCTTAGGGCTTTTTTATCTTTTGAAGTACTCAGATCTGATCCTCCTTTTGATCGAAAAAGATGTACAGTGGAGCTAGATGTAATGTGCAAGCTTCCTTAGTACATGGAATAAAGTCTTGGAACAAGAAGTCTTAGTGTAGACCTAGCCTTAGCCAACAAGGTCTTGATTGATAGACCTAAATTAAAACAAATCTGCCAACTACTTCAGAGCAGCATGAAGTAGTGTCAGTCTTGCTCATTTCAGCTATGTGACTTTAATGTGTAAATATGCTTTAGTTTAGCAGAGTCTACAGTGTATTAGCTGCAGGGCATTATGACCTTGAAGGCTCCTCCATCCACCCACCACTGACAGCTTTCTCCCTATGCACAGTAACAGGGATATTCAGCAGAGGGAGGACTGAGCCATCTTGTATCTGATAAATATGCCGAAGTACTATAACTGTAATATTGGCTAAACTATACCATATTTACACATAAAAGTCAAAGGTAAGATCGACATGCCTCTTACTACTTCATACTACCATTAAAGTGGACCTTTCATGTCCTCGAGCACAGGCGGTTTTATGTACCGCTAGAAAGCAGACAGTGCGCTGAATTCAGTGCACTGCCAGCTTTCCTGTTATGTGCCCCAGTGGAAGAGCTATCTATGCCGTTACCGATAGCTCTTCACTGTCGGAAGGGCGTTCGCGTTCCTAATAGTCCAACTGGGAATGCCCCTCCTGACTGTACTGTGTGTAACGCTATACTGTGAGGGGGCGTTCCTTACTGCTGCTTTTAAAACTTCTCACCCATTAGAAAAATATCTATATATTTTTCCATTCACTGAGCCATAGGGTGGCTTATTTTTTGCAGGATAAATTATAATACTACTATTTAATATTCCATTGCATATTAAGTCCAGCATGCCCACAGGTCTCTGAAAAAAAAATAAAAAATCTCAAACAGCTTTATTTATGTTCAGAATAAGAACATCATAGCATTGATGAATTTTGGCTGAACCTGCCCTAGTCATAGCCTAAGGCGGCGTTCACACTAGCGTCGGTGTCCGACAGCTAGAGTCTGATGGTAATGTCTGCGCAATATCTTGCACGGTCACTAGCTGTGTCCATTGCATTTTGCATTGATTTAAATGGGACATCATGTGCGTTCTTTACAGTCCGTGTCTGTCCTTAATAGAGATGAGCAAACACCGTTCTATCGAATAGGTATTCGATCGAATATCAGGCCATTCAAGGTATTAGTTTCCAATCTAATACCACGTGGCAAACGCAGTAAAAATTTGTATCCCCTCCCACCTTTCCCTGGCGCGTTTTTTGCACCAATAACTGTGCAGGGGAAGTGGGAAAAGGAACTACAACATCGGAGGCATTGAAAAAAAATTGAAAAAACCCATTGGCTGCCAAAAACATGTGACCTCCCATTTATGAGAACAAATCGGCCGCCATCTTTGTTACATTTGCGGTGAGAGATCGAGAGATATGCTGAGGGCTAGATAGGTATTAGCTTCTAGTAGGCAGGGAAAAACCGAAGAAAAACAACAGCTCTTTTCAGAGCTATATACTGCAGGGAGAGGAGTCAATATACGCTCAACCCAGCTTTGCACAGTGTGTGTATCCAAACGCCAAAGTTGGATACACAGCACTTGTCAGGCTATATACGTTCAACCCAGCTTTGCAGACGATGTCCCCCCAAAACAGGCATACAGAGCAGTTCAGATAAATACGCTCAACCCAGCTTTGCAGGTGGTGTCCCCCCATAACAGGGATGCAGAGCAATTCAATACAGATAAATACGCTCAACCCAGCTTTGCAAGATGTCATTGTCACACAGGAGGCTAGCGGGGAAGTTCATTGCATCCCATTGCTGCAGAGCGGATGGGGCGAAATGGAGGAGGAGGAGGAAATGGAGAGTGACCATTCCGGTGGGGACAGGGAAGTCATGCCAAGTAACACTCTGGCACACATGGCTGAATTCATGTTGGGGTGCTTTTCAACTGACATATGCATTGTCAAAATCCTGGAGAGCAACCACTACTGGATTTTTGCAATCCTCGACCCCTGGTATAAAAATAACATATCTTTTATTTCGGTAGAGGGGAGGGCCAGTCGCATGAGTGATTGCCACAAGCAACTGGTGCAGAATATGATGGAGATGTTTCCATCAACTCTCGTTGGCGGCAGAGAGAAGAGTTCCTCAAATCGGCTAACAACTGCCATCCGGGCCACACCCGGCAGGGGCACACTCTCCAAGGTCTGGGACACGTTAATGTCACTCCCTCGCCAAACTACCGCCACTGAGGGGCCTAGTGTCACCAGGAGGGATAAGTATAGGCGCATGTTGTGGGAGTACCTGGCCGACACCAGCCCTGTCCTCTCTGATCCCTCTGCGGCCTATACTTATTGGGTCTCCAAGTTGATTTTGTTGCTGGAACTTGCGATGTATGCATTGGAGGTCCTTTCCTGCCCTGCCGCCAGCGTGCTTTTAGAAAGGGTCTTTAGCGCACCGGTGGCATAATTACGGATAAGCGCAGCCGGCTGTCAGCTGACAGTGCTGAATGGCTGATTAAAATGAACAGACACTTGATCATTTTCATGTCCACCTGTATCAAGCACCCCGACATGAAGCTTCATGTGCGTGCTCACCCTCTACAATACCTCCTCCTCCACCACCACCACCGTTGCATAATTCTGCTCCTACTAGGCTCAATCCAACCTGATTCCTCTCAACTCTGCTGGTTAGAGGCTCAAATCATTCTAAGGGCCAAAAACACTGCTGGTGCAAGGCTCAATTCACCCAAAGGGCCAAAAACTAAATCTCTGCTTTTTAACCGGTTAAGGACCAGGCCCAAAAGTATGTTAAAGACCAGGCCTCTTTTTTCAAAACTGACATGTGTCACTTTAAATGGCAATAACTTTGAGACGCTTTAACTTACACAAATGAATTTGAGATTGTTTTCTCGTAACACATTATACTTCATGTTAGTGGTAAACACTAATCAATATTTTTGCATTTATTTATAAAAAAAACTAGGAAATTTGATGGAAATTTGAAAAAAAATTGCAATTTTCAAAATGTGAAATTCTCTGCTTTTCAGGCAGATAGTCATACCATCCAAATACATGAATAAATATTATCTCCCATATCTCTGCTTTATATTGGCATCATCTTTTGATTGTCTTTTAATTTATTTTGGACGTCACAAGGCTTACAAATGTAACAGCAATTTTCCAGATTTACAAGAAAATTCTCCAAACCAATTTTTTAGGGACCACTTCAGTTCTGAAAGTAATTATAAAGGCCTGTATAATAGAAACCCCCATAAATTACCCCATTTTCAAAACTGCACCCCTCAAATTATTCAAAACAGCATTTGGGATGTTTGTTAACCCTTTAAGCATTTCATAAGAATAAAAATAATATGGCAGTGAAATTTAGACATTTCATTTTTTTTCACTAATACATTCATTTAGACCTAAAATTAACACATTCACAAAGGGTTAAAGGAGAAAATGCATCTGACAGTTTATTGTGCAATTTCTCCCGTGCACAGAAATACCCCACATGTGGGTGTAAACTGATTTTTGGGCACACGGCAGTGCATGGAAGGGAAGGAGCGACACTGGGTGTTTGAACAGCAGATTTTGCTGTAATAATTTTCAGCGCCATGCCTTATTTGCAGAGACCCTAGAGTACCAAAACAATGGAAACCCCCCAAAAGTGACCCCATTTTAGAATCCACACCCCTCACAGAATTCATCAAGGGGTATAGTCAGCATTTAGACCCTACAGATGTTTCACAGATTTTACTAACATTGGGATGTGTAAATGAAAAATTACTAAAATGTCACTTTATCTCCAAAGTTTTCATTTTCACAAAGGGTTAAAGGAGTAAAAGCCCCCCACAGTTTGTTAAACAATTTCTCCTGAACACGGCAATACCCCATATGTGGCTATAATCTGCTGTATGGGAACATGGCGGGGCTCAGAATGGAAGGAGCGCTATTTGGCTTTTGGATGGCAGATTTTGCTGGAATAATTTTAGGTGCCATGTCGCATTAGCAGAGCCCCTAGAGTACCAATACAGTGGAAACCCCCTAAAAGTGACCCCATTTGGGAAACTACACCCCCCACAGAACATATTAAAGGGTAGAGTGAGCATTTTGACCCTACAGCTGTTTCACAGATTTTATTAACATTGGGCCATGAAAATGAAAAATTACTTTTTTTCCAACAAACTGTCAATTTAGCCCCAAATTTTTAATTTTCACAAGAGGATAAAGGAGAAAAAGCTCCCTAAAGTTCGTTACACAAATTTTGCTGAACACAGAAATGCCCCATATGGGGTCATAATCTGCTGTATGGGAACATGGCGGGGCTCAGAATGGAAAGAGGGCTATTTGGCTTTTGGAGGGCAGATTTTGCTGGAATATTTTTCAGGTCCCATGTCGCATTTGCAGAGCCCCTAAAGTACCAATACAGTGGAAACCCCCTATAAGTGACCCCATTTTGGAAACTACACCCCTCATAGAATTTGTCTAGGGGTAGAGTGAGTATTTTGGCCTCACAGGTGTTTCACAGATTTTATTAACATTGGGACGTGAAAATGAAAAATTACTTTTTTTCCCAATAAATCATCCATTTAGCGCCATAGTTTTAATTTTGCAAATAGTTTAAGAATTAAAAGCCCCCCACAGTTTGTTACACAATTTCTTCTGAACACGGCAATACCCCATATGTGGCCAAAATCTGCTGTATGGGTACATGCTGGGGCTCAGAATGGAAAGAGCGCTATTTGGATTTTGGAGGGCAGATGTTGCTGGAATAGTTTTCAGGGGCCATGTCGCATTTGCAGAGCCCCTAAAGTATCAATACAATGGAAACCCCTCAAAAGTGACCCCATTTTAGAAACTACACCTGTCAAGGAATGTATCAAGGGGTATTATCATTTTGAGCCTAAAATGCTTCCCAAAAATTAATGTACAAAATGAAAATTGAAATTTTTTAAAAAATATGCCATTTCGGTGCCCAATACGTTGCACCGACTTTGTGTTGTCAGAGACCTGCACTCCTAAAACTATTAAGTGGGCCATCCCGGGGGTCAAAAAATTATATATGTGGGTGTAAACTGCTGCTTGGGCACACAGCAGGGCTCAGAAGGGAAGGACCACTGTGCGTTTTAGCTTTTGGGGTACAGATTTAGAGGGACCCTCTGGGCGCCATGATGTTTTTGCAGAGCCCTGGAGGTTCCAGTAAACTGGAATTCACCAAGAAGTGACCCCATTTTGTAGGGGCAATTTTAGGGTCTCTGCAAATGTGACATGGTGTCCAAAAACGAAGAATCTAAATCTGCACTCCAAAAGTACATATTGCTCCTTCACATCTGCACCCTGCTGGGTACCCAAATAGCAGTGTATGCCCACATGTATGACACTGGTGTACCCCGGATAACGTACTTAATGCCATATGTGGGTAGAAATGGCTGTTTGGGCACAGCCGGGGACAGAAGGGAAGGAGCGCTATTTTGGTTTTTGGAGCACAGTTTGGTTTTTGGACGTCATGCCACTTTTGCAAAGCCCCTGAATTGCCAATAAAGTGGAATCCGCAGACATGTCACCCTATTTTGGACACTACCCCACTGATGGGATTTATCAAGTGGTGTAGCGAGAATTTTTAACCCTTGAGTATTGCATTTATTTAGTTTCCAGAAATGAAATCGCAACTGATAGAGAAGTTAAAAATGAAAATTTTACAGATTTGCCATTTCAGTGTGCAACATGTTGTGCCCGACTTATGTCAGCAGAGACACTCCAAAAACTGTTAAACGGGTATCCCAGGCACAACAGCTTTTAGAGCGTTCATCTCTGATACAAGCCAGGCATAACATATTACGCACTGAAAGGACGTATTCCTGGAAAAATGGTCATTTTCACCTCTCACAATCCACTACAGTTATAGTTATATATATAAAGTTATAGCAACACTTGGGGGTTAAAAATGCTGTCTGTACCCCTGGATAAATCCTTCAGGGGTGTAGTTTCCAAAATAAGGTAATTTATCAGGGGATTCCAAATTACTGGCGCTTCAGCTCTACAAAAGTGTCATGGCATCCAAAAACCAAACCGTCTGTGCTCCAAAAACCAAATGACCCTTCTTCCCTTCTGTGTCCGGCTGTGCCCTAATATCAGTTTATACCCACATATGACATTATGTCCGTTATCCGGGGTACACCAGTGTCATACATGTGTCATACATGTGTCATAAACTGCAGTTTGGACGTGCAGAAGGGAAGGAGCGCGATGCGGCTTTTGGAGTACAGATTCAGATGTTTGGTATCTGGGCGCCATGTCATGTTTGTAGAGCCTGTAAGGTACCAGAAAAGTGGATTCCATGGGGTACCAGGAGTGACCCCATTTTGAAAACTGCACCCCTCAAAGAATTTATCAGGGGGTGTAGTGAGTATTAGTATCCCGGACGTGACTGCACAGCGGATGGCGAAGAGGGAATGTATAAGCTGTGCGGAGGACATTGCAAACACCAAATTCCCTACTATGTCCCCGTAGCTCCTATGATTGGGGGAGTCACTCTGGGGGTCACTTTTGGTGTCTGTTCCCTCATAAGCTGTAAATCTGGGGTGTCCCCTGATATCCGCTCACACAGCTTATATATTCCCTACATGAAGCACCCAGTTGTGTTCTAATAATTTGGCGATTTTTGAGGGTTTTTGTCTTCACATTGTGAGATGCTATATTTTCTTTATTTTTCTGGTGACGCAGCCATATAAGGGCTTATTCTTTGCGGGATGAGATGCATTTCGTAATGTCACCATTTTTGGGTGTCTACATCTTATTGAATACATTTTATTAACCCTTTTTTGCTGGATTTAAAAAAAAAAAATCAATCCTGGCATTGAGTTTTACTTTTTTAATTTTACACCATGCAGCGTACAGTATAAGTAACATGTTCCCTTTATTCTGCGGGTCGGTACGGTTACGGCGATACCTCATTTATAGCATTTTTTTATGTGTTACTAGTTCTGCAGAGGAAAAACACATTTGGGGACTTAAATCAATGTTTTTTGCATCGCATCTTCTAAGAGGCGTAACATTTTTATTTTTCGGTTGACAGAGTTGGTTGAGGGCTTATTTTTTGCGGGACAACCTGCGCTTTTTATTGGTACTGTTGTCGGATGCATATGACTTTTTGATCACTTTTTATAGCATATTTTGTATGGTGAGATGGCGAAAAATCATTACTTCCGGCGAGTTTTTTCCGTTTTTTTTTTCCGGCATTCGCCGTGTACATTAAATATTATTTCAGTTTTATTGCAAAGATTGTTACGGACGCGACAATACCAAATATGCATTGTTTTTATTACTTTTTAGTTCTTTTTTTATATAATTCATTTTCTATTGAGAAAAAGGGATTTTTGGGCTTTATAACTTTATTAATTTTTTTCATACACTTCATTTTATTTTTTTTACATTTTTTTTAAACTTTTTCATGTGTCCATTTAGGACACTTCAATCAGCAATACTTTGCTGATATAGAATGCCATGTGAGACACAGCATGCAGGTGTCCCACATGGCATTCCGTAGCAGGATGTCAGGCTGTGTAGACGCACAGCCTGACATCAGAAGGTCCTGGCAGGATCACCAGGTATGTGGGGGCTCCGGGCAGTCTGGGGTCACTGGCCAGACCCCAGACTACCTTTTACTGCTATCGGCACCCTCCGATCTCGCCGCGGGGGGGTGCCGATCAGCTTCAATTGTCGGCGGATGCCTTTCGATCGCGCCGTGATGTTTCACGGCGCGATCGAAAGGGTTAAAACGTCCAGTCGGACTCAGTTCCGACTGGACGTTATTGAGGAAGGGGTTAGGTGTTAGTAACACCTAACCCCCGTCCTCCCCGCACCCCTCCCCCCGCGAAATAGGTACCTAAAGACAGGACGTATTTTGACAATAGTCCGGTCTTTAGGTACCTGGACCGCAGGCCGTAAATTTACGTACGGCGGTCCTTAACCGGTTAAAGGCTCAAATTACCCAAAGGGCCTAAAACTCTGCTGGTGCAAGGCTGAAGTCACCTCAAGGGCCTCAATCTCTGCTGGTAGCTCAGCTTAAGGGCCTCTAACTTAATTTGGAAAGGCTCACGTTAAGGGCCAGAAAAGTGAATTTTGGAAGGTCTTACCACATCTCTCACACACACACACACACACACACACACACACACACACACATCCATCCACAATGACAGTTTAGGGTGGGTACTGTTTGGTTTCCCATTGTCTATTGCATCTGTGGTTGTCATGGGCAACGTGATTTAAAGGGGTGCTTGTTAATGTTTCTTTAGCTTAAAATTTGGGTTTCTGTCCATCCAATTGGGAAGGAAAGAAGGTTTCCAGGTATTTTCCCACTTTCATAGTGTTTTTTTGAGTGTGGAAAGTGTGTAGTCGATAGGCTGTGATGGTGGGGTAATACTGTGACTTGGGCTTGGTAGATGCCCCCAGACATGCTTCTCCTGCTGTCCCAGTTGCATTACAGAGGTGTTGTCATCATTTTCTGAGGTGTCATAGTGGACTTGGTGACCCTCCTGAGTCGAATTGTGGGTTCCCCTGAAACGAAGCATTTTCCCCCCTAGACTATAATGGGGTTCGATATTCGATCGAATAGTCGAATATTGAGCGGCTATTCGAATTTGAATAACGAATATCCAATATTTCACTGCTTGCTCACAAAGATGGCCGATTTTTCAAGCGGACAACAAAAACCTACATTGTAAAAGTTGCAAGCCGCAACAAAGAATTATATTGCACTTTTTTCTGCAGTGCTTTTCACAGAAAGTCCACAGAGTTTTCCTTTATGGACTTTCTGCTTCTATTACACCTAAATGGAGAATTCCAGCGTTTCCGTAGGTAAAACTGACATGCTGTAATTTACAAAAACGCTGCATTTCTACTGTAAATTAGTAGTTACTGTAAATTGCTTGGGCCTTGGCTTGAAATGTCTTTTTAGCTTAGCAAGTTGGTTTTATTTTAAAATTTTGGTGATTTTCTGATGTTTTCATCACTTTCTATTCAATTATTTTAGGAGGTAAACGGCAAACGGCAGTTCAGCCATGTTGATTTTATACAGGGTTCCCCAGATGGGATACATATTTTGCTTATAGTTCATTAATTTTCAGGCACAGGGATACTTAATGTGTTCATGTTTATTTATTTTTTATAAACATTTGTTAAATATATATTAAGCTTTTTTTGTTTAGTTTTCGCTCTTGTTTTTACATCCCCTAGGCAGGTTGAATCCTAGGGGTCTGGTCACCCATACAACATATACTGCAATAACTATAGAATTCTAATGGAAGCGCATTGATAAGAGTAATGGGAGCTTTCAACAGGATCCCAACTGTTATGGGAATGGATTGCCGCCCCAGGATCTCGCTCTGGTTGATAGCAATCCTAGTCAGAATGGCAGCGTTATATTGATTGGACTTTAGATGGAAAATTGGACAATATGCTTGTGATGGAAGGCATACTGTGATGCAACTCTAGGAGTTCCTCAGGGTCTTAGTGAAGCCATCTATCTCATAGGGCAGTTATCAGAAACCAAGGTTTACAGCCTTTATCTTACTATAAAGAAGCCATGAAGGACACAATGTGAATTCCAGTAGATGCCAAACAGTATTGTGAGCGTCACTGCAGTGAGCAATAAGCTATCCAGATACTCACTCTTATAGATGATATTCAACTATCCCTGTGTAAGTCTTTCACGGTAATCTTTGCCCATTCTAGCCTTCTTGCAAGCCTCTTCAGTGACAGTGAGTATGCACAATAATACAGGAAAGGCTGACAGTCACTCAGACCGCCCCCTGGACTCCTGCACTTTCATTTGAAATGAGTCCAAGCAGAGAGAACAACCTTTCTCAACTGAAATAAACAAATCTGTTTATTCTTATAGAGATGCATGTGATTTAATACATAGTAGGTGTATTCTGTGGTAAAGGGAAAATAATGATATTGGGAAGACTGTATTATATGGTATACCTGAAATTATTAGTAAATGGCATAAAATATGGAATAAAAACAGAGATACAGCTATTTGAAATGACCTCTTCCCCTCCTTCCTGTTTGGCAAGTGATATATCTATATATACTGGCAATACAGAGTGAATATGGGATGGATCTTCCAAACAACACATAGTTAATGTTAGCGACAACTTTATAACTCTTCTGCTAAAAGTAATTACAATAGGTTAACATAATGTATTACAAAGATGTAAGTTACAACCCCTCTCTACACAATAGTTACAAAAAGAGGTGTAAACAACTGTTAGGCTGCATTCACACGGAGTAAACGCTGGCGTTTTTTGTGTGTTTTTTGCACATAGCGCCGCGTTTACGCCGGGCAACGCCACCGCTAAATAGCGCGGCGTATACGCGGCGTTAACGCGACGCTACGCGGCGTAAACGCGGCGCTATGTGCAAAAAACACACAAAAAACGCCAGCGTTTACTCCGTGTGAATGCAGCCTTATTTTTACCAGGACTCAATTATACAACATGAAATTTTGGCATTTTTTCAATTTTTTTTGCCACTAGGCAAGACAATACACAAACTATAAAAAGTTATTCTTCTTTCAGTGTTTTCAAATAGAGGGTATACATGCCTAAACTGCCTGGCTAAATATGGATACCCTTATAGTGGGTTCAACCATTTAGGCTTTGGTTACAAGATGGTGCTCTGCAAGCAACAAAAATAAATAATTGGCAACAAGGCATTAGTTTTTACAGGAATTTACATATTTTTGTTACTGGATAGACAAGTATGACAGTATTGTTTTGACTATAAGCAATAGAAACCTGACCGGAAAAAAGTAATGGAAGTGTGAAGAAAACCTTAAGTCAACAATATACATTGTATTATAGTCCATCCACAAGCCATCTAACCTATATGAGGCAAGCCTCTTTATTTTCCTCCAACTGGTGAGATAAGTTTTTGGAACTGAATTTCAATACCTAATCCTCTTGTTTTGACAAGAAATAAATCGCTGCCAGAAGAGTATGGCAACAACTCTCATCCTGTTCCCCATTCACAACATATGCAAGCTTGGCCACATTTAGTGTACATGTATATAAGAGAGTTGGGAGAGATAACTGTTAGCAAGCACTTAGCCAACAGCTCTTTAAGGTGAATGAGCATCTTTAGCCACAACCATTGCTATCTCCATGGCAGACGGCAGCAATAGAATGGGTCGTACTGGAGAACTCGGTACTTTTTAAAGTGGTACAAATGTCAGAGCTTTCCAATTGCCTTTAGTCCAGTACAGTAGGCCAAATAAGCCAGGTGTCAGCCAGTGAAATCTTACTACTATGAACTACAGTGACAGGGAAAACGTATTAACACTGGTCTTAATCTATTCCATACTGACCTCAGATGAGTCAAAATTATTGAGAAAGACACACCTCTTAATAATTTTGGCCCATCTCAGGTTGTCTATCCTGCAGAAATTGAAATCTACACAAGCTAGGAGCTGGTGTAGTTTTTAACCATTACCTGAGACAGTTCTTGGGATATGAAACCCCTTTCTTTTTTTGAAAGAGTAAAAGTTGCAATTTTTAGTGCAATGTACAGGCCTGTACCATAAACAGTGACACTTCCCATACATTTCATTCAGGAAGAGGCATAAAAAGTATGATAAATTCCCGTGTGTGTCTCCAAGTTTGCCATAGAAGACTGGCCTCAAATACTAATTGTCCGTTGCTTTATCGCACAGCAGTGCCCAACCTCATTAATGCTCTTGTGGCATATTGTTTACAAGTACAATTTTACATATACTTCATCATATTTCTATACTTCTGTAGCCATTTTGCTACAATAAATATTGTGATTCTGATTTTAATATTTGACAGTTTCTTGTTCCATTTTTAGTTGTTGATCAGCATTGTTAGAGTAATGTAGCACCATGTAGTACTCAGTGGGTTTTTATTACTACTCATGGATTAATTTGGGCTCCTCATCACGTACCAATTTCAGCATTATATACTGACCATTTGTAAGGCTAAAAGTCAGACTTAACATGTGCAGCATGATGTGAATGTTTTTACAGTCAGCGCAGAACCAATAGCAGCTTCACAGCTAAAGCATGAGCAAACAAAATAATGCAAGTCCACGACTGCCACTGAGCTGCTAGGATGAGTGGTAAAAAGAAAAAAAAACATAGCACGTCAGGACATCTCTACTTACTGTCACATACGTAAGGTTTGTCATGTTCATCAAAAGAAGTATCGTTCCTCCTTCTACCACCACGAGCCTAAAATGGAAAATGATAAAACCTTTTACAAAATACTATCATATCATCATATTTATACTAGTATTAGTGTATATAGTATTTTTCAGACATGCACAACTGTAAACGCTAAGGATAAGTTCACACGTAGTATAGAAACATGCAGCAAGATCTGCATGTCTTACGTGCAGCTTATGTAGCAGATTTTCTGCCGGGAAATGTGGACATAAAATCTGCAGAACAAGTTATCATCCCCTTATACTTGTATCCCTTTATAAAGAACTGATCAGTTAAAAACATTGAACGGAAATTGACATGTCTATATACTTTACAGCAAGTATAAATATTAAAATCATATGTGCTGTATATAATGGATTTAAAATATGGCTTATTGCTGGGGCACTACTGACTGTTAAATGCAGAATTCAGGGATTAGTAGAAAGGACATAGTTGTACACAGTCGTTCCCATTCTCCTCATCAAACTTTCGATGATCACACCATTTACACACACTTGTTAAAGGAATACAGAAAACATAAGTTCTGGGTGTACAAAAACTAGCCCAGAATGGGACCTTATACATGAAAAGGACATTGTATGCTTCTAAAAGTAGCAGCCTCCTCACCCGTCCCCTGCTCCGGTTTTTTCTTTTTGGAAGTTCCTCCTCATAGTCGTCATCCCCATTTGCATCATCTGCATTTTCATCATTCTCTAAAACCCTCTGAACAAATGCCACAAGATTGTAAGTCATAAGAGCATTTCAAGACAAAAGCACACAGGGCAGGCTAGTTTACATGAACAATATCCAAAAAGAAAAGTAGTAATTTAAAATATTGAGTTTCTTTTCATTACTGGGTTTTCTGAGACTATGATATTGATGACCTATCCTTAGGGTAAGTTCAAACGGGTAGCCGCAACGGAAAGCCGGTGCACTGAACCGGCATCCAGCTGCGCACTCTGCTCTGGATTAGGCCCAATGAATGGGCCCAGTCCGGAGGAGGGAGTGTTTTCAGACCAAATCGCGAGGCGACTTGGCCTGAAGAATGAGCATCTCGTTTCTTTTTTCCAGGAGCCGGAAGAAATAGCTCCTGAAAAAAACACCTGAGCGGCTCCCATTAATTTCAATGGGAGCCGGCTTTTTGATCAAGGTTGAGGCGATTATGGCCTCAAAACCCTGACCAAAAAACTCTGTCAGCTTACCCTTATTAGATAAAGTCTGATACCCGGAAGCTCCACCGATCAGCTGCTTGAAGAGCTTGTGGCACTTGGGTGAGGTCCAAGTCCTCTTCTAAGGCCAGGGACAACATATCCATTGGCCATGCTGCAGCTTGAGCTGCATAACTTGGGCTGAGCTGCAATACCAAGCACAGCCACTATACAATATACTCTACAAGGCTTTGATAAGTAATTAGTAAAGAGGCCACCGCAGCCAATATCACAGTCCTGGTAAACCCCTTTAATAAGCAGCTTATCACTTTTACTTTTATAAAACGCTCTTGAATAATTTTATAAAAAATATTTAAACAGCAAAAATACAAAAGGCCAGAACACAGCACTGTCTCATAATAAACATGAAGAAAATAAAGAAAAATCTACATAAGCTTGTCACATCTTTGCATTGTTTTTCAGTCTCTACTTGCTAGGAGTGCACTACAGAAGATGGATGAAAACTAGCAATAGAAATCAAGTGTGTAAGTTTTCATAGTAAATGTATGTTTTGCCAGATCCAACAGTAAATGAATATTTATTCATGAGACAACCCCTATAAAGCTACTGGCAGATGACTGCGCAGACACAATCCATGGCAGGTCTTTATAAATGATTATCTGCATACGAGTGGAATAACATGTCCGTATTAAACCTACAATTGACGTGAACGGTCTGAAAAAGAAGATATATAATCAATGTTTTAAAGGGATCCAATCATTAAAACAATATTTTTTTTTTCTCGATCACACGTAGGAATAGCCTTAAGAAAGGCTATTCTTCTCCTACTTTTAATGTGTTCTCTGTGCAGCCGTTTGGTAGAAATCCCGCTTTTCTTCGGTATGTAAATGAGTTATCTAGCAGCACTGGGGGCGGTCCTCAGCGCTCAAACAACACTGGGAGCGTCCCCAATGCTGCGAGAGAACTCTCCAGCGCCGCCTCCATCTTCTTCTGGAGCGGCCTCTCCTTGCGTTTTCTTCCGGCGCTGGCTTCAAACTTCCAGGCATGCGCAGTCAGCTCTGCCATCAGGCCTTGGGCAGAGCCGACTGTGCATGCCCACCTGGTGTAAGCGGCCATTTTCTTATGGCTGCTTACACAGTAAGCTGTGTTAAGCGGCCACAAGAAAATGGCGGCTTGCATGTGCAGTCGGCTCTGCCCAAAGCCCGATGGCAGAGCTGACTGCGCATACATAGAAATTTGACACGAGGAGAGGCTGTTTCAGAAGAAGATAGAGGCATCGCTGGAGAGTTCTCTCACAGCATTGGGGACACCCCCAGTGCTGTGAGAGAACTCATTTGCATACAGAAGAAAACCGGGATTTCTACCGAAGGGTGGCACGGAGAAGACATCTAAAGGTAGGAGAAGAATTTTAATGATAGAATCCCTTTCATGTCGTAAAAATAACTCCAAACTGTCTATAACAGTTTAAACTCTAGTAGTGTTAATAGCTCTATCCCATTAGGACAACCCGTGTCCATGTGCTCTGCTACGATCCTCCACTTGAGACACCCACTCTGTCAGAAAGTCCAAAGGGTCACTCTGGAGAACTATGAACCATCAATCAATGTTGTCAATTATTTGGTTAGGTGTGGCGATCTGATCACTGGCTTCTCAGGATTATCTAAAGAAGTTGGCTCTTTTCAATACAGATATAACACAATGTAAAACTTAAAAAATTACCTGGATTTCTTGTAGACTGTCTTCATCTCTGACATCTTTCTTCTCTAGTCCTTCACCTCGTAGAAGGGCTTCTAGTGTGGTACCCTCCGACATAACATTGTCTTTCCGTAAAGGGAAGTCCACATCTACAACAAGGGAAAACATGTATATTAACAGTTATACAGTTTTTTTTTTTTTAAATGATCCTCCAGGAAAAGAAATCTATTTTAGCTATCTTACTATTTGGTTACAATGTCTGCAGAAGGATTGAGGTTTCTTTATGTTATGTAAATTCCTGCTTAGAGTTTTCATTTGCATAAAATTAATGTGTCTACTAAGGGAGCGTTCACACTTGTGCCCATGTCTGCCCATTGGGTCTCAGTCCTATTTCCTTGGAAAACTGGATAGGGGACGACTTAGGCCGGGTTCACGTCTGTGCTCTGTCTCCGTTATGCAGGTTTCCGTTTCCTGCACAAAACTGGGCAAAAGACTGAAACCTGCAGTCAGTTTTCAAACCCATTCATTTGAATGGGCTTGGAAACTGTCCGGCCAAGAGCGCCGGGGAGCATTTTGTGCTCTCTGCGACGAAATCTGTTTTTTGTTTTTTTTTTTAAACCGGACACAAAGTCAGACATGCAGGACTTTGTGTCCAGTTAAAAAAAACAAAAAATAAAAACTGTTTTGCCGTGGAGAGCACAAAACACTCACCAGCGCTCATGGTCAGACACTGTCTGTCAGGTTTCCATCTTCTGTCTGCAGAAGACAGAAACCCGACAGACGGAGATCGGGCACAGATGTGAACGAGCCCTTACCAGCAGTCAGTTTTAAAACCCATTCAGTTGAATAGGTTTTTAAAGCAAACTGCAGGTGTCCATATGCAGCCTCTCAGTGGGGAAGCCTTTTTTTTTTTTTTTTTTTTTTTTGCACGGTCACAAAGTCTGACATGCATTATAGTCACTGGAGTTCACAGGGCTCTGTATTGGCAGTCTGCCTCTCCATTGTTCGAGACCCCTATAAACAGACCAGAACAACTAATAGGTGTTCACTAGTGTGAACTGAGCATTAGTATAAATTTACCACCTTCTTAGGATTATGGTTTCAATCTGAGGCATAACTTGAGGGGTGCAGCCCCCCGAGGTCTTGGAACTTTAGGAGACCTCATAAATCCTGTCTTCCAATATGAGGAGACCAGTATTGTAACCCATACATTATAGTCGGGGGTGCCGGGGTACAGATTTTACATTAGGGTACATGTTTCACCTTTGGTTGCTATGTAATAAAAGTAAGAAAAATGTTTATTTCTGCTTATTGGTGTGCTCAAGATTTTTTTTTCTTGTGTAATACATAACATCTTTATGGCATCTGCTGTTTCAATACATTTCTGACATATCAGAATGAAATATCAGAAGATTTGATCAGTGGATTCCCATGACCCTGTGATATTCACCTGTTTTATAATAGGTTGTTCTTTCACTAAATAAAAAAAAGTTCACCCATTATGAGTCCAAAATATAGGTGATCTATGTATAATTTCTGGGGTCCTACCAATCAAAAGAACAGGGATCCTGAGTCCTATATGTGACTAGAATGGAACTGCACATGGAAGACCACCACATCCCTCACCTCCATGGCACTGATAGAAGCGACTGGAGTGGGGGTCACATACTGTATGCACACTTCCACTCTATTCACACAGAGACATGAGGTTCTTATTATCATTGTGGGTCCTAGTAGACAGACCTCCAAAAGTTATACTTTTATAACCAATTTTGTGGACAGGTGCTATACTACTGATAAATGTAGAGTACGAAAAAATGTGTTAAATAATATCAAGCAGCTGTATCTTACTTTGGAGCACTGCAGATATATGTCGCTACCACAGTCTCACAGAACCTGCACCTGCATCTACCCATCATATATTTATAAAATGTATGATGGATTTTTATTGTTGACACCATAATGCTACAGAATTGTAAAATAACAATGTACAATATAAAAAATATCCCCATAGAGAATCCAAGTATACTAGATAGTCAGAGTGCTATTTCCTTGCCTGTGACACTGCTGTCTGTTTCCCTTTTCTCTATTATATCTCCACCTGGTGACACTCGAACTGATAAAACATATAAACTGCCTGAAGGAATTGGAGCTTATAATGCTGCCTAGTGACAGGCGCAGTATTACACATAGTGGCGGCTAACCATCGCTCCACATTGATGACTTGTCACAAGCTATTTTTGTAAGGCCGCTTGTTCTGACTTTGTAAACTAATTGTTCAGGTCAGTTCTGTTCACAGAGATGGAAATGTTTTATACAGTGCATGTGGTCAGCCGGGTTATGTAATAGAATTAGAAGATCTGCCATGGAAACAGGCAATGTACACTTTACTCACTGCGTGCAATCTCTAATGCCGATTTGGAAAATGCAGTTTTCTTAGAAATGACCCTACAGATGAAAATCACGCAAACACTACAGAACACAGTACACCAAGTCACCTATATGCAGAATTATATTTATATCCAGAAATACACAGACATACGCATGTGTGAATCATGTAGTGATACTAGACAGATGATCAACCTGGAATGTACTTTACAAAACTCACAGGGCCTCAGGAAATTGGTGTACAGAGAAATGTGCACTTATAAAATACCTGTGTTGGTTTCCTGATAAGTTACCGGTATAATAAATGGTATTACCCCTTCAGCCTTGTAGTGGTCTACTGAGTGTCATAACCCATTTTTAGGGTAAGTTCACACGGGTTTTTCAAAATCAATAGGAGTGGTCAGTTCTTTTTTCTGGGAGCTGGAACAAACGGCTCCCGGAAAAAAGGAGAAACATGCTCATTCTTTCAGGTGGATTCGCTTCGCGACATCTACCTGAAAACACTCCCTCCCGACTAGGCCCATTCACTTAAGCCTAATCCGGAGCGGAGTGCGTGACTGGATGCCAGTGCAGCTACCCGGTTTTTTGGTCCGGAACATGAGGCGGCCTCCACCTCAGGTTCTGGACCAAAAAACTCTGTGTGACCTTACCCTTATGCTTTCAGTATACTGGTGCCACCTCACTATACTTTCCGGCAATGGCTTTCAGTCCTCCCCTGTATGCATGAGATGTTATTTCATAATGCAACATTGTGACCTTCATGCTACAGGTCCATTGTGGTCGCACAGCAATACAGTCAGGGACATCCTTCTTGCTTATAGGGAACAGATGAATTAGTCTTCTGGCCACGCCTCAGCTTTCTCTCTCCTGCACTGCCGTTTAGGAACCTGGGTGAGGCCTGGTTCACATCTGTGTTCGGGTTTCCGTTCAGGGAGTTTGCTTGGGGACCCCCCAAAACGGAAACCTTTACACATTAAAAAGAGATTAACTAAGGAAACCCGCAGACCCCATAGACTATAATGGGGTCCATGTCTTTTCCGCTCTGTTTCTGCACAAAAAACACAGAGAAAAAAATGGTGCTTACTGCTTGTTTTGTGCAGAAACCACACGGACCTCATTATAGTCTTTGTGGTCTGTGGGTTTCCCAGGTAACCGCTTTTTAATGTGTATGGGTTTGCGTTCGGGAGGGGGGGGTCCCAAGCAGACTCTCTGAAAGGAAACCAGATGTGAATAGGGCCTGAGTGGACTCAGATTTATTGCTTAAAGTAACTCCCTGATAGCAATGCAGGGATAGTGTAAGTTTTTTTCAGTGTAATTGGTGGTATTATGGAGACACAGTCTAGACACACAATATCTGTTTATCAGTTGGACATTGCTAAACAATAACCCGTTGGTTTAGTGAAAGTTTTCTGATATTGATGACCTAGCTTTCTAATAGGTGATCAATATCAGATCAATGGCTAGGGCACCTGGCACCCCCAATGGATATTGGGAGCTCCCGGAAGTAGCACAAATGTGCAATGTTGGAAAAAAACAAAGCTCTGTACACTGTGTAGAAGCTGTGCCATTTACTGCAGCTGAGCTCCCATTCACTAGACTGAAAAGCTGAGTTGCAGTTTCCTGGAATGGCCACTATGCAGCGCACATCACTATTTGCTTCTACCTCTGTACACTTTGCTAGTTCAGTCAGCTATGGCTCTCAATTTGAGCTGATAGTGGGGGTGCCAGACAATTCTAGAACATTCCTTTACCTATAACTTACAAATATATACATAGGTTCCTTGCTTGCATGGATCTATTTATTTACATTCAGGCAGACAGAAGCAGTCTTTCTATCCTTATTGGTTTGCGTGTCATACACAAGGTTGTAAAGGGAGACTGTCATCTGTTTTGCCAACAGCAGTAAAGTTAGCATCTTGACACAAAGGTAATAAATTCTAAGTACCACCCTGAGAAGTCTTAATAAGACTTAAGGACAAGAACACAATGGTGATAGACAAAAATGCAGATGGCTTAGCAAAGTCTGCAGGCTCAGCGTGTGAAAAGTAAAAGTTGAGGTGCGAACAAGGTCATTTACAAAGTCAGCACATTGCCCTCCAATCTTAGTCCAGGTGGCGTATCGTACAAGTGTCTGCCATCTGGATTTGGTACAGCCTGGTGTGACCTGCAAGTCATCTTTTCTAAAGCTGTTGCTGTAGAGATAATGTAACCTCCATGTTTACCTTACATGTAATAATTTACTTTCCTATTCATTTAATACAATATATAGAATTGTATTCATTGCAGTCAGACATGACAAATAGCTACACAGAATACCAACCACACCAATGCCATAGTGTATACCTGACTACAAAAGATTTTTTTTTTTTTTTTACAATATTTTTTATTCAGGCAAACTGTATGGAAATGCAGATAAAAGCCAACAATCTGGCACTTTCTTATAACTTCAATAACTAATGATTTCATGTTCTATCTTCAGATGTAGTGCCTAGTCAGAGAACAGTCAGAACACAATTTTCACAACTTTATTTAAGAATTGGTGAACAGATACATACGGTAAACAAAATGCACAATGTGTAGCCATACACAGTTGGAAGTATTCACCGCTAGAAGTACGGCTACCTTGTGACTCAGGCTGAATTCACACCGCATTAGTCTGATATACATCAGTATAGATATACTGTGCTATTCTATATAGAAGCATACTGCAAATAAAAAATGTGTAACGCATGGTATATTTATTTTTTTAAACACTAGAGTCTATAGAAGACCTACGCCGCAATATGTTGTATTATGGTCTTGTGCCTTTGAATACAGAGTTACAGTATACATATTTATGGCCATGTTACATATACAACAGATGCCAGGTTCATAAAATTGCACCTGCACAGGAATGGACCAGGCGTCATAGCTGCCAAGTCTCTACTGCTTTACATGGCAGCACTGTCAGTGATAACTCCAGTTACAGGCCATTAACCCCTCAGATGACATGGTCACTTTTGGTTCAGTTTCTACCAACTGAATGGCTCCCCTATAATATTGTGGTAATGACATTTTTTTACGTTTTTATATAATTTTTTGAACATATTAAAATATAACAATCTGTTTAAGGCCGGTTGCAGACAACCATGCTGCAATCAGCCTGCCGTGAATTAAAAAGCACGGGAGGGACATGTGGATGTCTCCAACGTTTCACCTGTGCATGGGCGGTACTTCTGCGGCTCCTTTCATTAAATTAATAGGAGCCACGGAAGCAAGAGCCACAAAATAGGACAGGAATAGGACCAGTTCTATATTTTGCAGTTTGGACTATCAGCCCACACACAGGACCTAGTACTTCACATTCATGTGTACGGGCCCATAGAAATGACAGGGTCACTGTACTATCTGTGAATTGCATGGATAGCACACTAAACACAGGCACGGTAGTCTTCAACCGGCCTAAGGGCTTGAGTTTTTTGCAGGCTGATTTTGAGGTGGAATCTGGCTCTAAAACGCCTTCCATTCATTTCAATGGGAGTCAGTAGAAGTTTTTTTTTCCTTCAGATCTAACTTCAAGTAGATTCTGCCTTGAAAAACCCATTGAAATCAATGGAAGGTGGAAAAAAATGCAACAGGTTTTTTGTTGCAGTTTTGATGTGTTTGGCGAGTTTTTTTTCGCAGAAACCACATCAAAAGCCTACAGCATTTTTTTTTTAAAAGAAAGTTTCCAGGTCCATACAGGGTGTTTGAGCAAAACAAAGAAAAAAAAACACCATAAACCACAACGAAAAGCAGGACAAAAAGTGCATCATGTAAAAAAAAAGAAAAAAAGCGTAAAAAAAAAAAAAAGTTTCCTAATTCCGGAAGCAGATTTTTTTCAGCCTGCAAAAATCTCTGTATGTATACATACCATAAAGAGTACCTTTCACCACATCCACCAGCTCCAGTTCTTAGCATCCTTCAGTAGGTGCCACTGCGCTGATTTTGGAGTCATTGCCTTTTTTTTCTCTAGGCCCTATCTTTCCAGAGCAATCAATAATGTTAGTTTTAGCAAAGTTAGGGTAAGTTCACACAGGGTTTTTTGGTCAGGGCTTTGAGTCCGTATCCGCCTCAAAACCCTGCCCAAAAAAGACAGCTCCCATTGAAATCAATGGAAGCCGCTCAGGTCTTTTTTCCGGGAGCCATTTCTTCCGACTCCTGGAAAAAAGAAGCGAGATGTTCATTCTTCAGGCTGTTTCGCCTCGCAATTCAGCCTGAAGACACTCCCTCCTCCAGACTAGGCCCATTCATTGGGCCTAATCCGGAGCAGAGTGCGCGACTGGATGCTGGTGCAGTGCACAGTCTTTCAGTCGCGGCTATCCAGTTTTTGGATCAGAACCTGAGGCGGCCTCCGCCTCAGGTTCCAATAAAAAAGAAAAAACCCATGTGAACTTAACCTTATGGTCTCTGTTGTAAAATGGGTGCTACCAGGTAGGAGCAGACAGACAGGGACCGCCCACCTAACAGTAGACAGTATAATTGTGCTTTTCAGCAGAAATGATTGCTTGGGAATGGTGGGGGCTAGAGAAAAAAAAAATCTCCTCTTGCATATGACACCAGAATCAAGTTTCTATATTTTATAATGTCTGAGATGTAACTGCTTGAATGGACTCTTTCTCCCCCCCCCCCCCCCTCTCTTTTTCTCTCCATTACAAGCCTGGTAAATGGTACACAGTGAGAGGCAGGAACAGCCCTTACTAAAGAAACAAGAGAAGTAATAAATAAACGCAGGATTTCACAAAGAGGAGCCAAAATCTGTTAATAAATGATATTACAAAATGTATTAATGATATAAAAGCTGACTAAAAAATTACGGTTTTTCAATGATATTTCATTCATTATGGGAAAAAAGCTATCCAAACCAACCTGGCCCTATGTGAAAATGTAATTGTCTAAATCTAATCAAATTAAGTCCAGTCCAGACTAACTAGGCCACTTCAAAATCTTGTTTTGTTTTTTTTCCAGCCATTCAGAGATGGACTTGCTGGTGTGTCCTGGATCATTGACCTGCCGCAGAAACCAAATCCACATGAGCTTAAGGTCACAAACTGATGGCCATACATTCCCCTTCAGGATTTTCTGGTAGAGAGCAGAATTCAAGGTTCCATCTATTACAGCAAGTCATCCAGATTCTGAAGCAACGAAGCAGCTTTAGACCACCATGTTTGACTCTCAGTATGATGTTCTTATTTTGAAATGCCATGTTGGTGTTACACCAGATGTAATGGGATGCACACACCTACCAAAAAAATCTACTTTAGTCTTATCAGTTCACAGATTATTTTCCTAAAAGTCCTGGGGGTTATTAAGATGGGTTTTTTGGGGGAAAATGTAAGACAGGCCTTTATGTTCTTTTTGGTCAGAAGTGGTTTTCTCCTTGGAACTCTCCATGGATACCATTTATGACCAGTGTTGAATCATAATCACTGATGCAAGTGAGGCCTGCAGTGCTTTAGATCTTGTTCTGGGTTCTTTTGTGGTTGAGTTATCGATGTACTCTTGTAGTCATTTTGGTAGGCTGGCCACTCCTGGGAAGGTTTACCACTGTGCAATGTTTGTGGAACTTTCTCTCTAGCCCTCCACACTCCAGAACAATCAATGCAGTTAATTTTGGTGCCTGAAGTGCTATTTAGGCTCTGTACTGTCAGGAGGGAGGTGTCAAGTATGTAGGAGCAGACGTGGTGCGATTCCGAGCTCTGACACTAGTTGGAGCTCTGAATCCCACCCCCTATCTGACACCACCCTTCTGACATTACAGAGTTGACATAGCACATCAGGCACCACAATTAAACATGCTTATTGCTTGGGAACAGTGGACACTAAAGACACGAGGGAAAAAACATGGCGTTTTACAGTCACTGCAAGGTGAATAGGATTCTAGCAAATCCCATCCATACCTTGTGAAGAAATATGCACTGCGGACACGCTGCGATTGCCAAAACTGTTATGGTTTTATGAAATTGCAGCATGTCAATTGTATCTATGGAAAAAATCTGGTTTCCCTATAGGTATAATGGAAGCAGAAAGTCCACAGTGTGGGAGCGATTATTTTCTCATATAGGGCCTGCGCCATAAAGGACACTTGCTATTTTAGTTGCAAATCGTGTTAAAAAGTCGCAAATCGGGAAGTGTGACCATCATTATGAATCCTCTATATCTTTTTACTCTTAAAATTAGCAAAAAGCATGCATGTGTATAGGGTGGTCAGGTGAGATAGCTGAAAGGCATCTTAGGTGTATGGTCAGCTTTAGACCTCACACCCAGCTGCATGTCTTACCATATCTGAAACCTGCTGCTTGCTTTCAGTATATCCTTCAAATCCTGCAAACAAATACTAGATAAAGCTGCATGATGCAAATAGTAGGTTTGGAGCACTCTTCTATTTCTTTTTCGGTAAGCTTAATAGGTGGTGCTTTTCAGATTTTGGTACATTTTGGGAACAAAGCTTTAAATTGAAAAACAAGGATGCATAAGGCCAAATCACTGAAGAATAAATTAGGAACTAGGTTGGACTCCTTTTGTTCTATCAATAACATGGACGAGGGAGGGAAGCGGCTGCAGAGACTGGAAGATTGATCACTACTGATGCACACTGAGCACAGTGATCAATAGTGGCTCCCTCTCCTCATCTGCCCTGGGAAGCGTCCAATCTCCAGGCTGTGCCGGCTGACATGCCATTTATAAAAAGCAGCAGCTGCAAGAACACAGGCTCCAGCACTCTTCTGGAGGAACATGGTTATTTTGTGCGCACCTGGCAGCTGGAATTATGCTGTATAAATTGAATATGAAGGAGTGAATGGTTACATATATTGCACAGATGCACAAATGCATTGTCAAAAGAGTAAGATGTTTTCATAACCC
This sequence comes from Leptodactylus fuscus, assembly GCF_031893055.1. Classification (NCBI taxonomy): domain Eukaryota; kingdom Metazoa; phylum Chordata; class Amphibia; order Anura; family Leptodactylidae; genus Leptodactylus; species Leptodactylus fuscus. The sequence goes on along the minus strand of NC_134271.1, from coordinate 112,896,060 downwards.
ATGAAAATTGTTCCTGTTTGCCAAATGTGCATCTAAGCTACCCCCATAGATGAAAGCAAAATAGCAGCAGTCCTAATATAAAAATGTCACCGCACATGGTTTATTGCTGCATTTGGGAGAAGCTGCACCAAGGATAGAACACTACATGTCTTAAAACTGGACCTGTGATGTGTAACAACAGATTTTCTTTGCGTTTTGAACATTTTGTTGGTTTAGCGAATCATTTTAACTGCATTCTGGGAAAGAGCTGTGTTGTCAAGGTCACAATGGCTGTATGCCACTTTCAGTGTAAGGCAGGATTAGGCAGGCCATGGCTGGCTCTTTAGCCCTCAGCTCTGTGGAATAGGATTGGACACATAAATCCTTCAGCCCTGATGCCACTACTGCATATTGAGCACAGTCCAGCAGGAGGAACCACCTTAATTGCAACATGAACTGGGAAGATGAGATACAAGAGAACAATCTGTTTAACCCTTCCCTGCACCATGCCACAGTAGTATGGTGTAGCAAGCAGGTAGCCTGGTCAAGTCACGTAGCAGGACTTGACCATTAAAAAAAAGGAAGGAAAAAAATTCCCCATACACAATGAGGTACATTTACTAATACTGTCAAAGCTTTAGACTGCAAACTTTGGCTAAACAGCTTTAACCCCTTCCCAACATGCCTCTAGCTGAATTTTCCGCAAGTAGAAAAAAAGCGTCATGCTTCATCTTCAAGTGGATTCCACCTACTAACTAACAAGTGAATGGGAGGCAGAAAAATTCTGCCTGGCTGAGGTGGAATTTGCAAATTCCACAGGGATTCTGTGGTGGAATGTGGTCAAGCAGAAAACTTCAGCTTCAAATTCCTGAAGCTGAATTTTGAAGCTAGTACAAATTCCACTATGTGAACATGTCCTTAGGCTGAGGCGGCATGTTGCTGCGCTTTTTGATGCGAGTTTTTCGGAGCCAAAGCCAAGATCGGATTTAGGAGAGAAATAGGGATGGCTCCTTTATATTTCACATTCATTTTGAACTTGTCTTACAAAAAACAAAGCAAACCCTACATAAAACACCTTTTTTCCGCAAAGTGTGAGCTCAGCTTTTGGGCTAGTTCACACGTGGGCAAAGGGGCAGATTTTGACAGCGGATTTCGCTTCAAAATCCGTCCCTTTACAATGGTGGTCTATGTAGACCGCCGGGCTTTTTTTTCCCGCTAGCGGCGGGCTGCCGCTAGCGGAGAAAAGAAACAACCTGCCCTATCTTCAGGCGGGAGCTGACTTTTTCCCATAGGAATGCATTGACCAGCCGAATGCCATGCAGAGTACCGCATTCGGCCAATCAATGCTGGTTCTGCCGGAGGCTCGCCTGTGAGGAGGCGGAGTCTAAGATCGGACCAGAATGGAGACCGCTGTGGACCGATTTTAGACTCCGCCTCCACCGGCAGAACCAGCATTGATTAGCCAAATGCTATACTCTGTATGGCATTCGGCCAATCAACGCTGCTCAATGCATTCCTATGCCGAGATGTAGCAATGCTGGCCGTGCGCTAAGCTCGGCTACTCCGAAGATGCAGCCGAGCTGAGTGTGCAGAAGGGTTCAACACACACTCAGCACTGCTACATCTGAGATGCAGCAGGGTTCAACGCACACTCAGCACTGCTACATCTCAGATGTTTGTTGCACAAAACAGAGCAGGAGACGGAAACCTGCAGGACTCTTTCATACCCATTCATTTGAATGGGTTTGAAAGCTGCCTGGCCGTGAGCGGCGTTGAGCGTTTTATGCTCTCCGACGCAAAACAGTTTTTTTTTTTAAACCGGACACAGAGTCGGACATGCAGTACTCTGTGTCCGATTTAAAAAAAATGGTTTTGCGGCGGAGAGCAGAAAACGCTCACCACCGCTCACGGCCGGACCCGATCTGACAGGTTTCCGTCTTCTGCATGCAGAAGACGGAAACCACAGAACAGACTGCCGAATGCTAGTGTGAACGTAGCATCAAGCTTACAAGTGTAACAACGATTTTCCAGATTTACAAGAAAATTCCCCAAACTAATTTTTTAGGGTCGACTTCAGTTCTGAAAGGAATTATAAAGGCCAATATAATAGAAACTCCCATAAATCACCACATTTTCAAAACTGCAGATGTTTGTTGCACAAACATTTTCACAAGGGGCTAAAGGAGAAAAAGCCCCCCACAGTTTGTTAAACAATTTCTCCTGAAGACAGCAATACCCCATATGTGGTCATAATCTGTTGTATGGGAACATGGCGGGGCTTGGAATGGAAGGAGCGCTATTTGGATTTTAAAGGGCAGAATTTGCCGGAATAATTTTCAGGTGCCATGACGCATTTGCAGAGTCCCCTAGAGTACCAATACCATGGAAATCCCCTAAAAGTGACCCCATTTTGGAAACTACACCCCTCAAAGAATTTATCTAGGAGTATGGTGAGCATTTTGACCTCACAGCTGTTTCACAGATTTTATTAACATTGGGACGTAAAAATGAAAAATTACTTATTTTCCAATAAATCGTCCATTTAGCGCCATATTTTTAATTTTTGCAAGTAGTTAAAGAAATAAAAAAAAACACAGTTTGTTACACAATTTCTCGTGAACACGGCAATACCCCATATGTGATCATAATCTGCTGTATGGGTACATGGCGGGGCTCAGAATGGAAAGAGGGCTATTTGGCTTTTGAGAGCAGTTTTCTGGTGCCATGCTGCATTTGCAGAGCCCCTAAAGTACCAATACAATGAAAACCCCTCAAAAGTGACCCCATTTTAGAAACTACACCCGTCAAGGAATGTATCAAGGGGTATTATCATTTTGAGCCTAAAAATGCTTCCCAAAAATTAATGTACAAAATAAAAAATTTTAAATTTTTAAAGAAATATGCCATTTCGGTGCCCAATACGTTGCACCCACTTTATGTTGTCAGAGGCCTGCACTCCTAAAACTATTAAGGGGCCATCCCGAGGGTCAAAAAATTATATATGTGGGTGTAAACTGCTGCTTGGGCACACAGCAGGGCTCAGAAGGGAAGGAGCACTGCGCTTTTTAGCTTTTGGGGTGCAGATTTAGAGGGACTTTCTGGGCTCATGTTGTTTTTGCAGAGCTCTGGAGGTGCCAGTAAACTGGATTTCCCCAAGAAGTGACCCCATTTTGTAGGGGCAATTTTAGGGTGTCTGCAAAAGTGTCATGGCATCCAAAAACCAAACTGTCTAAGTCTGTGCTCCAAAAACCAAATAACTAGAGATGAGCGAACAGTGTTCTATCGAACACATGTTCGATCGGATATCAGGGTGTTCGCCATGTTCGAATCGAATCGAACACCACGTGGTAAAGTGCGCCAAAATTCGATTCCCCTCCCACCTTCCCTGGCGCCTTTTTTGCACCAATAACAGCGCAGGGGAGGTGGGACAGGAACTACGACACTGGGGGCATTGAAAAAAATTGGAAAAAGTCATTGGCTGCCGAAATCAGGTGACCTCCATTTTAGACGAATAGTGGATTTCAAATCCGGGTCATATGAGAATGTGAACTTTGTGACTATGAGACAGGGATAGCTGTACAGGCAGGGATAGCTAGGGATAACCTTTATTTAGGGGGGAATGTTATTAAAAATAACTTTTTGGGGCTCTATCGGGTGTGTAATTGTGATTTTTGTGAGATAAACTTTTTCCCATAGGGATGCATTGGCCAGCGCTGATTGGCCGAATTCCGTACTCTGGCCAATCAGTGCTGGCCAATGCATTCTATTAGCTTGATGAAGCAGAGTGTGCACAAGGGTTCAAGCGCACCCTCGGCTCTGATGTAGGAGAGCCGAGGCTGCACAAGGGTTCAAGCGCACCCTCGGCTCTGATGTAGGAGAGCCGAGGGTGCACTTGAACCCTTGTGCACCCTCAGCTCTGCTACATCAGAGCCGAGGGTGCGCTTGAACCCTTGTGCACACTCTGCTTCATCAAGCTAATAGAATGCATTGGCCAGCGCTGATTGGCCAATGTATTCTATTAGCCTGATGAAGTAGAGCTGAATGTGTGTGCTAAGCACACACATTCAGCTCTACTTCATCGGGCTAATAGAATGCATTGGCCAGCGCTGATTGGCCAGAGTACGGAACTCGACCAATCAGCGCTGGCTCTGCTGGAGGAGGCGGAGTCTAAGATCGCTCCACACCAGTCTCCATTCAGGTCCGACCTTAGACTCCGCCTCCTCCGGCAGAGCCAGCGCTGATTGGCCGAAGGCTGGCCAATGCATTCCTATGCGAATGCAGAGACTTAGCAGTGCTGAGTCAGTTTTGCTCAACTACACATCTGATGCACACTCGGCACTGCTACATCAGATGTAGCAATCTGATGTAGCAGAGCCGAGGGTGCACTAGAACCCCTGTGCAAACTCAGTTCACGCTAATAGAATGCATTGGCCAGCGCTGATTGGCCAATGCATTCTATTAGCCCGATGAAGTAGAGCTGAATGTGTGTGCTAAGCACACACATTCAGCACTGCTTCATCACGCCAATACAATGCATTAGCCAGTGCTGATTGGCCAGAGTACGGAATTCGGCCAATCAGCGCTGGCTCTGCTGGAGGAGGCGGAGTCTAAGGTCGGACCTGAATGGAGACTGGTGTGGAGCGATCTTAGACTCCGCCTCCTCCAGCAGAGCCAGCGCTGATTGGCCAGAGTACGGAACTCGACCAATCAGCGCTGGCCAATGCATTCTATTAGCCCGATGAAGTAGAGCTGAATGTGTGTGCTTAGCACACACATTCAGCTCTACTTCATCAGGCTAATAGAATACATTGGCCAATCAGCGCTGGCCAATGCATTCTATTAGCTTGATGAAGCAGAGTGTGCACAAGGGTTCAAGCGCACCCTCGGCTCTGATGTAGCAGAGCCGAGGCTGCACAAGGGTTCAAGTGCACCCTCGGCTCTCCTACATCAGAGCCGAGGGTGCGCTTGAACCCTTGTGCAGCCTCGGCTCTGCTACATCAGAGCCGAGGGTGCGCTTGAACCCTTGTGCACACTCTGCTTCATCAAGCTAATAGAATGCATTGGCCAGCACTGATTGGCCAGAGTACGGAATTCGGCCAATCAGCGCTGGCCAATGCATTCTATTAGCCCGATGAAGTAGAGCTGAATGTGTGTGCTAAGCACACACATTCAGCACTGCTTCATCACGCCAATACAATGCATTAGCCAGTGCTGATTGGCCAGAGTACGGAATTCGGCCAATCAGCGCTGGCTCTGCTGGAGGAGGCGGAGTCTAAGATCGCTCCACACCAGTCTCCATTCAGGTCCGACCTTAGACTCTGCCTCCTCCAGCAGAGCCAGCGCTGATTGGCCGAATTCCGTACTCTGGCCAATCAGCACTGGCTAATGCATTGTATTGGCTTGATGAAGCAGTGCTGAATGTGTGTGCTTAGCACACACATTCAGCTCTACTTCATCGGGCTAATAGAATGCATTGGCCAGCGCTGATTGGCCGAATTCCGTACTCTGGCCAATCAGCACTGGCTAATGCATTGTATTGGCTTGATGAAGCAGTGCTGAATGTGTGTGCTTAGCACACACATTCAGCTCTACTTCATCGGGCTAATAGAATGCATTGGCCAATCAGCGCTGGCCAATGCATTCTATTAGCGTGAACTGAGTTTGCACAGGGGTTCTAGTGCACCCTCGGCTCTGCTACATCAGATTGCTACATCTGATGTAGCAGTGCCGAGTGTGCATCAGATGTGTAGTTGAGCAAAACTGACTCAGCACTGCTAAGTCTGCATTCGCATAGGAATGCATTGGCCAGCCTTCGGCCAATCAGCGCTGGCTCTGCCGGAGGAGGCGGAGTCTAAGGTCGGACCTGAATGGAGACTGGTGTGGAGCTATCTTAGACTCCGCCTCCTCCAGCAGAGCCAGCGCTGATTGGTCGAGTTCCGTACTCTGGCCAATCAGCACTGGCCAATGCATTTCTATGGGGAAAAGTTAGCTTGCGAAAATCGCAAACTGACAGGGATTTCCATGAAATAAAGTGACTTTTATGCCCCCAGACATGCTTCCCCTGCTGTCCCAGTGTCATTCCAGGGTGTTGGTATCATTTCCTGGGGTGTCATAGTGGACTTGGTGACCCTCCAGACACGAATTTGGGTTTCCCCCTTAACGAGTTTATGTTCCCCATAGACTATAATGGGGTTCGAAACCCATTCGAACACTCGAACAGTGAGCGGCTGTTCGAATCGAATTTCGAACCTCGAACATTTTAGTGTTCGCTCATCTCTACAAATAACCCTTCTTCCCTTCTGTGTTTGGCTGTGCACTAATATCAGTTTATACCCACACATGACTTTATGTACGTTATTCTTGGGTACACCAGTGTCAGACATGTGCCCTAATATCAGTATATACCACATATGACATTACGTATGTTATCCCGGGCATAGCCTATGACTAAGGGGCAGCGATGTCCCCGAAACGCGTAAGCGGTTTCTTTTAAACGCACCCCTCGTGTGTTTTTTGCACTTCCTCTTTTTTTTGTGATGTGTGTTTCTTTTTAATGGATTAAATAAAAGAAAAGTTTTTTACTGAAGGAGTGTCGCAAACCAACCTTTTCCTTTTCACACCATTGCTGGCTTGTCCTCTACTAGCCCGGAGGCTAGGTTTGGCACCTCCCGAAATAGTTTCTTCATATGCGGTAAGAAAACTGTCATCCATTCTTTTTTTGTATCGCAGACTTTTTATAGTATATTTCGTAAGAGGAGATGGCGGAAAATCATTACTTCCGGCGGGTTTTTTCTTGGGGAGGGGGGGAGGTTCCGCCGTTCACATTAAATATTGTTTCAGTTTTATTGTACAAATTGTTACAGACACGACGATACCAAATATGTATTGTTTTTATTAATTTTTAGGTTTTTTTTTTTAATATAATTCATTTTCTATAGAAAAAAGGGAATTTTGGGGGGTTTATAACTTTATTAACTTTTTTCAAACACTATTTTTTGCACTGTTTTTTTTTTCACTTTTTCATGTGTCCATTTAAGACACTTCTATCAGCAATGCTTTGATTGCTGATAGTGTGATGCTCTGTGAGACACAGCATGCACATGTCTCACAGTCCATCACAGAAAGTCAGGCTGTGCATGTCATGTATGATCATCGCATTGAAAGGGTTAAAACCTCCGATCGGTAAAACTAACGACCAGAGGTAATGGAAAAGGGTGTTAGCTGGCTGTAAGAGCTAACACCCGCTTCTGATGCAGCCCGCTGCTCAGCGCTGTCTTTGATGTAGTCGTACTTCATGGTGCGCGAACTACCTTGCGCCCATGACGTAATACTACATCAAAGGTCGCTAAGGGGTTAAGCTTGCAGAGGGAAAAGCCGATTAAAAAAATAAATAAAAAAAAATATTCATCATGTGCACATATTGTACTAATCATCCATGCAAAGTCTTGTTTAATGGTTAGGTACACTGTAGACATATACAGTTCACATGCAGGTATTCATATTTGCATGAATACATTTCGGACGTCTTAAATTTCACCCCTATAGAAATGTCTTTGACAGGCCCTGCAAATATGTCCAAACCTTAGAACAATATAAAAATGAGTATGTGTTGTTATATTCCTGATAAACGCCCTATTACCAGTGCTCAATGGGAGGGAGACCAAGAATTTACTTTAGCTGTGAGGCCAGCGATAACAAAAAGTATATAACCCCTTGAAAAGAGCTGAGCAGAACCGAATGTTGTGCGGCGACGTGGGGTCATTGTGCATATTAATAGAAATGTTTTCGCAGCCACTACAAATGAATAGAACCATGAACGGTTATTACTGGAGAGGAACAGACTCTTGCTGCGTATCCTAAACGGCGTTCATACAAGAGTGGAAACAGAAAATAAAATTGGAATAGACTGTAAGTGGAATATACAGTGCATGAAAGGAAGGGATGAAAGGAAGTCCAACAAGTAAAAGATTCTATAAGAGGTCATCTCCGAATAAGGTGACTGTCATATCTTCCTGTCCCCTCCATCCTCCTAGATCAGATAAAGATGAAACGCTAGACAATACAAGGAGATACCCAGCTGAGAAGCAGTGACATCTAAAGCTGTGTTCAAAGGCATAAGGTTCCATTTTCCCCCAGCTAACCCATTTTCCTGAGTTACCTTACAGAACAAATCTTCTTATGAATGGTAAAGCTTTTCATCCTGCAGGTTTGATCAATCAGCGGTGGAAGCCCTTCAGAAACGCAACGCTTTTCCCTCAGTGTTTGATGCTGCAAACCTTAATTTTCTTTCCAACTTCACTTTTGAGAAGAAAGTCGTTCTTCTGTGAATCTTTTTGATTCCTTTAAAAGTTTATTGCCGCTAAGAGACCAGGATTTTTATTTCACAACTTTAATAACCACCATCTGAACAGGTGTTTTAACATGAAAGCTCAAAAGGACAGAAGAGGCGTGAACGTTCCCGATATTCCACAGGTGCCCGAAGCTGCATTCTGGGGTAAAATATTGAGGAACTGTTATAGTGTCTTACTTCTAAAAGGATGAGAGGATATATTATTATTAGCTAGTGTATGGGTATACAGCTGCTATTCACATTTTCTGCTTTCTCAAGATCCCTGGAGGAACCGATAGCATGACATAATATTATCTGGCAGGCAAAACACTAATTATTGACCATAATGTACCGTGTAATGTCATTACTGTCACATTGGTGGTGGTACAGCAGCTGGCACTCCCACCTTGGCTTAAAACTTGCAGGATCCAATGCAGGCATCTAAGTAGGGTATATTGTCACCTGCAAGTAGATATTCATACTCTTCATATAGAACAGCATAGGGTCTTGACTGTTCTCAGTTTGTCATCAATTAGCAAACATAACTAGATTGTGGTGTGTTCATTTTACACACACAGACGATATGGATTTTGTTGATAAGGACATCAATAGAGAGAATAAGTTATCCTGTACAAGAGGCAGATGAGTAGTATGAGGCACATCAACCACGGAAATCCAAAAGAGAACTGCACTGATGATGCCAACCCTGCAATGTCAGTGTAGTTTCTGTAGTTTTGAGGTTGTAAAGGACCTGCAGTGAGAACACAGTCACATGTTGCTGCCAGTGTGAGAGGGGTATAAGGGGAGACAATGCTGTGGTATTTGTTTAGTGCTTCTGGCAAGTTATTTAGAGCTGCACTTGGTGTTTGGTGCTTCTTAGGTGTTTTCTGAACTTCATTGTGGTGCTGCTTAGGGCTTACTACACCATAGCAATTGGCATATTAGATGGTGATCAGGCATCTTCATGGATTGGCTGGTGTGGCGTAAGCAGAAAAGTTTGAGCAGTCTGGGTCTATAGCACTGTAGGATACAATAATACAACCGGCAGCATGACCTGCAACAAATTTAATCGGCGTGGTGCACTTAGTATAATACATTTGGTAAAATTTTGCTAGGCAAGACAGACGCTTGTCTTATTTTGGATGGTGTACAAAAACTGGCACACTCATTTAATTCATTTGGCACATTTTGCAAAGACTCTTGGCCATCCTTTTGTCCTAGCACTTTTCAAAATGGTAATGTACACCATGTCTTGTATTTTTTGGCCACTATACTCTTAAGTCACCTTGGCATTAAATATTCTAGCTACTTGCCCATAACTCTTCCCATTATCCACATGTTCTCCTATCCCCTGGTTAAACTTGATGACATACACAACTGTGATTATAGCTTTATGTCATGCTTTTGTTACCCATTGTAAGCCGATGGTCGGAAAAATAATGGAGGGGGTGTGCATCTCGCCCAGACTACTCAAGGTGGGCAAGATGAGAGAAAGTCCAGGAATGACTTGTTCTCAGCAGACAACTTTTGTCTGCTGAGCATTTTGTTACATGCTCAGTATTGGATTTTTTAGGAATGGCAGGTAGGATTGGCAGTGGGACCTGTCATTCCACACCCCCTCCAGTCCACACATTGTGGATGTTTCTGCAGCTGCTGTGGATTGTCCTCATCAGTGAGGTTTAAAAGTTCAGCTCCAGCAGCAAGACTTTGGACAGAGCTGGGCTGCAGGGCCAGCTGGAAGGTCACAGTGTGGGAGCTGTGTCTGGTACCTTTCAATTTTGCAATTGAATCTGCTATTCTAGGTGAGGTAACCTATTTATGTGTTTAGCTAGAGCCTAGCCGGGCAGGTATTTATTTTGTATTGTTTTTTTTTTCTTTTGTTCCAGCACTGTTTCTTGTGGAGTAAAAATAAAACTCTACCTTTTTAGACTAAAAATCTGGACTTGTGTGTCTATACCACCCCACCTAGCAACCTCAGACCCGGACACCATCTAAAGCAGGTCATCCATATCAGGTGAAGGTATTGCACACCGCTTATTTTGGGGGAATAGAACCACAATCTAATGTGTATGAGTGCCACCAGATGTACTGATTTCAGGAAGAGGAAGAAAAGGAACTTGAAGCTTTGTTTTCACAGAATATACGCTGCTGGTCTACGGTGGTTTATTCCCCTCTCTCCATTAACAGGTAAAGGATCTTGGCCAACAAGAGTGTGCCTATTTAGCAGTTTCACCCAACTATAATACATTTGTCTGACAACTATTGAATATGTATGGCAAGCACAGAACTAGATCACCATAGGACTTCTTATCCACAATCCATACAGATATTCTAAATGGGATGTTTGCCTCTAGAACACAGTCATTCAATATACAGAGATATTTAGGAATGTTCCATTCATACTGCTTTTTTTCAGAAGTGTTACGGTCCCTAATGAATGTGTATACTTGAGGACTGAGGAAGTGTAAAGTTATTTTTCCTCTGCTCACTCAAGTAAAACATATTTACTGCCTAGAAATATGCTATGTACAATCTTTCAGTTAGTAATGTGCTCTGAAGCTGCAAATACTGGATAATGATGAAATCATTATTCATCCCTTTTCATTATGTTAAGCTTCTTTAACGCATCGATTTCCAATATGGAACGGCCTTTGTTTCGGCTACATCTCAAATAAAGATCTTTTGTTGAAGCAAAGTGTTTAAATTGACTTACTTCTGTTCAATATCACGGAATACAAATGTGGCGAGCTCACCATGAGATCTGTGCCTAACAGGAGCATTCTCTGAACTGCAAGCAAAAGCAGCAATATGGTTTTCTGGAACACACAACGTTATAAATAATTCCCTAAAACTAACAGTGCATTAATGTGGCGTGAGTAGCACAAAGCATGTATTATTGCTCTAAAGACAAATAGAATGACCAGATTGATCCATAAATATACTGACAAATATTACATTTGGGGTTACAAGTCAGATTTCTAAAAGCCATAAAGCTTGGCATAGTTTTAGCCATCAACCCTAAAGGGTTAGATTTTCCCTAAAGGAAACAAAAAAACAAACAAACTTGGGCTCTGATCACTTCCAGGTTTTGAGTTCTGTCATAAACAGAAATCACAATGCAGTGCAAGATCCATTGCGTGAAGGACACTGCGGGCAGCCGATCGATTTATAATGGGGCCCATCAAGTTCATCTGCAGCAGCACTGCATGTAGTGTCAAGTACGATCATGGAAAAATACCTCATTGTACCTGAGCTGTTAGTCATAATTTTTATCTTTAGAAAAGTTGCAAAAATGAGTCAACTGCAGATAACTGAAGGGTCACAATGGTCATATTCAACAGAAAGAGGGGTTCCATACACTCACCACACTTATAGTAGAAACCCATATAATATAACAATTCTGGATTGTGTTTTCTTGCAACTCTGTGTTGTTTCTCAGTTACTTCAGCTACAAATGTATAACTTAGCTAGTTTCTACCAACACGAAAGGAATGGGTATGATGTCAGGTCCTCTTAAATGGTCACTAACATTACCGACAACTTTGTCTCAATAAAGCAAGATTTTCTTGACCAAAACGTAATGCACTTTAAATTAAAAATGTTGCTGTTTTCTGCTTGAAAACCCTCTCTAAAGTACCTGTCAGTAGGTGTCTCCCTTCTAGCTAATTTGTGGTTTATTCCCTGTTACTAGGGAAGTCCCGTCCATCGATACCATTAAAAAAGTAAAATGGGTTTACAGTGAGTGCAGGAGGGAAATTATAGTTATAGACAGTAAGCGCTTTCCCAGTAAGTGGCTGGGCAAAGAGGGGTGTGTTTGTATTTTTTATTTTACTAAATAAAAATGGCAGCGCTCATGATCTGCCAGGAAAACAGTGTGCGTCAGGTTTGAGCAATGCATCAGAAGGGTTAATGCCCTTTATCAGTGTAAGCACTGAAGAACTGACATCTGCCGTAATAGTACTGTGGATGTTAAGGGTTAAAGGCATAGGTTTACACATCACTGATTGTTCTATGGCAAATATGAGTATTTGCAAGAGGCTATGTGGCAGAATTAAAAGAGTGACACTCCGATATGCAATGGATGTGCCAGTGGATCATGGAAGGATTGGACCAATTCAGTCGCTAACCACTTTTCCAGGTGGATTCCATACAAAGAATGAACATGCACATTCTTCTCGCAGATGATTAGTTTTCCATAGACAAAAATTTTAATGGATTTACTGAGTTACATGTGATTGTGGTTCCAAAATACTAATTAGATTCTGATGTGGATTTTGGTTCAGATTCCATACCAAAATCCTGATCAAATTAATCATTGTGACAAAACATTTTTTGTAATTTATCTGTGAAGGACAGGGCAGACTCTCAGCTACAAAAGGCTCATGAAAAATGCGGGCTGAAATTTGATTGGTTGCTATAGGGCCACTTTAATTTTCACAGACAACCCCTGTAAGGTAAGGCCCCACATAGTGGGCCGCAGAAAAAAAGAAAAAAAGCACTGAAGGAAAAAAAATGCGGTGGCAACGCATCGCGGATTTCTCTGAAAGTCAGCAGAAGGTTACCTCTGCAGACTTTCTGCTTCTATTATACATATAGGGAAACTGCCAGAGTTTATGTAGGCATAATTGACATGCTGCGATTTCCAAAACCACAAAGCTCAGTGTAAGGAAAAGCTATGTTAGAGTACTGTCGGGGAGGCTTATCTCACAGCCCAATGATGATGCTAGTCTGTAAGGCCTGCCCTTCTGACAGTGGGGAGAGATCGGTGCCGAAATTAAGGGCACTGACGTCTCCAGCACCAAGGCACATACCAGGAAAGCTGAAAGTGCACTGAATTCATTGCACTGTCGTCAATCTTGTGGTATAAAAAATTGCAGATTGATGAGGACATGAAAGGTCCTCTTTAAGCTCTGTGATGTCAGAAAAGCAGTGTCAGACAGGGGGTGTGATTTAGAACTCCAATCAGAGGCAGTCAGTTCAGAGCTCAGAATCACACCCCCTTGTCTGCTCCTGCCTGATACCGCCCTCCTGACAGTACAGAGACTAAATAGCAAACAGGCACCACAATTAACAGCATTTGTTGCTTGGGAACAGTGGGTGCTAGAGAAAAAAATTCCAACTGAGTCAAAATCCATGCGGCAGCTGCTGTTAATTGATGTAAAGAACTGGACTTGCTGAAGGTGGTGAAAAGTCCTCTTTAGTCCTCCAATATACTTTCTGTATCAATTCCTCCTGGTTTTCTAGATCTCAGCTTGCTGTCATTCATTCTGCTTACTTCCATTGAATAAAAATCATGGTCATGTGATGTGACGGTCACACAGGTGCACAGCTCATTATAGTCACTGCACAGTAATCAGACATCAGCCTGGTAACGAGCTGTGCACCTGTGTGTCCATCACATGACCATAGACTGCATATCACATGACCATGGACTGATTTGTAGCCACTGGAAGTAAGCAGAATAAATGACAGCAAGCAGAGATCAGATCTAGAAAACTGCGAGGAATTGAGACAGAAAGTATATAAAGTATATTGGAAGTTTGTTTAACTCTTCAGTATCATCATCATCAGTATAACGTGTATTTGCCGAAACTGGACAACTCCTTTAAGATTTGTAACTCCATGGCTATTACATCTTGCCCTCATCTTTCTGTCTTCTCAAAGAGATTCTTGTACATGGAGGTTTTGTGGCTATTCTTAGTGACGGCATTTCTCTATTCCGATTTTAGATCTTCTTTTTCCTTAATAACAGTAATAACCTAAACATGACACAAATTATCTGTCATTTTGTGTGATATTTGGACCATTGCAGCTGTAATGATTTGGATGACTCTACAAAGCTTTGGCTTTTCTCCCCCCTCTCTTTGTCTAGACAATGGATATGTTCAGTGAGGAAGAATCCTTTTGTGATAAATGACAGAAATGTCAATTAGTATGGATGGGGAACATGTTATCTGTATGCACGCAGCACCACAGAAGGTACTGGAGAAAGAAGGAGAAGCGTAGACACTTTTCGGGAATTACACTTTCTGCTCCTGAGGCCACTAAGCTGAAAATTGCCATGGAAACAGACCCTGGCACACAACTGCCCCTAAGGAATCGCCGGCTCTAGCTATCACAGCTGCCAGTGTCAACACAAAAGGTTGGATGGCGTTTGTATCTTTATAGATATCCACACTGTCAGCGAGATATGTAAACACCCATTAAATATTTAGATTTTATATATAAACACTACAAAGAGAAATAAATGCCCAGACACAGCGTTAAGTTCTGCCAAGTGTAAACTTCCTATATAACAACTAAATACTTCACTACGGACCAACTTACCAACCGTTTATTATTAATGCATTGAACAGAGGTAGCAAACAACGTACCCTCACGTCATGAAATCCTTGTTGCAGTGGTGATGCTTGTGGCCTATGCATGCACGCTGCAGAATGCTAGCACAATAGAGTCTCTGTAGGATGGGAAATAAAGATCCCAGCAGTAGGGCACAAGTAATGGTACACAGACTAAGAATATTTCCCCAAATCCAACCTGCTTTTCTTGCAGAGAACGTACAATCAATCCTTCCTTCTTTGTACGGTATATACACACATACTTAAATCTGTCACATCATTCAATGTCACCTACGTATTTCCATGTCTCTCCAGAGCAAAGAAAGAGACTTTAAAGTTCCATTTAAAAACCCGGATTGTGGAGAAAGTGGGTAGCCGTGCTCCTAGCAAATTAAAATGGATTTAGCACTGGCACTTTTTCATTTAAGCTGATCGCACAGATGGAACCAAACACTACTCATTAAGCCCATTAAGTACAGCCAGCAACACGGACGACGCCATAAATCACCCAGATAGCAGACTGTTCTGTTCATCTGCGCACAGGCTACATTTTACCAGTTTAATGCAGCTCCTAATATTAGGATCCATTTGGGATATGAAGGAGGACGAAGAATCATCTCATAGAGACCATGTAAAAATCTACAAAACCAGAAAATATTAATGTATTTGGAATATACAAAGTGTGGCTCATTACTGCTGCTTATTGGGTCAGAACAGTTTTAGACACCATTATGTACATGGAAGCCGTGGGTCTCAGTCTATTCTGAAAATATTAACAGACATATAATGATATGGTTAAGGTGAAATAAGACATTGGTTGTGGCTGGGTGCACATAAAACGGATTATCATCCGTAAAAAAAATGCACTGAGTATGTACAGGTGAAACATTTATTACAATTAAAATACCGCACTGCAAACTGTGGCAAAACCATATACTTTTTACACGCATCTGAATATAATCTCATACCAATATACAGTATTAGTGCCAAATATATCTGCACAAGTACATACATCGGAAGTAAAGAAACGTGGCTAACTATACAGAGGAATGGAATAGATTTCCAGTTACAGAGAATGCAAAGAGTGTGCAGAGAGTGTTGTTTGTGAATTGTAGTTGTCTAGACTATATATATATTTATACCCACCGGCTTTAATCTCCAGGAGTCTTAACCTTGGGTCTTCAGGGTGATGCAAACGTCTCTTCTTTCTCCAACATCGAGCAGGATATGTGTACAACTGTCCTGGAGCCACACCTGTGTACACAGAACATTCCGTTTACTCAGTACTAATCTGAAATAAATTAGTTACTATTGCAGTGTATCACTTTGGATAAGACTACTGTACCACTTTCAGTAAGGCCACAAATAGCAGCTGCCGGACAGCAAAGATGCAGGCAGGATGGAGAAAAGAGAGTTCCTTTCTGCTAAGGCAGGGGTAGGGAACATACGGCTCTCCAGCTGTTGCAAAACTACAAGTCCCAGCATGCATACTTGCTCTGCAGTTCTTGGAACTCCCATGGAAGTGAATGGAGCATGATGGGAGTTGTAGTTTCACAGCAGCTGGAGAGCCAAAGGTTCCCTACCCCTGTGCTAAGGGGTTAAACAGCTGTTGTACCTGTGTGATCAGCAATGATGTACCCTGTCCCCAATGATCAAAACATCTGACATTACTATCACATAACAAACGTTTGTATAAATGATATGTATTCTTTACTTCACATTGAGCAGCATTTTCAAAAAAGAGGTCTTGGCATCCATTATATTGTGCACCATAAACTGGCCCCATACACTTCCATATAGCTAGAGATATATATCATACCTACCTTCAAAGGACAGAAAGAGAGATAGAATGGGTGGTGTGCTGTGTGTGCCGCAGCAAATTTAGCTCCACCCACTTCGGTGTTGACTCCATCCATTCTCATCCATTTTTCTTTGTGCCCCCACACAGTATACTGCTCCTACAGTCACACTAACATTAAATGTCTCCACATTATAGTGTTCCCCTCCAATTGCCCCACAAGTATGAAGGCCCTCTCCTGGTGCCCCAGTTTAATGGGTTGTCAAGGATAAAATTAAATCCCTACACTAATCTAAACACCCTCCCCTGCCTACTTTTTAAATGACATAATTAATCAAAAATGCATATTTACCCATAAAACCGTCCCAGTGACATTTCCTGACTAATTTGGTGACGATCTGTTTCCCCCTTTCTGGAAACAGAGCGTCACTACTACTCCCCAGCCCCATCCACCCCATGATCCTTACCTATCGTCTTCCTGTCTCCTAGCTTCCTTCTGCAGGGAACTGCTCCTCCTCCACCTGTGATGTCTGTCCACGTATTTGCAAAAGAGCCAGAGTCTCAGGTTTGCACTGAAGCCGACACTACATCTCTATTGCACAAGCATGGGAATCTGAAGTAGCTGCCCACGCCTGCACAATAAAGATAGAGTGAAGGCTACAGCAGAGTGCTGGCAGAGTCACGAAAGAAGAGGAGCTGTACCCCACAGAAGGAAGCCTAGACAGGAAGAAGAGAGGTAAGTATAATGGGTAGGGCAAGGGCTGAATTAGTTGGAAAGGGCTAGTAGTGGGCAGGATAGCTAGGGAGAGGGTGTTAGAGAGGGAGGGGAGGGGAGTGAGAGGGAGATAGTGTGAGAGCCTACAACTACCAGAATACATTACATTAGTTAAGAAAGCAGGAAGCTACCCTCTGCTGTCCAGTTCAATGCCCCCCCCTTTATCTGCCCCCAGTTTAATGCCCTCCTCCATCTGCCCTCAGTTTAATGCCCCTCTTCATCTGCCAGCATTTTAATGTCCCCCTTCATCTGCCACCAGTTTAATGTTCCTCCTCCATTTGCCTCCAAAGTTTAATATAATAAAACTACAGATAGTCACCTCTCCTCACTCCCCTGCTGTTCTCTCTACAGTATCTTCTCCTGAAACGTTCAAGGAGCAGTAGGCGTGAAGTGAGTGACGTCATCATATCGCACCTACTGCTCCTGGGGCCGGAGTATGCAGGGACTCAGCGGTGAGGCAGGAGCTGTCTGTGGATGGCTTCTGCTTCATAATAGTATTCAAAGCTGCATCCAGGACATACCTCCTGCCACCGGGACTGTCCCGCTGAATCCGGGATGGTTGGGAGGTATGTGGAAATATATTTATCTGTATTTCATTTATATATACATCCCCAACTGTCTAATTGCTTTGGGTCCAACATTGGAAACCATCATGAAAACCAGAAATTGCCCTGAATACTCTGTGTGAATAGAGCTGTGGTATGCATTTATCCTACACCTGTGGATAGGGAATCATTGCCATTAATGGGAAGATCCCTTTAACTCTGCATTCACAGAATTTTCTGTTTTATTTGCATTTTGTGACTAGCCCGATACCTGGTCCTCTGTGTCTTTTCTCCATCCATATGTAGCAGTTATTCTGGGCTACACCGGTTTGTGAGTCGAGAAAGGGGAGTCGGACACTGCGTTCAGCACATAGCCTTGAGTTGTAGTTGCGACAGTGCTCAATTGCTTCTTTGTAAAACTGATCCCCAAGTCTTTAAGGAAAAACACAGATTTAGTTGTTTTTTTTTAATGTCCTTACAGTTCACTGACAAAAATGGTCAAAACATACAGTTTGATGCTTTCTTATATCGTCAAAATTTTTATACATCGCCTTATAAAAACAGTCACATTCTATATAGATGTATACAGCAAGTTTTCTAAAAAAGGAAAAAATAAATAAATATTCTTGCACAGAAAATAATTTTAAATATTGCCATGTGAAACGTAGAGGAGAATAACTTGTGCAGTTTCATCTGTTGTGCACAAATATTTGAAATAATGCTTGTATAATTCCTGTATAAACATCCCAATCCCTTTTCTACAATTTTCAGGGCACACATTGCTGTCTTCTACATCAGAAGCAGCTGGAAAAAAACATGGCGGCCTTGGCACATGCCATAGTAGCCATTCTGTCTCACACTTTCCAGCTCCAATGCTTCCCCCTCTTGTAATACCAGAGCCCTCTACACTGACCAAACTGCTCAACCTCCTTTGTTTTCTTCCCACCTTTATTGTTAAGTGATCAGGTATCCTTTGCGGGTCAATTTAAAGGGGCACATTAGCCAAACCAAAATAACCAACATGGGCAAGTTTACATTGGTTAGTGGGGCTGAATTTGGTTTTGCGTTATTTCTCTATTAACTGCCTGTCCATAACGTCAGGGACTGTGCTACAGACAACCTGCTTTTCATAAACCCAGTAAGGACATGCAGAATTGGTCTGCTAATTCTGACCCTTCTATAACCAAAATAAAGCGTTAAATGTGGCTTTCTGACAATGTCACATGATATCAGGTGACAAAAATCAGGTACTTTCTTATAAGCTTAGGTTCACACCTGCTTCTGAGGTCCAGCAGGAGCCTCCATTGCAGATACTGTCAAAAATATAAGACAAAACAGCACAGCATGCAGCACTATTACACCATTTACTGTAAAATGATGCAAGTCTTTCGGACCCTATTATAATCAATAGAGTCTGTCAAGCATGTTAGTGTCATTCATGTGATATACCCAGCAATGCTGATACGTATGCAAAATCTGCTGCTTGTGAATTCACAGATATAAGGTCATCTCCGAACAATTGTAAATTCACCACCAAATGGCTTATCAAATGATCTGCAGGCTTCTGCAAATACAATATATGGCAGCACAGCTGAAAGCTTTTCCTCCCTTACAGCCAAGCATACATGTATTCTGAAAGCACAGAGGGGAGTACTCTGCTGCCAGACACACTTGGATGTAGCCTTAGTATGATTAAACTAAAGGAGAAAACTTGGTTTTCCCAACCATGGCAGTGTTGGCAAACGCCTCATAGCAAATGTCAAGCAAGGCCGTGGAGAGCTGATGACTGGGGCTTGTTCAGCAGTCACTGAGACTAACTTCACTTTATGGCAGAATATTCTAGAGGCAAATGTGAGACCATCTGTCCATATGCTTAAGCTGGTCTGAAATTGGGTCATGTAAGAAGACAATGATATTAAGCAGGCCAGCAAACCAACATCTGAATGCCTAAAGAAGCAAATAGCCACAGTAAAGTCCAGGGCTCAATCACGTATAGATGCCATGGCAGGATTTTACAAGAGTTATACATAAATAATAACCCATAAACATCAATGTATAGAACCGGAAGGAGGATCCTGTTTATCCCACCCACATGGCGATTGATAGCTTTCTGTGTACACACACCGATACAGGAAATGCTGTCAATCACTGTGTGTGGGCGGGGTAAGCCAGGACTCTTACTGTCTCTCCTAGGAGTCCTGCCAGGATTCACCCTGCTTCTTAATCCTGCTCAAAATGATATAAACCTATTTATCATAGAGCTCAGCTTCTCTCCCAGAAAGTCCTGATAATGGTGTTCACTGTAGGAGAGCTAATGGTAAACCCTCCTTTTGTCTTCCCCATAACTGTAGTGCTTAAGAGGTTAACCATTAATGTTAGCGTATGTACATCACTAACCTACCTTCCCATGGGTATAGGCACAGGGAATGTAAAAGTATCAGTGAAGTATCTCGAAGAACATGTGCATAAGAATTTAGGAAATAATGGCTGCTGACATCATCATTTTGGTGAGAAGGGGTTAAAGCTTTAACCCGCTGCTCTGAGGTTTCCCTAAATAGACACAGTCCATATCTTGGTATGTGGGATGTACTGCCATGTATTACACTATTGTAGCCACCTCATCTCCAGATACTCCTTCAGTCTACAATTCATGCTTGGTTTAAAGGAATTTATGCAGCTCACATAACACAAAGGAGAAGGGAGATACTAACCCTAAATAATCTATGGCCAATGAAACAATGAAAATGTAATTTATATATTTTGGGCCTTGTTCAAGCTACAAAAGTTCTGTTAAAATTTACGCAAATGTTAAATGACAGCAAGTTGTTTAAGTTGTTCACTGCCATCTTATATGTGGCAGCCATACTGTACAGTCATCTGTCCATATAAACGCTCCGATACAACTTGCTTTTGTCAATGGCACATCCCCTGTTTACATGGAAGAAACTGCAAATCCATTCAGTTTAATATACCTCACAAGTGTACAAAGTACTGCTTAATCTTACAAATGTCTACGCCACGCTTCCAAGGCTTTCTATTCAGGAAAAACTTCTGGAGACAGGATCTGGAAAAGTATTTGCTTTCTCAGATTCCCTAGTATTGGGACCCCACCCAGTAATGGCCATTGATTTCCTTTTGCTTGGACACCCCCCTAGAAAGCTAGCTGCAGACACTGCGGACATTTAACCATCATTGTGGAACGGAAAACGTTAACAGAGGGGTTAATGAGACAATAGCGGTGACTCAGCCAGTGTGAGGAGGCAGTAGCACACCTTTACATTCTAGCTGTCACCGATTCCCAAGCGCTGTCTGCAGGGCTTTATTGAAAAGATAATTTGGCTCATAAATTTCCCCCATCGCTCCTACAGACAGCAAATGATCCACAGAAGGACCCTGCTGTCCAAGAGATAATTACTTCCTCTGCAAGATTCCAGGCAACCGGCGGAGCAGGAATTAGGAAATAAAAGAAAAACTGGATTTGGTGTCCACAGATTACCTTCTGACCACACAAGGGTTAAAATAATGAGACTACAAGAACGCAGAGTTTGGGAACAATGTATAAATATCACTGTGCTCCTCTGTCACCTCATGATATGGAGTTTAAACAGAAGCCTTGTGAAGAGATCAGGGAGACTGGTATTAAACTGCTAGAGAGCAGGCAAGTCCGTAGGCACAACAGTAAAAACCTCAGTCTGAGATTAATGAAATAAGCAGTGGCACCATGTCTACGACTTGTGCACGATAAATCTAAGACAGTCACGCCACGTTTCTAAATGCTAGAGTGTAAACAGACAAACCGCTTTATGTCTTCCAAAAGGGGCAGCGTGGATTAAGGCAGGGGTAAGGTGGTTTATTGGATGTGATCATCTATCACGCATACTATTGTTCAGAACGCCTGTAAAATCCACTCTAAAAAACCCCACAAAAAACAAAAACCCTGTGTAATAGACAGCATGCTGCACTAAAGTGACACTCAAGTGCTTTTGCTTGTAGAATCAAAGCCTGCTATTGCTGATGCCGTCACCATGTCTATATCGTGTGCCTGAAAAATACTGCAGAGCTCATAATACCATATACCTGCCAGGGCCTTATATAGTGATGGGGAGGTCTCCACAGGTCCAGAAATCTGAGCAAAGTGCTGCTGATCACACTGGGGAAGGTGATGGGGGTCATAGTGACCTGAGCAATAGGGGCGGTATATGGCAGAGGGGAGTCAGACCTGAGACATTTTCACAGAGAGGTAGGGCAGAAAACAGGACAGATGAACCTGAGATAACACGGTAGTTCTTAAAAACTGCAGTCATGCAACAGGTTCCATATTTTAATAGAGAGTGACTCTACATGCCACATTGGTAAGGTTTTATCAGGACATTGTTGGAGAAGGCATGAGATTCACTGCCAGGTACTGAGTTTGATTTCAGTACCCAAAATCTGCTGACAGGTTCCCTTTAAATACATCTCATTCACATGCTGGTGCTGTGAAGAAAACCTGTAGGGAAGTGACCTGCACTGCCAGATACAAATCTGAAGCATGCCAATGACCACTGTGGCTCGCAAGGAAATCTGTAGGTGAGCTGCAGCAAAAACCATCCGATTTCAGGGTTTTTTCTGCTGTCTTGGCTTACAGAGGAACATGTTGCAGAATGTCCCGGACATATATCTCGCAGGGTGTTCTTCCCATGGGGCTACAGCATAAGTATTCTCACTCTGGTTTGTACACTCCCAAAGGCCTTGGCGTATACAGTATGTAGGTTTCCTGCTCACAGTTAGAGTTACATTGGATTACTGTGATCATATGTTTTCCGGCTGGTTGGTTGTGGTTGTTGGCATGGCTTGTAGTTCCTGCCTTTCCATTTTCTAGGACCAATATTTTTTATTTTAGTATCTGTATTCATTTAAACTTAAAGGAGAAGCTGAAAGACTACATGAGGCCCTACCTTTAGTGTACATGAAAACAAAGGGGTGGGTGGACAAGGTGGAGGACATTGTGCCAATGGAAATGAATGTCCTTGCTAACTGGCTTTAAGAGTATATTCACACATGGCAGTTTCACAGCATTTTTGATGCAAATGGTGGAAATTCTAGATGTGTACAACTGTGATCCATCTAGTCCCTGGGTTTTCTGGGATTATGATATAGATTACTGTTTTGCAAACTGAGGCTCCCAACTCCCTGGGGGGCTGTGTAAATACTGCAAGTCTTCATAGATATTCACACTGTGCATCAGGCTGCCCCAGTATGGCTCGGCCAGGTCACATGACTCTCCATCATCAGCCATATTGGGAATGCAGCAGTGCACAGCCAGAACAGAATATGGCACCTTTCACGTGCTCTACATTGCCTTCCTGGGTCGATAAACATTCAGGACATTGAGGACATTTAATGGCTCTTGATAGTTTTGATATGGCCACTCACTTAATTGGGCCCTCTAGGAATTGTAGTACAGACAGTGTTCTTTAATGGAGTCTCCAGTGAATTGGAATACCTTTCCCCGAGATAAAATCGTCATCACACGTCCGTGATGGATGCCTTGTCCTACACACATGAGCAGCCATTGGTGTTGGTGGCAAATGAAGTACACAGCTATACTGTGAGGAGTGTGCAAAAATACACATAACAGAGCAGAGACAGGACAGAGAAAGCATGGAGCCAACTACAGTAGCAGGGATCCCAAACAAAATTATTTTCCAAAAATAGGTCCTACCTTCAGAAAGTTTGGAAACCACTGATCTAGATGACCAATTTTTAGGATACACCATAAATATCCCGGCATCCTCACTGACCAGATAATTTTGAGGAGGAATATTCTATATTTAGTGTTCCTTTAACTGAAATCAATCCCAGAAATGACGGTGGGTAGGTGAGTTCAGATGTTCAGAGGTGGAACTGTTGTGGATTTTACATGAAGACGCCACAATGACATTACAATACATGGACGTTTACAAAGTCTCACCAATGTAACTACATTTTCAAATGTACATTATGAGCATTACCAGGGTTTCTACCCTAATATACGTATATACTGCTACACTTTAAAGGGGACCTGTCACCACCACTCAACTAAATGATAATTCTGGATCATCTCTTCTTATAACTCTCTTGTACTGTATCTCTGTTGTTTCTCCTAGGAATGATGGGTGGGGGATAAACTCCTATCACAGTTACGGCTGATAAATAGATTCCAGTCATACAGTTATATTGAAGATTACAATTCAACGTCCCGGAATGTATATTCATGTTTTGTTTTTTATCAGACTACATAGAGAAGAATTATTTCACCATACTGCAACCGGCAGATATTGAAATTTCTTTAGATGCACATGTGATGCTATACTGAGACATCATAGGACTGTAGTTGAGCACAAAGAAAGAGATGAAGAATCAAGACAGTGTTGGTCAGAAGTAGACAGGAGGTTGAACCGCTGGGAAAAAAAGAGTATAATATACATAAAAGAAGTCAAGAGTTTGATAGACAATCAGGTCAGAGGTGCAGAGCTGGAAAGCGTTTTTGCTGGGCTGCTCTATAGATAATTTCCATTCCCATACATAGACTTTATGTCATATCCCAGGCCCAAAAAGGCAGGGAGAATGAATGATAGTTACTCTCACATGTGAACATTTTCATTATACATGTATGCCTTTTTAGGACATATGGACATCATGAAAGGGTTGTCACAACTGAGAACCCAAAGCCATTAGCCAAAACAGAGGACGCCAAGCAAAAGGAAGACTATTTTGCAGGTCTCACCAGTCTATATTTTCCATGGATGGCCATTCATTCACATGGATTGAATGTAACACTACATTACCTCTGTAGGGAATATAAATTAGTCTAGTAGGCACTCTGTGTGCAGCCATATGGTACCTCAATGCAGCAATGTTTCCCCTGTAATACATGCAATGGAGCATAGTACGGTTTCTTTCTTCACAGATTCTTGTGGGCCTACGGATTACTAAGAGCACTGTATGTTGAGATGCGTGACATAGATCCCTACAAATGGCCGTGCACATTGGCGTTACAGAAACTAATATTACAGAAACATTTTGTACACTTTCTCTTTGAACAAAACTGTGTTTAAAATTATGTGTTTTTTTGGTTTAAACTAAATATTAGAACATAAACATTTTCGCACGCCCCTGCTGGGGGTTCATGTGTTAATTGATCCAAAAATAAAATGATTTCATCTGCATCTCTATACATCCTGCACACAAATTAAAACAGGAAGTGTTGCAGTGAAATACAGAAAACATGTTTTTTATACCTTTATATCGGAATATGACAATAAGTTTACCTATCAATGACAAATTGAAACTAAGGCACCTGCACAACATCACAACACTGACTGCAATAGACAAAGACTTGCTCTGAAGCTGGGACGCCTACTTGTTTTTGCACTTTTACCCTTCGCACATGTCCTGCGTTTCCAGACAGGTCTGGAAATTATGGATCGTACAGAGACATCTGGCCGGTGGCCAGGAAGCATCATTAGAGATGACTCAGGGGACACAAGTACCCAGGGATGTTGTCAAGGGTACCACCAGGTATGCCAATTATGTCTTTTTTTTCCACAGAATTTTGATCAAATTACAAATTGTAAGCATGACACCGATGTCTAACACACAGTCTGAAGACATCTGAATGAAAGTGCTCTGCCTAATGTGGCTATCTGCTGGCTCCGTGCATTCATGGTCTGTACATACTGGGCACTGCACACCTACCTGTTATGTAGGACACAAGTGAATGCTACTGATGCAGGCACCATTATTAAAGGGGTTGTAGAACAATAGACAGGATGTGCCCTAAGTTTCTGATAAATACTGGTCCCACTGCCGACAGCCAAATCCAGGCAGTGTTTGGGTTTAAAAAACTCAATGAACTATGCCATGTCTGTAATTCCCACAGGAATAGCGACCTCACAAGTTACAGTACAAGCATACCTCACTGTTCTATGGAGTTATTGTAGCTCCCAATCACTTCTGTGGAAGTTATGGAATGTAAGACAGTGAGCCAGGTCAACTCAAACACAAAAATTACTAAGGCTAAGTCCTCACTTAGTCTCCCGCAGTGGGAAAAACTGCAGCGGCAACACATCGCAGTTCTTCCCGCAGCACTTTCCATGGATAGTTTGCAGAGGTTTTCTCTCCAGACTCTGTGCTTCAATAATACCTATAGGGAAACCGCTGGTGTTTCCGTAGGTATAATTGACATGCTCCGATTACTGGTTTTGCAAATCGTTGCATGTCCGCTCCATGCATTTTACCACAGTGCTGTGACTGTAAAACTGCAATTTTTTTTGCAGCCCCGGCCTAAAGGGGTTTTCTACTATCCTTAACATAGTGCTTCATGACATCTTTTTATAGTGGCTACTAGGGGCACTGCAGTGGTATCCAGATCAAGCAGCAGTCCCATAAATCAGCAGGTTGTGGGGGTCCCAACAGTGATCCACATCCACACGGCTCTAAAATAGATGGCCTATTATAAGGAAAATTCTGAAACTCTATTCACAAATATATATGTTATTTTCAATCTAATGTCCCGATTTATATATATAAAAAAAAAAAAAAAAAAAAAAAAAAGATGAAAAAGTGTTGAAAGACATAGAGGAAGTCAGAGGCACAGCCAGAAGTTTGGCTCACCAAATCCACAGCTCTACCAAAGGGGCATGTTAATCTAGGGTAGTGTGAATGACCATCGGGTTCCTCACCCTACTGCAACCATGTGGTCTCTTTGGAGAGTGCAATTTACTGTAGACCTCGGTAGAAGTTTTGCCAAAAGATTACAGGAAGCCTCTATTTGCAGATCAAAGACTGAGACATGCATTCTGTGGGGTAATACAAACAGCTGTAGTTTTTGTAAGTCTATACCTGTCTGTATTTGTGGCTTGTTCCATCAGTTTAATGTATGGGTTAGTGAAGAGTACGAATGATACACAGATACCAAGCCATGTGTCATCCATGCCATTTTCACTGACCCAAACACTGAACACGGTCATGTGCAGGAAACCTCACTTTTTCAAGTAAGGCTTCCATTTTCTGCTACACAATAAAAGCAAACAATGAAAATAATAAGGGTGAAAGAACTGTGCTATGACAGATATGTACGCCACCTAATGGACACCACTGTCTATAATCAGCACTGGTATATTACCAGACAGAATAATGCAGCATGCTACACTATTTTGCCCTTTCCTTTTGACTGGATCTTCAGTAAAGGCTCCAAGCACATGTGAACCTACCCTAATCTTGTTTGCTATCAAGTTGAAAAGTTTCAAACTAAAATCTGTAATTTATTGGACTCTACAAGGCTTGGGACACACTGCGGCTTTTTGTTAGGCGATATTAAGAATATAGATGCTACGTTGCACCTAATACTACCAAATGTGGTTTTGTTGGATTTCTGCTGATGGTTGACTTGAATGAAACACCGTGTAGAGAATAAAATGATCACATTTACTATCATTCAGTGTGATGTAATAGTGCAACACCATGATCATATGTCATGTGACTATAAGATGCCAATTAGTCCTAGCCAAAAGAGTTGACATCCGGCATCAGTTGTACTAACATTTTTGACCTTATGGTTATATATTCTTCAGATAGTGAAGCAGACCCATAAAGATGAAAAGCAGAAGTGACCTGAATTTTTTTTTATTGCAAAAGTTACGATGAGGTGAGAAATCCTGTATTTCCTGTGTGTACTCAGAGCAGCATCAGATGAAGAAAACAACAAGGTATAAAAGAAATGTCTATGAATGTTAACACCTTCAGAGCCACAATAAAAAGGGACATATAATGAAACATTTAATAAACCTGGTGCAAATTATAGCAATCCAAAGTCCAAAAAAGCAAAGCAAAAAAAAAGCTGTGGAAAGGACTGCGGCTTAAACACACTGCATTTTTTTCTGCCGCGTTTTTCCATAAAAACTTTCTTCCCCATTATATAAATACAAAAAACGGCAGCGTTTCTGCAGGTATAATTGACATCCAGCTTTTCCACTGAGGATATTTTTCTGCAGTGTGTGGATGCGATTAGCCAGAATCTCATACAGTTTTCAGGTATTTTAAAACACAGCAATTTTTTTGCAGCGGTCAAAATGCTGCATGTTCATACCATGGAATCCCGACCTAAAAATCCCCTTAATGGCAAATTCTCCCCTCTGTTTACACTATACATCTAGATCACAGCCACATACTGAAGGTTTCCGATAATAACCAAGAGGCTATAAAGTTTCTGGAATTTGTGTTTACTACATACATACAGTATGTGTGCTAAGTGTTACTGTATATATACTAATCCTACTAATATTATAAATGTGAAAGTTTGTGTGTTTGTTACTCTTTGATGCAAAAATAACTGAACAGATTTGGATGAAATTTGGCACAGATAGTTTGTAATCTCGATTAACACATAGGCTACTTTTTATCCCGGTAAATTACATGACTTCATGTCTGTTATGAATTTATGTTCACATACTATATTATACTGCAGGAGATTTCAGCTATTTGCAGTTTTGCTGATAAACACTGCTCTGTTATCTGTCTATGTAAACACACAGATAACACAGAAGCTGCTCAGACAATGAGATAGGAAAACTGCTTTCATCCAAATTGCCAGATGTAGCAGAGCTGTGTGTGTACAGATGTAGTAGGGCTTGAAAACGCCTGAACGAATTTGGATGAAATTTGCCATATAGATAGTTTGTAACCTCGATTAACACATAGCGTACTTTTTAGTCTGCTAAATGACATGGCTTCAAGACTCTTATTAATTTACGTTAATACTAGCTTCTGCCTGCGACTTCAGACTTGGGTCCAGCGAGAAATGAAAGATATGCGACTAATTAAAAAAAAACAGTCACGACGCAAGGAACAAGTTCAGCAGGCAAACCATCGACGGCAGCAATTTACTGGATATAGGCGGATCATCGACTCCAGCAACACGCAGACGAAGTCACGAGCAGAGGCTAGTATATATATATATATATATATATATATATATATATATATATATATATATATATATATATACACACATAATATATATATATATATATATATATATATATATATATTGTCAGGGTCTGGGGTTGCTAGCTGGGATGGCAAAGACACACAAGTCCAGTTTCTTTAGTCCAAAACAAAGGTTAGAGTTTATTTTCACTCAAAAAAAAAAGTAGTGCAGTAGCAAAAGGAAACAATACAAAAATAAATACCTGCCTGGCTAGGCAATAACTAAACATAGAATAAGTTACCTCACCTAGAATAACAGAAATCAAAAAGACAGTAGAATCATTCAGGACACAGCTCCAAAATTATGACCTCTCTCTTAGGCTCTCCAGCCAAACTCTGCCAAAATCTGCTGCTGGAGCTGGCTTCTTAAGCCTCATTGATGAGGTAAGCTACTGCGTAGTCACGATGTGGCCGCAAGATCTGGTCCAACCTCTGAAAGGTAGCAGGAGCTCCATGCAAACCAAATGGCATAACCCTGTATTGGAACAGTCCTTCTGGAACAACAAAGGCAGTTTTCTCCTTGGCTTCTTTAGACAAAGGTATTTGCCAGTAACCTTTTGTCAGGTCCAGTGTGGTTATGTACCTGGCATTACCCAACTTCTCAATAAGTTCATCAACCCTAGGCATGGTATAAGCGTCAAACTTGAAAATCTCATTCAATTTTCTAAAATCATTGCAGAACTGCCAAGTACCATTGGGCTTTGGTATCAATACAATTGGGTTAGACCACTCACTTTTGGATTCCTCAATTACACCCAACTCCAGCATACGTTTAACCTCAGCTGACACTACCTCCCTACGTGCCTCTGGTATTCTGTAGGGTTTGAGGTTTACTTTCCTCCCAGGTTCTGTCACTACATGGTGCTCTATCAGGTGTGTACGCCCTGGTAAATAAGAGAACTTGCGTCTATTTTTCTGCACTGCAGGAACTCTTTTGCCTCCTGTTGCTGGAGCACTGAGAGTGTCTCATTCACACGGACTGGAGAGATTGGTGGCAACGAATCAGCCACCTCTGTATTTAAGGCCACCAAGGATTTCCTCTGGTTCCAGGGCGTAATCAAATTCACATGGTAGATTTAAAAAGGCTTCCTTTTCCCTGGTTGGTGAACCTTATAGTTGACTGGCCCTACTTTTTCCCACAATTTCATATGGACCTTGCCATTTCGCTAAGAATTTGCTCTCCACAGTAGGCACCAAAATAAGGACTCTGTCCCCTGGGT
The DNA here is from genome assembly GCF_031893055.1 of Leptodactylus fuscus. NCBI lineage: Eukaryota > Metazoa > Chordata > Amphibia > Anura > Leptodactylidae > Leptodactylus > Leptodactylus fuscus. The sequence goes on along the minus strand of NC_134271.1, from coordinate 112,866,066 downwards.
TAAACTCTCAGACTCTGGCAGAACGATTGTAAATTCTGCTTTGGGCCTCTTGTGCTCTTTGCAGATGTTCTTTTACAATTGGCATGACTGTTGAAATGCGGTCCTGCATTTCAGCTACTTGCTCTATGACACTATGGTATGGGGAAGCCTCAGGTTTCTTTGGCTATATCAAGTAAGCCCCTGGGGTGTCTACCATAGACTATTTCAAATGGGGAAAAACCTGTAGACGCTTGTGGAACCTCTCTAATAGAAATCATCAAGTATGGCAACAGGCAATCCCAGTCATGACCATCTTTTCCTACCACCTTTTTAAGCATATGCTTGAAAGTCTTATTAAAGCGCTCCACTAACCCATCTGTCTGGGGGTGATACACAGAGGTCCGTATGTGGGTAATTTTAAACAGCTTGCATAGCTCTTTCATCACCTTTGACATGAAAGGTGTGTGCCTTGGTCGGTCAGTATCTCTTTAGGTATGCCTGTCCTTGAAAACATATAGAATAACTCACGGGCAATCCTCTTTGATGTCGTATTATGCAAGGGAACCGCCTCAGGATAGTGAGTAGCGTAATCTAAGACAACCAGAATATATTGGTGACCTCTAGCTGACTTGGCTATTGGACCGACCAAGTCCATACCAATCCTTTCAAAAGGCACTTCAATGATGGGCAGGGGAACCAAGGGACTACGGAAATGTGAGGCTGTGGCATGTACCTGACATATAGGACAGGACGCACAGTAGTCCTTCACTTCCCTGTACACGCCTGGCCAATATAATCTTTGGAGAATCCTCTCCTGTGTTTTCTCCTCCCCTTGGTGTCCCCCAAGCACATGATTATGGGCCATATCAAGTACCATACGGCGGTATGGCTTTGGTACAAGAAGCTGCTCCACAATTTCCCCATTACTTTTTGCAACCCAATAAAAGAGGTAATTATTCATAGCAAAATGTGGGAATTGGTGGTCAGCATCAGGGTCCTGAGGCACATTGTTAACAACTGTCAAATTATCACGAGCATTAGCAAGCATGGGATCTCTCAACTGTGCAGTACCAAAATTATCCGGTGACATTTCTAATTCAGGTATATTAGGCTCAGAGGCTGGGGAAGAGGCATCATCCTCCTCTCCAGCTAGGACCTGTAGCGGAAAGTTGTCGCTCTCCTCATGCACTTTGGGCGTAGGCAGGGTTTCCACCTTTGGCTGTGTGATTGTACCTTTTCAACACAAATCCCAGAACAAAGGGAAATCACGTCCCAAAATCATATTATTCATAAGTCTTTTTACAACACCCACTTCATAATAAACAGATCCTACTATAGTCTCTATTGTGACCTTGGACATGGGGTAGTCCTTGACATGCTCATGGATGCAACAAACACTCATACATTTGTCCGGGATAAAGTCCCCAGCTATCAATCTGGCATGCACCAGAGTGACCAGGCTACCAGAGTCCAACAACGCCTGGACAGAATGGCTATTCACCTCAGACCTCAGGTCCAGTCTCTAGTCCCGGTGCCGCAGCACAGACGGGTCTGTCAAATAATGATTGATGCCCATCAGCGTCACAGTGCATTGGCTCAGAGGTGACTGGGCAGCAAATGTCCCCACTCATGGCATCTCCAACACTGTACCAGCCCTGGTTTCTCCAGCAGTGAGTCCTTTCTTGGGCTGGTGAACTGCCTAGAAAACCCATCACGAGCTCTTTTCCCTCCGCTCTCAAATATTGGAACAGTCTTACCAGGAGGTGCCCTCCGTTGGGTGTTCCTGGGGGATGGTTGCGCTGTAGGGTCATCATGGAGTTCCGCCTCAGTTGCCAGGTACCTCTCCAGAAAGCTGACGAGCTGGTTGGCATCTTGGGGTCTCCATGTCCAACCCAGCGCTTCAACGCAGGAGGAAGAGCTCTGGTGAACTGGTCTAGGACCACCTTCTCCACCATCTTTGCAGGGTTACAGGTGTCTGGTTCCAGCCACTTTTTCACCAGGTGAATCAGGTCGTACATCTGGGATCTGGCAGGCTTGTCCATGTGGTAGCTCCAGGTATGTACCCACCGGGCACGGACAGCAGTGGTTACCCCCAGCCGAGCAAGAATTTGCACCTTTAGTTTATCATAGTCCTGGACATCTTGCTGGCAGAAGTCATAATAGGCCTTTTGGGGTTTGCCGGTCAAATAGGGTGCAATGATGTCTGCCCAGTCAGCAGCTGGCATTTTCTCCCGTTCGGCCTCTCTCTCAAACACAGTCAGGAAGGCCTCTATGTCATCATCTGGGGTCATCTTTTGCAAAGCTCTTTGCACAGCCCGCTTCTCATCTCTGCTCCACAGGTCTTTGCGGGCTGGTGACAACAGTCTCTTTAAGGAGCGCAATTTGCTCCATCAGCAAACGATTCATTTGTTGTTGCTGCACATTGGACTGTACAAGATGCTTCAGTATCTCCTCCATAGTCTGGATCTGTATAGCGGCAGCAGCCTTTACCCAGGACATAAAAAAATTTTCTCCAGCAAGGAGTGGACGTGTCGTTGCCCCTAGCAACCGCTGTATGCCCGCATCCTCCACCAATTGTCAGGGTCTGGGGTTGCTAGGTGGGGTGGCTTAGACACACAAATCCAGTTTCTTTAGTCCAAAACAAAGGTAGAGTTTATTTTCACTCAAAAAAGGTAGTGCAGCAACAAAAGGAAACAATACAAAAATAAATACCTGCCCGGCAAGGCTCTAACTAAACATAGAATAAGTTACATCACCTATAACAACAGAAATCCAAAAAAGTCAGTAGAATCATTCAGGATACAGCTCCAAAAATATGACCTCTCTCTTTGGGTCTCCAACCAAACTCTGCCAAAATCTGCTGCTGGAGCTGGCTTCTTAAGCCTCCTTGATGAGCAGACTCTCAACAGCTGAGTTGCTGCTGGAACATCCCCAAAGTGTGGACTGGAGGGGGGTGGAATGACAGGTCCCACTACCAACCTACCTGTCATTCCTAAAAATCCAGCCCAATACTGAGCATTTACCAAAATGCTCAGCAGACTAAAGTTGTTTGCTGAGAACAAACATTCCTTCTTGAGTTTTCTCATCTCACCCACCTGAGTAGTCTGGGTGAGATGTACACCCCCTCCATTACCTGACCAGCCATCGGCTTACAATATATATAAACACACACACACACTGAGTGTAATAGCAATACAGTATTTATCATTATTTATATTTGTATCCTATAATATCAGGATTGTATAGATGGCAACATTAATGTGGAATATCTGAGTGATGTGAAAGAAAATCAAGAGCAATATATAAAATAATTCCATGAGAGCACAGATATTGAAGACAAGATCACAGAATCCCATCCTACACACCACAGACATTATATGACAGTTATATTGAGCTCCTATGTGGTTAAAGCGGAGGATGTGGCAAAACAGTCACCTTTTTCAATGTAGGTAAAACTGCCCACATGTATGTGTATGTACATTGCACCTCAAACTTCACATGCAAAATGTGAAAGGAAACTCATTTGCATTTTACATGCCTTATCTTTAAGTTATTATTATTAGTGACAAACAAGATCCAGCCATAGAAGGTGTAATGTTGTGAACTTGTGTGTTTCCCTTTTATATACTATGGGCCTCCCAATGCAGCCGTGAGTAACAAAACAGGGCTTGTCTGTAGGACCTCTGCTAAAAACGGGTGCTCCAGAATTGCTGCCTCATAAAGGGTACAATTATGTACTGAAGCAGACAAGTCAAAAAAGATCCACTTCAACTGTTGTTCCTGTTTTATGCCACTGAAATAAACACCACATCAGAAGCTCCCCTATAAATTGAGCACAGCCTTAAAAAGATACTTTAGGACTAGGTTCACATGGTCAAGTCAGGCTGTGTTAACACTTGTGTCTGATCTCCACTCGGGGATTCCATCCCCCCATTCCGCTTTAAAATGCATAGAGAAAAGTCCTGAAAGTAGAACTTTTCTCTTCATGTTTCTGCCCTTCCCATTTTTCGGGACCCCGTAGTCTATGGGGTCTGCGGGTAACCGCTTTTTTAACCTGAATGCAGGTGTGAAGCTGTTTTTTACTATTTAGCTGTAATGTCTAAGTACAGCTATAGCCAGCTTTATACAGGTACATTTAGTCCATGAATCTGACCATTTATTGAGTGAACACTGAGGTCCGGCTCTCACAGCATCATAGTCCTGTAAAGTCACTGCCTCACTGCAGGACAGCTGTCCAGTTCCGTTATTAAGTATTCAATACAGAATACCGTATATACTCTCGCATAAGCCAAGTTTTTCAGTACAGTTTTTGTGCTGAAAAAGCCCCCCGCTAGGCTTATACTCGAGTCAATAAGTTTTCCCTTTTTATTGTGGTAAAATTAGGGGCTTCGAATTATATTCGGGTCGGCTTATACTCGAGTATATACAGTAATAGTCCCTCGGAAAGGCAGGGGCTCGCAGCATTATAGAAGACTATGGTGCCGAGAGACTGGGCTTCAGACAGTATTTTGTCCAGGAAATACATTTGATACATTTGTCTGGATATCTCCAACTGAAACCTTACAGGGTTTCCAGTCTGTGACTAGTAGTGAGCCACAATAAGTGTCAGGCATATTGCATGATGTTCCATTGTCATTAGCAGATAATATTAGCAGTGGTTGGTTGAGAAGACTCATACATGCAATATCTCACAGTCTTAGGGTGCATTCACACGATGTAAAATGGAGCGCAAGCTGGCACATATACGCGTGTTAGCATTTTGCGCACTCAAAAAGATCCCATTGATTTCAATGGGAGTTACAAGCGTATACGCTGCATTATTTTGCGCCCGTAAAATTACGGGCGCAAAATAACGCGGCGTATACGCTCGTAACTCCCATTGAAATCAATGGGATCTTTTTGAGCACGCAAAATGCTGACACGCTTGCGCTCCATTTTACATCGTGTGAACGCACCCTTATTATAAGATGTCAACTAATATAGCGAACACAGTCGGTCATTTACAGTGGACTTAAAAGTACGGTTAGCTGTGCAAGGTAGTTTTTGTTTCATAACAGTTATTATTGATAAAATAATGCTAGATTCCTGAGAGGAGAAGACGACCTCTGGATACATACAACCCCAATTCTTAAAAGTTGTGACTGTGTAAAATATTAATAACATAAGAATGCAATGATTTGGAAAGGTCTTTTAACCATATTTTTCACAACAGAACATAGAACGTGTATCAGAAGGTAAAAATTAGATATTTTTCATTTCTTTTGAAAAAAATTCACTCATTTAGAAATTGACTCTAGCAATGAAAGAATTCATGACATGTTAAACAATTGACACTTATTTATTCGGCATTCTGCTTTGATCCCTGTATAGTCTGATGCTGATTTTTCAGTGGAATTCACCTCAAATCAGTTTGAGCTTAATGCTAATAAAGAAGGCCTGTCTTTAGAAACCAACAAACTCAAGACAGAACCCAAGAAGTGGAGGGGCAGGTCTCTGTTCACAGTTTCTGCATGATTTTTACACAGATCTGCTGCTTTGTGATCTCTGCCTATACAGTACAGTGCTCAAAGAGAAGTCTGCAGCTTGTCATTGCTCACACTTTGATCTATTTTATTGCTATTTTATAGTTACTTCTATCATAATTTAGATAGCCTTTACATCAATGAATGAACATGCTCTCTTTTATATCGATGATCCATTTTCTGCTTTACAGACACACTGCCTGACGTCAAGGACACTGGAGACCTGTGATTGGGCCTCAGTGGTGATTCGGCATTGTGACACAGATGCAAGCGTTGCAACGCTGCATGAACGCTGAAGCCCAACCACAATGATCCTTGATGTCAGCCAGAAGACCAGAAAAGAAGAGGGATTGGCACTGGAGCCCAGACTCACCTCCTCTGTGCCTCCACTTATTATACTCTGGGGTCTTAAGAGACCCCTATTTCCAGTAATCTTATGCTACATTATTGGGATTTTAATATTACTCTCTCTTTCAGTGAATTAACCATGAGAACTAGCATAGAGTCCCAGTATCCCACAGCTCTTACAGAGATCACTTCTATGATGATGTAGAAGTGGACGGCATTGACAACAAGTACTCTTATGTCTTCTGTGGGACTTTCTCATTTGTTTGGATTCTGAAGTATAATATAATATTTATTGTGCCAGCTACCTTAGGTACAAAATATGCTACATTCACAATTGTGTCATTTTATCTGTTCATCTGGTCTGTTGCAGCAAGTGATCTCAGGGGAAACTATTGACTTTTTCATTTGGAATTTCTGCCAGACTCTGCACCAGATACTCTGAATGTAAACTCTGACGCTTCCATGTGAACATATCCTTAAAATGGTTATCTATGTTGACAGATGTTAGGTGTCAGTGCCACAGTCTGTGGGTGCCAACTCTTTACACAGCAGACATCACCAGTAGTGTCCATGGTCAGACAGAACTTCAGACTTTGCAACCATGACGTATAATAGGAACAAACAGGAAATATGTTGTTGTCTAGGTCTCTCAAGGCCTCAACAGTCATATCTATGGTCGCCAGATACAGCCGCAACAAATCATTTTTAAGATCCAAGACAGTGACATAAAATGATGGAACTCAAGGATATCTACATTTATAAACCTCTCCAAGATGTAAAAATGTAGGGCAGGTGATATCTGTAGAGATCTACAGGGTGCCCCACTCGGGAGTACAACTTAAAAATGTGAATTACTCTGCAAGGCGTGCATATATCATCATGCAACAAGGTTCAAAATATTCCTTATTTAAAGAGGACCTTTCATCAGATCGGGCACATGCAGTTCTATATACTGCTGGAAAGCTGACAGTGAATTCAGCGCACTGCCGGCTTTCCCGATCTGTGCCCGGTGTAAAGCGCTATCGGTCCCGGGACCGTAGCGCTTTAGTGTCAGAAGGGCGTTTCTGACACTTAGCCAGGGACACCCTTCTGCCCAGCAGCACCTATCGCACTGTACTGTGTGAGCGAGGAGGAACCCCCCCTCCCTCTGCTCACAGTGCTCGTCCATAGACGAGTATTATCAGGAGGGAGGGGGGAGTTCCTCCCCGCTCCACAGTACAGTGCGATAGGTGCTGCTGGGCAGAAGGGCGTCCCTGGCTAAGTGTCAGAAACGCCCTTCTGACACTAAAGCGCTACGGTACCGGGACCGATAGCACTTTACACCGGGCACAGATTGGGAAAGCTGACAGTGCGCTGAATTCAGCGCACTGTCAGCTTTCCAGCAGTATATAAAACTGCATGTGCCCGATCTGATGAAAGGTCCTCTTTAATGAGAAATTGATTGTGTGTCAAAGAGGCAGGCACTATAGCTGGCACTGCTATGGTGGCCTGGAGTGGTGAAAGTAAGCATTGCAGTATACCGTACTATAAAGAGTGATCATTGTGAAGACCTACTGGTCACCAAAACACATTCAGAAGGAATGTTTGAAAAAATGTAGGGGGAGAAACCCGCCTACCTTCAAAACCATCATAAAAATGACCAAAAAGTTGGAGGCGATGGGAGGCCTGGTTGATCTGCATTCTGGAGGACGACCTCGGATGTCGAATGAGACTGTGCAAGACATTACGAACCTTTTGAAAAATTCCCCAACAAAATCATTACGTCGTCTAGCTCAAGAAACCGACTCAAAGTCGACCTGTCAATGAGTTGCCAAGAAAGGGAAAATCAAGCCATGCTGCGTCACATCTGAAATTGCTGCCATCGACAGTGACATGTTGAAGAGGGCATGCTCAAACACGGAGCATTGCGTTTCCTTGTACGCAGATGTTGGGGGGGGGGGAATATTATCAGCACCTTTTGTAATGTGGACTTGTTTTCCACTAAATACAGGTATGTTCTTTTCTTAGAGCTCGCCTTTATGTTCATGCATTTGCGAGTAATTCACATTTTTAAAGTTGTATTCCTGAGTGGGACACCCTGTATTTGTACGCAAGTACAAAAAGGAATATGCAAAATCTGCAAAACACATTACAGTGTCATGACTATTTCTTGGATAAAAAGAAAGGTTAGGAATCCCTCACCTTGGAGTTTTCCCAAAATGGCTCTTTCACATGTGACTAGCTTCTTTTGCAGATTTCAACCAATGTATACATCCCTCCCCGGATACAACAATTCCCATAATGTAAAGGGTGACATCTAACTTACAAGTGTTCTGCTTTCTGTAATTCCAGCAGACCCCTAGGTTGTACAAACAAGATCACACTGGTGGCTCAAACACAAGTCTCATTAGCAGCTTTACCACAAGGATTTTAGTCACAGTAAGAGTACAGGAAAGTAGGTCAAGCTCCTACAGCTACTGCTGAAACAAGCTCTCAGAAGCTATGTTTAGAAGCCATAGATGATCACTATACGTAAGAGCTTACATGTTATGACCAAGCACATCATGACTTTCTCTGGTTCCTCCCTCCATCATGTCTTCTTGATTATGACACTGTATTACCAGCCTCAAAATTGGTTTATATTCCACACCAAGGTATGAGGGGTTAATACACATATAGTTGTATAAGTGTGAAGTGTGGGAGACTGGTATACTGTGCAGTTTATATTCTCATATACATCAACAAGTTATGCCATAAGTGTCAGGTCCCATCTATAGAACTTGCACCAAGCTCATGAATGAAGGCCAGGACTCCTGTTCTGTGGCCATTGTGAATGGAGATCAGTGATTACTGAACTCAGTGATTTTGTAGAACCCTCATACAAAATAATGCAGAGATTTGCAGTCCCCTCACCAGTCCTAGCAACAGCAGAATGGGGTCTCTGAAACCTGTTCTTAAAGGGGCTCTATCAGCAAAATCCTGATGATAGAGCCCCACATATGCGTGAATAACCTTTAAAAAGGCTATTCAGGCACCGTAAAAGTTGTATTAAACTACCCCCCCCCCCCCCCCGTTTTAAAATAATAACCTAAAAAAGAATGTTATCTACTTACGCATCGTGCACGCTGGGCGGGCATTCAGAGTGTGTCTTCTTCTTCATCCACGCCTCTTCTTCCTCCGATGTCTTCGGGTCCCGTCTTCCTCCGGCGCTCGCGAACGGACGTTGATAGAAAAAAATAGCCTGGGCGCATGCGCAGTAGCCGTAGTAGAAGCCGCATGCTACTGCGCATGCGCCCAGGCTATTTTTTTTATATCAGTGTCCGTTTGCGAGCGCTGGAGGAGGATGGGACCGGAGGACATCGGAGGAAGAAGAGGCGTGGACGAAGATGAAGACACACCCTGAATGCCCGCACAGGGTGCACGATCCGTAAGTAGAGCACATTCTTTTTTAGGTTATTATTTTAAAACGGGGGGGGGGGGGTAGTTTAATATAACATTTACGGTGCCTGAATAGCCTTTTTAAAGGCTATTCACGCATATGTGGGGCTCTAGCAGCATGATTTTGCTGATAGAGCCCCTTTAACATAGGTGTGGGCTCCAGAGGTGGGACTCACATCTATACAGACATTTATGGGATTCCACAGAATATGGCAAAAATATGAAAATAAGGACATATGGTTCCCGCAAAGTGTTAGGCTGTATTCACACGACAGTAGACAGCAACTGTGAAAATGACAAATAGGTCTGCTTTTCATGGACTAAACCCACAAAGAGCCATATCCGCAGAGATGTATTGTCAGTGACACTGTTCATATAGTGTAGGACATGATAGACCCCATTCTATAAGTCAATGATTTCCGACATTAGTTCCCATCATATGTGACTTCCATTATGATGCTTATTTATATAAAAAAAAAAAAAAAAAAAGAAAAGTTTGTTATAATTAGGACACTGAATAAAGCAATGCTATAACAAAAATCACCTTGAGTGGGAAAGATAGCAGCAACCCACAGGCAAAAGGAAAGATAAGGAGTAAGTTCAGGCAAGCTGCATGTACCGATAATTTACAGCCGTGAGAATAAGACAAGGAAAACAAAAATATCCACAAAGATGGAGGACGTAATGCACGGACAGCTTGAAATACGGATACTTCTAAGTAACTAGCAATGCCAAGTATTTAATTGGGAAGTGTTCAAGGGAGCCAGAGGATAAAAGCATTGAGCCATTGTAAGACTATTGAATGCAAGGCTGGGGACTAGTCCTGAATATGTAAGATCCACTGTAGCAAAGTAATGGCAAAAGAGGTGCGGCATGAAAAATATCAAGACGCAAAACCTAATGCCCATAGCAACCGTGGAACAGATGTAGTCTAACTGGTTGCTATGAGCAACAAGGGCAGTTTTCTGATAAAATATTTTGATAAATGAGGCTCTTAGGGTATGTTCACACTACTGTTATTACAGTCCATTGGTGTCATCAGTCATGGGGTGACAACAACACACATTAATGATGGCAGAGTATAGAGACTGAGCTTCCTGGGTCTGCGTCCATTTCCTTTGACTGTAATGTAAAATAAATAAATAATAATAATAATAATAATAATAATAATAATAATAATAATAATGTGCCGTCTTCTGTCAGGTTTGTTTAGTCTTGTAAGAGAATAAAATGTCCTACAGAAAAAAACAACAGCTTCTGTCATGTTTTTTTATATGGGGGTGAATGCGGATGGACACCAGATGGAAAGGGCTCAGTCTGCATTTGTCATTTAATGTTCATTGCCCTTATCTCATCCTATGATGGATGAGAGCAATGGACATTAAATGACGGTAGTGTGAACCCACCCTTACTTAATATAAATGTTTTCACTGAAAATCATGAAATAAAAATCCTTTAAAGAAGAGTGATATAAATGCCCTGTAAAGTGGAAGCCCCCCCTCATACAGCCTTTGTCAGGTGCTGTACGCCCACCGATCTGACACCTAAGTATAGGTCATCAATATTAAGGTTCTGCCAGAAATCCCAGGTAAAAAAAAGTCTAGCAATTCTGAATTTTTCATCTGGTGATTTCATATGAAAAAACGGCATTTGACATTAAGTAGCTGGTTTCAGTTTAAAAACGACAGACACCTGACAGGCTCCATTGTAGTTCATGGGATCCACCAGGTTCCTTGTGTAACCACTGTTTTAGCGGTCCGCCCTGAAGATGTGAATGTAGCATCGAGTCCCTCAAAAACCTTTTTAAGCGCCATTCACAACAGCACCATAGCAGCCCAACATGTTTTAGATTCCCGACCTCAGCTAATAGCCTGTACAACAATTGGGCTGTAAATACCTCTCTTGATAAGCATATACTGTGTAGACCACCTATATCTGCTCAGTAAACAATGGAGAATTTGTTCTCTTGTGGACGAAGACTTCTCCACTGAACTTCATGAAGAAATACACATTGAATCTGTGACAAAAAAATGACATCTACAGATTTAGTCTAGGGATGACTCTGTTGTGGTATGTCTATGGCGGACATCCTGCAGCTGTCCCAGCCGCAACAAAAAACAGTCAAAATCGATTGGTTTCTGCCACAGCTTTCAGCTGCAATTTCTGGGCAACTGGCCCAGCCTTCAACCATTGCAGAGTGAAAAACGCGGATAGACCTGCAGCAATAATTGAAATTCTTTTACATATCTGAGCCCCTCCCGTGTGGCTATACCTGACGGCACTTGGAGACGTAATATTCCTATTGTTAGGAGGCTCTAACCATATGGACTTCTGGGCTATTACCCAGACATTATTATTGGAGCTCAACATCCTCCTTTTTATCCTTCTTCTCTACTCTCTCTCTCTCTCTCTTAAAATCCTCTTCTTTTCTGTTCTATTTCTTCAAGATATCTTCCTTCTTCTCCTTACGCTCTCTCTAACTGTCCTCTACCTCCCTTTACCTTTTCCTCCCTCTCCTCGCTCCTGGAACAACTGTTTTGGGTTCTTGACCCTGAAGCTCCCAGTGAACAATGTTTGTACTAGTTTTTGACGTATGTACACTTCTGTTTGTCCTTGTTCTTTATTTTTCCTAAAAATCAATAAACTTTGAATTAAAAAAAATAAATCATTTGTCAATAGGTCAATTTCTGAAACCTACTGCAGATGTTCTTCATGGAAAGCCACAGCATTTCTGGTATGTGGGGATATACCTTAATGCAGACCTGGGCAAAGCCCGGCCCCCGGGCCATATCCGGCCCTCTGACTGTTTCAGTCCGGCCCGCACAGCTTTGACTAGGGAGGCATGTCTAGGGGGCGTGTCTTAGTGCCGGCCGAAGATGGAGATGTGGAGCGTGTCATAAAGTAATGAGAGATGTAAGGTGAGCTGCAGGGTGGAGAGAGAGAGAGTGTGTGTATATGTGTGTGTGTGTCTATATATATGTGTGTGTGTCTATATGTGTGTGTGTGTCTATATGTATATGTGTGTGTGTCTATATATATATATGTGTGTGTGTCTATATATATATATGTGTGTGTCTATATATATATATGTGTGTGTCTATATATATATATGTGTGTGTGTCTATATGTGTGTGTGTGTGTGTCTATATGTGTGTGTGTGTCTGTCTATATGTGTGTCTGTCTATATAAGTGTGTGTGTGTCTATATGTGTCTGTCTATCTGTATGTGTGTGTCTCAGCAACCTAGGGGCAGAGATGGAAGGGGAATGTTGTACTAGGGCAGAGATGGCAGATGGAGGGGGGGGGGACATGAAATGGGGAAAATAAAGGGGGATATGAAACTGAGGGAGAAATGGAGGGGGGGGGGGACAAGAAACTGGAGGTAGATGAAGAGGGCACTTAGACTGGGGGGACATTAAACCGTGGAGGAAGCTGTAGGGGGACCTGTCTGCCTCTAGTTGCCCCCAGTTTAATGTCACCCTCCAGCTACCCCTATGGTTTAATGTCCGCTTCCCGATTTTAATGTCCCCCTCTAGTTGCCCCCAGTTTCATGTCCTGCTCCAGCTGTCAATGTATTGCCCCCCTCCAACTACCCCCACTGTTTAATGTCCCCCCTCCAGCTGCTCTAGTTTCGTGTCCCCTCTAGTTTCCCCCAGTTTACACTGGGGCACCAGGAGAGGGACCTAATACTGTGGGGCAGTTGGAAGGGAACATTATAATGTGGGGACATATAATGTACAGGTGACTGTAGGAGGATTATACTTTGTGGGGGCACATGGAAAGATGATTGGGAATGGGTGGAGTCAACATAAAAGTGGGTGGAGCTAAATTTGCCGTGGCACGGCCCTCTAGCATAGTTTCAATTTCTTATGCGGCCCCATGGGAAAATTAATTGCCCACCCCTGCCTTAATGGGATCCATCAGATTGTGGTATTTTTGACAGCAATAAAAGGGCTGCAAAAGTCACATTACTGAAAACTGAGAGAACCCACAAACTATAGTAAAGAACTAGTGATAAAAGTTTGCATGAGTGCTAAGTCAATTGTTTCAGTACATACAATGCTTAGAAACTAAAATGGGGTCCTTAAAGTAAAAAATTATTTTTTCTACAAGATGAAAAATGTCACAAATATTTGTGCAAATTTAGGACAATTTTTAGGTTAAGGCGTAGTGGGCTGCAGTGAGAACGCGCTGTGGGAAAACACACAGCAGAATGCATTACAGTATTTCCTGCAGCGCCTTTCACAGAAAGTTTGGGTTTTCCTGTGCGGACTTTCTGTTTCAATTAAACCTACCGTATATACTCTAGTACAAGCCGACTTTTCCAGCACATTTTTCATGCTGAAAAAAGCTCTCCTCGGCTTATACACGAGTCAGGGTCCACGGAGCACAGAAAACTGGAAGGACCTGGAAGGGGGAGGTCCTTTAGTGCTACTGCTCTGTGATTGGCTTGTCATGAGGTCACGTGACTGTGGTGTCATCAAAGGTCCTGTAGCCACTGGTATGTAACATCTGCAGATAAGGTTGAGTCTAAATCCTAGTAGCTCCGCCCACATCAGTCCAATCACATGGTCATGACGTCATCAGAGGTCCTTTAGCACTAGGATTTCAGATCTACCCTGCAGATGAGTGGCCGGGATTCATTGTGTCTTATGGAAGATGTCTGTTGTATGGAGGAGAGGAAGCTACAGTAAAGTGAAACACACAGGTACCTTCCTTTAGTTACTCTGCCTATTAATGTCAGGCATTTGGGGTTATTAATTTAGTTTCAGTAACTCCATGTGCCTCACATTAATAACAGTTAACCCCATCATGTCCCTCATATTAACCCCTGTGTGCACCATATAAGGGATACTAATATGTGAGACACATGAGGGTACTAATGAAGGACCTTAATTATGAAGATACCTAATTATTACCTCCATATGTCCCACATATCAGTAACTCTTATGTGAGGCACACAGGGGGTTAATGTGAGGGACATGATGGGGTTAACTGCTATTACTATGATCCCCATGGAGTTACTAAGCTGCAATGTACATGGCCAGACTTTTTATCTGCAATGGTGGATTTCCCCCCTCGGCTTATACTCGAGTCAATAAGTTTCCCAGTTTTTGTGGTAAAATTAGGGGTCCCAGCTTATATTCGGGTTGGCTTATACTCGAGTATATACGGTATATGTAAACCGCCAGCATTTCCATAGGTATAATTGACATGCTGCATTTTCCTGAAAAAGTGATGGCTTGGGAAATTGCCACAATTCCACTGTAAGTACTTTTCTGCAAATGTTTTTCACTAGAATCTCGTCCACAAGAATTGTAAGACACTGCGGTTCATACCATGGGGCCTCGGCCTAAATGTATTTTTTTAACCTGACCAATTTCTGCTAAAATCAGGCTTAGGGAGTCCTCACACGGAGTAAACGCGCGTGTATTTTTGCAAAATACACGTGTAAAAATACACATATAAAAATAAGACTCCCATTGACTTCAATGATATTTTTTACACGTGTAAAAATACGCCTGTAAAATGTCATTGAAGTCAATGGGAGTCTTATTTTTACACGCATATTTTGCAAAAATACACGCGCGTTTACTCCATGTGAAGGCTCCCTGAAACTGAAAAATAAATGTGGACTATTGTGTGTTCTAAGTTCTAAGCAACTGTGTTTTAGGTTATGTTTTTGCCACAATGTGGCAGCATTCAGCTTTATTTAAAGCATTGACTTTCCAAAGCAGGCAGCATTCAAATACATATTCAAACATATGATTTATAGGATTTCTATCTATTTGGCATATTTTAATATAACGGACTATTAGAGGTATCTGTATAGACTCCTGGAATGACAGATATACTGACAGGTAGTATGGCCTACATTTCATATGTACATTTTGTTTGGTGCGAACTGGGTGCTCGTCCACACTGTAAGCTCTTGCGAGCAGGGCCCTCACTCCCACTGTGCGAACTGATTTATTACCCTCTAATGTATCATCCTGTCTGTACATGAACCCTATGATTTGTAAAGAATAAGTTGGCGTTCTATAATTAAAATGTATTATTCTTACTAAAAGCTAAAAAATGCGGTTCTGCACTAAAACTTTTAGATCATTGTGCTATTACCAAACCCAAAAAAGGTGCAAATGTTTGCACAAATCTGTGCTGCTTGTTTATGTTCTAATTTTAGGACTGTCAAAAATGCACCAATTTCATTATGATGTGTAAACCTTATATAAATTGGCCACGTGTTTTATAATGTAATTTGTATTTGTATGTTATCCTATAATATTCTGCTACTATAGAATCATTCCGGTCACCAAGTATTGGTAGTTCTGGCCCATAATCATACACGTGCACTATAGCCTAAAATTCATGCGATGCTTTGAGGAGTTAAAAAACAAAACAAAATCCTTTAGATCAATTCCAGTCATTAGAAATCCAGCTCCTTGCATTCATCAGATGCCACAGGCTGCTCTGAGCCCAGACACGGCTCTCAGTTGTGACTAATAGAAACTTACAAGATGTAGTTATCCCAGCCAAAGCTTTGCAAATCGATAATAACCTTAAAATGTAACTGGGCCTTTGAAGTCGTAAAAAGCCAGAAAATACACTGTCAAATACACAGGTCAATTTAATATAGTTTCTACACTCTTAATTTTCCTTTCCTTTCTAAGAAGTCCTCTTTATCTCGAGGAACAAATTAAACAATGAAATGTCACCTTCTGCTTTTTGCACAGATCAAGGTTTGGCTTGCTCTTCTATTTCCACAGACAAAAGCAAAAAATACAAAAGCTTTGACGGAAGTCAGAAGAAAGGCTGCACTCTCCATGAGCTCTGCTTATTTTTGGCAAAAGGCAGAAATTTACAATTGCTGATTTTGGAGCGGCGAATGCTGCATGTTTGTCATGACTGTGTCCTGCTGCATTGCTTTAGCTTCTCCTCCGGAATCCTCTGCATTGGCAGCTGAATGGGGCTGCAGTAGCAGCGGCTCTCCGGGGCTTCCAGTGGCTCTGACAGAGCAATTAATTTCCTTCTCCTGAGGTTAGCCGAGAGGTTAGACAACTGCCTGTACCCATCACTCAGTCTCCACACTCCCCTTTTGTGCCAAGGCAAAAAAAAAAAAAATTAAAGGCTTTAGCGTTTAACATCTTCACCACCAAATCAGGACTCAACGTAGAAAGAACATTTCTGAAAAGAAGGTTATGGAAGATTTCATTGTTTCCAGCCTGGACTGGTCACATTAAAGGGGATACCCAGTATATTGGATTTTAGGGCCTATCCTTTATCTAATAGGTAGGAGACAGATGGCCAGCCCCCACAATGATCAGCTGTATAGGGCTGCTTCTGATATCCATACTGTACACAACATGGATCAAGTCAGGTTTTTGTGCCTTTCATCACCACCACCAACAGGTCCAGTTCTTTACATGAATGAATAGGTGCTCCTCTACTGATTATGGCACAGCTGGAATTTTACCTTTATTCCCCACCGTTCCTGAGCAATCAATGCTGTGAGTTTTGGTGCCTGATTTGCTATTTAATCTCTGTACTGTCAGGAGGACTGTGTCAGGCAGGAGCAGACAAGGGGTGTGATTCTGAGCTCTGACACTGGCTGCCTCTGATTGGAGCTCGGAATCACACCCCCTGCCTGACACCACCCTTCTGACATTACAGAGCTGAAATAGCAGATCAGGCATCAAAACTAAGGGTGCTTGTTACTCAGAAACTATCGGGGCTGGAATCTCTGGAGCAGCACCTATTAACAGATGCTAAGAACTTGAATTGGTGGAGGTGGTGAAAAGTCCTCTTTAAAAAAACTTTGGTTCCTTTCTATAAAAACCCACACTGAAATCCTATCTTGCTAGCAGAACATGCAGTAGGTTTGCCGATCACTGTGATTATGAGAGTATCCTTCATAGCACTGATATATCATGCTGCATAGAAGGCTGAAAAGTAGTAGTTGTATGTTGGGCTTTATAGCACCTAGAACAGTGATTATTTTGTAATTTTAAAGATAAAATTCTAAGTTTTCATATACATTTTTGTAAGTCACCAATTGAAGACACAGTTGAGAATGGGTGCTGCAAATACAGCGCCTAAACGTGTGTACATGCAGCTCTCATTCCAGATTGTGTTTTCTTCTGGCGATATTTGTGATTTTGTCTTTAACATGACATCAGAACGTCCATTCTAGGCATTATAAAACCAGAGATACGGCTATCTGAGGAGACCTCCTCTCCTGCCATTTCCTGTATGTAGCATCATAATCTCAGCGGTGTATCAGAGCCACCCACCTATACTCACAGTGATCAGTAAATCTAGCCTATGTACTGCTAACCGAAAGAAACAAAGGATAATAGGGAGGGGTCAGAAAGTGGATTTCTGTTTAGAATTCCATAGAATTGAGCCAAATCCTTTTCATAAGGAATATGACAAAATGTATCCACACAAAAACCACCAAGAAATCAAGCTGTTGGAAAGTTTAGGTATACTTTAAGGGGAAGCAACTGTGTCAAGTTCCAAAGTGCACCGGATTTATTACTGTTGCCAGTTACTTGGCACCAAGTACTGGTCTAAATTACAGTACCCAAGAGGGGTCTAAAGATGATAACAGCACCAAATCTATCAAACAGTATTCATCACAGTGATAGATCTGGCACACTGTCTGACTCTGCTGTCTCCAGTTATTCTGTGTAAGGCCTAATGTAAATGACCAGATATTCTGGGTTTTGTGTACTTTCCATTGTTTTAATGGATCCTTTCATTTCTGTGATCCCGTACACACTACCATGATGTTCACTGATCATGAAGTATGTAGATCCATACATGCACAGTCATGTGCCGAACGGCTAAATGCTAGACATTAGTAAATTAAGGGTTAAATGAATTTCTTTGCAGCCAGCAATCTGTTCAGAAACTGGGCTGACATACCCCGCACTAGAATGGGGTCTGTACTGGACGGTCACAACACTTAATTGTCAAAATCAGCAAGATGTGCACAGTCCAGGTCATGGTCTTAATATCCAACTGGCAATGATGGAGATTGTAGAGTTCACACCTATTAGGTGAGGGAATCAGCTCTCCTGTTTTATATTCAGGCTGGCAGACTGGAACAAAGGGCCTAAATAGCTCCCTCTGGTCACTCCATTGAAATAAATTGCCAGCTATCTTGCCACCCAAAACACAGAAGCGTCATATATTACGGCCTACAACCTTAAACTCGGTATTCATCAAAACCCAGCCGTGGTTTAGTGCAGAGAGATGATCTCCTACTAAGAGCGTTGTTGTTTTCTGACTGAATACTTAAGATTTTTACCAGGAAAAGAAAAATATATATTTTTCTCTGTATAGAGAGGTGTTAAAGGTAAGATATGGCAGGTGCAAAGCCACACTGTAAGCCACCAACAACGTCTCCAAGGACAGATAGACTGCATATGATGTACTAAAAGAGATATAGAGGTTTCCTTGTCTGGGGTTTTTGGGGAGGCAGAGTAAATTTCTTTTTTTGACTTGTACATTTGGCTGCAGATGTCACTGAGGTCTGTGACAAGCTGCTACGATGCCCTGCAAGCACTAACTTCCTACTCGATGAGCTTCTGTGAACTACATAGCCGAGCATGCCTTACTACTGGATACTTCACTGGACAGATATCAATATCTGCCTATACATTATTCAGTGTGCTCTTTCAATGCAGGTGCATTATTTATGTACTTTGCATATATTTAACTGTTCATGCATAGGTTGACTTTATACATTCTCAATAGTCTACAACCAGTGGCTCTTCAGCTGTTGTAAACATATGCAGCATTCAAGGCATGCTGGGACTTATAGTTAGAGCCACGGGTTGCAGGTTAAAAATGACGCACATGTAGACGCCATATCCATTCCAATATTTACGGTAACGTGCACAGGGGTTTGTTCACGTATCCTAAAAAATGTGCAAGATGTTGCCTATATAGGGTTGCCAGACTAAGCAGTCATGGGGAAAATAGGACTTGTTGCAAACGGAGAGGGACAGAATCCTTCAATCTGAGAGACCTTGTTTTATCGCTCTGTTAGATTGCTACGCGCATGTCCTCAGTAGTTGAGAGAATGACAAGAAACTGGAATGACAGCAAGAAGTGCACAGAGGTGTAGAGTGGTGTGTAGTGATCCGTTCTGTACTGTGAGTGAAATTGGATGTCACATCCCAGGCATAGGGCGCCAGTGTCAACATAACCATCAAAAGATATCTGCCTGACATTGGGCTATGAGCTAGATGTCCAGCTATAGATGTTCTACTGACCTCAAACACTGTTCTCAAAGGCTATCATAATGCACAGCAAGATGGCAATAGAGGCTGGTATGGTGGTCTATCCGCTTCTGCAGGAAACCCAGGTTTCTTGGACACAATGATACCTGGAAATGGCCTGGAGACCATGTGGGAAGTAGCCTTCACAAAGGGATATCACACTAGTCCTACTCTGAGAATTATGTGTGATGGTGTATTGCAAATTGGATGGACCCCTCTAGTCTTCATTTATCACATATACTAACAGCTCAACGTTACATCGATTTGCTCATAGAACCAGTGGTATGGCCATTCTCCAAAGTGTCTCAGGAGATGTTTATCCATAGGACTACACCAGGCCGCATGTTGCTCATGCTGTTGTGAGCAGCCTGTGTGGCCTAAACCTGCTACCACAGCCTGCAGCGCCTCAGGACTCATCTTCAATCCAGCCCAAGTTCCATAATTCCAAGAATTTTCTTTGTTGTAATGATTCCTTTTTGTAGTTTTAATGTTGACAAATGCTGCAGAAATTACTTCATAAAACAAGATGTGCAAATTACTACAAAAAAGTCCAGATCAAGAATAGTCATATAGTCCTGCCCCCAGCCTACCCCTTCCATGGGTGAGATGGCTGGTATCACACTAAGGCCAGGGAATTGTCAATAAGCCAAGAGATGCAAAGAATGACTTTTCCCAATATGAACATCTATTTATTTCTCTTACATAGCACCTTATGTCTGAGATGAAACCAAAGTACCCAGAGGAAACTTATGCAACGACACACAGAAACATACAGGGAAACATACAAAACTCTTTGCAAATGTTGTCTTAGGTCAGATTTGATCCTAGGACTGCAAAGCAACAGTGCTAACCACTGACAACAACATCGCCCAGATGAGCACTTTCAGTAGTGTTACACTTTGAGTGAAGGTGGTTTTTGACAGATTTTCGCAAACAATCTTAAAAAAGTTGAACATGGGAGCCCTTATATAACAAAATGTAACACCTCCCCAATAACACTCCAATCCTCTCTTATCTCTCCAACACACAGTAAATGCTTGGAGATGCCTACTCAGCCAATGCCTGACTGGATGCAGGGACCTGCCTCAGTCACTATGCAGACATCTCCATGTTTGTGGAGAGAAGAGCGGCAAGTACCATACCAGAAGAGCAGGAGATCACAGAGGGGGAGTAATATTTTGTCACGTTAGGAGGTGTTCACACTACTGTTGGTGACGGTCAGCAGTGTCCGTAGCTATTGTCAGTTACAAGATTTTAGCAACGGACCGTCACAAATCCATTAAAATTTCCTTTGATTTCAATGGGATTTTATCTTGTGTCTGTTAGTGACCGTTTATGTCCAATATACAGTTAGGGCCAGAAATATTTGGACAGTGACACAATTTTCACGAGTTGGGATCTGCATGCCACCACATTGGTTTTGAAATGAAACCTCTACAACAGAATTCAAGTGCAGATTGTAACGTTTAATTTGAAGGGTTGAACAAAAATATCTGATAGAAAATGTAGGAATTGTACACATTTCTTTACAAACAATCCACATTTTAGGAGCTCAAAAGTAATTGGACAAATAAACATAACCCAAACAAAATATTTTTATTTTCAATATTTTGTTGCGAATCCTTTGGAGGCAATCACTGCCTTAAGTCTGGAACCCATGGACATCACCAAACGCTGGGTTTCCTCCTTCTTAATGCTTTGCCAGGCCTTTACAGCCGCAGCCTTCAGGTCTTGCTTGTTTGTGGGTCTTTCCGCCTTAAGTCTGGATTTGAGCAAGTGAAATGCATGCTCAATTGGGTTAAGATCTGGTGATTGACTTGGCCATTGCAGAATGTTCCACTTTTTTGCACTCATGGACTCCTGGGTAGCTTTGGCTGTATGCTTGGGGTCATTGTCCATCTGTACTATGAAGCACCGTCCTATCAACTTGGCAGCATTTGGCTGAATCTGGGCTGAAAGTATATCCCGGTACACTTCAGAATTCATCCGGCTACTCTTGTCTGCTGTTATGTCATCAATAAACACAAGTGACCCAGTGCCATTGAAAGCCATGCATGCCCATGCCATCACGTTGCCTCCACCATGTTTTACAAAGGATGTGGTGTGCCTTGGATCATGTGCCGTTCCCTTTCTTCTCCAAACTTTTTTCTTCCCATCATTTTGGTACAGGTTGATCTTTGTCTCATCTGTCCATAGAATACTTTTCCAGAACTGAGCTGGCTTCTTGAGGTGTTTTTCAGCAAATGTAACTCTGGCCTGTCTATTTTGGAATTGATGAATGGTTTGCATCTAGATGTGAACCCTTTGTATTTACTTTCATGGAGTCTTCTCTTTACTGTTGACTTAGAGACAAATACACCTACTTCACTGAGAGTGTTCTGGACTTCAGTTGATGTTGTGAACGGGTTCTTCTTGACCAAAAAAAGTATGCGGCGATCATCCACCACTGTTGTCATCCGTGGACGCTCAGGCCTTTTTGAGTTCCCAAGCTCACCAGTCAATTCCTTTTTTCTTAGAATGTACCCGACTGTTGATTTTGCTACTCCAAGCATGTCTGCTATCTCTCTGATGGATTTTTTCTTTTTTTTCAGCCTCAGGATGTTCTGCTTCACCTCAATTGAGAGTTCCTTTGACCGCATGTTGTCTGGTCACAGCAACAGCTTCCAAATGCAAAACCACACACCTGGAATCAACCCCAGACCTTTTAACTACTTCATTGATTACAGGTTTACGAGGGAGATGCCTTCAGAGTTAATTGCAGCCCTTAGAGTCCATTGTCCAATTACTTTTGGTCCCTTGAAAAAGAGGAGGCTATGCATTACAGAGCTATGATTCCTAAACCCTTTCTCCTATTTGGATGTGGAAACTCTCATATTGCAGCTGGGAGTGTGCACTTTCAGCCCATATTATATATATAATTGTATTTCTGAACATGTTTTAGTAAACAGCTAAAATAACAAAACTTGTGTCACTGTCCAAATATTTATGGCCCTAACTGTACATTCAATGCGTCACAAGTCTGGGGGTTTTTTCACAGACAAAAAAAAAATCCTACATGCAGGACCTCTGTGTCTCTGTCAGGTGTCTGTTATTTTTTAACATTGAAGTCTATGGTTAATGGATTTATAACAGACAGTAACTGAAAGTCATCAGTTACAGTCCGTTATTTTGTGTCCGTTTTTTTCTGCGCATGCTCAGAAAGCAGAAAAAAAACGGACAGCATAAATACGGACACTTAGGATGGATTCACACTAGCATCGGTGTCTGACAGCTAGTGTCCGTAGCTAAGATTTTAGCATTGGACACTAGCTGTGTCCGTTTACACTTTCCATTATTTTAAATGGGATATTATCTTGTGTCATTTAGTGTCCGTTTACAACCCAGTCCGATTTTTCAAGCGGACAGCAAAATCCTACATGTAGCGGACACTAGCTGTCAGACACCGACGTTAGTGTGAACCCAGCCTAACGGATGCTGATGTGCCTGTTATTTTTAACTGGTCCATTTAATATCCGTTAGTGTCCATTCATGTCAGTTATGATAGGTGGTGTCTGTTTTTTTTGTTTTTAAAACTGACACTTTCATAACAGAATCCAACAGTAGTGTGAACCCTGCCATAGAGCCCACATGTTTAGCCATTTTAGGACTATTTTATTTCTCTCCTTTATCTATTAGGTAAAGCACAGACACTTTATGTTTAATTCAAGTTTATGGACATAAATCAATCTCTACCAATCAGAAACGTAGTAATAGGCAAGTACTTGGCTGCTATCCTCTATGACCATTCAGAACATATTTGATTCCCTTCATTATCTGAGGTTTAGCCCAACTAACGCAATTGTTTCCACTTAGAATTCTTGAAATAAATGTATCTTCAGAGGTAGCCACATTTACCTGAGTATGCATACTAACAAGACGACAGCACACTAAACCCACCTAGGATTTTGATCAAGGTCATAAAACTATGCCATTTATGGTGTCATATTTTTTTTTGTAGATTTTTGTATTATTGCAGTACATTTGATAGTCCTCTTAATATCATTCATTTTGTTTCAGAGCTTAAACAGTTAATCCAAAACACAAACAATCTCAAAAATGATATTGACGCCATAATCAAACCTGCTATCTGAAGATGTAATCTAAAACCGCCATCAAGAAACCACGCAGAATTTGCAAAAAAAATAAAAAATATACAAAAAGTAAGAGACCCAGAAGTTTCTTGTTAGAGGAAATGAAATCAGGTGCATCAGGTCAGTAAGCAGTAAGGACACAGTGGGGTGACAGCTTAGACAGACTGGAAACAGTCATCTGAATATTGAAGAGATAAAATTGGAATTCTGGCTCTCCGTCCCTCCCTGAGCTGCATCAGCCAAGCTGTGAAGTGTGAAGGAGGATTGAGAGGAGCTCCAGCCGCGAAAAATATTTTGAGCTGATGCAACCCAAGTCCCTAGGAGACTTTCTGCAGAGAATGGAACACAAGCGACTTGTCAAGTAAGTGAAGCACGAGTGGAGATCTTTGTGCTGCCTTCACTAGCTCACATGCAAAACCCTGCTAGCAGCCAGTTGTCTAAACACTTGTACGAATCAGAACATTAAATGACTATGTTGTTGCGGTCACGTCTGGCTGCGCTAATGTTTAAACACATCCTTACAAATTTAGCTCTTAACAGGCATTTGCGTTGCAGAAAATATTTATACAGTAAAAGCTTCAAACAATATTTTAATCATTCTGGTGAATTACACAAGCTTACAGAGAATTAACAAGTACCCCAGCCTGGGAAACGCTGAAGCGGCAGCTCTTTCACAGACAATCTGCCCCTCATGTTATATAAAGAAAGAAAATGTTAGAGAAGCAATAAATAAAGGGAATGTATCATCAGTTGTTTAGAAGCCGTTTTATATTAGCCAGTTTATTGATCGAGTCTTTTAATTTATCCACCGTAAAAATAAAATCCAATTTTCACACCAGCCACTAAGATTTATAATTGGCTGACACTTCCTGTTCTGTAGAGATCACTTTTCTGCAGTCATATCAGTATCATCACAGGCAGGATTGCTGACAGCAGGTGATGGACATAATTTACTTCAATATCACTCCCTCTTCACATGTCAGAGCGTATTCCCACAACTAGAGCAGTATCCTTAGGACTTAAATAAAATCATGATTAATCGGGCATTTTGCCTCAATTACGATGCTGAAGCCCGGGCAGGTGGCCAAAATCAAAAATCACAAGTGTTATTTTCCTCTCCTGGGCCTTCTGATTGATGTCAGCGACCACGGACGTGGAGTTGAGACCCTTGCATTTATGTGTCACCACGTGACTGCAGAGGCTTTGGGAGCAAGGAGTTGTGCTGGAGAGCTGAGCAACACTGAAGGTTTATGTATGATCCCCTTCGCTAGGGTCTGAAGGGGAATAGAATAGGAGCAGTTTTGGTTCAGACATGTTTGTTCTTACCAAAACCACCAGACGAACCTTGCAGAACTAGCAATGGTCTGTTCAACAAATACTTAATGTGGCCTTACTTAGGGTAGGTTCTCACGGGGTTTTTTGGATCGGAACCTGAGGTGGAGGCCGCCTCAGGTTCCGATCCAAAAACCGGGTAGCCGCGACTGAAAGCCGATGCACTGCACCGGCATCCAGCCACACACTCCGTTCTGGATTAGGCCTACAAGGCAAATTGGCCTGAAGAATGAGCATGTCACTTATTTTTTCCAGGAGCCGGAAGAAACGGCTCCCAGAAAAAAGACCTGAGTGGCTCCCATTGATTTCAATGGGAGCCATCTTTTTGGTCAGTGTTTTGAGACGGATACGGCTTCAAAACCCTGACCAAATAACTCTGTGTGAACTTACCCTTAACGATCCCCGCTCCTGCTCACGGGAGGGTCCACTTCCCTTTCAGCCCTACAGGGGTCCTGTGTGTCCCATCTCATGTCCCTGTTAGCAACGTGATTTGGGACGCACAGGGCCCCCTGAAGGGCTAAAGGGCAAGTGGAGGTAGTCGTAGGCAAGATTGGAGATCGATAAGTAAACAGGGCCTGTTACCTGCTGAACTAACTCCAGCAGGTAACACCCCTTTTAATTAAAAAAAAAAGCAGTAGGGTCGCAAGCCCCGTAGCAAGTGTTGTGATGCCATAAGACCACACAGCCCTCAGCCTCATCCTGAAGACAGAAGAGCTGAAGACAGCAGAGAATCACCCTGGAGGCCAGGAGAGGTGAGCAAGACTATTTATTATGTTCGCTGACCTCCCCCTGGGCCTCCACTTATGAAGGGACTCCAGAGCATAATAGCAGTTTCGGTCTGGATGGGTTATGTCTAAACTGAACTGCAAATATTGTAACAACCGGGCAGAAATTAATGACGTGAACAAAATCAAGTTGGTTATCCAGGTTGATGTTCAGCTTCAACACATAATACTCTGGGGTCTAAAGGAACCCCAGAATATAAGAATAGTTTCAGTTCAGATGTGTTCGGTCTGAACAAAACTGTAGGTAGCACCTCATGAATATTGTAATAACCGAACAAAAAAAAAAAATCTGCACAAAATCACGTTGATTATCCAGGATGATGTTCGGTTTGGGTTAATGCACTTGTCCTACCCACAATAGTCCCCTTGTTGCTTGCTGACAAAAATTTATAGTTAGCAAAAGTCTAAAGTCGCCAATTCAATTCAAAAGTGGTTGATCTAAAGCTTGTTCAGCTGACAATGAGCATGGAGACATTTTCACTAGTTATAGTTGGATTGTGTATCGGTCATGTCACTGCTAACACTCAGCACACAACATTTGACCACTGATTGGCGGTACTTGGAGCCACTTCACTTTGGGCCCTACCAATGTGGACAATGAATGGGACTGAGGACCTAACACTGAAACAGGCCCAGGGGTAAGGAGAGTATCACTTCTTTATGTTAAACAAACTCATCCCTATCCCTACAGGTTTTCCAGTTTTGTGGGCAAACTTCTGTAACTCAATTGTGCGTCAGGGCTCCTAATACCAACACCACCATGCAACGTGCTGCAGTGCAGTTTCCACTTAAAATAACAAGTGTTCTTATATCCTCCTCCTCCTCTTTAGCAGTCAGTGACCTAAATTGCTACCCACATGCTCTATACAAGTTATAAAAAATGTTATAAAAATGTGGTTATTGGTAGGACAAGTGTTTCCTACATAAGTTATTGGATGGCTTATGTCAACAATGCTAGTTGGTAGTGATAGGACTGTCAGAGCAGGCTTTGCCCATGACCTTGCAGAGGTCGGTCGCTAGTAAAGCTCTATAGACTTTCAGTTATTGCTCAAAGTTACACTATATTCTACTTTACCAAAGTCTAAACAAGAAAATCATTCAGAGCTATGTAGAAACGTCAAAGCATTAGTAAATATAGTATAGGAAATTAATGTATTTTACATCCCACAGAGCCAATTTGATAAATAGTTTATATTTTGTAGTCTGCAGCCATGGATAGGCATACTGTTTCACTGGAGAAGATCACACTGTATATACAGTAGCTCAATGATGTATATATACCTACTATACAAGAATCTTACTTCTTTTTTTTTACTTTGTCTACTTATGATAGTGATTAAAGATGTTTCCTGGGGTGGGAATATTCATCTGTTCTAAGAACTAAACAACATCAGATCAGTGGGGGGTCAATATCCGGGCCCCCCACTGATCATAGGTTTATAGAATCTTATACACAGGAATGGAATAGGAAGCAGAAAGTGCTGTTCTTTGTATAGTGGTCAGATCAGGTACTGCAGATAAGCTACCTATAACCTGAATAGGAGCTAAGCTGGAAAGACTCTATTCAACTATTTAACAGAAAACAGAGCTGTCTGCTTCCTGCTCCATTCACTATCTATCAGGTGCTGAGACCAACTGCTCGGTGGGGGTGCTGAGTTTCGGATTCCCACCTATCAGGTATTAATAACTTATTAGGTTACCAAAATATTTTGCTCAGGAGATCCCTTTAGGAAAGCTATTCGCAAAAGATTTGGCAGAAAAATAATAGTCTCTTATTTTCCCCTAGAACAACGTCATTTTGTCGATGGTCTGTGTCTGGTGCTGCAGCTTTTCCCTATACAAGTAAATGTAGCCTAGCTGCAATACCAGAGAAAACCCAAGCAGAAAGATCATTTTTCCTAATCCAGGTCAACCCCCTGTTAAAAAAACAAAAAAAAAACAAACAAAAAAACAAAACAAACATCCACTATGCCGATACTGTATATTGCAGTGGGTTACCTACTGGCAAATTTTCAGCAGCTAACCCTCTGGGATTATTGTCTGTCTCTCCAAAACCTTACAGTTGTGGTTACAAATAATGTCGCTGTTTCCTTGTTGTTGGCACGGCTGGGGTCGCAGGTCCGATTTTGACCAAGGGCAACATTTGCAAGGAGTTTGTATGTTTGCAATGGTTTCGTCTGGGTAATCTTAGTGGTGTAACTACCGCGGTAGAAGCTGTCACAGGGCTTGGGACGGGCCGGAGGGCCCCTGATTTTTTTTTTTTTTTTAAATAGGCTATTACCTGCTGGAGTCACTGCAGCAGGTAACGGGTACAATTTACTTACCAATCCTCACTCCTGCTCACAGCAGCCTGGGCTTCCCCAGCAGCAAGGATCAGTCAGTGAGGTTGTGGGCCTGAGAATCCCACAAACATTGCCATCATTATACTCTGGGGTCTTTTCATACCTGGGAGTACAATGATCGGAGGGCCAGGGGAAGTGAGGGAACATAAAAAACAATGTTACTTACCTCTCCGATGCTCCGGCAGTCTGCGGTCCTGTTTGATGACATCCTACACATCACGTAAGCCCAGCTTGAATCCTTATGCATTGTGACGCTGGCTTGGCTCACATGTCATCTGTACCAACATTGAAGTAATATTGTTTATTTTTGGTTTGTATCCTCCTCTAGGAATCCGATCATTATACTCTGGGGTCCGAAAAGACCCCGGAGCATAATAATTGTTCATGGGTGGTCCACAATGTGGCATAATACTATGTGATGGGGCCACTATGAGGCATAATAGTGTATGCAGGGGCCCACTATGGGGCATCATACTGTGTGCAGGGGCCCACTATGGGGCATAATAGTGTGTGGAGGGGCCACTATGGGGCATAATACTGTGTGCAGGGGCCAGTATGGAGAATAATACTGTGTGCAGGGGCAAGTATGGAACATCATAGTGAGTGTAGGAATGCAGTTTGTGTGGGGATGGGGTGGGGGGGCCCCATGTCAAATGTCTGCCATTCCTGCCCCATGTCAAATGTCTGCCATTCCTAGTTAAACCATCACTTGTGCGTGTTGGGGATAAACACCTGTACAGCAGCCACTGACTCCTCTACTCCAGAATGCTACCTGCATGCTTTGATCCCTTTGTGCAAGAAAAGCACATTACAAACGTTTGTCTTTTTTTTCCATCTATTTTACTGTGTATGTGGGTCAGAACATGTATTACATAAAAGGGTGCTCGTGTCATGTGGTCCTTTGCTAACATGTTTCACTCCTGTTACTCTAGGTTCACATCTGCGTTTGGGTATCTGTTCTTTGGGTCCACTTAGGGACCCGAAAAACAAACAAAATCTGCCAAAAAAAAAGTGGTTACCCGTGAAAACTTGCAGATCCATAGACTATAATGGGGTC
Source organism: Leptodactylus fuscus (assembly GCF_031893055.1). Classification (NCBI taxonomy): domain Eukaryota; kingdom Metazoa; phylum Chordata; class Amphibia; order Anura; family Leptodactylidae; genus Leptodactylus; species Leptodactylus fuscus. The sequence continues at coordinate 112,836,866 of NC_134271.1, read as the reverse complement.
CACCAGGTTTCTGCCCAGTTCCCGCCTGAAAAATGCTGAGAGAAGAGTCCCGCTTGCATTGTTGGTAAATTTTCCAAACTATTTGGGATAACTTGCAGATACAAAAATGATATGGGATTTTTAGATGGCCACTAAACTGTAGTTAAACATTGTATAAATCAATAACTGACATTCACTACACAATGTCTTTAATTGTATACTCTGATACTTATACTTAAGAAGCAACAAGTTCTTAACTTAATTCTCCTCCCTTTTCCTTAGATGAGCTATGTGCGTTCCAGGAAGGCAAACGCAGATAAGAACCTGCAGTAAGCAAGTATGAGAACATTTTGGCGGTGCTGCTTATGTTATAAGACTAAACATCCAGTTGAAGGAAGTGAGATTAAATGTAACATAAATGATAAATGTATACCCACACAGTTAAGGGCTTGTTACAATGTGTCAGTCTACAAACACTAAACACCCTGTCTAACTCCGACTTTAGGCTGATTTTTAGATCAATACATTGTAACAAGGAGCAAACTGCAGCTGTGAAATCGGAGGGACAGATAAAATAGATTTTCAGCCAGTAAATGCTAACAATAAGCACACATTGATTCTCAGAATTTCAAGCAATGATCATGATAGAAATTGAAGAATTGCAATGTAAGGTATATAAGAAGTGTGTATACTTTGTCAGGCTGGGTTCACATCGGGGCTGGACTCAACTGCCAAGACAGTGGTTACCCGTGGACACCAGAGCTCATATAGACTATAATCCATACAGGACTTTTCTCGCCTCCGATTTCTGGTGGACACTCTTGCACAAATGTGAACATAGCCTCATAAAAGAAAATTTACCTTTAGTTATGAAGCTTACTGTATTGTATTAAACTTCATTTCTGGTATTAGGTTAAAGGGGTTTCATATTTATGACCTATCCTTAAATCATCAATATCAAATTGGGGACGGGGGGAATTTTGGGTGTCAGATCAGTTTGAAAACAGTGGACTCCCAGAGAATCCCATTATAGTCCATGTGTAACCACTACATTAGCAGTCTGAGTCTACGTCGTACAGGTCCCGCTGCGGACCCGAATGACAGAGAGCAACTTTGCTAGTGTGAACCTAGCGTAAGCCCGATGTGAATGGGACTCAGCTGCAATGCCAAGTATAATCGCTTTACAATGTATAGTGCTTGATATCGAATGAGGTTACAGAAGTCATGTGAGCACTTGGGTCTCTTGAAATAGTTAATCTTTGAGGCGGCCGGGCAGTGGACATCCGCATATCGGAAACTGAAGACCTATCCAAAGGTCATCAACATCAAAGTGCTGGAAAATTCATTTAATAACTGGTTAATCCCTATAAAAATGAAAGGTTATACAACGTTTCATTATACCTTAGCTTGCAATTCCTCACCATCTTAAAGATTTATTTGCTTTAGGCAAATGAGAACAGTCAAGTTACATGCTAATATTTATTGCTTGGCTATTTTCAGAAATCCGGTAGTTGTGGCACACACGTGTGACCACCTCTATAACCGCAGCAGTCATAAGACAGGATTTGGGGAACTCCCCTAAGTAATATAGAAGATAAAATGGAATATGTAACGGACATATTCTGTGGCTAGGTCATAGATATCCAACATGAGAATACCTCTTTAGGCTTTAGTTAAATAAAGAAAAGAAAAACGGAAAAGGTCTTAAAGGGATTCTGTCATTGGAAAACCATTTTCCACAACCACCACGTCGGAGTAGCTTTTACAAAGGCTATTCTTCTCCTACCTTTCTTTTTCTGCTCTGTGCTGCCATTTCTGAGAATTTTCTGTTTTCTTCTTTATGTAAATGAGTCTTCAGGAAGCACAAGGGGCGTCCCCTGTACTCAAAGAAGACACTGTTCTGAAGATCCAGCGCCGCCTCTCTCTTCTTCTGCAGACACCTCTCCGAAGCGTCATCAGACGTCGAGTCTCTGTTTGGGATCCAAATTCCGTGCAAGCTCAGTTGGCTCTGCCATGTTGTGTTGGGCAGAGCCAACTGCATGTCTGTTCGGCCATTTTCCTGTGGCCTGTTAAACGAGTGTCCGCTCGACCATAGGAAAATGGCAGAATAAGTGAGAGGCGGTGCTGTATCTTCAGAAGAGCGTTTTCTTTGAGCACAAGAGACGCCCCCTGTGCTTTCTGGAGACTCATTTGGATAAAGAAGAAAACCGAAAATTCTCAGAAACGGTGGCGCGGATCAGAAAAAGAAAGGTAGGAGAAGAATAGCCTTTTGAAAAACTATTCTGGCATGGTACTTGTGGGAAATGTGTTTCCAATGATAGAATCCCTATAATATGTTATGACGAATCATACCATAAGGCATTTCATAACATGGTTTAGTATGTCTATTGAGTTTAGCCTATTATCCTGCAGTGCTGATCCAAAGGAAGAGAGAGAGGAATACCCCAATAATGCCAGGTGCCATGTGTCAAGTACCAGCAGGAAATAATCATTCTTTCAAAAGCCACAGTAGTGTTTGTTTCATATTCCTCATACTATAACATTATTTCACTCTTGGTCATTGTAACTTGCAACCATGGCTATGTATAAAGGTTATAAAACCACCAAAATGTTAACCAACAATAAGCAATGCACTGCAGATTGGCATAGTCTATGGCATTGTAAGGTCAATACGGATAGGATAGGGCGGTAATAAATCGAAAGGATGTTACACAGTTAAAGGGGTTGGCAAGGACAAATTATGGAGGGGCCTGGGATCACTGGAGAGGGGCTGGTGATGCATGTGGCCACTGATTGGTCTGATCGGTGAAATGGGGCACAGGGCTTTTGGGGACTGTGTACGACTGAACGGACTACGGTGGCAATGGAGTCTCAGGGACAGGCGAGTAGATTTTGGGTTTTTTTTATTGTATTGTTACACTTGCCCCAGACACCATTGTCATTTGTCTAATTGCTGAACAACCCCTTTAAGACAGAACAACCCTCTGTGTAAACACTGTAAAATTTCTGCACCGCAAAATGTAAAATATCAATATAATGTCCAAAACCACCTACGTTCACCCTGCAAGCAGGCAGGCACATAAGTATTGATTATGATCCAGAAATATACATTACATACAAAAAGGAGCAAAAAAAAAAAAAAATTTGTACATTGCACAGCGCAGAACACACTGTGATGTATCTCTGACCAATGTCATATGAATGAAGAAGAAGGTTGAACAGTTTTCTGCTCCCCATAGTTTCACTGTCATCTCGAACACCCCACGCACTGCTGGCAGCGATCTCATTACAGTCAGCTAAGGTGGGAGTCAGCCACTAGATAGATATAATGGCAGCTATCCATGGCTCAATAGCTGTGCATTATTAATGGTTCTAGATTATTAATCCTCAGGATCCTAATCTTTTTAACTCGTTTTTTACCAAACACAAAAGGAACATGCATTGGGGATAGAAGTAGAGTCTAAAGCACAACCAAAAATGATATAATAGAAATCAAAAGGTTTATTTTATTTTTTTACTATTTCTTATGAAACATACATCTCCATAACTACATCAGGTCAAGTTACAAAACTCTTTGCATAAACTTAAAGAGGTTGGCCACTTTCACACCGATATTGACAAACAAATGTACAATAAAAAGATATACAATTTTCCAATATACTTTTCTGTATCAATTGCCCCAGGTTTTCTAGATCTCATCTTGCTGTCATTCATTCTGTTACTTCTAGAGGATAAAACTCTGACCATGGTCATGTGATTTACGGTCCATGGTCATGTGATGTGCACAGCTGATTACCAGGCAGGCGTCTGATTATTCTGTGACTGTAACAAGCGGCACCTGTGTGCTCATCACATGACCATGGACTGTAAATCACATGACCATGGTCAGAGTTTTATCCACTAGAAGTAACAGAATGAATGACAGCAAGCCGAGATCTAGAAAACTGTGAGGAACTGATACATAAAGTATATTGGAAAATTGTATATCTTTTTATTGTACATTTGTTTGTCAATATTGGTCTGAAAGTGGCCAACCCCTTTAAACAGATTGTTCCACCATAACAAACATCACCTGTCCATAGAGGCATAACTTGAAGCTCCTTGACCTCAATGTAATCTGTGCCATCTACAATACTGGTGTCTTATGTTCCAGAGAGACCTTTTGGGCCCCCACAGGCTAGAGGGCCCAGTAGCAATTATTATCTTTGAACCTCTCATAGCTACAGCCTTACTTATTCTATTGGAGGGAACCCCAGTGATCAAACTTAACCTATGCTGTGGACTTAACAACTTTAAAAGGAGAATCCCATCAAACGATGTTAGGTTCCGTAGGTATATATCACATTCTATGCCATTCACCACGGACTTGAATGGCCTTTAGTTTAGAAAGTAGTGCCAGAGATTTCCTGTAATGGATCTGTGAGTGTTTAGCTACATTCACACAATAGATCCCTTTTTACACTACCAAGGGTAATCCAATTTCACAGATCCTTCATATACATGAGTCTGCTGAGGGATCCGTGAACTCAGCCTGAGAAATTGCACATTTTACTTTTCTTGGATCATTCACATGGACCATTAAAACAACAGCCGTGCAAATAGATCCATTAAATTCTATGAGGCTGTGTGTGTAAGGGTAAGGTAATGGCTAGCACACAGCCGATGAATACAATCATGTGAATGAGCCTTTACTTGATTAATTTTGCTGGCAATCGGTGGAGGTCTGACCTCATGGACTCCCCTTGTAATCTTCAAGGCCAGCCACTGGGAAGATTCACCACCATTCCTCAGTAAGGCTAGGCTTACACTCGTGCTGTGCTCTCAGTCGTTCGTATCCACCGTGGGACCCAAATGATGGAGAGCCCCCTGCTAAAGAAGCAGTTACCTGTGGTCCCCATAGATTGTAATAGGATCAGACAATTTCAGTATAAAACTGGCATAGAGAAAAGACCATTGCAGAACTTTCCTCTCCGCTGATTTTCACGATTGAAGCCTAAGAAACAAGCGGTTCAGACTTCGAATGAACTCCAAGAAGCGTAGTAATTTAGCTAGTTGGTTTGTTTCCAAACTGATAAAATAGTTTGTATTAATAAGCCTGCGACTGTTCACTCACTGTGGCTTACTATTTTATAGTTACATGATAAGTTTCCTGGTTATTTATTTAGTTCAACTCGTAAGGGGGGCTACATTACATAACATTCAAGCAAGTCCTTTTATACACTTAGTGTTTGTTACTTTCCTTCAGTAAAGCATTAAAGTAGGCTACTCCACAGCTTTGCTTCATTCAGTCCATTGCGACGTGTATAAAATCCAGCATTTAGCCTCAAAGTTGCTTTTAAAAACATTTGTGAAAGAATGGCTAGTTCTAAAGAGCTCACTAAATTCCAGAGTGCTGTAAGTCAGTTTGTGAAATGTCTTCCTTTATAGATAATCCACCATCAACTGCGAGTGATATTATAGTGAAGTGGATGCATTTAGGAACCACAGCAAGTCAGAACCAAAGTGCAGACAGACTAAAAGTTACAGAAATGTCAGATGCTGAGGCATATAGTGCATAAAAGTTTCCAACACTCTACTAACTCAGTAACGGCAGCGCCCCAAACCTCCTCTGGCATTAACTTCAGCACAAAAACTGTGCGCCAGAAGCATCACTGCAATAGTTTTCATGGCCTAGCAGCTGCATGCAAGACTTACATCACCAAGTACAACAAGTGTCAGATGGAGTTATGTGAAGCACGTCACTACTGGATTCTGCAGCAGTGAAAACATGGAGTGAGAAATGACGCTTCAGACTGTAGAAGTGCGTGTAAATGTGAAAAGGTCCGTGGCTGTTTTGTGATCAATAATGCCTACCTTTACCTGTACTTCTTGAATAAAGATCGGGATACAAGCAAGTGTGCTGTCCTCTTTCTTTTTTCATTTGGATGTAGCTATACATGTTGGGAGTGAGCCCCCGTTCTGAGTGGTGGTCTGCATGATCTAGAAAGCTACCATTATTTTTTTGTTATTATACATGTGAAACCTGCAGAACGGAGCAGTGCCAGCTATTTCTTTATTGCCTTTACAGTTCATGCTTCTCTATCTGACAGTCTGATGGACAAGTGTGGATTTGGAGGATGCCAAAACGTTATGTGCTTTAGGCTACGCTCACATCTGTGTCAGTTTCTCTGTTTGGAGACTCCGTTGCAGTGACAGCCTACATTGCAAGAGGAAAAAATACAAGCCTTTTTTATCCCGCGATTTCAATTACAACGACATTGGACCTAACCCATTATAGCCAATGAGGTCCGTCAGCTTCTATATGTGTCCATTATTCTGGTCCTCAGATGGGGAAGGACAATGGACACCCTTGTGTTCCTCAATTTTTGTTGTGGTATAGTTATATTGGTTTTTGGGATTACCCATTTATTATTGACTAGCTGGTACCCGCAACTTCGTCTGCGGTGATTGTAGAAGTGTGTAAATACAGGCGCGGGTAAGGTTTTCGTACTGTGTATAAGGTATGGGATATGAAATGTAACTTTGTATCTTGTTTTTGCTCTAATTCAGAGAATACATGAGACTTTTGTGTTGAAGCTAATTTGTATTTGAGCTGCTATACGGTGTTGTGAGAAACTGTACATAGTGTCTTTGGGACAGAGGTGTTTGAAGTTAAGATACCTCGATATATGACATTGTATGATTTGGTATTTTCTGCCAGTAGTGTGTTGACATTTTTTTGTTTGTAAAAGTTGCCATATTCTGACAGCAGTCACTTTTTTATTTGTCTGTGTCGGGGGATGTGTTTCTTTGAGGGGCCGGGTGTAGTTTTTAGTTGTTGCATTTTCGGGAAATGCTATTGGTTTGATCACTTTTGATTGATATTTTTATGATAATGAAAATAGTGAAAAAATAGTGGTTTTGGACTTTTCAGTATGTTTGCCGCTACGGTGTTAAGCATCCAGGCAAAATATTTGTATATCTTTGTAGAGCGGGCGATTTCGGACACAGGGATACTTAACATGTATGTGTTTCACAGTATTTAACTACTTTTATATGTGTTCTAGGGAAAGGGGGGTGATTTGAATTTGTAATACTTTTTATTCTTCATTTTATTTTTTTTCCCTTTTTTTTGTTTTTGTATTTATTAGACCACCTAGGGGTATTGACATGGGTGGGCGGTGTCGCGGATTGTCAGAGCGATGGGGGTCGGCAAACATGGCTGCTCCAGAGCGTTAAAGAGAGCCTCCTGGAGTATCATTAAGGTGAGGGGCAAAGTGGTAAAGTATATGTGAATGTGATTGTGTGGGGTTAGGGGCGAGGCTGTAGAGGGTAATATGAATTTTGGGACTTGCTATGGTCCAAAGTGTGTGAGATTGTAGAGATGGTGGTGTGAGTTTGGGTTTTGTGGGGGTCCTGGCACAAACGTATGTGCGCTATTGTGACGAAAAGTAGCCTATTGCGCAATCGGGTGTATTAACTATGTTTGTGGAAACTTTCAGCCAAATCGGTCGAGCGGGTTTTGCGTGATTGAGGAACAAACATCCAAACACACAAACTTTCACATTATATTAATAGGATGGATAAATTTTGTTGGTTGTGCAAAAGTGAATGTAGCCTTACTGCATTACTGTAAAGTTTGATGGAGGAGAGATAATGCTATGGGGTTGTTTTACAGGAGATGGTCTAGACCACTTTGTTCCAGAATTGAATTCTGAATGCTTCAGCATACTGGGACATTTTGGTCAATTGTAGGTCTCCGACTTTGGGAGAAGATTTTAGTAAGATCATTTTCTGTTCCAACATACCTGTGTCCCAGTGTACAAAGTAGCTTCCATAAAGGCATGTTGTAGAAGAACTAATCCGAATGGGTCAGAATTCTGAAACATTTGCTTTAAGAAAAGGACATGCCTTGTCCCATATCTATTAGGGCGGGTTCACACTTGCGCCCGTGCGTGCTTTAGGCAATCCAGCTGGGTTTCCGTCTTCTGCCCCGAGAAACTGAACAGGGGACGGAAACCCAGCAGTCAGTTTTCAAACCCATTCAAGTGAATGGGTTTGAAAAGTGAGTGCCCGTAAGAGTTTTGTAGCTGTCCACGGCGAAACAGTTTTCTTTTAACCGGACACAAAGTCCTGCATGTCTGACTTTGTCTCCGGGTAAACAGAAAAAACAGCCGCAGACAGCTACAAAATGCTCACGGGCACTCACTTTTCAAACCCATTTACTTGAATGGGTTTGAAAACTGACTACCGGGTTTTCTTCCCCTGTCCAGTTTCTCGGGGCAGAAGACGGAAACCCAGCTGGATTGCCTAAAGCACGCACGGGCGCAGGTGTGAACCCGCCCTTATGCGTTTTAGGCTGAGGCCACCTGTTGTAGAAAAGCAGCTTTTTCTGTTGCACATTTTGCTAGGTTTTTTTGAGCCGAAGCCAGGAGTAGATTTAACAGAAGGGAAAAGCGCAAGTAATTCCTTTATATTTCCTATCCTTTTCAAGCCACACTTGACTGTAGCTAAAAAAAACAAAAAAAACACAGGGGTGGGTGACTTGAGGGAGGGTTTTAGCCAGTAAGTACTGTAAAAGGTTTATCAAGAAATACCATATTTATTAGCCAGCAGCCACTGTAATAAACTGAACACATCATTAGACTGTCTGGTCCTTGTTTACACTGCCTAAATATTAGACAGTATTAGCAGATCTGCCCCAGTGTGTCCAGGCCCCGACTGTCACTCCTACTGAAAGGTGAGACGATCAGTGAGAGTGGGAAGCTGAATTGTAACACCATTATAACTATACCACATGTCACTCATAAAAGTTTAAGCTGTAAGTGCCCCTTTAATACCTGTACAGCCACAACAAAGAGTACATCAGGCTTCTGAATTATGGGAGGTGCAGCACAGGGATGAAAGGGATGTTAAAAGTTTGTCAGACAAGTCGGTGCAATGATGGTTTCCTCGGACGCTTCTCTGTAATTACAGCTTGGTGTAGATTCGGCTTCGCTAATCAGGTCTTCTCCTCACACTTTCCAGAAGAATTTTCTATTCAGATGTTTCGACACTGTGGTGAATTATCTCCACACTCAACCTTGAGATGACCAGTATTAGACACTGCGCTCTCGCTGCTAAGCAACCGGTACCCTTGAAAGCCTTCCAGTTTGATAAAGTTGATGCTGTCCTACAGGGAAGCCAGCCAAAGTGCACGTCTACAGTAAGGGATTGCACGGACCCCAGGTTTGCATTTTTAATAGATTGAGAGTTAAATGTAAAAAGACCCTTTACAGCAGATGTAGATGAATGCTGTATTGGGGTATGCTGGATTTATGGAAAAAATCTTATTCCACAGTAACACAGGACTACACAAGACCTTGGGGGAATGAACTACATGCAGTCTAAAATCTTGTAATTTCCTTCACAATTAAATGGAGTCCCTGACACTGACCTTTAGGGGGCACTGTTTGTTTGCCTCAGGGGAGGCTGTATTTCCTTGACTCAATCTAGGTGCATTCAATGACCTGCAGCACACAGGGAAAGACAGGGAAACATCTGTAACCTAGATTTACTAGTATTACAGATGAGGCTGACAGCTCTTTATAGCAAAGAGTCTAGGGGTCTCTTTTATGGAGACTGTTGAAATACCCACAACACACTTATGGCAGGTCCCATTGTCCATGAGAAAAATCTGAATAATGCTCAAACAGTACACAACTTTCTGAGGAGGCTGCTGTGAGTAGGAGCGGGGTTTCGGTAAGTGAGGCCGCAGCCTATGAACCCCAAAAACATTGGCCCAGAAGAGGCGAAAGAACATAAAAAACACTGTTACTTACCTCTCTTGGGGCTTCGGGCCTGTGTGGTGAAGTCCAGGGGTCACGTGGGCCGGGCCTGCATCATTATGCATTGCAACGCAAGCCTGGCTCACGTGAGGTCTATGCCAACATTGAAGATGGCTGAAATCAGCAGGGGGCGTGCCGGAGCCCAGGATAAAAAAGTAACAGTGTTTTTTATGATTGTATGCTCCCCTGGGTCTCCGATCATTATACTCCGGGGTCGGAAAAGACCCCAAAGTATAATAATTTTTCATGGATTGTCTACAATGGGGCATAATACTGTATGAAGGGGCCACTGTGGGCATAATAGTGAGTGCAGGGGCCACTATGGGGCATAGTAGTGAGTGCATGGGCCACTTTGGAGCATAATAGTGTATGCAGGGGCCCACTATGGGGCGTAACAGTGTATGCAGGGGCCCACTATGGGGCATAATAGTGTGCATAGGGGCCACTATGTAGCATAATAGTATGTGCAGGAATGCGGTTTGTGCGGGGGTCGGTCAGTGTCAGAGGTGAAGGGGCCCATGTGAAATGTTTACCTTCAGGCCCAGCCATTCCTAGATATTCCACTAGAGGAAATGTCAGATTACCCATATAATACTGTACATGGATGGACTGTGATGGGACTAAGAAATGAGCTTCTTGTCAGAGTGTCTATGCTTTGGCTCAAAAAGTTGATCCCTCAATGATATTCATATACCTTAATAAGGCACACAAAAAAAGGGTCAACATCCTGTGTAGTGTGGCTGCAGCCTGTAGTGAAGAACACAATGATTCATGGCCCCGTCTATTACTGAACATGCTGGACGCGACCATGATGTTTGAGTTGTGCTGTACCTTACTTGTACTTGGTAATGTGTCGCCACTCATGAAAACAGCTCTACAAACTCTACAACTCATGCCCTCTACCAATATACAATTGTTCATTATGGCTTTTTAACATTCAGAAACAAACAGAACATTCTCAATCCATAAACTAGTGATGCAGAATGATGGAATACCGGCTAAACAAAGCATAACGAGACTTTATAGCTATTTCATGTCTTTGTTAAATGCTTCCTATTTGACCATTCAAAGGCAAATTGCTATACTTGGTTGCTTAGGACCTGAATCCCCGAGGAACCACATGCCCTCGAAACACTTAAAAGGTAACTCCACACTTCTTAGAAATTTTTTGCTATAAGTCTCAAGCAAAATCTGTGACACACTTGTGTATTCTGCGGTAGAAATCAGACATACTACAGATTTGAAACCTGCATGTCGATCTACACACCGATTCTTCTCTGCGGCACGTTGGTGAAATGTTTCAAAAACTTTTCTGCTACTGTAATGTGGTGCAGACTTTCAGTGTGAACATAACCTTACAGTATTTGCAGGACATATGAATGCCTTTGTCATCTGACGTATACGATTAGGTTTTCAAGGGAGACTTAAACATTCCAATAGGAAAATCCTACACTTAACATCTACGAAAAGTGACGGCCAATGATTAATTTAATACATGTCATTTATTGATGGACAAGGACAGTGTATCTGTCTAAGATGGGTAATGATGGGTTGATATTTGGATGATACATTACAGCTGCATTCTTTGTCGTGTGTGGTTATCTGCTGGGTCAGCATCACTTTTAATAGGCACATATTGAGTAAGATGGATGCAGCCACCTACAACTGCAGCTTCATAAATCTTCTACCAGGACCCAAAGCAGTTTTATGATTAGGAGCTGTAAAAGATTGTTGTCCATGCTTAGGCATAGTTTGGGCAATGTCACAGCTTTACCAAATATTTTAAGTGTAAAAGTGAATTAAAGCACTAGCACAGAATGCAAAAGATTTGCACAAACAATCCCTAAGTGATTCAGCTAGCAGGAAACAGATTGCAAGTGCAAGTTATTGTATATATGTGCCGGCTTTGTCATAAAGTGAGCAGTGTAGAGAGATGATATTTTTGTTGTGTATAAGTAACAGAATGGTCTGATGTGTAGCCTATTAGGCAGTAATGGCGAACCTATGGCACGGGTGCCAGACGTAGCACTCAGAGCCCTCTCTTTGGGCACCCATCTGTGGAGCAGATTATACTGTGTGGGGGCCACTGTGGATCAGATTATATTGTGTGGGGCCACTGTGAAGGGTGGAGGTTGTTTATATAACTGAAAGCTTGGTAAAAAGCCGCATTCACACAACCGTATTTTGTGGGTCCATAATTGCTGCAATTGTGGATCCGCAAAGCATTAAGGTTAAATTGCCGTGTTGGCACTTTGTGACAAATTAGTGAGTTTTGGGTTGCAGTTTTGACACTCTGTCTCCAAAAGGTTCACCATCACTGCTATAAGGGGTTGCCCGGGTTCTATAAAATAAATTCATAACGCCAGCTGGAAACAGCCTACACTAAAAAAAAAAAAAGAATCATTACTCACCTGTCCATTCCCCTGCTGATTCAGCGCCAAATCTCAGACAGTCCTTCTGGTCTTTGTTTACATGCAGATGGCATGTGACCGCTGCAGTCAATCAATGGTTGCACTGGTCACGCGTCCTATTCCTGGCATCATGGCTCTTGTCACTGAGCTATAACAACAGTAATGCAATGCCATCTAAACTCATCACACCATGTCTTTAGAGACTTCACATTGAGCTCAAGGGCACAGCCTCTAGCAAAAAGAAGCATATAATTGTCTGAAATATTCTTTTATGCTGTAGTATTATCCTTATCCATAATTGGAAAAAAAAGAAAGCAAAAATACGATCCCATATTTTCCCTCCTTTACCTACTTGTAGTAGGAGCCATTCTCTCAGCTATTCCACCAAACCCAGATTCTAGGAGACTGGCAGATATGAAATGACATTTGTACTGTAACAGAGACTAGTGGCGAAGTGCTTACACCATGAAGTCTACAGTGCACAGGGTATCCATAGGCTTCTCTGCATGGAGCTCCGGACACACAGTTCTTGTGTGCATGTAATTTCCAGGGGGAACAGAGGACTCTATAATGAGTGATTCTACAGATTATAGGCCATTTTTACTGCCGCAGGCTTCAGCATTCAGCAGTTTGCGTGGCCTACCAATTGGTTGCTGTACTGTTCACTTCGCAATAACAGCATGAATGGGGGAGATATAGTGGAGGAGAAATTTTCCAAACTGACTTTGCAAAAAGTGGTATCCCTTGGGCACATTAATATGGCGCAGTTGGGCACATTAATATGGCGCAGTTGGGCACAGCTAAAGTTACATCAAAATCAGACAATGGAGTCAGTCAACCAAGCCGCAAACTCAAGACTCCTCAATTTTTACAGCCCACTTCCTACTCCTTTTCTGACTCCTTCAAAAAATGGCTGACAGCCATGACCAGTCAGAAGCAATAAACATCTTTTTCATTCATTAAAAAGTCAGTGATTGGATTCCTATGAAAATAAATATGTAACAAGCCACATATTAAATTGTGTTATATGAATAATTGTATAATCTGATAATAAAAATAATTTTATTTTGAAGCCAGAGTCAGAAACTTTTTTTTTTTTCCCCAGTTCTATCCAACTTCTACTCTGACTCCACAGTCCTGATCAAATCTGCACTGGAATAAACTGCATGCAGTTTTGATGAATTTTTATTTTTGCAGGTGAAATAGTAATATTCAACATTTACCCATAAATTTAAAAAAAATAAATAAATACCGAAACTGTATGCATGTTTTAACTGTATTGTATGAATCCACCAGTAGGCAGTGACAAATTTCAAGTAACTAAGTTCTTCTATACCACCCCAACTACTACTACTACTACTACTACTACTACTACCACCACAACCAATACCACAAGTGTCAATAGAAATTATATTACCAGAGGCGCTAGACAATGTAATTATGGGTATTAGAATTCATGGTTGGTTGTTTGTTTGTTCTTTAGAGAGGACTTTTCACCACTTAGGGCACATGCGGTTTTATTTATCGCTAGAAAGCTGACAGCTTTCTGTGCTCCGGGTGAAGAGCTATCGGTGCCGGTACTATAGCTCTCCACCATCAGAAGGGAGTTTCTGACAATCACTGTACTGTACTGTATTGCGAGAGCGGGGAGGAAAGCCTCCCTCCCCTCCTGATAGTACTCATCCATAGACAAGTCATGGGCAGGCGTTACTCACTGCTCTCACAGTACAGCGCTATAGGCGCTGCTGTGAGAAAGGGCGTTCCATCCTGTAGTGTGTTTTTCCACTTTAATTTCGGGGGGGACTCCAAATCCAGGCCTCCATTGGTTAATAAATTTGATTTCCATTGATGATTTTTGTGCAATTTTGTTGTCATCACATTCAACTTTGTACAGAGCAAAGTATTCAATGAGAATATTTCATTCATTCAGATCCAGGATGTGTTATTTGAGTGGTCCCTTTATTTTTTTGAGCAGTGGATAGAGATTGGGGATGGGAGTTAGTTTATATATAATCGATTTTGTTTATGGATGAAATATTTGGACCGGTCTATTGTATTTCTATGATGAATTATCGGATATCCATTTGTACCAGACTGTCTTTTGTGTTTAGAATTTGTCTTACAACTTGATATATTGTTGGATTGATTAATAAAGATTCTGTTATTTACAGTTCATTTGATTATTGTGCTTTGGGGAATGATTATTGATCACTGAGTATTACTTATTTGTGGCTTCCTAATTTTTGTGGTGAAAAATATTTTTGTATATAATGAGACTTATCTTTTTTTTATTGCTGATCAATAGAGAACAGATGTCTGGTGCTTGATTTTATACCCCTGGCTTATCTTTCATATAGAACTGAAAAAATATATAAGGGTAGGGGTAGACATACTTTTTGGCAATATGATGTATACCATTACCTACACGTTTTGCATTTACAGCAGCACTATGTTTTGATTTACTGTAGGTGTCAGAAAGTCAAGCATTGCCCCTGATGCCAACCATGTCCATCCTGGGGCTAGTTCTATTTATAGCTTCAAACATCAGGACTGAAGACAGAAAAGTATTTATGGCTACATGATCATATTTCAGGAAGAGCAGACATGATCTCCAAGCAAATGCAATTATTAGTATGCAAATCAATGTAGGCACACATATGTTATAGTCACTGCTTAAAGGGGTCACAGGGAAAATCTGGTACTGAGGACATTATTAAGGATATACAGTATAACACACTGTGCTTGTCAAGGTGTTACAAAACAGCAACAACTTAATCTGGTAACTTTTCTAATGCAGGCGTACTGGCTATCAGGACCCCGGTATGCGATTACACTGTTGTTGGTTGTAGTCATGATTCTTAAGACAGTGCATCTGGATTACAGGTACAAAGGTCCTGCAGCAGTAAGTGGTTCTGTGTCCCTGTGCTATGTCCGATACAAGCCCATTCAAGTAAATGACGTAGAGTTGCAACTGTGCCACAAAACCAAACCCTGCTACAATCCCCCTGATGTCCACATCAATACAACTATTATGCCCACATGATCACTAAAACCGACAAGTACTTTCGGTTAAGGAATGAACAATTAAAACTTTCAAAAATAAAAGAGTTAATAATTTATTTTTGTCATTTGCAAAATGCAAAGTGAATAAAGAGAAGAGAATTCTAAATCACATCAATATTTGATGTGACATTTGCCCTTTGCCTTCAAAACTGTGTAAGTTCTTCTCTGCTTACTTACAGACAGTTTTTGAAGAAACTCAGCAGGGAGGTTGTTACGAACATCTTGTGTAGATGTAGGCTTGCTCAAATCCTTCTGCTTCTTCATATAATCCCAGACAGACTGGATGATGTTGAGATAAGGGCTCTGTGGGGGCCATACCATCACTTCCAGGACTCCTCCTCCAAAGGCAGTCACCCCAATATCGATTTAATTTATTTTTTTTGTTCATTCATTTTGCATTTTGTTAATTGACAAAAATAAAACTATTAACACTTGATTTGACACTTTTGATTTAACACTTGAGCATTCTCACTTTGCAGCATTTGTCAAGCCTAAAACTTTTACACTCTACAGTATATGAACATTATAGCAAGAGGAGAGGTTTAAATAGCTAATTTTCATGCATATAAGCTTTATAATGCCAATCTATACTTACAGATGACTGACAACTTAAAAGGTTTGTCCAGTTTCAACAAATAAATGTTATTGTTTGTATAATGAAACGTTCTACAATTTTCCAGTATACTTCCTGTATCAATTCCTCCTGGTTTTCTAGATCTCTGCTTGTTGTCATTCTGTTACTTCTAGTAGATAAAAATCAGTCCATGGTCATGTGATTAACACACAGGTGCACAGCTCGTAACCAGATAAATGTCTGATTACTGTGCTGTGCGCCTGTGTCCATCACATAACCAAGGACTGTACATCACATGACCATGGACTGTACATCACATGACCATGGACTGATTTTTATCCACTAGGTGTTAACAAAATTAATAACAGCAAGCAAATATCTAGAAAACCAGGAGAAATTGATACAGAACATATATTGGAAAATTGTAGAACATTTCATGAACAACCAATAACATTTGTCTAGCAACATTTATCTGAAACTGGACAACCCTGTGAAAAGGTCTTTTCACAGGGTTGATCTTGCAGTCCAAACTGCAGACAGTGTTATAGAGCAGGAGGAGCTGAGCAAATTGATAAAAAAATGTTGTGGGAAAAAATTCAGTACCACATTTATCAGTTGAAATTCCTTCTTTGCCAATGTCAAGGAGGAGGTCCTATCAGTGGCTGACAGCTATGTCTGTACGATATGTCACATTGCATTCTTCATGTGACAGGTTCCCTTTAAGACTGATTACTTTAGTGGATGTCTAATTTTTAGCATCCCTATCAATCTGCAGAAGGCTCATGTTCACTGCGTGTGGAGCTGTGCTTATTCTGAGGAACAGCGACACCTTCAATCAGCTGATCGGTGGGGATGCTGGGAGCCGGAATATCACTAAGTAAAAGATTGCATTAGTGCACAGTGATATGATGAAATCCTATAATTGTGATGGATATTTTATGGTTTTGATTCCAATCAAAAACGCAGGTCAAATACTGCACACATAAAATATATGATATAGTAATCTATATATGCTATAGAGCTAGACATCTGCACATTACACTTACCAGAATGCAGGAATGGAAGTCTAAGTGCATATTAGCTACTGTCTGATACTTTCCCTTTAAATAAGCTGAGACTATAGCTTTTCAGAAGCTTACAAATACATTTGAATTACTAATTTTTTTATTTTCAGTTCATTAGGTGACCTCCAATATTCATTGAATTTATAGTAAACTGGACATCAAACTTTTTTCTACTTTATCATTGAATTACACTTACTGAAGCTTTTATGACATCCCATTCTAAATTCATAGGCGTTCATAGTTGGCCCCACATTTCAGCTAAAACAACTTCCACTTTTCTGAGAAGGTTTTCTACAAGATTTTGGAGCTTATCAGTGAGAATCTTTACCTATTCATCCAAAAGAGTATCGGTGATGGCTCAAAGTCTGTTTTTGACCGAGGCCCCACGTGACGTAATTGCCGCAGTTTGCTCACGGCGGAAATACTACAGAAGAAACCATGCAGTTTTACAATCACAGGATGGGATTCTAGCGAAAATTCTGTGGTAAAATATGCACAGCGGACATCACAGCATGGCAGTTATACCTACAGAAACATCAACAGTTTCCCCATAGGTATAAATGAAGCAGAAAGTCCACAAAGGAAACCTCTGCAAACTTTCTGTGCAAAGTGCTGTGGGAAGAACCACAATGCATTGCGGCCACAATTAGTCCCGCAGCATTTTTTTGTTGCAGGATGCCTCGTGGGGCCTTAGCCTTCAATGGGTTTGAGGGCAGGCCTCTCTGTGGCCCAGTCAAGATCATTTACAGCAAACTCCCCCAACCATGCCTTTGTGGACCTTGTTTAGTACACTATGGCACAAACTGTTAGCACAAAGCTGAAATCATACAATTTTCCAAAGTGTTTTGGCATGCTGAAGAATTAAGATTTCCTTTCACTAGAACTAAGGGGCCTAGGCCAAATCCTCTAATCCGATCCATAGAATTTCCCCCCTTCACCAAAGATTAAAGCTGGCGCAATAGTGAGGCGGATAACGTTCTCCAGGCATTTGCGATATCCAGACTCGTCCATCAGATGGCTAGATAGAGAAGGGTGATTCGTGAGTCCACAGAACTTGTTTGTACTGCTCCAGAGTCCAGCGTCACCGTCCTTCACACCACTCCATCAACGCTTGGCACTGCACTTGGTAGTGTTGCATTCAGCAGCCTGCTCATGAAAATCCATCCAACAAAGATCCCAGTGCATAGTTATGGTTATTGGTTTGGAGCTCTGCAGTTATTGAGTCAGTAGAGCATTTGGGACTTTTACGCGTTATACTTATCACTGAGTGAGCCCTGCAGGTTCGTGGCTAAGTTGTGGTGGTTTTGGAAAGACATCCACTTTTCAATAACACTTCTCACAGTTGATTATGGAATATCTAGGACGTAAGATATTTCACACACTGACAAGTTGAGGCAGTGACATCACAAGAGTACTCAGTGTGCTCTTTAGAACTAGCCATTCTTTCCCCAATGTTTGTATAGGCAGACTGCATAGGTAGGTGCAGGATTTTATACATTTGTGGCAATAGGACCGAATTAAACACCTGAATTCAACGATTAAACAATGCTGGGTAACAATACTTTTCTCCATATAATGTTTAGGTGTAGGCACAAAGACTGTACTGTGCCCCATTATCTTATCAGTTAAAGGGAGGTACAATACAAAAAAAACTATATGATAACCAAAGCAAATAAAACTCCTCCCAATCTCGGACAGGTTGCTCCGCAAAATTTGGACCAATATGGTCATTGGACTATACACAGTTACAAGGAATGCACGGTCACATCTGTATAAAACATCCATTTACATATTTCTAGAGGCTACAAAAACTAAAGCAGACTGAAAGTCAATGGCACATGAAGTCTCTTTACATAAAGATATGAATTACACAAAAAAAAGGTAAGTAATATATAGGTAGAGTCAGGTATACAACACTGAGTGCATACGCTCTGAATCTCTTGAAAGACTGAGTAACCAGTCTATAAATGCCTTCTAGCACTTTGGTTCTGAACATAGCCCTAGACCTCATTCACACTTTAGTATTTGACCAATACTGACATTTATTTTTTAAGCCAATATAAAAAGAATCCAGCCCACTAGCCCAAGTGTCCATAGAGCCAGAGTGCTGGTGTATTGTACAGCCATTAGGAGGCAGCATACTGGCTGTATGAAATGCTTAAGTTGCAGGACCGGATCTCTCGCTCACTCCTATGATGTAGCAGCTGCTTCCTGTCCTGTTTGCCATCACCCCTCTCACTGACACATTCTTCCCACACCAAGTCAAGTATGGAAGTGTGATCAGTCTAGAAGTGTGCTGCATGGCTACATGTGTATACAGAAGCATGCATGTATGAGAATTTCCACCAGCTATACAAGTCATCTGTAATACACAGTGATGCAGGAACTGATGAACCTTATGACTAGAGATGAGCGAACAGTGTTCTATCGAACACATGTTCGATCGGATATCAGGGTGTTCGCCATGTTCGAATCGAATCGAACACCACGTGGTAAAGTGCGCCAAAATTCGATTCCCCTCCCACCTTCCCTGGCGCCTTTTTTGCACCAATAACAGCGCAGGGGAGGTGGGACAGGAACTACGACACTGGGGGCATTGAAAAAAATTGGAAAAAGTCATTGGCTGCCGAAATCAGGTGACCTCCATTTTAGACGAATAGTGGATTTCAAATCCGGGTCATATGAGAATGTGAACTTTGTGACTATGAGACAGGGATAGCTGTACAGGCAGGGATAGCTAGGGATAACCTTTATTTAGGGGGGAATGTTATTAAAAATAACTTTTTGGGGCTCTATCGGGTGTGTAATTGTGATTTTTGTGAGATAAACTTTTTCCCATAGGGATGCATTGGCCAGCGCTGATTGGCCGAATTCCGTACTCTGGCCAATCAGTGCTGGCCAATGCATTCTATTAGCTTGATGAAGCAGAGTGTGCACAAGGGTTCAAGTGCACCCTCGGCTCTGATGTAGCAGAGCCGAGGCTGCACAAGGGTTCAAGCGCACCCTCGGCTCTGATGTAGGAGAGCCGAGGGTGCACTTGAACCCTTGTGCACCCTCAGCTCTGCTACATCAGAGCCGAGGGTGCGCTTGAACCCTTGTGCACACTCTGCTTCATCAAGCTAATAGAATGCATTGGCCAGCGCTGATTGGCCAATGTATTCTATTAGCCTGATGAAGTAGAGCTGAATGTGTGTGCTAAGCACACACATTCAGCTCTACTTCATCGGGCTAATAGAATGCATTGGCCAGCGCTGATTGGCCAGAGTACGGAACTCGACCAATCAGCGCTGGCTCTGCTGGAGGAGGCGGAGTCTAAGATCGCTCCACACCAGTCTCCATTCAGGTCCGACCTTAGACTCCGCCTCCTCCGGCAGAGCCAGCGCTGATTGGCCGAATTCCGTACTCTGGCCAATCAGCACTGGCTAATGCATTGTATTGGCTTGATGAAGCAGTGCTGAATGTGTGTGCTTAGCACACACATTCAGCTCTACTTCATCGGGCTAATAGAATGCATTGGCCAGCGCTGATTGGCCGAATTCCGTACTCTGGCCAATCAGCACTGGCTAATGCATTGTATTGGCTTGATGAAGCAGTGCTGAATGTGTGTGCTTAGCACACACATTCAGCTCTACTTCATCGGGCTAATAGAATGCATTGGCCAATCAGCGCTGGCCAATGCATTCTATTAGCGTGAACTGAGTTTGCACAGGGGTTCTAGTGCACCCTCGGCTCTGCTACATCAGATTGCTACATCTGATGTAGCAGTGCCGAGTGTGCATCAGATGTGTAGTTGAGCAAAACTGACTCAGCACTGCTAAGTCTGCATTCGCATAGGAATGCATTGGCCAGCCTTCGGCCAATCAGCGCTGGCTCTGCCGGAGGAGGCGGAGTCTAAGGTCGGACCTGAATGGAGACTGGTGTGGAGCGATCTTAGACTCCGCCTCCTCCAGCAGAGCCAGCGCTGATTGGCCGAATTCCGTACTCTGGCCAATCAGCACTGGCTAATGCATTGTATTGGCTTGATGAAGCAGTGCTGAATGTGTGTGCTTAGCACACACATTCAGCTCTACTTCATCGGGCTAATAGAATGCATTGGCCAATCAGCGCTGGCCAATGCATTCTATTAGCGTGAACTGAGTTTGCACAGGGGTTCTAGTGCACCCTCGGCTCTGCTACATCAGATTGCTACATCTGATGTAGCAGTGCCGAGTGTGCATCAGATGTGTAGTTGAGCAAAACTGACTCAGCACTGCTAAGTCTGCATTCGCATAGGAATGCATTGGCCAGCCTTCGGCCAATCAGCGCTGGCTCTGCCGGAGGAGGCGGAGTCTAAGGTCGGACCTGAATGGAGACTGGTGTGGAGCGATCTTAGACTCCGCCTCCTCCAGCAGAGCCAGCGCTGATTGGCCGAATTCCGTACTCTGGCCAATCAGCACTGGCTAATGCATTGTATTGGCTTGATGAAGCAGTGCTGAATGTGTGTGCTTAGCACACACATTCAGCTCTACTTCATCGGGCTAATAGAATGCATTGGCCAATCAGCGCTGGCCAATGCATTCTATTAGCGTGAACTGAGTTTGCACAGGGGTTCTAGTGCACCCTCGGCTCTGCTACATCAGATTGCTACATCTGATGTAGCAGTGCCGAGTGTGCATCAGATGTGTAGTTGAGCAAAACTGACTCAGCACTGCTAAGTCTGCATTCGCATAGGAATGCATTGGCCAGCCTTCGGCCAATCAGCGCTGGCTCTGCCGGAGGAGGCGGAGTCTAAGGTCGGACCTGAATGGAGACTGGTGTGGAGCTATCTTAGACTCCGCCTCCTCCAGCAGAGCCAGCGCTGATTGGTCGAGTTCCGTACTCTGGCCAATCAGCACTGGCCAATGCATTTCTATGGGGAAAAGTTAGCTTGCGAAAATCGCAAACTGACAGGGATTTCCATGAAATAAAGTGACTTTTATGCCCCCAGACATGCTTCCCCTGCTGTCCCAGTGTCATTCCAGGGTGTTGGTATCATTTCCTGGGGTGTCATAGTGGACTTGGTGACCCTCCAGACACGAATTTGGGTTTCCCCCTTAACGAGTTTATGTTCCCCATAGACTATAATGGGGTTCGAAACCCATTCGAACACTCGAACAGTGAGCGGCTGTTCGAATCGAATTTCGAACCTCGAACATTTTAGTGTTCGCTCATCTCTACTTATGACATTAGATTTGTAGTGTAGTGCAGAGTTTCCATATTGCCATTAAAACTGTCGAGCTAATGGGGCACCACGGTGGCTCAGTGGTTAGCACTGCAGCCTTGCAGCGCTGGAGTCCTGGGTTCAAATCCCGCCAGGAACAACATCTGCAAGGAGTTTGTATGTTCTCCCTGTGTTTGCGTGTATTTCCTCCCATTCTATAAAGACATACTGATAGGACGAAAAAAAAATGTAGATTGTGATCCTCTATGGGGCTCACAATCTACATTAAAAAAGAAAAAAAACTGCCAAGCTAGTCTTACTGGTTTACTAGCTAACAATGAGTTTATTTGCATCATTTCTGGGGTTATATACTCTTGTGATCTTTATGTTTGGTTTAAATCGGTTGTGCCAAGTTTATATTGTATCCCCAATCCACATGTGCATGGGTGTTCTTGCACCCCCATCTGAATGAAGCACCAGTCATGCCAGGGATGTTCTATTTAACTCCATATGACTGCCACATATAGCTGAGCGCCATACATGGCTTATCTTCAGCAGTCCCATAGAGATGAATGGAGCAACAGGACATCTGTACTGCGTCATATAGATAACCACCTCCACTCACTGCCCCTTCTCTTGATCGGTATAGGAGCCAGAGGTTGGGCTCCTAGTGATCTATAGATCATCCCTTATCCTGTGGATAGAGAACAAAGTGGAAACATAGTGCAACCCCTTCAACATCCATAGCAAAGAAGCAATCTATCAACTTCAGCTACCACAAGTCTGATCATCCAAACTAACATCACAAGTTATTACATGCATGTATAGTACATTTAGGGTCCGCACATATGATGTTTGGCTATCCTGCACAAATGTCCATTTGATTTCTCCATTTAAAATCAATATTTTGAGGTCCCTCTCAGTGTTATAGGCAGCCTCAAATCTAAAGCACCTCATAGTCATGGTCTCACTGGTAGCTCTCCTTCCCTCCTCCCCCATGACAGCATTTTCCAGCAAACGGAATAAATGTAAAATATGGCCAAATGTAATGATCACTGACAAGATAAATATTCCTAACGCAAATGAAGATTACAAAATCCCAGGTACCTTCACATGCCCCACACCAAATGTATATGTACCACATGTCCTGTAGATGAAACTGGACAGGGAATGAGGATGAACTCTCCATCATACAATAAGAGAAGAGGACAGATCTGCCTAGGACAAAACCTTTTCTGTAGCTTTGATGACAACATGAAGGACATGAAAATATCGATGTTATAAGGAAACTTGGGAGTCTCAGAGAGGTAGGAGTGTCTGGGAGGTTTTATCTCAGGGAGACTGGATGGTCTGGAAGGACAAACTAATGACAACCTTTGATGCATTGAGAACTGTAGTGAATGTGTTTAATGGATTCATGTCAGTCTACATCACTTAAAGGGGTTTTCCCATCAATATAAACATATTTAAACTTAAAGGCAGTTAAAAGTTAAACATTTTGCAAATCTAAATCATTACACCTTTTGCAGAGTTTTAAATATTTTATAAAAGCACCTTAGTCATCATGGTCTTTGGTTTAGATTGTTGCCAATGGATATGATCATGAACTTTCCATAAAAATTTCCTGCATTCAGGGCACTGTCGGCTTTCCCGATCTGTGACCCGGGAGAAGAGCTAGCGGTCCCGATACCGTAGCTCTTCACAGTCAGAAGGGCGTTTCTGACACTGTCAGGAACGTCCTTCTCCACAGCAGCACCTATCGCGTTGTACTGTGTGAGCGGGGAGGAACTCTCCCCTCCCGTTTATGGACGAGCACTGTGAGCAGAGGTTGGGAGCGCTCCTTCTTCAAAGGCGCTGCTTTGAAGAAGGACGTTCCTGACAGAGTGTCAGAAACGCCCTTCTGACTGTGAAGAGCTACGGTACCGGGATCGGTAGCTCTTCACCCGGGTCACAGATCAGGAAAGCCGACAGTGCACTGAATAGAACTGCCTTTGCCCCAAACCATGAAAGGTCCTCATTAAATACAAATGTAGCCATCGCCAACTACTTCCTGCAAATAGTACACCAGTGAACTATTGTTTTGTCTAAGTGTTATACAGCAATCAGGACATCATGATTTATCACTTGACCCTGGCTGCCAACAAGGGGAAATTGAAGTCCCCTCCTTAGAAAAGTGCAGTCATAGTCATCAGCCGATGACCGCAAGTAACTTTTGTTATATGTTCACCCCCAAGAAAACAAAAAACAAAAAACATTGGTGGCAGTGGTTAAAATGTGTCATCAGACCATGAACCAGATCTCAGAGAGAGAGGACAAAGAGAAAAAACAAACTTTCACCAGCTGAGGCCAGGTTCACATCTGTGCATTGGTTTACCTTTGGGGAGTACGCTTGGGGACCCCACGGGCGGAAACCTATTCCACATAAAAAAGCGGTTACCTAAGGAAATCTGCGGACCCCATAGACTATAATGGGATCCGTATGGTTTCTGCACGAAAAATGCGGAGAGAAAAGCGCTGCTTGCGGGACTTTTCTCTCCACATTTTTCATGCAGAGAGGGGAACGGAATGGCCCGAACGCAGATGTGAACTGGGCCTACTACTGGGAAACTACTTCACTATTTACTACTTTAGCACAGTTTTATATCGCTTGTCTCAGTGGTTAGTACGTTTGCCTTGCAGTGCTGGTGTCCTCGGTTCAAGGACAACATCTGCATGAAGTTTATATGTTCTCCCAGAGTTTGTGGGGGTTTCCTTCCTTATGGCAAAAATATACGGATAGGTAAATTGGCTTCCTGTTAAAACAACTGACCATTCTGGGTGTTGGGGGCTCAGCGCCTGTGTGGCAGCCACTAACTCCACAAAGGTCCCTTGAGTCCCCTGGTGAGAAGAAGATATTACAAATGTTTGTATTGTGTTAAACCATGCCTGATGAAGAGACCCAAGTAGTCTCAATAGCTTGTGATTTGTCGAATTTTCAGCTAACTGCTAAAAGGTATAAACTATTGAAGACTCTCAAGTTGTATCCTTTATATCTACTGTTTAATACTATACAAAGACATTTTTCCTGTTCTATATATACAATAACACATGCATTTTAGTATCACCAGCTTCTATGGGTTACTCCTGTTCACGCAGAACAGCAAAAATTTGTCTTTTAGGGACAAGAACTGATACATGACAACCCCAGGCGTGTGCACAATTTTAGTACACTGTTTAATGTTTTAAAAACATATTTAAGGAAGATATAAAAGTTTCCAAATAATACACATCCATCTAAATACATATAATTCTATACATTCTCTCTAGTGCCATCTATAGGTAGCTACCCTAAAGTCAATGATGATTAGAAAGTCATCATTAAAAAGGGTCAATAAAATGAATTTTTGAAAGAGCTCACAATGGTATTAAAAAATGAACCGAGGCATACTCGCCTCACCAATCCACCACTTCTGTTCTGACATTGCCTGCGACCTGCTGATCTTGGCTGCAGTGATGACATCCGACACAGGGGCATTATCAGTGCTGCAGGTCACCACTATGATCAGCCACATGTCCCTGTGTCAGGATATCATCATTGCTCCAGGAAGAGAAAATAAATAAAATTGGTGAGCACTGGAATGATAGCAGTGGTATATACAGAGGTGAAATCGGTCTTTTATTTCATACAATCCAGAGCCATATAAAAAAAAAAAAAAGCATTCTCTGGACCGCCCCTTTAAAGAGACTTAAAAGGAGTTTTCCCTACAAAAGACCTTTACGGAATAGCCACAGGAAATCCCATAAATGTCTGATAAGAGCAGGTCCTACCTCACACCTAAAATGACCTCTCTTCTCAGTCTCTGTGCCCCTTTCACCTAAGGTCAGGCTCTATGGAAACAGCATAGCTCTAAGCCATGATATTTCCATAACTCCCATAGAAGTGAAGGGGAGTTACGGAAACTATATAGCTCACTGTTCTAAGCAGACATGCACTGTTTCCATACAGCCCAACTCTGTTCAGCCACTGACTTAATTGCCCAGAGCAACCAGAGTGCAGCTTTCATTTTACCTGAGCTGTGTGAGAAGTGAAAGCTGAGCTTTGATTGGTTGCCATTAGCAACTAAGCCAGTTTTACTATTAGACAGTTTTTGATTATCTCCCGCATTGTCTGCACTTTTAAGAAGCGAGAACATAACACAGATATTACATGTTAAAGGGGTTTTTTGCCACAATAGTGTAAAGATTTTTCTTGCTGGCACTGTATAATGCTACCCCGGACAGGTGTTATGGCACCATATCCTGTTGTAACTCCTGATACATCATATCGTATTCTGCCTCAGACAACAATTCTCGAGTACCTTTTCTAAGGCTCGGTTCACATCTGCGCCCGGTCTCTATACAGGGATTCTGTTCCCCTCTCCACATGAAAAATGCAGAGAGAAAAGTAAGGCAAGCAGCAGTTTTCTCTCTGTATTTTTCGCCCTTTTTGGGCAGTAACCGAACGGAAACCAGGCGGACCCATTATAGTCTATGGGATATGTGGGTTTCCTAAGGTATCCACTTTTTTTATGCGGATAGGTTTCCGTTTGGGGGTCCTCAAGCGGACTCCATGAACGGAATACCGAACGCAGATGTGAATCAGGCCTTAGATGTCTTATTGTGCCATCTCTTTGTTACTCCTCCCACAGGTTTATACATAGATTGATAATTAGCTGTTACCAATACACACTGTCCAATCAGTGCTGATGGTGTTGGACTGTTGGGACACACCCCTTTGACAAGATAAAGGTCAATTTAGACATAATTGTCTAAGAGGATAACAGAACCACACAGAGATATAAGAAAAAATTATCAAGAATTATTTCATGGGGAATAAAAAATTTGGTACAATAGAGAGGTCAGAAGAGGTGACATATATACTCAAATGGGAATATAGAATGGAGGAAGGAGTGGTGGGGAAGTAGCTCTCCTACTGTAACAAATAAGTATCCTTAGGTCGTGCAGACATTGCTTGTATTAAATTAATCTTAAAGGAATTTTAGAGGACTTTATCCTTAGGATAGGGCACCAATATTTGATCAGTCTGACTGACATCTGGGACCCCTGCCAACCAGCTGCTTTCAGAGGATAAGACTTGTTCCTTGTGTCGATGACGTCACATTCATCGGTCTCATGGTACAGCAGCAGCTCTGTCCCGTTTAAGTCAATGAGTCTGAGATGCAATACTAAGCACAACCCCTGCGATATCTATGCACTGTGCTTGGTATTCACTCTGTGGCGTTATTCAGCCAGCTGATCTGTGGGGGTCCTGGGTGTCAGGCCCCCATTGATCACATATAGATGAGTTATCCAAGGGATAGGACATCAATATGTATGTCTTGGAATAGCGTTTTAATTATTGGAAACAGATCAGGAACAATACGGAGGGAGGCTAACCATCATTTTACACTAATAAACCAAAACCATGCAAATTAAACGGTGCTGCAAAGTGTTTCAGATGAGTTTTTTTTATAAATGACAATTAAAAATTGAAAGTAATGGCAATTATATTGGTCACAGGTTTTCACTACTCAATACAGAGTGTACAAACTAGCAGTGCTTGGTTACTAAATCGCTTCAGTCATTGTGAACCAAAACATAAAACCTGCCTATTAACATGACCTGGAAGGTGACTGCACCTTTTCACATGGCATCAGTATGGTAGGTAGCGCTAAAAACACTTGAAAAGATCCTGGCACATATTTTAAACAGGCTTATGGGCCACTGGGGTACATGCCAGGATTTATTTAATGTTACTGCAGATTCTGCTATTCCTTATAGAGGGGCCCAGTAATATAAAAAAAAAAACAAATAAATAAAAATGAGTGACAAGTGTCACTAAGGGGCATCTATTAAATTTATCCATAAAACCATAGAAATTTCAGATGGTCACTTAAGGCAACATTCAGATATGTGTCTGCAGGCTCCGCAGATTCAGAGCCTCTAGTGCAAAGTCTGTCTAAAAACGTGGACAAAAAAGTCCTGCAAATGTGATTTTTTTCATCTGGCATTGTTGGGAGAAAACAACTAATTCCCAATGGAGCCTAGTTTACTCAATGGGGTCCCTCGGGATCGGTTCCTGAATGTCATAGAACGGATCCGTTTTATTGATTAATCCGTTCTGTTGTTCCTCTTACAGAACAGAAAAACGGATTAAACAAGACAGATGTGAACGTATCCTCACTGTGCGAATACTTTTGGCCCAAGGCATAACAAGCTTATATAAGATGATCTACAGAACCATAGATACGATAGATGTATACTATACTACCATGCACAAACTGAACTAGTCAGATCCAAAAATTAAACAGGTAGTTTTTAAGAAACTAGATTTGAGATGACAACCAAGTATCTGACAGCAACCAGTAACATGTTTGTTGATTTCGTGCATTCTGCCAAAAACGATGAGATCTTTGCAGCCAGCTTAAAAAGTGATGTAGTCGCTGAGCTGTCAGTGAGAAGGGGCTGGTGGTCTCAGCTGGTACAACGTGCGGCTCTATTTCCATAAGTCCTCGATCTACATATCAGTCAATGAAGTGGGTGGTGGATGATAAAAGACCAGGTGACAGCCCCATTTGTCACCACTGCCTCAGCTCAATCTCCAAGTTCTCAAACTGTGTGTAAGCCGCTGTCATGTCCACAGCTAGTCCTGCCCTGCAGAGTGCAGCCACCCATGCCCTGCACCAGGCTGCCATCATCTCACTAGTTTACAGCTCCGCTACCTAAAACAGTTCCTAAAAATCTGCTCCCCAGTAATAAGAGCTAGAGTGTTAGGCAGTGCTGGGAGCCGTGCGCTGTGAGGAGGCGGCGCGGTGCCTGCAGAAGTGTGCACTTGTCTCTATATGCGCACAGCTCCAGCTGAGAAAGGCGCCTTTTTTTCATATGGAAACACGCGGATTGTGCACATTTGTACTCACGGTTTCAGGGGGTTGTGAATGACAGTCGCCATCTTGCTACAATGTAACAGAATATTGTCTGTCTCGGAGTTCTGAACGTTCGATAAGGGAGGGGGGTGAAGAGACGGACCAATCAGAGGCAGCCGTACCGGCGTCGCAGCCAATGGTAGTCGGGGGGGCGTGTCGTGGAAGGGTTGTTCTGCTAGGTATTAGAGAGCTGTCAAAGCACCAGAGGTCACTCCCTTGGGTGGCCGGACAGGGAGCAGTAGGGGAGGAGGAGGAGGGGACTCAGCATTTTACTAGCTGCTGGCGGAGTCGGCTGTGCCCAAAGTGCAAGCTTTGCCCAGAGTCAGACGGGTTAAAACTGAGTGGGCAGCGTTTGGGCACTTTACAGAAGGTGGGAACTGTCTGCTTGCATTGCACTTGCTGCCCGTCATGCACCCTGGACTCCAGCCATCTCCTCCAACAACACAGGCTGCATGTGGCTGACATTTCTTTCCGTGCCCATAGCTTTATCTTGCCTCAGCCCTCCCCCACTTCTCTCCAGTTTCCTCCGATGGGCTCTTTGGCAATGATATATGAACCCCCTCCTTCACCCCTCCACACACAGAAACACAGTCACCCTCCTCCTCCTCCCACCTCTGGCCCCTGGATTTCTCAGTGTCAGCTAATATCCTGCAGTGGCTGCTCCAGCATCAGGATGCACTAAGAGGTCACTTCATGTTGTCAGCTGCAAAACAAGGTGACTGGAGACTAGATGGCACCCTACTAAATATTAACCCTGCAGTCTCCTGCGCCTCACACATACTTTGCCTAGGAAATCACATTATTCTGACAGGTGAAACCTAGCACCACATACAGTTTTGTTTAGATGTTTCTACAGAGTACAGACTGAAGCAACACCGGCAGGAATTTGCATGGAAGGGGTCACATCTGTGTCAGGGGCTCCATTATATTGGTCATGGAACTGAAAAACACAGACCCAGATGTGAAGAAGCCCAAGAGTGCAGGTCAGACTTTGGAAAACATGATGGAAATTAGGAGATAGGGAAATATCTACAGTGAACAGCCAGAACATTAAAACAGGTGACGTGATTATATTGATAATCTAGTGACAATAACACCTGTGAAGGGTGGGATATTTAAGCAAGTAGGTGAAGTGGTTATTTCTTTAGGTAGATACCTTAGGCAAGATATGAACCTGGCATAATCTGAGCGATATGACAAGAGCCAAATTGTAACTCCAAAACTGTAGGTCTGGTGGGGTTTTGTCGTAGTGGAGAGTACCTACCAAAGTGGTCAAAGCGAAAACAACTGGGGAACTAGCAACAGAGTCACGGGCACATAAGGTTCGATGAGTGGGGGGAGCAAAGGTGCTCCGATTCCAGAGAGAGCTACTGTAGCACAAATTGATGAAAAAGATGGCTATGGCCCGGTTCACATCTGCACATGGGTTTTAAATTTAGGGAGTCCACACGGGGACGGGACCCCCCCACCCCACATAAACCTAATCGCATAAAAAGCAGTTACCTAAGGAAACCTGCGAACCCCATAGACTATAATGGGGTCTGTGTGGTTTCCACTCGGTTTCCGCAGTTCACATCTGGCCTGAGTGCAGATGTGAACTGAGCCAATGATAGAAAAGTATTAGGGCTAGTTCACACAGGGATTCCTCGTGTACACATTCTGTCGCGGCTGCCGCAACGGGATGCCGGTGCAGTGCACGGCATCCCGTCGCGGTTTTCCGCTCCGGATTAGGCCCAAATTAATGGGCCTAGTCTGGAGGGTGCTGTCGCAAGTCGGATGCCGCGGCTGAATCAGCTGCGGAATCCGCCTGCAGAAAGGGCAGCTTGCTTCTTTTTTCCGCTAGTGGGAACAAACCGTTAGCGGAAAAAAATGCTAGTGGTCTACATAGACCTCTATTGTGAGGGGGTGGCCTTTGAGGAGGAGTCTGCGCCAAAATCCACCCCCTCTTGTCCTATGTGAACTAGCCCTTAGAACGCACAGTGCTTGCTGCATTTGGAATTACACAGCCATTATCACGTCAGTGCCCCCTTTCTGATCACTGCACAAAGTGCCCACAATAGGTGCAAAAGCATCAGAAATGAACCACATAGTGGCAGAAAAAGGTGGCCTGGCTTGGTGAATCACATTTTAACATGTGGACTGCTATGTGTGTGCATTACTTACCAAGGGTAAAAGACAAGCAGTAGTGTCAGTAGGCCAGGGGCATTTACAAGGGAACAGTTATACAGTCAGGGGTGTAACCAGTAAACATGGGGCTCTATATCAAAACATGAGGCTTCATGTTGCGGAAACGCAGCTTTTTTTTTTTTTGTCCCAGATTTTGCGTTTTTTTGAGCCAAAGCGAGGAATGGATTTAGCAGAAGGTAGAAATATAAGAGCGTACTATATATTTCCCTTTGCTTTTGAAGCCTTTTGTGGCTTTGGCTAAAAGAAAAAAAAACGCAGCAAAATCTGCAAGAAAAAAAGCAGCGATTTCTGCAATGTGGAGCTTTCTTAAACAATGACCTCAGGACTTGAAAGTATACACTTATTTTGGACCCCTTTACACACAGGGACAATGCACATAAAGATTTATGCAAAAAAGTGTCTTAGCTGCTTTACTTTTCTAAGACAATAAAAACAATAGTGATTTTACCATGCAGGGATAAAGTACACAGTGATGTTACAGTACAAGGATAATTCCCACTATGACTTCATAGTACAAGATCTGCACACACAGAAAGTTCACTGTGTGCATGGTGACATCACAGCATATGAAGAAAGTCATACTAAAGATGTCACATGCAGGAATTATCATGACCCAGTAAAGTAATGAAGGTGCAGTCAGCTCCCAAATCCCCTCCCATCAGCCATAGTGAACCATTAATTGCACCCTAGATCTCAGTGGAAATGGGCCCCATTAGGTGTTGGCTCCCATAGCAGATGGCTGGAGCCCTGGAAATGCCGGTCCAGTAGAGATTAAAAATAAATACTTATACTCGCCTCTCCTGGGCTTATGACACTCCACAACAGCCTTTCTGTGACTGAGGTCAGGCGCCCCAGACGTCACTGCTGGGGCCAGTGATTGGGCCCCTGCTGTTACATGGGGCACGCCGGCGTAATGACATCGTGTCCTACGTGACCGCTGAGGCCCAAACATAGGCTCCAGCGGGGACATCTGGGGCGCATCACCTCAGTCACAAACAGAAGATGACCGATGACCGAAGAAGATGGCTGGATAAAGCCGGATAGAGCAAGGGTACCCAGGAGAGGTGAGGCAAGGTGAGTATAAGTATTTGTTATTTTAATCACTTCCTCTGTGTGTGGGCCACCGATGTGCATATAATACGGGGAGGGGGGGGGGGGGGGGGGCTACTGTAGACCATATTATACTGTGTGGGGGCCACTGTGGAGCACATTATAACGTGTAGGGCTCCTTCACTATTCACATTACAAACCATCGGTTTTATAGCAGCCGTGCACTATTATTACAAGCTGTAATAACATTGCACGGTGGTTAAGACAAGGATAAAACAGATACTGTGCAATGTAAATAGTGAAGGAGTCACAGCGCTTGCAAAAGCACCATGGTATCTTCAAACATTTTATCAGCAGGGGCCCTGGGTGTTGGATGCCCACTGATCTCATAGCTCTCAGACTGTTAGGACCCTGCCGATCAGCTGTTTCCTACAGCATGCAGCTCCCAGTACTGTTTATATGCCGGGTACTTCCCCATTCACTCACTGTATTCTTTATAATTGTGGTTGTGGGCATTAAAGCTCTATCCCTTTCAAGTGTCTGAGATACTGCTACAGCACCTGTGACTGTCACTATTAAAAATCTGCTGTAGGAAGGGGGCCGCGGTCAAAAGTTTACACTGGGGCCCAGAAAACTTTTGTTACACTACTGGTCAATAGGGTCTGCTGGGCTCTATGTGTTATCACTGCTTTAGCGTTCCACCTCTCCTTTGTTCGGGTGCCCCGACATACCTGAACAAAGAAGAGCCAGTGCTAGTGTGAACCTAGGGTAATATTGCCTACTAGGAGTGTAGGAGATCAATGATACAGTACCGTTGCAGTGATGCTAGCAGGAGATTAGAATTGTGGGCAGGTGCATTGGTTGAAAGCAAAGTACTGGAGGGGGTTTGAGTGGGAGAATAAATACCTTAAGGGTGGCACCGTGACACGGCAAATGTGGCCACAACAATTAAAGTGTTCTTGGTGCAGTGATGTCAGGAGTGACAGTAGTTGTCCATACTCCTAGCAACTTACTTACACCAACCTACAACCATTTGGAGCACTAAGCATTGTGTGGGGCAATATTTCTATGGTAAAGGCTATAGGTGGGCATATTAACTGTGTGTCTGGGGCAGCAAGGTAGCTCTGTCCATGTGTAGGAGTAGAAAGGCTGTGT
Organism: Leptodactylus fuscus; assembly: GCF_031893055.1. Lineage (NCBI taxonomy): Eukaryota > Metazoa > Chordata > Amphibia > Anura > Leptodactylidae > Leptodactylus > Leptodactylus fuscus. The sequence continues at coordinate 112,803,457 of NC_134271.1, read as the reverse complement.
GGGGCCACTAAGGGGCACTATAACTGTGTAGTGGCCATAACAGGGCACAATTACTGTGAGGATGGCACTAAGTTGGCATTTTAACTTTATAAAATCTATAATTGGACATTATTATTGGAATGGGACACAAACTGTGAGGTGTCAGTAAGGGGCACTTACTCTGAGTGAGGCAGGGCACAAAGCAAGTATTATTATACCTGCAGTGACTGTGAGGAGACACTATTACTATGTTGGGGCAGTAAGGGAGGTATTGTTACTATGTGTCATGAGGGAGCACTACTGTGTGTGATAGAAAGAATGATACTATTAATGTGCAGGGTACAGTGGGGGCGCTTTAATTGTGTGGCACAGTATTCGTATCACTAGCACTATCTATTTGGCACTAATGTTTTGGGGGTAACTAAAGATAAGTAGCAGGGTTGTATTGTTAAAGGGGCTCTATCAGCAAAATCATGCAGATAGAGCCCCACATATGCGTGAATAGCCTTTAAAAAGGCTATTCAGGCACCGTAAATGTTATATTAAACTACCCCCCAGTTTTAAAATAATACCCTAAAAAAGAATGTGATCTACTTACGCATCGTGCACGCTGGGCGGGCATTCAGGGTGTGTCTTCTTCATCCACGCCTCCTCTTCCTCCGATGTCTTCGGGTCCCGTCTTCCTCCGGCGCTCGCGAGCGGACACTGATATAAAAAAAAAATGGCCTGGGCGTATGCGCAGTAGCATGCGGATTCTACTACGGCTACTGCGCAGGCGCCCAGGCCATTTTTTTTATATCAGTGTCAGTTCGCGAGCGCCGGAGGAGGACGGGACCCGAGGACATCGGAGGAAGAGGAGGCGTGGATGAAGAAGAAGACACACCCTGAATTCCCGCCCAGCGTGCACGATGCGTAAGTTGATCACATTCTTTTTTAGGGTATTTATTTTAAAACTGGGGGGTAGTTTAATATAACATTTACGGTGCCTGAATAGCCTTTTTAAAGGCTATTCACGCATATGTGGGGCTCTATCTGCATGATTTTGCTGATAGAGCCCCTTTAAGGAGGGGTCAGGACAGAGATTATGTGCAGAGGGAGGGAATAGGTGGAGAGGGTGCTGAAAACAAGTGAGAATCTAAAGATGCCTGGACAGCAAACTGCAAAGACAAGTGATGGTAAAGTTGTCATGGCGGTCCTTGGAGTGAAGGACTCCAATCTGAGCAGTTATCAATGGTCATGGTGTGTCTGTATTACCTGGCCCTTATATAGTAATAGTAAATGGTAACTGTATGACTGTATCATTTGAAGGCTGTATACCAGACTCTGGGAGAAAAAGCAGCTGCATCCTCTGCACTGCAAACACAAAAAGCCACATCCTCTGGGCAAAAGCGTTTGCTGTACTGTACAGCCTGCCCTCCCTGTCCCAGTACTAGGAATACTAAGGTAGGCAGACTACTGCTGGCAAGCACAGCGCTATGGGGCTGGACAGCATGGGTCTCAAACTATGCCAGGCAAATGGACTACATTCCTTCCAAATCCTATATAATACAAATGTATTATTAAATAGCCCCAGCAGTAGCTCCACAAAGTTTAATGTCCCCACCAGAAGTGGCCCCATATACTTTAATGTTCCCAGCAGCAGTTGGTCCGCACAATTTAATGCCCCCCCATAATTTAATGTCACCCACTATTGTCTCCCAGCCAGTACCTGCCTCATTGATTCCAGGTGCGCTCTCTTCCTTTGCTCCATGTGCACATACATCACGGCATGCGTCTGGAACAGGGGAAGAAAACGGGAGGTATCAGGGAGAAAAGAGGTAAGTGAATAGACACTGAAGCTGCCTCGAGATGTGTCTGAAGTTTTGCGGCCTACAAACTCAGGAAGCTTTAGAACCTGGGGTCCGCAGATCATAGCCTCAGGGGGCATGTGATTCAGACCCTTGATGTACAGTACAGCAGACTTTACTGAGTAGAGGATATGTCTGCCGTTGTTTGGGGAGAACAGATCCAATTCTTTTCTCCAGAAGAGGAGACTTGGAACCTTTCACCCCGATAACTGGCAGCTACATCCATCCTTTGCTTAGCCTGCTGTAATAGGAGCTGTGAGAAAGGGGGATGTGCAGCGTGCGCAACATTTGGAGAGAACCTGTCAGTGTTATTATGCTGTGCATAGAGAGAAATCTGTCAATCAAAGGCAAGGGAGCAGGCATATCATGAATACCATAAGGGCCCGTTCACACGGAGTAAACGCGCGTGTATTTTGGCAAAATACACGTGTAAAAAATACACATGTAAAAATAAGACTCCCATTGACTTCAATGACTTTTTTTTTTTTTTTTTTTTTACACGTGTAAAAAAAAAAAAACACGTAAAAAAAAATACACTTGTAAAATGTCATTGAAGTCAATGGGAGTCTAAGGGTGCATTCACACTACGGATACAGTGACTGATTCTGAACGTTAAAACACATTCAAAACCAGCGAGCATAAAGCAGATCCCATTCATTTCAATGGGAGCCAGCATACGAGCGCTCCCCATTGAAATGAATGGGCTGCTTTTTACTCTACGAGCGCTCCCATTGAAGTGAATGGGAAGCGCTCGCGTGTACTGCTCGCTGTGTGAAGGGGCCCAGCGCTCGGCTCAGTCCGAGCCGTACACGCGAGCGCTTCCCATTCACTTCAATGGGAGCGCTCGTAGAGTAAAAAGCAGCCCATTCATTTCAATGGGGAGCGCTCGTATGCCAGCTCCCATTGAAATGAATGGGATCTGCTTTATACGCGCTGATTCTGAACATGTTTTAACGTTCAAAATCAGTCACCGTATCCGTAGTTTGAATGCACCCTTATTTTTACACGTGTATTTTTTACATGTGCATTTTGCCAAAATACACGCGCGTTTACTCCGTGTGAACAGGCCCTAAGACTCCTCACAGGCAGCCCTGCAAACATTGAGATAACAGTGCTCAAAAACGACTGAGCAAATACACATAAGTGGCCAGCATGTTAGAGAGGGCAGCACAACAAAGTCAATAGGTTTCCTATAAGGAAGCAGCTTTTTTTCCCCTCGATCTCCACATTTGCTGTAGGTATGGTTTTTGTTTTTTGTTGGTTTGTTTTTTTGTGGGGGAGCGATAACTTTTAGTTACAATGGTAGTATTTTTGGTTACATATGCCTTTTTGATCACTTTTTATTTGATTTTTTGGGGGAGGCAGGTTGAACAAAACATAGCAATTCTGGTATTATTTATCTTTTTTATAGCAGATTTTTTTGGCTTTAAAAAACCACAGCTCCAAAGCTGCAGCAAACTAGATGTGATGTGAACTGAACACTGTATTAAAGCACCCTAACACAGAGAGTATATGATCTTTCTACTATATTAGTCCCCTATATGCAAAATAAAAAAATGGATAAGTCCAGCTGTGGAAAAACCTAGAACATTATCACGCAAAATGCTCCAGAATTCTGTCGTAATTTGCACCATAGCTATAAAGTGTTTTAGACACTTTTACAACTGGTACGGGGAAAGTATGAGCGACTTCATGGAGAATGGACACTGTACCAAAAAAGCACCACCTGTGAATTTATTTTATCTGTAACATCTTATCTGTTATCTCACAATTTTTTTATGTTTAAAGACACATATTACTTGCAGGTTCGGGGAGCACCGATGGGTGCCCCCTTTTCACCGTCGCTGGCTAATCTCCTCCTATCCTACTGGGAGGAGAAATTTATTTTTTCTAATTCCAATCCTTTTTTGTCTCATTTGCTCTGGTATGGGCACTACATCGATGACATACTCATCGTTTGGCTCGGAGATGTAGCGCCCATACCAGAGTTCATTAATTTTCTTCATTTACAGTCATTTGGTTTAAAATTTACTTTTTCACACAATTTTTCTTCTATTGATTTTTTAGACATCACTTTGGTGGGCTCGGTGGAAACAGGTGAAGTAATTACTCGACTACATAGGAAAAAAACTGCGGGTAATGCCATCCTCAAAGCTGACAGTTGTCACCCCAATCACACTATAAAAAGTATCCCAATAGGTGAGATGATAAGAACTAAAAGATCTTGTAGTAGACAGAGCGACTATGATCAGATAAACAGGGAAACCATAGAACGTTTCAAAAATAGGGGATACCCCACTTGGATGCTCAACCGAGCACTTAAGAAAATCAATAAAAGGGATAGAGATACATTGTTGTCTGGAACAAAAAACCTATCAAAAACAATTTCAGTAGATAACTATGCCAGAAAAGATAAAGACAATATTGTCTTTTCTACTAAATACAGTCCGCAGTTTAATAAAATCACTGCAATTATTAAGAAAAATCTACCCATCCTTGAAATAGATGACGTCACAAAAAGGTTACTTAAAAACGGTGTCAGTTTTGTTCCAAAAAGAGCAACTACCTTGGGGAATATCCTCTCACCAAGTCATCTACCATCAAATTCGGAACAAACTTTAAAATCTGTGTTTTTTAGATGTAAAAGCCCTAAGTGCAAGGTGTGTAGTTTATGTATTCAGGGAGACGAGATAACCAGCTTTTCAGGAAATTTTTTACATAAAATCAAAACTCATATTAATTGCAACACCACCAATGTTGTCTATTGTGTCAAATGTATCCAATGCAAATTGGATTACATTGGATGCACATCTCGTAATGTAAAAACAAGAATTATCGAACACATTAGAGACGGTAATAAAGTTGATAATACAAACATGTCTGGAGTCTCTAGACATTTCGCCATATACCATGGCGGCAGTATTCAGACACTGCGTTTTTCTGGAATAGAGAAAGTTAATACATCTACAAGGGGCGGTGACTCTAAGGCTCTATTGTTCAAGAGGGAAGCTTGGTTCATTCACAAGTTTAACAGCAGGACCCCACAAGGATTAAACATTAGAACTGATCTTTCATATATTTATTAATGTACATACTAAGTGTTCTCCTTTTTCTTTCCTTGCAAATTCCCATATAGATAGAGATATTAACTTACTATTATAATATCACTCCGCTATGTCAGAAGGTTTTACTCCGTTCGCTATATCAGTATGTTAACTGATTTAACAGCAGCCGATTGGTTCTTTTGTACCACGTGACCCGGGAGGCGGAACTGCAGATCCATTCATGGATTTATACACATATCCGGCCTGACTACGCAGCTTATCGTTTAGTATCAATGGATCGACCATAAAACCATAAGGTAGTTTTGATTTGGCTTCTTCATTTTCTATCTTTATCTATATGGGAGTTATTTCCTCCGGTTTAGTTACTGAAAAGTCTCCTCCTAATCGGAATTATATTCAATTGTTTACATGTTGAATAGTATTTATCCGCTTCTTCTTTCGGTTTGTATTTACTCTTTAAATCTTTCAAATCTTTTACATATTTAAAGATTTAAGGTATAAATCTTTGTTAAACTCCATGAATGTTATGGTTCTTTTAAGATATAAATCGAGTATTTATTGAACTCCATGTATGTTTTTGAACAGCACAACTTTATTATAGACAGAAACTAACAACGCAATTGCAGCTGTGACTAATGTGATTAATCAGGTAAACCCAATGAGTTGGGTACTGGTCAGTAGACTATATAAAGAAGTCCAGTCTGAATATGTTGTATGCTATGATTAAGGGGGTCTTCTTAACCCCGAAACGCGTAAGCGATTTTTACAGCACCATGTGTATCTTTTCTATCTTTTTCTGATGTCTTCTATGTGGATCTGTTTTTAATGGACTAAATAAAGAAGTAATTTTGTAGTACCGGAGCGTGGCAGGCCATTTCTTCTTACATCTTTCTGGTATAAATGAAGCCAACTAATGGGAGTTGTAAAATTAGACTAGATAGTCTAATAATGTAACCGATTTATTAAAGAGGACCTTTCATGGTCCAGGGCACAGGCAGTTCTATATACTGCTGGAAAGCAGACAATGCGCTGAATTCAGCTCAATGTCGGCTTTCCCAATCTGTGCCCCAGGTAAAGCGCTATCGGTCCCGGTACCGTAGCTCTTTACAGTCAGAAGGGCGTTCCTGTCAGTCTGTCAGGTACGTCCTTCTCCACGGCAGTGCCTATCGCGCTGTGCTGTGTGAGCGGGGAGGAACGCCTCCTCCCCTCCTGATAATACTCCTCTATGGACGAGCACTGTGAGCAGAGGGAGGGGGCGTTCCTCCCCGCTCACACTGTATAGCGCTATTGGCGCTGCTTTGAAGAAGGACGTTCCTGATAGACTGTCAGGAACGTTCTTCTGACTGTGAAGCACTACAGTACCAGAACTGATAGCTCTTTACCCAGGGCACAGATCGGGAAAGCCGACAGTGCACTAAATTCAGCGCACTGTCGGCTTTCCAGCAGTATATAGAACTGCCTCTGCCCCAAACCATGAAAGGTCCTCTTTAAACCATATTAAACACTGATAAATATGGCGCAGTTTAACAATGGATTGATATATACGTTGGAGTCTCAGTCACAGAAAATGAATCAGCGGAGCGACAACTCCTGCGTGGAGGACTTCACTCCCCGCCGATTTCAGTTTTGAAACAGCGGACACCCGATGAACCCCATTATAGTCAATGGAGTCCACCAGTGTCCGTGAGTAACTACTGTTTTAGCAGTCTGGTTCAGATCTGAACATTGGACAGCACAATGGTAGTGTAAACCAAACTGTCTAGTTAAGTCTAGTTTTGACTGTATAGTAGACTGTCTAGTTTAAGTTTGCACTGTCTAACTTTTAGGCTAAGGCCCCACGGGGTGTCCTACAGCAAAAAAGCGCTGCGGGAAAAACCACAGAGGCAATGCATTGCAGTTCTTCCCGCAGAGCTTTAGACAGACAATTTGCAGAGTTTTCCTCTGTGGACTTACTGTTACAATTATACCTATGAGGAAAATGCTGGCATTTCCATAGGTATAATTGACATGCTGCTATTTCCAAAACCGCGCCGGTTTTGGAAATCGTGGCTTGTCCGCACCACGGTTTTTAATGCAAAGTGGGTATGGGATTCACTAGAAGCCTATCCACTTTGCCTTTACTGTAAAACGCTGCGATTTTTCCCATGGCGTTTCCACCACAGGCAAATCACAGCGTTTACGTCCCATGGGACCCCGGTCTTAAACAGTACTCTGCCCCACAAAGTTTTAAGACTTATGCACAAAAAAATTACTCAAGAGGGCCTTCCATGTCCTCATGCACCCGCAGTTTTATATACCGCTAGAAAGCTGACAAATGCACTGAATTCAGCGCACTATTGGCTTTCCCATTATGTGCCCCGGGGTTGGAGATATGCCCCCCCCCCGTCAGAGGGGGTGCTGTCCCAATGGTGACAGTACTCGCTCATCTCTAGTCACAACGTGACTCCATTCACTAATGTGAGTAAAGTAATTACAAGGTGACCTGGTGATATTTGGACATGCAACGGGAGTCACAGCCAAAATCGCTGTGTAAAGCTATCCTTAGGCTGGTTTCACACAGGGTTTTTTGATCCGGATTTTGACGCAGAATCCGCATCAAAAAGATCCGGAAAACTGAATGTTTGTAGCTTTGCTTTTTAGCACCCTTAACAATTTTCCTTGCACAGTGGCAAGTGGGAACAACACTGATGGAACATAGTTCTACACCTGTGCCGCAACAACTCTCAGGATCAGTGGAGATCCCTACACAACAATAGCCAAATAGCTATCCAACAATAGTTGCGGAAACACAGATTTTTTGTTGCAGATTTTACTGCCTTTTTTTGAGCCAAAGCCAAGAATATCTACAAAAGGAATGGGATATATATATATAGGAAGTTCTTATAAGTCTACCTCCTTCTCAATCCACTCCTGGCTTTGGCTAAAAAAAAAACAAAAAAAAAAACCAGCAAAATCTGAAAAAAAAAGCTGCATTTCTGCAACGTGGGGCCTTAGCCTTAATGTCAGTTTTAAATTAGCATAAGGGCACATTTTTAGACTTGTCTAAAACTGCTTTTACTTCCATCTACATATTATAATTTTAAATTGCAGGTAAGGGAATAAACAATAAAAAAAAAAAAAACATATGTAAAAGAAATAAAACCTATTGAACAATGAACTTTGAACTACACACTTCACACCAAAAGATATCATATACTCAAATAACTGCATAGTTCTAGTTTAACTGTAATACAGTCAAATTCAACTCAATAGATGTCTATTTCTACGCTATTTCTAAACTTGTAAATATGTAATCCAGCATGCCAAAAAATAAAATTTAACTTTTACTTAATAACACGTTTCAAGAATGCATAGTGGATCCCACTTTTTAATCTAATATGAAGTTAAATTTTATTTCTTGGCATGCTGGATTTTTTTACTGCCCCTTCCCTGAGCTTGAGGACTGGGTTTTTTTCCCCCCCAATTGGAATTCAGCCTGGCTGAATATAGGGTATCTGCAGTGCTCCTATTAACCCCTTCCTGAGGGAACAGGAGCACTGCAGATACCCTATATTCAGTAGACCAGGCACTTTCAGACACAGGATAACTAATGTGTATGTGTTTCACAGTCATTTTCTACTTTTTTATGTATTCTAGGGAAAGAAGCGATTTAGAACTTTTATTTTTTTTTTATAGCTTTTTTTTCCACTATTTTATGGGAGATTCTATACATTACTATTGCGGCTGGTCATAGACCCCCCCCCCCCCCCCCCAAAAAAAAAAAAAAAAAAAAAAAATTATTTTATTGTTTTTGCTTGACTCGAGTATAAGCCGAGGGGGGCTTTTTCAGAACAAAATCCTGACAGCAGAGCTGACTGCGCATGCGTAGAATTTTGTCCCAGCTCCAGAAGAAGACGCGCAGAGAGGCCATTCCTGAAGAAAATGGAGGTGGCGCTGGAGAGTTCTCGCAGCGAGATAACTCATTTGCATACAGACGAAAACCGGGATTTCTACCAAACGGCGGCACGGAGAAGAATAGCCTTTCTTAGGGTGCATGCACACTACGTAACGCCGGGCGTGTATGAGAGCCGTACACGCCGGCGTTACAGCAGGGCTGCCGAACACTTCCCATTCACTTCAATGGGAGCACTCGTAAACGCCGCTGTTACGAGCGCTCCCATTGAAGTGAATGGGAAGTGTTCGGCAGTCTGCCGTAATGCCGGCGTGTACGGCTCTCATACACGCCCGGCGTTACGTAGTGTGCATGCACCCTTAAGGCTATTCCTACGTGTGATTGAGAAACAAAATGTGATTTTAATGATAGAATCCGTTTAATCCTATTTCTAACTTATAACTGGAAACAGCAGTAGTAATACTAGAGTAAAGAATATATATGTGGTATAGCAGTCAGCAGAACTCAATACCAGGATTTACCTCTAACAAATCAGCAGTTACAACTGAATTACTACTTCGGCCCAGAGTTATGTCGTCTTCAGTGGCGTAACTAAGAATAGCTAGGCAGCAAGGCGAACAATTCACATGACGCCCCTCCCCCCAGACTCCATTGCAGCATCTGCCAAAACTGAGCAGGAAAAAGTCCTGCATAAAAGTTTCTGATTTGAGTTTAAAAACAACAGACACCCAACGGATCCCATTATAAACAATGTGGTCCATTGGGCTCTGTGTGTAACTGTTGATTTAGTGTTCTGCCTCTCCATTGTTCAGGTCCCTTGATTGACCTGAACAACGAAGCACCAGCACTTGTGTGAACCTAGCGCCAGATTGCTCTATTACATACAGTGTCCATAATGGATAATATCTTGTGCACCTTTGACATACGCTTTTAATCTCATATTTGTTTGTATTATTATTTGTGGAAGCCATATTTAGATAGTTGAAGTAAAAGTTAATATTTTTATTTGACTTGCTAGTAGTAATCAAAACACCCCATTAGGCTGGGCACCACATTGCGGAAATGTAGTAGCAAAAAAAAAAACTGCATTTTACAGTACCTGCATAGTGAATGGGATTCTGGCTAATCCCATGTATATATTACAGAAAAAAATATCTGCAGCATGTCAATTATACCTCTGGAAACACTGACATCTTCTGTACAGGTATAATAGGGGCAGAAAGTCTGCCGAGGAAAACGCTGCGAAAATGCAATGAAAAACGCAATGCTTTTCCACCGCGTTATTTTTGCTGCATCTCACTATGAGGGGCCTTATTAGGCCTAGTCAGCTAAACGATCTTTTGTTTCCCCATCATTACTTCTTGTAAGGGCTAGTTCACACGGGGCACGGGATGTCGTATTTTGGTCCTGATTTTGATACAGGATTTTGACTCCCGCTCCGGAGTAGGCCACAATGAATGGGTGCTGCCGTGAGGCGGATTCAGCCGCGGAATTCTCCGGAAGAAAGGGCAGCTCGCTTTTTTTTTCTGTGAGCGGCAACATATCGCTCACAGAAAAAAGTGAGCGAACGGTCTACATAGACCTCTATTGTGAGGGGGTAGATTCTGATGTGCATTCAGCGCCAAAATCCGCCCCCTCTTGCCCCCTGTGAACGAAACAAAAGGTATCTAGTGATTGAACGACAAAGACAAAGCGTTATTCTGTCATTCATCGATGGAATATAATAAATAAGGTATTTATTGACTTTATATACTTTTTACTGCAGTTTTTCTTCCATCTGAAAAAAAATTAAAGCTGATAGAAGGGACAATTCCTTTTTTTTTGTTTTTTGAACAATACATTTAAATAGAAAGTTTATGTATTAGTGGGATTCACCAAGACAATGTATATACCAGTAAGAGACTTAGGTCAGGCTCAAGTGAATATAGTGTCTTTTTTCTCATGAAAATGCATGTCTCCATTGCTGAGATATTTACTTATTTCTCAATATGCAAATAAGCAATCTGGAGCACCAATGGCAGCTTCATTGCTCCAAACTGCTATACCCCACACTGCACTAATTCACTGGAAAACACGGCCTGGCCAGATATCAGTACAGCTCCCTGGCCCTAGGGAGCTATACTGAAAGGGAAGAGGAAAGGAGAGTATATTAGAGCAATGTGGGGCATAGCAGCTTGGAGCAATGGAGTTGCTCTCTGTGCTCCAGACTGCTCGTTGGCATATTGTGAAATATATGAATATCTCAGCAACGAATGCAGAAATCTTTCATGTGGAAAAGGCGTTACATTCAGTTGCGCCTGACCTATATGTGTTTCTGGTTTAATATGCTTTACCCTGGTGACACTGACTTTCACGGATCCCTCATGGATTTGAGTCTATAAGGGATCAGTAAAAAAGGCCTAGGAGATGTCCTATATTTTGATGGTCTGTTAAACAGTCTAATGGTCTGAATAGATCCAGTGAATTCAATGTGTTTTAAAAACCGCCATTGCTTGATATTCAAGTAATTATATGACAAGTAAAGTAATATTCTAAAATGTATAATATCGCACAAATATCTGCGTGGTAACAGTTTATAATTGTATTTTCAGGTCATGTTGGAAAAGATACAAGTCTGAAAACTGATGGCTTTTCCTTCTTGCATACAAGACTTATTATACATTCACTACTTTACTTGAATGTATTGGCATGTTTTTAGGGAAATAAACAACTAGAAGGTGGAAGATTTTGAATGTGCTAAAACTATAAAGAAAATTCACAACGTTTGAATGCTTTGCACCTATCAACAAGGGTGTATGGAGCATTTTTTTAGCCATATTTTTAAAGGGGTTTTCCAATCCCAAGTCAAATTTACATACTATGCTATATATAGTTTATCAGCAGGTGATCTGTCTGACACCCAGACCACATATATCATCTGTTCCAGCTCTGAGTGATTCAGGTGAACTACAGTGTTGTAGAATTGGGTGGCGCAGGGACATTGTTCATGCCGTTCAACTGCAGTTGTGGCTTATGCACATGGACGTGATGGGCACACAGTCTGACACATAGTGCTTAAATTCAGTGTTCCAGTATAAAGAAATGTGTCTGAACTGGAATGTGGAACATAAAAAAAACTCTATTACTTACCTCTCCTGGCTCTGGAAGGCTTCAGGCCTACTTGATGAGGTCCCAGACGTCACATGGGCCGGGGCTTGCGTCCTTATGCATTGCAACACAAGCCCCTGCTCACGTGATGTCCCATACATCATTGAAAATGGCCAACATAAGCAGGGAGTGCGCTAGAGTCAGGGAGAGGTAAGTAACAGTGATTTTTATGTTTGCATCCTCCCCTGGGTCTCCAATTATTATATTCTGGGGTCCACAATTGGGCATAATACTGTGTGCAATGGCAACTATGGGGCATAATAGTATGCGCTGGGGCCACTATGGGGCATAATAGTGTGTGCAGGGGCCACTATGGGGCATAATAGTGTGTGCAGGGGGCACTATGGGGCATAATAGTGTGTGCAGGGGGCACTATGGGGCATAATACTGTGTGCAATGGCAACTATGGGGCATAATAGCATGCACAGGGGCCACTATGGGGCATAACAGTGTGTGCAGGGGCCACTATGGGGCATAATAGCATGCACAGGGGCCACTATGGTGCATAATAGCATGCACAGGGGCCACTATGGTGCATAATAACATGCACAGGGGGCCACTATGGGGCATAATAGTGTGTGCAGGAATGCAGGGGGGGGGAGGGTCGTTGGTCGATCAGGGTCTTCGGGGTGTATGTGTGTGTGGGGGGGCATTATTCCAGAGTTCCCCCTAAAAAAATTTCCCAAATTAAGCACTGCTGACACAGCAAATCATACAGTGTTACTGCTGGAAATCTACAACAGTAAAGAAAAATGAACCAAACGTTGTGGCGGATTTCATTTAGGAAATGCAGATTTCCTCTTTGCAAAGGGTGAAACCCGCCATGAAAACCTGCAGTAGAAGTATTACATGCTGCAGATTTGAAATTCACACCAAAGTTCTGTTGCAGATTTTTTCAGCAAAGTGTTTATGACAGTTACCAAAATGTCATCCACATTGCAGAATTTCTGAGGTGTCAGAATATCAGCATTTCTGTTCTGAGCATCCAGGATTTCCAGGATTATCACATTCTATTATTTATTAACATTTCTCTTCCTTGGTTCCGTGCAAAGAAATGTTATACGTGAAGTGAAATGAGAAAGACAGTGATTCATTTGCTCATAACCCTATAATAAAGGACTAATAAAGCTGCATTGACATGAAGCGCTGTTTATGTATCACACAAATAATGACATACTTAGAACCATATGGCCCATAATGTAATCAAAAAGCAATGTTCTCATATCTGCTTTGCAACAAACAGTTCCTGATACATTAATTGTCCGTCTCCTTTTTTTATAGTCCTAAACTGACTTCCACTTCAAAAGCAAAGCAAACATGGATGCTCAAAACTAAAACCGTGCGATACCCTGGACCAATTATGCAGCGCTCAACTCCATACGTAGCCACATATCACATTGTGCCAGGGTGAGGACAACACATAGTATATACACATCATAGAATATGCTTGTGTGCAGGAGAATTAAGGACATCTTTCTCCAATGCAGTTACTTTTTTACATCACTGGGCTAAACACAAGATTTTGACAACATATATGTATATGTATATAATATGTATCTATAGGCTGAAAAACAATATGGCCATGTAAACAAGTCTTATAAGGTGACCAACAGAACCCCCCCACAAAAAATTCTAAATATATGAAAATTGTTTTTATTTTTTCTTAAAAAGTAAATTTTACTTATTTTGTTTTGCAAATAAGTGACTGACTGCCGAGAGTTGGTACGTGCATTCCTCTCTGGCTGCTGCCATCTTGCCCAGCACCACCTAGGTCACAGTCCAAAAACCAAGAGCATAATAGTCTGTCATTCGCAGCTGTGAGATCTTGTGGGTTTCTGCCTATGCCATGGGAGATTGTGAAAAGATGGCATAGGTGGTGTGTGCATGATGGGAGCAGCCAAAGAGGAATGCACGTGCCAACTCCTGTGGTCAGTCACCTATTTGCATAGCAGATGCGTTCTCAAAAAACAGACTGACAGAGAGAGAAAGAGAAAGATCTACAAGCTATTTAGGGTTTGTGAAGCCAAGAAGGGGCATTTCCTGGACGTAAGTCCTTTGTAAAAGTCAGTCCTCTCACAGCTATAGTGCATTCATAACAGTGCCCAGCACAGATATATACATCTCCTTATTGCCATGAATCCATCCTATACAACAGAGGTTCTCGATGTTAAGTGTCCTCTAATGGTTTGTGAGATACAGCTGAAAAGACAGCTTGGACTTAAAGGCGTTTTCCAGGATTTACATACAGATGATGGTGCTGGGTCTCTGACACCCATCAATCAGTTCAAAACAGCAGTCATGGTACCAGAAGTAGTGTGGTGCGCGGAGCCAGAAGTCCACAGCTCTGTCTACTATGTAGTGGTCATGCTGAGTTGCTGTGGCTCACTTACCATTCAAGAGAATTTTATTTTTGAATTAGAATGATTGCTAAACAGGTAAACTTCACTGCAAGGAACTGCAATAGTTAAAGGGGTATTCTCATATCTCTTGTTCTGCAGCTTGCAGGCTCTGTGCTCTCTTCACTTCCTGGATTTCTCGGCACATTGGTGGGCGGGGTTTCACTTGCTCTGCTATCTGCTATGTTTGCAGTCAGTAACGAGGGATTGGTTGTAAATGCATTACCACAGTATGAAGCTAATGTGGAAACTGATGTAGCAGAGCTGGATTTGAGTCAGCTTGCATTACATACAGAGGTACCGGACTCCCTATCTCAGCCCTTATCAGTCAAATTCAATTAAACCAGCTGATAAGTGGAAAAGCTGAAGATAGACAGCACACTAATCCCGGAGCTCTCACCTCCCCTTCCCCTATCTGAGGAGCTCCGTTGCTTGTCAGACACACACAGCTCAGAGCTCCCAGCCCCTCCCTCCCCCCCCTGAGAGCAGGCAGCTACATCAATTGGGAACTGAGCAGATAAGCCCCGTGGCCATAGAAACGCAATATCAACAATGAAGTGAATAAATTAAGATAGCGGCCGAACAAAGCAGTTTTGATAAAGCAATGGATTTAGGAAATGTCTTAAATCCACACAAACTAGCAGTATAGATAGGATGCTTGTCATGTGACAACCCCTTTAAATTACTGCTTAAAACAATGGGCAAAAATGTCCAACACATCCGATAATTTTACAACATTCTGCCATCATAAACAACTGTTTGCAGTATTCTAAAAATTATCGATAGCCAAAATTACCCATATCAGCCAACTAAAGCAGGGGTCCTCAAAGTTTTTAAACAGGGGGCCAGTTCACTGTCCGTCAGATCATTGGAGGGCTGAAATATAGTAAAAAAAAAAAAAAAAAAAAGATTAAATGCTCCACAGTAGCTCCCCCCACATTATTATATGCTCCACAGTACACCCCCCCACACACTGTATTATATGCTCCTCAGTACGCCCCCACACACACACACTGTATTATATGCTCCTCAGTACGCCCCCACACACACACACTGTATTATATGCTCCTCAGTACGCGCCACACACACACACACACACACACACACTTATACTTACCCATGAAGAGCCGCCGGACATCGTCCTTCTTCAGAATTACGTCATCACGTGTGCGTCAGGCCTACACTGACTACTTTCAGCTGTATGTGCATTTGCACATACAACTGAAATCAGTGATCACTCTCTAACAGGGAATCCTGTACCGGATTCCCCGTTAGTGTGCGATGGCGTGTGGACTACGTGTGGCGGACCGGAAAAATGTCCTCGCCGGGCAACATGTGGCCCACTGGCCATAGTTTGAGGACCCCTGAACTAAATTGTAATTTGTATAACCTGTTTATAACAGGTAACCAACAGTCCTAGAAATGTGCTATTGGTACCAATGTTTTTGGATATTTTCTAATAACATCCATTAACAATGTTTTGTACAGTAGTGGCCTATGATGGTTTGGTAAAAGACAAGATTCTTCAATGAGAAGAGAGTATATAGTATAAAACAAGATGCCTTGGAAAACAATTAAATGGGTTTCGCAATATGGGGCATACATGATAGTAGTTTTGTCTTAACACGTAGCACTAGCCAATGAGCAATACTGTCTGTGGTGACCTCCATGCTGGAGAACAACTCCCATCCCGTTTATGAGACCGTGATAGCACTGGGCAGTACTGTCAGTGAACGACTGCTTCACCTCAAGTTTGAGAAGGAGCGCTATCTGAGATCTTTCCTCCCAACCGAGGTCAGGCTGTATAATCAACATCAGGCTAAGCGGAGATCAATCTGCACAGAGAACTAAATGATCTGAAGTCTTTCTTTTCTTTTTAGTTTGATATGACTCCTAGTATCTTGTACTACTACTGTATTATCCATGGTGCTGTAACATATTGAATTTCCCCTATTAAAAGATTATCTTCTCTTAATATTACGTGTGCCAATGACTATAGTTAATATACTGTATATTAGCCATACTTCATTCATGAAATCTTCAAATGCCCATATAACACCTACCAATCAAAGAGCGCACATCAAACCAGTTGTAGTGTTTATGTAAAATACCATAAGATGTGAGTTTTAAGAGCCAGAACCATAGTATCCACATAATAATAGACCAAGTGCCTATAAAGCCTCTAAATCTCTTCCCATAATGCTAGCCACTGAATTCATACTTATTTTCTATTATAATAATAGTGTTAACAGTTTCCCCTTATGTCGATCTCAGATGTATCTCCCCAAAATAACCATAGCGCTCTGGTGCACCAACATAGAAGCCATAGTATCTACGATAGAGATGAGCGAGTACTATTCAAAACAGCCGTTTCGAATAGCACGCACCCATAGGAATGAATGGAAGCGGCCAGCACGACGACTTTGCCGGTGGCCGGCCGCTTAACCCCCTGCGTGCCGGCTGCATCCATTCATTCCTATGGGTGCGTGCTATTCAAAACGGGAGTTTCGAATAGTACTCGCTCATCTCTAACAGTATCCCATATTCACAGCCAGGCCACAGCCATAGTTCCTATCCCAATAGTGGCCATAGCTGTAGTCCCTTTAAGATAGTGCCATGATTTCACATTCCCACACTACTCTCCTCTAGTGACCAGAAATCATGATTGAGGAGAATCAGCAGCAGCACACGTGTCACTAGTCTTCCTGGGCTACCTGTGTTCAAAATTGAGCTTAAGAATAAGAAAGCTCTACAATGAAAGCTACAATATATAAATAGCATAAAATACTCTTCATTTCTCCAGTCAATTCCCTCAGTGGTCACATGTCAATCTACTGACACTGTGACTAAGCTATGGCAGCCATGATGTAAGGCTAGGCAATTATGACCTAACATAAAATGATAATTAATTGAACATTTTACCTCAATTGCGATTTATGAAAAATTATTTCACACCACGGCCCCCTATTTATATAGCATGCCACTGAATTTTGTTTTTGGTTATTCACATATCAGTAATCCTGATTGGATAATGTACAGTTAGTGACATATCCTTTAGTCAATGGCAGGGTGAGACAGGATGGTATGGATATGAAAAAAGAAGTTCTCCATTAACTGAGCTGACTTTTAGTTGCTGGTATTTTGCAGTGAATTGCCCAGCCCTACCATGATGGCAGTAGTACATACGTGACCTCTGCTGCAGCAATCACATGTAAATAGAAACCAGGAGAACTATCCGAAAGCCATCACTGGACTGCTGGAAGATAGGAGAAGAGAGTACCGATTCATTTTATTTTATGCTATTTGAAGATGCTTTTCAGGTGGATAGCCCCTTCAGTCCTTGAGGTCTTTGATACCCCTGTAATCCTTTAATTAATAAGATTTCCAGGATGTATGGCTCATGCAAACAGTTATGAAGGTCCATGTGTGAGCCACGTCTTTAGCCCCAGAAAGAAGAATAGATTCGGGTAATAATAACGGGTAATCAAATTTTGTGAAGGGCATTCTTTATGACACCCTAAGTATACACGACCATACATGACCCCTGACACGTAGATTCATTGCTTTGTGTGTTTAATTTAAGAATGAGCTAGATTTAGAAGTACCTAAAAATCTACATCGGTCTCAACACTAACTTGTCTCAGAAGGATTGTTTTTCCTTGTGGAGAGTGCCAAAGAAAGTGTAAGGAACCTTATAGGTCAGGCATTGCTCCCTGGGAGAAAGGTAACCGTAATTCAACACTAACATTACCAATATCAAGTTATAACCCCAAGCTGAAAAGGAGGAGGAGCATGTATAATATACGGGAGAAGCCAAGTTACAGACCTCAACCATCAGCAGGCACATACTGTTACTACTAGACATGGAAAGGAGTTATTCTGGAATAAACTTTTATACAGCACTACAAATGCGGCTGTTTGCATGACATTGCAGATTATGTCCTTTTGATTAGTTTGGAATAAAGATAATTGATAGGAACAGGTGTGATCCGGGTCATGAACAAACAGTGAAGTGCAGGCCAGCTCAGGTCAAAGGTGAGAAGCACAGGGGAAAAGTCCATGATCAGTCATGGTCAAGCAATGATGTGGACTAAAGGGCATGGCAGGTATAAGCATGTATACTTACCGTATATCAGATGTCACAGAACATCTAGGAACATATCTGTATGCTCAAGAGATTACAAGAAGGTTAAATAAAGAGTGAATATGCTCGCACATACATGCAAGTCCCCTGGCAATGCCTGGAAAATGGATTTAAAGCCTACTTCTAATTATAAAACAACATTCCATAAATGAACAGTACAGTACAGGTGAATATAAGAAACATAGTAATACATCTTATTAAATGCTTCATTCTCCATTCATTAGGCTGAGTTACTTCTAACATAGAAGTCTATGAAGAGGTGAGAGGAAGGGGGAAATTATACATACTTACTAAGGCTGTATTCACACAGTAACGCCAGGCGTTTTTTGTGTGCTTTTTGCACATAGCGCCGCGTTAACGCCACGTATACGCGGCATTAACGCCGCTCTATTTTGCGGTGGCGTTGACCGGCGTTAACACGGCGCTATGTGCAAAAAGCACACAAAAAACGCCTGGCGTTACTCTGTGTGAATACAGCCTAAGGCTGCTAAACTCTGCTATACTCCGGAATTAACATAGGCCTTTGGGCACCCATATCCAATAAGATAAGGCTCTACCACTGTACAGAATGAGGCAGTAAATCAATAGAAGGGGTCTAACCCACTTCTTTCTCCATAGACTTCTGTGCATGAGTGTAGGTAAAGATAAGGGTGTTACTAATGATAAGAACCTGAGTGAAAGGAAGAATGAGAAGAGCAACCTAATAAGTAGAGAAGGAAATGTTACAGAATTTCTTACATTCGCCTATACTATTAATTTCTGAAAAGTTGTAATATAATATGAGGTAGGCTTTGATGGAAGCACACAAAAATAGAAGTGGATATGAACAGTATACCTGCAATATGGTTACTTATTGACTAACTACACTACACAGAGCTAGTAAGATACAGCAGATGCCAGCTTGCAAACAATTTCCCTTCCAGACAATATCACTAAGTCAGAGGTGAGCGTCTCTTGGGAAGATGATAACAACATGTGACATAAATCCTATTTACAGACATTCACAAAATACCATGTCAGCAGTGTCTGTCTGTTATACCTTGTAGACTAACCAACACATGTGCGACAAATATCTTGCAGGTGGGATTTGCACCCACCTCAAGATTGGCCGAATCACCTGACTTCCCCCCATTGGTTGGTTTGCCTAATAGCAGCTGTGAAATCATACAGGACACTTAAGCCCAGTTCACATCTCCATTCGGTTTTCCGTTCAGGGAGTCCACTTAGGGACCCCCAAAAGGAAATCTATCCACATAAAAACGCGGTTACCTAAAGAAACCTGCTGACCCCATAGTCTGTAATGGGGTCCGTGTGGTTTCCACACATAAAATGTGGAGAGAAAAGTGCAGCTTCTTTTTTTCTACATATTTCATGCGGATAGGGGAACAGAATGGCCTGAACGCATATGTGAATCGGGCCTTAGGCTATGACCACAGAGGACAGGTCCTCTGCATGATTTTGTTTGCAGATCCTGCAATGGACCAAGGTTGTAGAAAAAAAAAAACCCTTATAGCCCTTATAGCAATTAGAGATGAGCGAGTACTGTTCGGATCAGCCGATCAGCTCCATAGAAATGAATGGATGCACCTGGTACTTCTGCTTTGACGGCGGCCGGCCGCTTAACCCCCCGCGTGCCGGCTACGTCCATTCATTTCTATGCGAGCGTGCTGTTCGGATCGGCTGATCCGAACAGTACTCGCTCATCTCTAATAGCGATGAGTCCACTGTATTCATGAGGAGAGTGCTTGGTGCTTTCGCATAGAAACACGGCAGCCATCAATCACAGCTGCCACCAGGGAGGGGATGGTGGTGGCAGGAACGCTCTCCCCCTATGAATGTCGCACACTTATGCAGTCTGCTATCAGTCTAATGCCACAATACCTTTGTGCTGTCTGGAGCAGTCCCCATATTATGTAACCCTAAAATAGGGTAGCAGCACAGTATACTGACAGATCTTCTTTAAGATGGGAAACCCCTTTAATATCTTATGTGGCTATATGGCAGACAAAACAAAAAATTCAAATGAAGAAGCCAAATCGGCCTTGAGAGGAAACCCACAATGTAGAAGCCAAGTTAGATGATCACATTACAGAGGGAGCGACTCACTTCTCACTGAAAGCTCTCCCGGGTTCTCATGAGATTTCATCCTGTCCCTGTGCTATAACAACACAAACACCATACTTGTGTGCCGCTCGCTTTTCCCATGCTACATGGATACTTTTTTAGAAGTCCTAACATTGTCTTCGAGTTGAAGGTATTTATTTCTGGGAACAGGCGGTATCAGTGCTTACTCCCAGCCCACTGAAAGTGCAAGCTGAAAAGCCCTATTCATCCAGCAAGACGTGTATGAAACAGAAGCCAGACTTCTTTACAATCTGCAGGGTATTTCATTCTACAGCTGTGTGTTCCCCACATCAAGCATTTATGACTACCAGGCATGGAGGTGCTGACCTTCCCTATAATCCTGAGAAGTTCTCAGAAAAACAGAAAAAAACAACCTTAGAGAAAAATAGCATATTGCAATAAATTGTTATAAAATAAATCTATGATGTCCCGGGCATTTAACAGCAATATCCCATAGTGCTGGAAAGCTAATGCATTGTGTCAAATAGCTGCAAACACTGTAAGGTAAGACAGGCTAGTAGTATTGTTGTGCAATGGCCTTACATACCAATACACTGCATCTGCTGCTCCTATTCAAGGAAAATACATGCGCCACCTAGTGGCAAACGGACATAGTGCACAAAAACAAGTGTACAAGTGTAATGGCTCTCAATGGGGAGAGACGAAAGTACAAGGACTTGTCAGACCATGTATACCTTGGGTAAGAAATACACAACATGCACCTTCCAAAAGATGGCACTAAGAGCAAACTCCTCAATTTCACCAATGAGGTCTTATTTAAATTTTTCTCACTCACATCAAGGCAACTATGGATAGCTATAGAATACTGAAAGTCACAGAAAGGAATTATATTGAGGGATTTAAGGGGGCTACATAAAATCTCCTTTTCACAATCTCCCATTTAAGCAGTTGGCTAAAACAGAAGTATTCTTGAATGCTGTGGATATCCTATAAATAAGATGACAATGTCGTCCTCTAACTCCTTCACCATTGTAAGTCATCCAGATAGATAAACAGCACAAGGGCAGGGATGTACTTATAGGGTCCATGTGAAGTTATATAAAGCTCAAGTGAATATATATGACTGAACATACACCTTATGGGATTACGGTAGAATAGCTACAACACTATGGCAAGAAGAACCACCAGTCCTTCATGATCTGGATGCCAAATGTACCATATATATAATATATATATCATAATGAACAATATTACCACATCTATCCCAAGAGGCAAAACCAAAGGCACAACACACAGAAGTCCAAACCTTAAGTACAAGTTGTCCCTTTATCACACCAGTGACAAACAGAAATGCAATGTACAAATTGGTTTATATACATCTGTGACTACTAGTCACCATAAGAACAAACACTGCTCAATCTTTTTGCGATTAGAAGTCGTAGTCGCGATACGACTCCATTCACTTAAACCAGTGAAGCGACCTTTGGTCACATGAAAGAAGATACAGCCAAAGATGCCAAGTAGCCCTACCTGATCAAGACTGGTATTTCACAGAAGTGAATGGAGCAGTATTCACAAGTGTACTACCGGCTGTGAATTAAAGGCACGAGTGGCGCACAAGGGACACGTGGATGTCACCCATGTGCCACTCGTGCACCGGCCATGCTTCCGCGACCCCTTTCATTAAATGAATAGGAACCACAGAAGCATGGGCTGCATAATAGGACCTGTTCGATATCTTGTGCCTGATGTGTCGGCCCGCACATGTGACCGTGTAATTCACAGTCATGTGTAAAAATCCATAGAAATGAGTGGGTTAGTGGGCTATTTGTGAAATAAATGGATAGCACAAACATGGTGGTCTGCAAGGCGTCTTTAAGTGGTTGGCCACTTACAGACCAATATTGAGAGTCAAATTTTATTGTTTTTATACTAAAAAGCTGTACAATTTCCCAATGTACTTTCTGTATATACTTTTGTATATCTCTGTTTGCTGCCACTTATTCTGCATACTTCTAGTGGATACAAATCAGTCCATGGTCATGTGATATATGGGATAAGCGCGAGTTCTTAAAACGTGCAGAAACCAGCTGTGTGATGTTATTACACATATGTACAATATGAGCCTGAAGCCAGGAGTGGTACCAGAACTGTGGAAAACATCTTGTGTGATACCAGTTCCAAAGACACCTCATCCGACGGACCTCAACGGCTACAGACATCCTAGTAGACTACCTCACAAACCTACCTCAGTATGTGAGAGCCCGGGACTGTGTCTGACACTGTGATTTGTAGAACGGGGGCACCACAAGGTACAGTTCCTGCCCCTTTCCTCTTCACACTGTACACTGCTAACTTTAGGTGCAGCTCATTTAGCTGTTACTTGCAAAAGTACTCTGATGACTCTGCAATAGTAGCCTCATCACAGATGGAGACAACAGGGAGTACAAAGACTTATACCGGGGTTTTCTGGACTGGTGTCAGCGGAACCACCTCAGGATCAATGCTAGGAAGACCAAGGAGATGGAGGTGGACCAAGGACCAAGGAGATAGTCAAGACCTATAAGTACCTGGGTGTGCTCCTCAATAATAAACTGGACTGAGCTGATCACCTGGAGGCGCTGCACAGAAAGGGTCACAGCAGGTTTTATCTGCTTAGAAGGCACAGGGCCATTGTAGTCCAGAGGCCATTTCTTAGGGCCTTTTTCAACTCTAGTAGCATCAGCAATTTTCTTCGGAGTAGCCTGCTAGGGGAGTAGCATACCAACCAGGGACAGAAATAGACTTGACAGGCTGATTAGAAGGGCCAGCTCTGTCCTGGAGAGCCCCCTGGATCCAGTACAGGTGGTGGGTGACAGAAGGATACTGTCCGTGGTGAGCTCCATGCTGGAGAACAAATCCCACCCCATGTATGAGACTATCCAAGACAGATGGTCTGGTTAGAAAAAGAAACCGCGCTCACTCTCGTGTCACAACAAACGTTTCTTTATTGGTATACAGCAACAAACGATCACACCTTGCTGTGTATCATAAAGAAATGTTTGCTGTGACACGGGAGTGAGCACAGTTCCTTTTCCTAACCAGACAATCTGTCTTGGGAGGAATTCCCAATTTGGTCCTTGCAACTGTGACGTATATCCTGCCTTAGGAGGAAGCGAGGGACCTGCGGCTCAATCAGACTCGTACACTATTTCCAGACCTGGAGTACCACAAGCTTGGGTGTTCCTGTTTTATTATGTATGAGACTGTGACAGCACTGTGCAGCACTGTCAGCAATCGACTGCTTCACCCCAAGTGTGAGAAGGAGCTATCAGAGGTCCTTCCTCCCAACCGCGGTCAGGCTGTATAATCTACATCAAGCGAATAACAGTCTGCACAGAGAAATAAATGTTCCTGAAGTCTTTCTTTTCTTTTTAGTTGCTATGACTCCTAGTATCTTATTTCTATCTACTATTCTGAGCTTGTATGTGTTCTTTCTTACAATATATTTCTGTCTTATCCATGGTTCTGCAACACACTGAATTTCCCGGTGGTGGGACTATTAAAGGATTATCTTATCTTATACAGTCCATGGTCATGTGATGGACACACAGGTGCACAGCTCGTTACCAGGCGGGTGTCTGATTACTGAGCTGTGCACCTGTGTGACTATCACATGATCACAAACTGATATTATCCACTGGCAATAAAGAGAATGAATAACAACAAGCAGAGATCTAGAAAACCAGGAGGAATTGATACAGAAAGAATATGGGGAAAATTGTACAACTTTTTATTATACAAACAATAACATCGTCATAAAAAGATTGCAAGTTGTGTGCATGTAGACATTATACAGTGCAAAGTTAGTCTAGACATTCTTAAACTGCACCAGATTTTCCAAAGTGTGTGGTGTACTTTTAGACTGTTTAGTTTAACTTTACACCACTTAAAAAGTGGTTACCCATAGAAACCCGCAAAGCCCATAGACTATAATGGGGTCTGCAGGGTTTCCGTCTGAAAAACATGGAGAGAAAAGCCCAGCTTGCAGACATTTCAAACAGAATGGGGACCAGAATCCCCAAGAGCAGATGTGAACCCAGCCTAAGGACTGGTTCACATCTGCTTCGTTAATAAGTTTGGGGAAGTCTGCATGGGGACCCTCCCAAACGGACTGCCAAACACATTGGCAAGCGGTGTGCAGTGAGAGCACATGGACCCCATTATGGTCATGCGGACAGGAAAGTAGATAGTGAACTACTTTTCTGTCCAATTGTTCTGTGTGGAGATCGTGCAGAAAGCACATGGACCCCATTATGGTCTATGGGGTCCGTGTGCTCTCACTGCACACCGCTTGCCAATATGTTTGATAGTCCGTTCGGGAGGGTTCCCATGCGAACTCCCCCGAACTGAATACCGATGCAGATGTGAACCAGGCCTGGCTGAGTTTACATTGAAATTTAGTGCAAATATTTGTTGCAATGAGTGAAATTTTGTTTCAAATTTCAAAGTTTTGGCACAATTTCTGACTCACAGGGTAGTATATTAAGCCACGGCCCTTTTGAAGAAGCTCCAAGAACTATACTAAACATACAAACTGTTATACATGGGGAGAATTCATCATTCCCTCTATGCAATGAATTCTGGACCAGAAGTATGATACTGAGGTGATGCAAGGCTCTTTCTTGCACCAAACATGCACCTCAAGCCCTCATCTGCCATGTGCAGGAGTGGAGATCAGGGCGGGTATACCTCAGCCTGGCTGATTTATTAAAACTCACACCAGTTTCCTGACATTTGTTAAAATGGGAATCTAGTCACTGCAAGCCTTGCAACATTGAGGTCTTGGGTTCAAATCCAACTGAGGACAATATCTGCATGGAGTTTGTATGGGTTTCCTCTGAGTATTATGGTTTCCTCCCACATGCCTCAAATATACTGATAAGTAAACTGGCTTCCTGTAAAACAACTAACCCTTGTGTTAGTTGGGTATGAGCGCCTATATGGCCGCCACTAACCCCCCTACTCCAGAACACTCCCTGGTGAGATAGCTGCATTACAAATGTTTGCCATACATAATACATATGTCTGCTCCTACCTGGCTGCAGCCTCTTCAGAAATCTCTAGTCCCTTCGGTCAGGCCTTTTATTAAAGGTTGGTATACAATAGGCCAGTCTTAATAAATTTGCCCCAAAGTGTCTGTAACACATAGAAAATAAGGTATAAACCATATATTGTAGCTTTTAGGTGCAATTTACTTCAGAATTATGGTGCACATATTTCTCTCCCTCTCCAATGCTGTGTGTCTGCTGAGGTGAAGACATAAAATAGCCCGCCATTTAGAAATGACAACATAATGAAGAGAATGACTTACATGTCAATCATCTTATTCATTTTGGTTGGGGTTTCTGTCACTTTTATGAAGCTTTCTCCTCACGGAGCCTTCTCCTAACTTGTATGACATGGCTCTGTAGCGGGCCGTGGTGAGGAGAGGCTTTCACCTGTCCCATTTCTCTCATTGCCCGTAATCCCGGCTGCCACCACTAGATGTCAGTATGAGTAACAATATTTGCAGACGACCTCGCTTCATTAGTGAATGTAATCTCAGCTGTGGCCACTAGATGTCAGTGTGACGAACTGAATCGCCGCTCCTGCTTTAATTTTGGAGACTCTATGGTGATTGGCTTCCACGTGTAATAACAGACCTTCCTGATGTCTATGATGTAAGTATATCGGGCTGTCACTTTATATACTGTCTGTGCAGGGTTGTGACGTCACTTTTTAGATATCTATTGTATCGATTGTATTGGGAAGTTGTCTTCCATTGCAGGAGCTTATAGCGGTAGTCGGTAATGTGTCATGTAATAAAGATTTTCTGTTACTTCCGTTGTCGGTGTATGCTTCATATTATTGTATGAGACTTAGGGGTTTCCCACCAAATTGGACATCAGCTATGAAGAGATATTCCTATCATACACATATATGGTGTATTAGTCATGTATGTCATTCATGTCTGATGGCTGGCACTGGGAATGGTTTGGTGGTCCCAACTTTCATGGGGCAGAATGTGCGGCGCATAGCCCACTAAGGCAAATTTATCTCCACTCATTTCTACACTGACTCTGCCTATTCCCATCCATTTCTCCTTGTGCTCCCCACACAGTATAATACTCCTAATATTATATACCTCCACATTATAATGTTCTCCTCCATTTGTCCCCATGGAATAAAGTCCCTCTCCTGGTGCACCCACAGTTTAACCCCTTCCCGCCGATGGCATTTTTTGATTTTCGTTTTTGACTCCCCTCCTTCTAAACCCCATAACTTTTTTATTTCTCCGCTCCCAGAGTCATATGAGGTCTTAATTTTTGCGGGACAATTTTTTCTTCATGATGCCACCATTAATTATTCTATATAATGTACTGGGAAGCAGGAAAAAAATTCAGAATGGGGTGGATTTGAAGAAAAAATGCATTTCTGCAACTTTCTTACGGGCTTTGGTTTTACGGCGTTCACTGTGCAGCCAAAATGACATGTCCCCTATATTCTGTGTTTCGGTACGGTTCCAGGGATACCAAATTTATATGGTTTTATTTACATTTTGACCCCTAAAAAAAATTCCAAAACGGTGTTAAAAAAAATTTTTTCTACAAGTCGCCATATTCCGACGGCCGTAACTTTTTTATACATAGGTGTACGGGGATGCATAGGGCGTCTTTTTTTGCGGGGCCAGGTGTACTTTTTAGTTCTACCATTTTCGGGAAATGTTATTGCTTTGATCACTTTTTATTCAAATTTTTAGCAGAATTAAAACAGTGAAAAAACGGCGGTTTGGCACTTTTGACTATTTTTCCTGCTACGGCGTTTACCGAACAGGAAAAATATTTGTATAGATTTGTAGAGCGGGCGATTTCGGATGCGGGGATACCTAACATGTATATGTTTCACAGTTTTTAACTACTTTTATATCTGTTCTAGGGAAAGGGGGGTGATTTGAACTTTTAATACTTTTTATATTTTTTTATATTTTTTTTTTACTTTTTTTTAAAAAAAAATTTTTTGCATTTATTAGACCCCCTAGGGGTGTTGAACCCCAGGGGGTCTGATCACTAATGCAATGCATTACAATGCTAATGCATTGCAATGCATTGCAAAAAAGCATCATCTCTTTTGCAGGCTGTATACACCAGCCTGCAAAAGAGACAATTTGCAGACTGGCTGGGAGCCCTTAACAAGGCTCCCGGCTGTCATGGCAACGGGGGGTCGGCCCTGGAGCATGCTCCAGGAGCCGGCGATCCCTGCCAAAATGGCGGTGCCCATGCGCCGCCGGGAAGATGGCGCCTTTGACAGCAGCGCCGGAGGGGTTAATGCCTCTGATCGGTCCGGGGACCGATCGGAGGCATTAGAGCCGGTTGTCTACTGCTTGAAGCAGTAGACACCCGGCGGCTATGACGGCCGCCCGGCTCCCGGGCGGTCGCCATAGTTACAGACCCGACACGCGCCGTACTATTACGGCGCATGTCGGGAAGGGGTTAATGTCCCCCACCACACACAGCTCTTGCTTTACTACTGTATTCAACTCCTCTGAATCCTCCAGATGCAGATGAGTTGAATCCGGGACATACATCCTGCAGACCAGAACAGCAGGACAGGACCTGGAAACTGTCCTGCTGAATCCAGGACAGTTGGAAGGTATGAGAGAGGTGTCTGTGTAAATATGCAGGCAGTCTCCATCATAGTGAATGGGAGAAGCAACTAAAAAAGGAGTGTATTTACACATGGCAGATTTGTTTCCATGTGATAGATTCCACGTCAAAATACACCTGCAAAAAAAAAAAAAAAACTTGTGATCATACCCTTAAGGCTATTCCTATGTGTTAGTCTTAAAAAATGCGATTGTAATGATAGAATGCTCCCCTCTGCCAGTCCCTCCACTGGCTACCTATAGCCCAGCGAATTGAGTTCAAGCTATTAACGTTAACATTCAAAGCCATCCACAACCTGTCCCCTCCATATATCTCTGAACTAATCTCCCGCTACCTGCCCACACGTAACCTCAGATCCTCCAATGACCTCCTACTCCGCTCTGCTCTCATCCGCTCCTCACACAACAGTCTCCAAGATTTCTCCTGTGCATCCCCCATACTCTGGAACTCCCTACCACGACACATAAGACTGACCCCCACAATCACAGGCTTCAAGAAGGCCCTGAAGACTCACCTATTCAGGAAGGCCTACAACCTCCTATAACACTATCACCGCACTGCCATCTGAACTGTCTCCCCCTCTCCTTCTGTCTCTTACCTCATAGATTGTAAGCCCTCGCAGGCAGGGCCCTCTACCCCACTGTGCCAGTCGGTCACTGTTAGTATTATATCTACCTTTATAATTTGTGTATTGTATGTAACCCCCAAATGTAAAGCACCATGGAATTAATGGTGCTGTATAAATAAACAATAATAATAATCTCTTTAACATACTTTACAGATTCTCTTGTTGAGCTGTGGGTGACTGTTTACTAGGGTATATTAGGCTACCTTTGGCATGAGCCACCTTCATCTTAATATTGCTCCCTATTATTTAACAGAGAGCTGCATTACAATACTGTTCAATATCATTGCGAAAGGAATGACTTTGGGTCTATATGGCTATGTACTATAGCTGAGTAGCAGTGTGTGGATGATTATGAGCTGACTAGTAGTGCATTTGGACTAAAATCGGGAATTACATAGTAATCAGCTCATTTTGTCCTGGGCGCGGACTTTAAATGTTTTACTTTTTTTGGGACATTGGGAAGGTTGTAAATTGGGAGAAAAACCTTTAAATCTATTAATGTTTAAATACAGATACAATGAGACGAAACTACAAACCAGAAGGAAAGGGACACAAAAGATATAATAATTGGCGGAGAAGGGATTCACGCTGGCGCAGCAATGAAAGGTGAGTTCAGAATGTTTCCATGTTCACCACGAGATCGTTCACATCACTGTCTATTGTGTGATTTGAAGTGGCCAAGAGTTGAGCACGCTGACATCTCAGGTTGATCCTGACAAATACTTAATTTATTTCTGAAACGCTTCCAGGTCTTAATATTTCCTTATTGTTTTTGTTTATTTTTAACCACTTTGCATCTTTTTTAATTTTGAAGGTATAGGTCCGCAGCATCATCACAGTTTGACAGCTCAGACACCTCAGCAGGTTCTTCATCTGGTTCAGCCCAATCATCTTCAGTGCCTGGTAAGTACCTTAAGGAAGTGTCTGCTTATAAAGTCTTTTTAGGTGAGAGTGAAGACGCACATGTATGCTGAGCCAGTTCTCTAGTGTTTTCACATCACAAAGGTAAACATTTATTGATTATTGGCTGGCACTTGTTACTGGCCGCGCAGATTTTCGGGTTGCTGTAAGGCTAGTAAGAAGTGTTATCCAAAAATCAATAAATGCCTCACTTTGTGAAGGAAAAACAGCAGCATTTGGCCAGAACCACTGTGTGTCTCTTCAATTCCAATAGCAGGGTGTCCTTCATTTGAGACCATTATTAATTAGGACGTGTTCACATCTGCGTTCAGAGTCTGCCTGAAATCGTGAATGAAGTCTTGCAAGCCAGGTTTTTTTTTTGTTTGTTTTTTTCTGTCCAGCAATGTCAGGGAGAAAATAATGGATAGCCAACATAAATACATTCTTTTCTGACATTAGATGGATTGTTTTTATTGTTTAATCCAGTCTTCTGGTTTGGCCAAATAGACCAGCCAAATGGATTTAAGATGTAGATTTGAATGTAGCCTTACTGTAATAGAGTGATCACTGGATGCCCCAGCAACAGAACAACCTTATAGCAAACAACAATTGTCAAAAGTGGACAATCCCTTTAAGGCCTGGTTCACATCTGCGTTTGGTATTCTGTTTGGGAAGTCCGCATAAGGACCCCTCTCCGAACAGAATACCGAACGCATTGACAAGCGGTGAGCTTATGAAAGCACACGGAGCCCTTAGGCTATAATGGGGTCCGTGTGTTTTCCACGCAGTGTCCGCATGAGTCATGCAGAGAGGAAAGTAGTTCTTGCAGTACAATTGTCTCCGCATGTTCCATGCGGACACTGCGTGGCAAACACACAGACCCCATTATAGTCTATGGGGTCCGTGTTCTTTCATAAGCTCACCTCTTGTCAATGCTTTTGGTATTCCATTTGGGGGGGTCCTCATGCGGACTTCCCAAACAGAATACCAAACGCAGATGTGAACTAGGCCTAAGGTGTAGTATGTTTGTTTTTTGTTTATTTTAACCATATAAAACATATAAACGCAAACCTGTCAGGTGATTCATACTGCCTTAACCATAGCTTTTCAGAGAGAGAATAAAGCTTGGTATAGGGAGATGTGTGTAATAAGTGACTCCCCTCCTTCTATTTTGGTGCCGTAGCCTTATCAATTGGTCTCCCCTTATATGCAGAAAGTACTCGTGTGAATTAAGTATTTCAGGCAACCGAGTTATATCAGGAAATTGTATTGCTTGCACATAGAAATATACATTCTTCATTGCTTTTATTACGAAGTATACAGATATCGATTGTATGAACGTCCTGTTCTGCTTGGCTAATACAACATATACATGACTTTTCTGGTCTCTGTTTAGAACTTCCTGGATTTTACTATGACCCTGAAAAGAACAGATATTTCCGCTTGCTACCAGGGCACAATAACTGTAACCCACTGACAAAGGAGGGGATATTGAAGAAAGAAATGGAGGTGAAGAGACTACAGCATCTAGAAGAAGATAAAAACAGAAAGGTGATTCTTGCCATGGTTTTATACATATATGTACAGTGCGTGTATTAATCTGGTATAGTGATGTTTTTGCTATTTCCACCTATAAATATGTGCAATATCTAGAGGAATTTTTAATTGATTATCCCAGAACAGTGCTATCTTGTCAACTATATTGCATTTCTGTATCAGAAACACATGCTGGACTATTAGCGAACTCTTTGGATTACTGAACATCAAATGATAGGAATTGCACTACATGTAATATTATAGTTGTATAGCTTCCAAAAAGGGCAAAATAGATTATGTATATTCAAATTATATTCCATTGCTGTCTCTTCCTGCCATCCATCTCCTCTTGTAGGTGAAGACATATTATCCACATTAAGTGGAGACAACTCAATTTTATATGGAGCCATTATATGGTCTACATATAGTGCATAAGCTCTATAATGTAGCTGCACATAACTAATCTCATATGAAGGTTTTTGGTGTATTGGATTCCATACGTATGCAACACAAAAAAAAAATGGTGGCGTGTTCCATCAGACTGTTTTGTATGTAGTGTTCTGTTATGTAGTACATAAACTCTACAGAGAAGTTTTATTATTTTGACTTTTTGCAGTCATACTTCCTCATTTGTATGTACCTATACTCTTTTAATGTCTAAATGGCCTGACATCTGTTTGTCGGTTTATGCAGAAATCGAGCAGACTTGGATTAAACGCCTCATTGCTGCTTCGTAAACAACAGCTTGGACTGCTGCCCTCTACAACCTACTGCAGGTGTGAAAAAATATGCATAATGTCACCAGACACGTTATGCTGTTATTATAAACCATAAGCATAGCTGAAAGGGAATGATTTAATTGGTAAATTCCAGTTAGGGCACGCTCACATACATACTATCTAACTATTACATTTGAGAAATGATGTCAAAGGGAGTCAACCACTTGCAAAATTAATTGAAAACCACTTACATGCTGTTTCAGGATTGCTTATTGACACATAGTCAATATAAGTTTTTGTGTCAGTGCAATCTTGTTGCTGAAAAAAACCAAACAATTTGTAATCTGTATGCAGACTAGCTGTTCGGAGCACCTAGGCCATGGCCTTGTCTACCAGTGCATCCATTTGCCTGCAGTTACTAATCATTTGGACGTGTCAATATTTATGTTAGAGATTGGTGCTGAAGCCAACCATAGGTGATCCAACAGGCATGCCCATGCCCCAGGTGTAATAATCAGCTCATTTGCATACACATTAAAAGTTGATTTTCTTAGCAAAATTGCGCTTTGGGAGATAAAGGGTATGTTCACTGTGCCCCAGCATGAGATGCGAAGGAGACTAACGGGCACAATGGAGCACTAGGAACAAGTGAGTGCACTTTTTTTTTTTTTTTTTTTTTTTTTTTTTTTTTTTACCCCTCTACCACCGCACAGGTTGCACTAATTCCTAGAAACTCCTTTTAATCACTTACAATTATTAATTAAAAGTGTTTTCCAACCCCAGAAAACTAAGTGTAAAAAGGTCCAATAGAGACATTTCAAAATAAAAATAGGTTTCTTACGCCTTTTTTTTGTTTTTTTTAAATAGGTCCTTTCCTGCTAAAGTAACTCCAGCAGGTAAAGGGCCCTATTTACTTACCAATCCTGGCTCCTACTCATAGCCACCTTCGCTACCCCTTCTGCGAAGGCCGCTGTGAGTAGGAGCCGGGATTGGTAAGTAAGGCTGCGGGCCCCACAAACACTATTATTATACTCGGGAGTCTTTTCAGACCCCCGAGTATAATGATCGGATCCCCAGGGGAGGTGAGGGAACATAAAAACCACTGTTACTCACCTCTCCTTGCTCCAGACAGGCTTCAGGCCTACTTGTGTAACGTCCCTGATGTCACATGGTTAGAGGCTTGCGTCCTTATGCGTCGCGACGCAAGCCCGACTCAAGTGACATCCCGTACGTCATTGAAGATGGCCGACATCAGCAGGGACTGCACCAGAGCCAGGGAAAGGTAAGTAACAGTTTTTTTTATGTTTGTATCCTCCTCTGGGGAGTATAATAATTGTTCATGAGTGTTCACAATGGGGCATAATACTTTGCGAAGGGGCCACTTTGGGGGTAAGTACCATGTGCAGGGGCCACCATGGGGCATAATACTGTGTGCAGGGGCCACCATGGGGCATAATGGTGCATGCAGGAATGTGTGTGTGGGGGGGGGGTCGGTTGGGGTCACCGGCTGGGGTGGGGGGGATTTGCCCCTGTCAAAAGTTTGCCACGGGGCCCCGCCATTCCTAGTTATGCCACTGCTCTGGTTAAAAGGTTGCCAGGTCCAGGCAGATGCCTGTTCATCAAATACTGGTTGAGATGGGCCAATGCTCACTGGATGGGGGTCTCAGAGCATGCATTGTGTTAGGAGAGACCAGACAACAGAGCTTAGCAGAGACCCAGCAGCTTGTGAACTGGAGCAGCGGAATCTTATTATAACATGCTCCTATTAGGCAATAATACACTTAGTTTTCTGGAGCTGTAAAATCCCTTTATTAGATCTTGCAGGTTAACACAGAGTCTCAGAATGGTTGGCACTTTCTATTCTTTAGGAGTCATCTGATATCTTCACATTAAAAGGTAACACCTCTGTTATAAAGTTGAAAGCAGGTAATATAGGATCACACCATCGATAATAGATGTGGGGACAGCTCGCTTCCTCTCAGTGATGACGGCACGAGCACAGAGCTTTCCCTCAACACTCTGACAAAATTAGCCATTTGAATTGACAGCAGTCTTACGTTCACTAGAAAAATTCTATTAAAAATCTGCTGTAAATTTCAAATTTGCATTGTAAAATTTGATCTCCATCCCTGGCTTTTTTTTTTTTCTCTTCTATGGGTGGGGGATGAAATCCACTCAGTGGATCGAGTTTATTTCTTTTATATACTCCCAGTACAGAAACATACACATAAAAACTATCAATTGTCATTGCATGTGGCATCATGTAGCAAGTATTAGAGAACCACAGATCGTACCTGTACATGCCTCTTCATTTTTATTTTTTTACCCCTATAGACGTATTCATGAGCTGAAAGTGACCTGTATGCAAAGGAAGGAAGTATCTATTGTAAATCCTGAATCTGTTGGTGCTGGGACACATAAGTATGAATTCATTCTGGTAAGTCTATGGTGTTGGAATGAATTTATGCTACAGCATTAAATTATTCCTATGAATAACACATGATATGTTTCAATAAATAAGAAAAGTTGAATTAATTTATTAAAGTCGATCATGTATTATTCATAGGAATAGTGTAGTTCCCTACATGCACTCTTAAAGAGGGAGTGCGCAGTATATTTGTGTTTTGGATTTACAGCTATACTAGTCCTGAATATAGGGACTATTTCTAATACATCATATGTTACAAGCATGTATTGCTATTACTTTGGTCACCATCTCGGACGTAAAGTTTTTTCTATATATCCTCTAGGCCGACTCGTCCTATGAAAGGTTATTTGTCGTGAATGATATGGAGAATGGATTTTGTAAATATGGTCTATTAAATCTTAATGGGCTGTGGAAAGATGTACCGACAGTAGAGAGTCATGATGATAATCCATACTTCACCAACCAGAAGGTAACACACTGGCTTCCTTACTTGGAGTCTGTCAACAGAACAAGCCCTTTTGAACTATAAGCACAGTCAGATATTTAAAGGTTCATGTTAACAAAACTTTTTTTCTGCTTTCCAATTGGCGCCTCTATGGGCGAAATATCAGGTTTTGGGGGGGGTTTATATGCTATTAAGCAGTTTGTTACAATGAGGGGGTCACAATTGCTCTCATCATAGCAAAGAGCTTCCTTATGCTTGGTTAACGTCTGCATTTGGTAATCCGTTCAAGGAGTCCGCATGGGGACTCCCCAAACAGACTACCGAACACATTGGCAAGTGGTGTGCAGTGATAGCAAACAAATCCCATAGACTATACTGGGGTCCGTGTGTTTTCTGTGCGCTGCCTGCACGTGTCATGCGGACATGAAGGTGGATCACGAAGCACTTTTTTGTCTGCATGTATACTCTATGGGGTCTGTGTGCTTTCACTGCACACTGCTTGCCAATGCGTTTGGTAGTCCATTCGGGGGAATCCCCATGTGGACTCCCCGAACGGATTACCAAAAGTGGATGTGAACCCAGCATTACTGCTATGATTGATATGGCCTGGCAGTGTAAATGTCAGTTATAACAGGGAGGGTTGTGGGGATTGTGTGCAGGAAAGCATAGCTCTTTGGTGTGATGAAAGCAATGGTTATCCCCTCATTGTCTCAAATACTTTATTAGCACAACAAGGAAAAAAAAAGTTCATATCTCAGCAGCTTTTTGTACTCATTTTGTATTTTATATTATTATTGTATCATCATGCTGCTGTAACGCACTGAATTTCCCCATGGTGGGACTATTAGGGTGCCTTCACACGGCGTAGCGTGCCGCTCCGTTAGACACGTATATATGTGTCCGAGCGCGGCGCTTCAAAACATAGCCCATTGATTTCAATGGGTGCCAATATACGCGCGCTACCCATTGAAATCAATCGGAGGCTTTTTTACCTATTGATTTCAATGGGTAGCGCGCGTATATCAGCACCCATTGAAATCAATGGACTCTGTTTTGAAGCGCTGTGCTTGGACACGTGTATACGTGTCTAAAGGAGCGGCGCGCTATGCCGTGTGAGGGCTCCCCTAAAGGATTATCTTAACTGAGGCACCAATCCAAAAGCAGAAAAAAAACGTGTTTTGCTCATGTGAATCCCATCTATCTGAAACTTCTTAAAACTGGCTCAAAATGTATTAAAAACATAAAAGAACTCACTTTACCAATATCCCACTGCTCCCATTGCAAAGCCTCTAAACTCTGATGCTTGAAATGATGTTTACATATCTTTAGTAGATTTATTAATTACTTAGTTATTTATTGGAACATTTTATTCTTTCCAAAGGTGGTTACTGCATGTTGGGCCTCGCTAAATGCACCAGACTCCCATGTCCTGTATCCTTTTACTCTGCTGACTAAGTTGTCACTGATATAGGTCTGATCTCCTGTATCAGGATGTTGCATCTGTGACCTATTGAGTTGCTAGTCCTTGATGGTCATTCAGAGTCTGTCTTCTTGGAAAACCTGAGGCTCCAGGCTGTGTCAGTCTTATTCCAGCATGCCGTTTCAGGAACCTGGCCGCAGACTATGGTACTGTCGTCTTGTATTTAATTATCTTTAAAGGGGTGTGTCACTAGAACCCAGCATATAACCCCAACCTCGCATATAGATCAGGCATAGTCACCTGAATCAAATGGTGTTTTCCCCTTGTGATTGGGTGTCCTTGTTGATGAGATTTTGCTGTTTTTTGTTATTATACATATTAGCTCTTTGGAGCAACAAGGGCATTGTGACTTACCTCTTTGAAGAATCGGCAATGCCTTCATTGCTCCAAAGAGCTTATCTGCAGATTTGCAAAAATGTCTATTTATCAGCAACTGAGGCACCAATTCACAAGGTAAAAACAACATTCAATCCAGGTTACCCTAACCTATCTATCTGCATGGTTGTGTTCTGGTGACAGACTCCCTTTTAAACTCCTCAAAAGTATATGTCTTCATTGGAGGAGATTTCATAGGTGCTGAAGTAGTGTCATACATAAGTATTATTGTAAGATTTTGCCTTAAAATTTTAGCAGGTTTTTTTTTTTCAAGACTATATCAGTTAAAGTAACAAATGACTTTACCTTTATAGATGATGTCCGTCCAGAAGTCGTCTACAATATCAGAATCTCTAACGCCTGGTCTTGTGCATGGTGTCTAAACCCTCGATTGGAGTGTTCATATGCAGCAGGTTTGTTCTTGTATCTTTCCATCCCTTTTTTATTTTCAGAATGGATTTAACCATTATTATTAGTCCTATGAATCTATAGAGACAAATTTTGCATCTGCGCTCAGGTTTCTGTTCAGGGAGTCTGCTTGTGGACCCTCCGAACGGAAACCTATACACATTAAAAAGCACTTAGCTAAGAAACCACACGGATCCCATAGACTATTATAGGGTCCATGTGGTTTCTGCACAAAACGTGGAGAGAAGAGTGCTGCTTGCACTTTTGTTTCCATTCAGGGGGTCCCCAAGCGGACTCCCTGAACACAGTTGTGAAGCAGGCCTAAAAAATAAAGAAATAAAAATCAGTCAGGTCTTTATAATTTACTTGCTGTCATAAAATCACGGTGCATTTATTGCATAGATCTTCTAAAAGTACAGGGTTTTATCATGTATAAAAGAAGTGTCTCATTTGCAATGTATTAAAGGATTATTTCCATGTTATAAGATGATGGTATATTAGTCTTATTTTCCATTGCTTTAGAATTGCCTTTGACCTCTGGGATCCTCCTCTGATTTACAGAATGAAGGGTTTGCAGTAATAATTTAGCAATTTTACCAATAATAGTGCCAATACTTACACAGGATACTTCACTTGGCCAGAGTTTAAGGCAGGTCTTACACGACCGTATTGATTTTACAGTCCTAAAGTTGCTGATCAGCAATACTAGTTGCTGATCAGCAACATAGACACCGCAGACGCCCGTGTCCTGCCGCACTCGCCCATAGAGTTCTATGGGCGAGTGCGTGCAGTGCTGTGAATTCACAGCCTTTGCGGACCTGCTCTATAAAGTGCACACCACGGATAAAATATCCAGTGGTGTAAGAGGCCGCACTGAATATAATGTGTCCGCAATTGAAAACCATCAATTGCGGACCATTTGTCGACTTACATTACGGCTGTGTAAGACCAGCCTAAGCCCCATAAACCACAAACTGACTACATGTTATGACTATGTAAGATTGGATTAACCCTTTAAACGCAGTCATTAGTTGTATTAGTTTTAACAAGTTATTCACCTTTCTTTTACCTGTCAACTTGGAAGGTCTTCGGAATCAAGTCCTGGTTCTGAACGCTGCTACAGATGTTCAGCACACTTTCCGTACTAGCAGTGATGTCTTGGCTCAGCAATTTGCCACACAGGTACTTTACCATTAGTTATATAAATGTACACAGTATGTAGTTACAATCTGACTAAGGCTAGGTTCACACATGCGCCTGATCTTCGCTCGGGGATTCCGTCCCCCATTCCACTTTAAAATATGGAGAGAAAAGAAGCACTTTTCTTTCCGCATTTGTCTGAACTTGCGAACCCCCATTATAGCTATAGGGTCTATGGGTAACTTTTTTTTTAGCAGGTTAGATTAAACGGATCGGATTTCCGTTTGTGGGATTTGGGTTTGTTTCTCTGCCTGTCTTGCTATTTCGAGCCCATTTCTGTTCATTATTATTATGATTGTTGTTGTTTATTTATATAGCACCATTAGTTCCATGGTGCTTTACATTTGGGGGTTTACATACAATACACAAAATATACAGGTAGATATAATACTAACAATGATTGACTGGCACAGTGGGGTAGAGGTCCCTGCCCGCGAGGGCTTACAATCTATGAGGGAAGGGGGGTAGAGACAGAAGGAGA
Source organism: Leptodactylus fuscus (assembly GCF_031893055.1). Classification (NCBI taxonomy): domain Eukaryota; kingdom Metazoa; phylum Chordata; class Amphibia; order Anura; family Leptodactylidae; genus Leptodactylus; species Leptodactylus fuscus. Next base: position 112,764,617 of record NC_134271.1, on the reverse strand, counting down.
GGGGGGAGGCCGGGCAGTGATGGTGTTATTGGAGGTTGTAGGCCTTCCTGAATAGGTGAGTTTTCAGGGCCTTCTTGAATCCTGTGATTGTGGGGGTCAGTCTTATGTGTCGTGGTAAGGAGTTCCAGCGTATGGGGGATGCGTGGGAGAAATCTTGGCGACGGTTGTGTGAGGAGTGGATGAGAGCAGAACGGAGTAGGAGGTCATACATTCGTGCAATGTGTCAGTTAAAATTATTGTAAATTGTTCAGCAACTTATTTCTTCAAATTGATGGAACAAATGATACATGACACAAAAACTGTCCTTTTTCACTCACATTGAACACTTCATGTAGAAATTGTGGGCTCCTACTATAGTTACTCAGTTATAGCTAAACTAAGGTCACATGAAAGATGTTGGATTTGAGCGGGTCATTTTAGATTATAACAAAAATGGGTACTATACTTCTAGACCTTACTACTGTATAATGGCTGTCGCTCTGGAGAAGTATTCTCTATTGATCTACGTGCCTTCTATCGATCACCTGATGACTGGAAGAAAGGGGTGTCATTCTCACAAGGCTCCAGCATCACATGTCTGCGTCTTCTCCAGGATGAGAACTACCTTGTGGTGTCCGATATGTCTGGGCAGGTATGTCAAGAACTAAAGCCTTAAATGACTGCTCCATGATATCCCATAACAGTTTAATATACACTGGTCACACCTGTTTTGTGGTTGCAGTGAAGGGATGGATGGAAGCACATAAGTGCGTCCCTCAATTCATGTGTGCGGTCGCCCACAAGCACAATGATCTTGGGTCGTTCCATCCTTTTGAACTGACTTCTAGCCAAGCATGTGCATTAAAGGGGTTGTTCAGGCAAAAAAAATGGAAAACCTTTTTAAAAGTTTAATTAAGCTGGGGGCAGTGAACAAAAAGAATTGATACTCGCCTGTCCTTGTTGCTCTGGTGTTATCTGCTCCCGGGGGTTATGCTAAAGCCACTGATTGGCTTCAGTGGTCACGTGACCGCTGAGGCTAATCAGCGAAGGGCCTGAATGTCACTACCTGCAACATCATGTGTTCTCTTCCTGAGGCCAATCAGCGGCTTCAGCACAACGCAGGAAGAGACCCAGGAGAGCAAACAAATTGGGAGGCGCAGGACAACAACAGAGCAACTGGGACACGTGAGTAGGTATTTTTTTTTTTACTGCTCCCAACATATTTAAACTTTAAAAATTTAGCCTAGACAATCCTGTTAATCCCTATTCAAATCTGCGGGCTTGCTACAGATGACCAATTGTATTCAGCTTCTTTCTGGCGTTACCACAGAGAAGAATGCAAGCATGTTCACTTGTCACTCATTTAAAATGAATAGATTTGGGGCCATACCCAAAAAATCTCAACTATGGATAGGTCTTAAGTTTAAAGAGAACCTTTCATCACTTGGGGCACATGCGGTTTTATATACCGCTAGAAAACAGACAGTGCGTTGAATTCAGCACACTGTCGGTTTTCCCGTTCTGTGTTCTAGGTGTAGAGCTATCGGTGCCGGTACCGTAGCCGGTCCTCTTTAAACTCTTAGAAAAATCCCTTTAAAATGTAATAACATACTTTTAATGTGGTCCTTTTGAAACCAAGATCAATAATGGAGAATGTAAATCAACATACAATGAAAGAAATTTGTTTTTATTTCAGACTTTTGATAGGCGGTTACATATTTTCTGATGATTACATTGTATTTTATTTGATTATATTTATTTGATTGATTACAATTGTGAACTCTAGATTAAGCTGTGGGATCTGCGGATGGTGAAATGTGTGCAGAACTATGAGGGACATGTTAACAGTTACGCTCACTTACCTGTGCATGTGAAGGAAGATGAAGGCTTGCTGCTTGCAGGTATGGAATTTGTACAAGAAATTTTACAGAAAATTCTTAATCTTTGTTTGAAGGTTTGTCTGGGTTGGACAATTTTTCTTTCTAAAAGCTGCCTCTGACAACTAGCTAGTAGAGATGAGCAAACACTGTTTGGATCAGCCGATCCGAACAGCATCAGACGCTGACTTTGCCGGCGGCCGGCGTCAAAGGTGCTTCCATTCATTTCTATGGGTGCGTGCTGTTCGGATCGGCTGATCCGAACAGTGTTCGCTCATCTCTACTAGCTAGTATACCATATTAACAAAATGGTGCAGATTTACTAAGGGGAAAGCATCAAAATTCTGGCTGTTTGCACCAAGAAGTATCATATGTGCCTTGCGCAATATTTTTCTGCCTCACTTTGCAAGGAGTCATGGTTTAACAGGAAAGGGACATGATTTGAATTGCCCAAAGTTTGGTGTAAAGTAAGCCAAGAAAAAAGTGGTGTAATGTTAAGAAAATGTGGTTAGGGATGTAAATGTATTATATGGCATGAGCTGTAACTCTACCTGAATTTATTTATTGGGTGGTCTATGACTTTACAATTGATGGTCTTTTCTGTAGGATAGGTCATGAATAGCAACTGAAAGAGGTCCAAATCCTGGGACACCACCAGTTGGCTTATATCAGGGTCTGTGGTAGTTGGCACTGTCACCTCTTCATTTACCATAGTGGTTTATTCTGTAAGGTCTGTGCTTGGAAATGAGATGTGTGGTACAAACATCTGCATTCAGTTTGTATGTCGGCCCATTTTTGCCTGGATTTCCTAACTCTCACTGACAACATACCAATAGGAATTTAGTGTAAATATGGTAATGAAAAAATTGTGTGAAAAAGTATATATTAAGTTAAAGTGTTATATGTGCAGATGGCTACCAAAAAAAAAAAAAAAAAAACACTCCCTGGAAGAACACAGCTCCATCCACTATAATGGCCATCTAATGTTACAGCCACAAGTTTATAGTTCACTTGAATAGGAACTTTGGTGCAGTAGCCATGAATGTTCATTTGAGTGGGAGATGAGCCGACACAACCAGAGACTATGTACTTTCCACAGGTACAGCTCCATGCATTGTACTACTTCCAACTGATTTTGGGGGTCTCAAATGTCAGACCTGCACTGATCTCACCTCGATGACATATACTTTTTTTTTTTTTTTTTTTTTTTTATGTAGATTGTGAGCCCCACATAGAGCTCACAATGTACATTTTTCCCTACCATTATGTCTTTTTTGGAATATGGGATGGGAATCCATGCAAACACGGGGAGAACATACAAACTCCTTGCAGATGGTTTTATGCCCTTGGTGGGATTTGAACACCAAGACTCCAGCGCTGCAAGGCTGCAGTGCTAACCACTGAGCCACCGTGTGGCCCCTGATGACATATACTAAGGATGATAAACAATACTAAAGTCCTAAACAACAAACTCAGAAGAACCCTTACAGTACATTTACTGTTAGCTGCAGGACTATATATTGCTATAAATAGGCCCTATAACTAAATATACATGCAGAAAAGAACAGAATGACCCATTTAGTTTATTAAAGCCAGGTGTGAAAATTGATATAAATTCCAGGATTATTACAGTTAGATGAGCCGCCCCTCCCAATTCCTGTCCTGTGTCAATGCATTTGTTACATAGTGTTAGATACATAAGTATAGTTTAAGAAATGTTTATTTCTACTTTATGAATGTGTTCATTCGGATTGTCTTATGGGCAACACTTCAGTGACTATTGTGTTACAGTAAGAACTAAAATTAGCTTTCATCTTACCTTTTCACTTTGTATTGACTATTAAAGGGTTATTACTATCTTGGCAAATTGCCGCCGTGATGGGAATAATTACTCGTAAGTCCTGACCACCAGGGCGGGCTTTCCAGGAACAGCCAAGTAGTGCTGCTCTACATTGTTCTCAGAGGTGAATATACACTACAGAGAGTGTAGCACAGCTAAGGCTAGGTTCACACTATACCTGCCCTTATGTTCAGGAATTCTGACCCCTGAAAAATGATGGGAGAGGTTTTGCAAGAAGGACCCTTCTCAAGTTTTTCAGGCAGAAAGCCAGTGGACCCCATTATAGTCTATGGGGTCCACAGGTAACCGCTTTTTAAGCAGATTAGATTTCTGATTCTTGGGGCCCTGAGGAACAGAAAGTCAAGCACCAGTGAAAACCTAGCATATGCTACTTTATCAAGATCCACTATTTCCATAGTTCCTGCTCACCTCTATAGCGGTTATGGAAACAGCACTACTCGGCATTTACGAGCAGCTATTCCTATCTCAGCAGTGATTTGCAGACATGGGAATAGTCCTTTAAATAGAATTAATATTGATTCATCTCATTTCCCATGCAGTTGGACAAGATTGCTACACAAGGATATGGAACTTCCAGGATGCCCGGCTTCTGAGGACAATCCCGTCACCACATACAGCGGCCAAGGACTCTATACCAAGTGTTGTATTCTCCTCCTACCAAGGAGGGAAAAGACCAGTTCCTGGGTTACTAATGGCTGTCCAGAAAGACTTGTATCACTTTTCTTATGACTCAAATGACATTTAATACACATTTAATCTAACTTGCACCTACGGTACTTCAGTACAATCCTGATACCTGCCAACCAAGCATTTTGGTTTTGGGAACAACATATTTATTTTAACAGCAGAAATTATCAAGCCATGAATATTTAAATACATTAGCCATTGAATAAAATTTGTATACCATTTTTTCTTAGGAATTTGTAGTTTCTGTCTAAACGCAATTTGTTGGCTGGAGTGATGTGGAAAGAAGAGAAACATCACTACTAAATATCATCAATGACTGGTAAGGCGCTAGCCCTACAAGACTACACGGAAGGAAAAAAAAAATGTATCATCAGCCTAACTATCTACATCATAGATTCCTATAAAGCAGCTATTCAGAGTCATTAGACCCATGGTCAGGATGGGGCTGCTGTATTACGGTCTATAGAATGTGGCCGTCTGAATTACATAAAGCTTTAATTTTAGATCCAAGAACATTGTAGCTGTTTGATGCCTACAATCACAAGGTTTCCATATTAATAAAAAAAAAAAAATCTAGTAATCAAATGTATGTACGTAGGTACAGTATGCAACCATAGTGTGCTATCGGTACTGTGCAACAATGGTTGGTAATATGGTTGTGTGCATTAGACCTTAAAGCTAATCTGTCATCAGGAAAGTCTGTACCAAACTAATCACATTACCTTGTAGGGCGGCTTCTTCACTTTCCAAAGACTCCTTTCTTATTCCACATTGCAGCTCAATTTTCATGAACTCTAGTATTTTATTCTTATACAAATTCGATGAAAAGACTTTAGTGGCGTTTCATCTCCTGCTGGGGCTTCACGCACCACTCCAGACAAAGTATGAATTAGAAAATCTTAATCTTTACATTAAAAAAAAAAAAATTGGGCTGCAATGCAGATTAAGAAAGACATCCTCTAAAAGTGTAGATGCAGCCCTATAAAGGTATCGTCATTAGTTTCATCATAAATTTGCTGCTGAAAGACTATTTTTTAGGGTGTGCATTCAGCAGTTCAGATCTTTGGTTCTTTCATCCCTGCAAGTAAGACTTGATGGACAATAAAGATAAATACTACACAAGCCTGAATTTAAATATTATTCAATCTTATCCAAGGCAGCAATGATCTTCTCCTCCAGAAAGTAGAAAATCCTTCAAAGGAGGCATAGTCAAGTCCCCAAGTCAAACAGCCAGGGAAGTATAAAATATAATAAAAGGAGTTTGGGATAAATAGTGTCCCAAATCACTTAAAGCCATCCATGCAAGCAATAAAACAAACTATTTTTCTTAGAGATGAGGCTCATCAGACTGTTCTCTGGTGCTCCTGACACCTACACCATTGCGCCGGCTTCACTGTTCAAGTGGCAGAGGTATGGGGCATGCACGCACACTGAAGACGGTGTGCGCTAGTGAAGAACTTTGCTGGTGCAGGAAGTACAGCTGGTGGGTTCACACCAGTGCTCAGTTTCCATTTGAAGATTCAGTCCCCATTATAGTCTATAGGGGTCCACCTGTTTTCTTGGGCTACCACTTCTTAAACGGATTGGGTTTCCATTTTTCAGGTCGCAATGAATGCAAGCCAAAGTGCTGGTGTGAACCTGGCACCAGTATAAAACATTTTTTTTTTATTGAGAGTACTGATGGCTTCATAACAGGGCAATGTGAGACACTAAACCCCCCCAGTCCATAAGGACCTCTGGATGGTTTAGTGTCTCAAAACGCCCAGACAGACTCCCTTTAAGCCTCTGTATACTGTAAAAATAAAGAACTGAAATGCCTCTGTATATAATGCCTGTAAGACTCCATACTTCAGCTGAAATGTCTCTGAGCACTAGTACACTCACATACTTTTTGTTTTTCATTTAACAAATCAGGAGACTAGTTTAAAAACAAAAACTACCAAGCACTGCCACAGAAGTGATTGTGACAAGAAACAATCTATGAAGTTGTAAGACAAAACAATTACCACACTTATAAAAAGGTACTACTGAGAAAAAGAAGGGAGGAAAGAAAAGCTGTTGGCTCCACTTCCAGGCTATACCCTGCCACAGCACTGTGCATGAATTCAGTTTCTGCCATAGCAGAGGGAGAGAAACACAAAGGAATATAGAGCCAACAACCACAAATCTGTCCTGAACCCAAAAAGGAACAAACACAGCTGGGCCAGAAAAAACAAACAAAACAAGGGTGAGATGTGTCCCCCAGTGACTAGAACGATAAAAGGATTTTAAGGAAAGTACAAAAATTCAAATTTTCTCACTTATTTCTCTGAGGGACACAGCTCCATGGTATGTCCTAAAGCAGTCCCAGAGGATGGGAATAAACACAGCCATGCAAACCTTTCGCGCTCAGCCACTTGCAGAAATTTACAACCCAAACTGGCATCGGCAAAAGCCTCTGTACCTGGTGAAACTTAGAGAAAAGTAGACTGAGGCCTAGTGAGAGCCTTACAGACCTGGGAAGCAGAAACCTGATGCCAGTGGCCCAGGGAGCTCCAACAGCTCTAAAGAAGTCACACGGAAGGGCAGAGCCCTACCCTGAAACCAACAGATCTCAATCTCAGATCAAAGCCATCAGAAGATGGAAGCTCTGGAAGCAGGGAAAACGAACAAAGCATCCAACAAAAAAAAAAAAAAAAAAGTGAGGGACAACTATCGGGAAGAGAAGAGAAAGCACTCAACTCAGATGCATGCCTGGGACCGAGCAGATAGGAAAGCAAGACCAAGTCCTTGATGTGGAAGAAGGAAAACCACAAAAAAAAAAAAAAAAAAAGCGCTGTGGCAGATGGAGGACAACCTTATCCTTGTGGATGACCAGAAAGGGAGGCTGCCAAAAAAAAAAAAAAAAAAAAAAAAAGGGGCAGCCAGCTCAGGCCCCTTGCGGATAGAGGTAAGGGCCACCAGGAACGCTATACCATCGAGGGATACCATAAAAAGCTTGAAGGGGAAACCTGAAGCACCTCAAGGACGAGGTAAAATCCCACAGCTTCAAGAGTGGACATTAGGGGGAAAGGAGCAAGGGCTCCACTCCTGTAGGAAAGTCTTAAAAGGGAAGAGAACTTAGACCTTGATCCAGACCAGAAAAGATCCGATGCGAATATTTACTCTCACATCAGTAGACATAAGAGCACAGTTGAAGGAAGATTTGCTGATAATGGAATGTGGCGCTCCACCCAAGGCAGAGATTGGAAGGCTGCTAGTAAGGTCGCACGGATCCTGGTGCCACACTGAGGTTTCAAGTAGGCGGCCATGGACAAAATGGTCACTCTGGACTGTGACCACACGTCCTTGGAGGAGAGAGATCCAATGAGACAGGGCAAATAAGATAGCCTTTGTTTCCAGCAGGTTAACTGGAGGAAGGACTCTCCCTTGGACCACAGGCCCTAAACAGTCAAAGCACTGAAGACCACTCCCCAGCAGGGGAGACTGGCATCAGTGAGAATTACCTACCAACAGAGGGGAAGAAGGACTTCCCCTGAGAAATTCCTGGGATGGAGATACACCAAAAAAAAAATATATATATATATATATATTGGCAAAACGGAGACTAGAATCAGGCAGTCAAGGCTGGCCAGATATTTGTCCCAGTGGGTCAGAATTGTCAAGTGGAGAAGACGAGAGAATAACTGAAAGGGACAGCCTAGAACAGGGGTAGGGAACCTTCGGCTCTCCAGCTGCTGTGAAACTACAACTCCCAGCATGCTCCATTCACTTCCATGGGAGTTCCAAGAACAGCAGAGCCAGTATGCATGCTGGGAGTTGTAGTTTTGCAACAGCTGGAGAGCTGTACATTCCCTACCACTGACCTAGAAGGTTGAGGCCATCATGCCCAAGACCCACATGATGAAATGGCATCTCTGAAGGTGGGACACGTTGGAGGTCACCAGATAATCTGGCTGCTGATGTGGCAAGTGGGTGGACTGGGTGACTGATGAGGTGCTAGAAGAGCGCTGCGCCCGCAGGGGGTACAGTTAGTGTGGGGTACAAGCTGAAAACTTCCCTGCACCTGAAAAAATAAAAACGAAGTAAGACAAAGACCAGAGTCAGGTCGTGTCTGCCTCCTATGGACACTAGGTTCAAACTAATTCATGCAGTGCTGTGGCAGGGTATAGCCTTGAGGTGATAAATGGTTTTCTTTTACAAACTCGAAAAAGGTACTTACAGATTAGAGATGAGCCAATACTATTCAAAACAGCCGTTTCAAATAGCACGCTCCCATAGGAATGAATTGACGCAGCCGGCGCGCAGGGTGTTAAGCAGCCGGACTCCGGCCCCAGCTACATCCAGTCATTCCTATGGAAGCGTGCGATTCGAAGCGGCCGTTTCGAATAGTATTCGCTCATCTCTTACAGATATAAATAAGTTACCAGTCCTGTATTTTTTTTTTTTTTTTTTTTTTTTTAATCATAGAACAGAAATTTTCCCAGTGGCAATAAGCAAGAGCATGAATCATTAAATTGGGCTATATATATATATATATATATATATATATATATATATATAATTTTTTTTTTTTTTTTTTTTAAAGGATTACATCTGTTGTATTTAAATGAGTGTTACACCTTTTAAAATGGAAGCTGTTGAAAATCGATCCAGAAACTGTTCTTGTGATATACGGTAAGCTAATTAATGATGTTAATAAAATGCAAATTGTTGGACACTTGGTATAACAAAGAGTCACTTTTACAGCTAGAAATTAATACAGGGACTGTAAAGCTCTGGACTACAACTCTCCTGTTACCAATGTAATCTATACATGGAATCTTAGACTAAGTTCACACGGCGGATTTTTGTTCAGAATTTGGCGCAGATTCCGCCTCCCATTGAATTCAAAAGAAGCTACGTGCCCTATCTTCTGAGGCGGAATCAGCTGGGGGAGACCACAGCGCGTCACTCCTTCTGGACTAGGCACATTCATTTGGGCCTAAAATGGAGTAGACTTCTGCGACTGGATGCTGGTGCACTGCACTGGCATCCAGTCGCGGATAGCCGTTTTTTGTTCTGGAATTTGAGGCGGCATCCCGCCTCAAATTTCAGGCCAGAATCTGCCGTGTGAACTTAGCCTTAGACTAAAAGAAATAACATTCCACAACCAGTGGAGGGTTTCTTGCCATCCACATTAATCTAAGCAGGCATACATAGCATAGGCAAAGTTAGACTTCTATCGGCCTATACTTTTTGGCTCTGGTCTCTTATACAGCTAATTGTAGTACTGTACATAGGACCTGTGCACACTTCATTTTGTAAGGTCAGCTTAACTTGTACCATTTTACAATTCATATTCCTTTATATTTATTATCAATTGTAATATATACTGAATTTATTTGTCCAGAAGATGCAAGTTGGGGCCCAGCAGTACCAGTACCCCTTTGATTGTATGGAAAACTGTCCATATATTGTGCCGGGTAATGCAGATTAGCTATATTTAGGTGAATGGGGATATCATTTTAAAGAGAGGATGACCATGGTTGTCAATCATGCAGCCGTATATAAGTTACACATATTCAGTAAAGATATTAGGGGAGGAAAAAAAAAATTAAAAAACTGACAGTACAGAATCTTATTTTTATTTAGAGGTCAAAAGGAGAAATGACAGGAAAAAAAAAAGTATACTTCCATATATAAAAACTTTTCATAAGTGAATAATACAGATAAATATAAAAACTATAAGTATACCTTATTAAAGAAATGTGTGGAAAAAAAAAAAAAAAGGAAAGCAGCCTAATAACTTGAGAAGGAAACATTTCTTCAATAAGATATATTACCAAGTTTGTCATATTGATAGATATTATTCATTTATGAAAAGTTGTTTTATAACTGGGAGGTACGCATTAAAGAGGATCCTTAACCACCTCCATGAATTCCAGTTCTTGCCCTCTGTTAATAACAGCAGCCCCACTGATTCTGTTACAGTTGGACTTTCTCTAGCCCCCACCGTTCCTGAGTAATCAATGCTGCTAGCCTTGGCACCTAATATGCTACTTAGGGCTCTGTACCTAGGGGTGTGATTCTAAGCTCCAGTCAGAGGTGGACAGTGTCAGAATCAGTGGAGCAGTGCCTATTAAATAATGCAAAGCGCTGGACATGACGATATGGTAAGAGGATCTCTTTAAATTAACACATTTTAAGATTTTCATATATAAATTAATGTATGTACATGAAGTCTTAAGTATTACTATGAACTAATAAGAGCAGAAACATTGTTGAAAACTTTGGGAAACTGCCCTTTTCCTCATATTAAAAGGTGCTGAAATAAAAATATGCTCCGGAGGAAGAGGTTCGCCGCAAAAAGCCCCTGCTGAAGATATACAGAAAACAAAAGCAAAAAATAAAAAGTCCTACTGTGGTGGAGCAGCAAGGTGCATACAAAGTTGATTTTATTCCAATGTTACAAAGTGCAGGTTATATGCTTTTCAGTCTCCTAAACAGAGCACATTTGGTGCCATCTTGTTAAATATGATAATGATCATAATAAGGGTGATGATGAGAGACCACAGCGGATAGGTCAGAGCATGCATTGGTAAAGAAGCCTATAGATGAAGATAGGTTCCATTATTATCTAGCCCTGAGTAGGTACTGAATTGTGAAACATGGTAATGGGGTATGGTTATAGATCACCAGGTTTCTTATTGCAGTTAATACAGACACGAACAGGATGATCCCAGCCCCGGGAGGGTACTGGCCTTTTATCACTTGAACAGTCACCGCAGAATCCTTGTCCACAAGCCCGACAATGGTGTTTGGAGATTTTGATGTTAAATTCTTTTCTGCAGTTGAAGCAATTTGTGATCTCATGGTCTGGAATCCAGTATGCAGGTCTCGCTGCATCCTTCATTAGGCCTAAAATTCAGCAAAATAAAATAAATCAAACAAGTACAAAAACAAGTGTATAAGCTATAATCAATAAATGTGGCAATGCTGGTGATGTAACCATTGTGGCATTTCACACCTGCTCCATTTAAGGATTTTTGTTTTACTAAATGAAAATGATTGCATACAGCCTGCTATATCGCCATCTTGACTGTCATGGGTCCAGCTCTATAATGCTGGTAGGGAGGCTCTATTTCAGGTGTATAAAAATCATCTTGAAGGTAAAATGAGATCATACATATGGGAAATATTTTGTAAAAATACAATACTGGCAAAGAGACTACCACTAGCTGAAATTGCAACAGTAACCCATTAAAAGAAAAAAAGCTGTTCAACCCCATTACAACATAAAGGAAAAAATATTTATTTAAAAACAGTCAAAATAAATTCCTATGTATATCATTATTAAGATACAAAAATTATTTGGATGACCTAAAAATACCCTTCAGCCAACATTCACTTAATTTTCTCCAAATTTTATTTCTCCAAAGTTTATTCTATGGTATAACTTCTTACCTAAAGGAATGTCAATAGCGGTTGCCACTGCTCCTAATGTGTTCTGTACAGCTTCACCGACCTTTCTTGCGATTACAGTACCTCCTTCGTCGTCTTCATTGCTATCAGCAACTAAAATGGAAATAGAAAGCGGTCACCCAAATTTTATTACGGTATATATCATCTTGTGATCCCAGAAGCCCTGAGCAGTAGCACAATATTTTATATCTGGTAAAGGACTACTCTGCCACAATATATAGAACTACAAAGAGAGAATGTGAAAGATTAGTTATATAGCAAATTACTTTATCAACACCTCATCGCAATATATTTTGTGCAAGGGGATGGTTCGGCTCTGTATACATTGCATTCAATGCTCCTGCTATCAGCTAATTAGTGGGGTTGGAACCCACACTGATATGATATTGACCTAGCCTACAAAAATATAATATATATATATATATATATTTATATAATGCGCTAACACCAGATAATTTTTTTTCTTTTTTATTGTGTAATCCAACACTGGGGATGACCTTTATTCATTTTCAAATTGGATTACTGTTTCAATTTTGCGTCATTTTCCCCTTTATAATGAACTAATGACTTTCTTCCAGTGGGGTCAAAAGCCAAATGGGATGTCGTAGCTGTTACATCAGTGGGCTGACCATTTACTGCCTCTTCAGTTGTGGGGCGGTATTGCTGTTGAGCAGGGTTTGTAGAATGGGACCAGCTCAGAGACTCATCAATGTTGAGCAGGCTTCATCCAGAGAGTATAGGAGCAGGGGTTGTGGGGCATTCCCTGTTCAGATATATCACTGACCATAGACCATGCCCCTTGCTTCTCCACACTGATAATTCAGCAGCAATGACATCTGTAGGGAATCGCTTAGGTAGATGCTTGTAGCAGTGCAGGAGACAGGGACACAGACACTGGATTGCACACAAGTTTATCCTTTATTCACATGTAGCGCATACACTGCCTTTACAGAGGCACAGAATAAACAAAATCCTTCTCAGCTGAGAAACTAACTTAAATGTAAGGATACTTTTCCCTGACTATACAGGAGACTGGCTACCAGTCTCCCACCTTGGCAACAACGGGTGGCACAGTATCTGCTTTGGAGGTCCAGTCTGGACAGTTCAGCTCTGTCAGTGTGGTGCCACCCTGCTAATCTTCACACTCAGACTGTTATTAGGGCCTGATTAGTCAGATGACCTCCCTGGTGTGGGTCTCACCACACACCCCTTAGGTGCCTGGCTGGAATATACTTCCCAGACTACACCCTTCACTTTCTCACATATTCCATTTGGCTTCTGGCAGTGACCCCACTGACAGAATGTTATTAGCTCAGTATAAACAGCAGCATGGCGAAACAAAATTTAAATAGTAATCCAGTTTGAAAAAAAAATATGAAATGTCATTTGCAAGGTTGGCTTACACAGTAAAAAAAAAAAAAAAAAAAAAAAAAAAAAAAAAAAAAATGGAATATCCCTTTTATGTCTTGTTCATTCCAATTTATTACCACTTAAAGGGGCTCAGTCATTGAACAAAGTCATTTTTTAGATCGGCTATTCCACACCTACCTTTTGTATGTAAATTGCCTCAGTAGATTTGGAATAAGTCCGTTTTTTATCCATATATTAATGAACTTCCACTGTGCACCGGAATTGTCTGTATGCACTCTGCTCTATGTGTATGTACAGCATAGATGAGTCCTCCACACAGCAGCCTCTGCTATACATACACATAGAGCAGACAGTGCACACAAACATTTCCAGTGCACGGTGGAAGCTCATTAGCATGTGAATGGGAAAAAAAAAAAAAAAAAAAAAAAAAAAAAACACACACGACATGCAAAATCTACTGAGGCAATTCACATACAAAAGGTAGGTGTGGAATAGCCTTTCTAAAGGCTGTGCTTATCAAAAAAATGACTTTTCCCATTGATAGAGCCCCTTTAACAATATAGAGAGTTTCATTGAGAATGTATGTACTGGTACAGGTAGTAATATTCTCACCAATGTGTGTTCCTCTCAGGTCATAGCAGCAGTCACATACACGAACTGGAGACAGTCCCCAACCTCGCTCAGGCACTGGACGGCTTTTAGATGAGCAGCTATCACAGAAGCCTTCTCCGCAGGCCCGGCAATGATGTTTGGTGTCATTCTCTTTAAAAGGGTTTCTGCATTTTGTACATTCCTGCAAAAGTGAAAAGCAATATAACCAATAAATAGTAATATATACAGGAAATACACCTTAAATCTCCCTGTATTATAGGCATGAGAGAAGGTGCCATAGCTGTGGTCCAAAGGCTAACAAGCTAACACTTGAGTGGGAGCTGATCTGCAGTAACCAAGCAAAGCTACTACACAGTGTACAGAACCATCTGCTTCCATTCAATCCTGTGTTGTCTGGAGCTGCCTAAGCTGATATGGATAGGTCTTCAATGTCAAAAGCCATCTTCAGTCCAGAGGTCCAGTCTGTGCTAATATGCCAAGATCTGCTGCACTGCTTTTCAGCAATCTCATACACAATCCACAAGTCTGTAGCATTAAACTCTCATAAGTGTCACTGCTGTGCTCGGCCATGTGCATCTGATAACACTAGACCTCCAAGATTTCTTTTCCTAGCACATTAGTGCAATAGTTCATTCACAAGTCATATAATACAATCCCTATCAGCCTCCTGGTTTACTATACAGAATGTCGCCTAACTCCTAGGCAATAATTCAAAGATAAAGGTTGACAATATAAATGTCCTCAAGACATAAAATACAGATTATTTTAGCAGGAATTTACCTCACCAAGGAACTAGTAGAGACTTTGTATACCAGGTTAGATCCATGTTCTCACCAGTACTCCAGAGCCAGAGAACTATTGAACTAAATGAATTAAGTGAACTAATGTTTTAGAATGAACTAGATCATAGGGAACCAGTCTCCAAAATGAACATTTCCCATCACTATTCAAGGGTAGTCGTCCTGTGTAGGCTCATTCGCCAAGCATCACAATTGATGAGTAAATTATAAGTTCCAGTAATAGGCCATCACTTACTGTGGTGAGAAATCTCCAGCTTTTAGAGTTGTTAATCTATATCCATCTATGGAAGGAAAATGTTCCCTCTCTCCTTTGTATTAGATACAGCACTTAAACGCACCACGAGCCATGTGGAAATACAGACTAAAAGCTTCAAAGGAAACCTGAGAGAATGAAAAGATGAATCATAATCCTACCAGAATTTGGGAATTTGGTTTCCAGTAGGCTGGGGCAATCTGATCCGTCAACCAGGATGTCACGGCTTTTGTAGGTCCAATACTTAGTTCAGTCACAGACTGGGCCATAAAGTTCATACCATCCAGAAGACGCTGTGCCGCATTGTTGTTATCCTTTAAGAATCCATCAGACTAAAGAAATGTAAGAAAAGTAAAGTTCATTTCCATAAGTGGTGTTCCTTCCAACATCCTAATCAAGCCCTTGACTACAGTCTTCTGCCAGCAGCTCTGCTCTATGGGACATTTATACCCAATACAAATCTGACATTCAACCTTTAAGGGATTTCCAAGCAAATGATGTTGATGATCTGTCCTTAGAAAAGATCATCAATATCAGATCAGTAGGGGTCCAACAACCAGTACCCCTGCTGATCACATGTTCTCACCAGCCACTATATGAACACACAGCCAGAAGCAGATAGCTCGGTTCTCTGGGTTGAGGCCATACCAAATTAATGCATCTTAGCTCCCGTTCACTTGCATAGAAATGTGCTATAGTATCTTATCACAGCCACTACATAGCTCTGTTCTCCATGGCTGCAGCCCTATGCAAGTGAATGGGAGCTGAGCTGCAGCCACTCCACACAGCCTCCAAACAGAAGACAGAACTATCTGCTTCTGTTTTCCATATAGTGGCAAGTGAGAAAAGCTGAATGTTCCTGGTTTCAGACTCCCACCTCAGAAGTCTCATACTGAAAACTAATACCAAGGCGAGTTGCCTGGAACCCCCCCCCCCCCCCCCCCCTTAATTCCAAAACAAACATGCATAGTTGCAAACTCTACTGGCAAGGTTCCCCCCCCCCCCCCCATTTGCTGAACATGCATATAGAAATTACTAGAATGTCTCACAGAAATTAGGAAAGGAATCACTTACATCTGGCCAGACATGTTGTATCTCTGTGCGCACAACAGTATCAACTGGATCCTGATTTCCAAACCAGTACTGGCGACTGCGATAAATCACCCCACAGTTTGGACACTCAATGACATATCTACATAAAGATGCATAAAGCAAGTATTAGTATGAAGAGCGGTCTCAAGTATTGTAGATAATGATCATAATTACATGACTTACCCAGACCAGGCATACTTGGCAAGGCCGAGCCAAGGAGAGTCGGTGGATGCAGAGGTTTTGGGTACCACATTCATCTCTCTTCCACCTTCATAGCAGGCCTGAAAAAAAGAGAAGGACTCAGTGACAAAGTTAATGTACAAAGTAAAAACACAACAGGATAGACTCCTCTCCAAGACGACAACCCTAAGTCTTTTATTAGAGGCAAGAAATTGTACAATCTTATATGACCCTAATGACTTTAAGTCTTACCTTACAAGTAAACACTCTGTTGTCAAACTGGTGGGAGTATCTGCAGCGTCTTGATGCGTCATGAGGAATTCCTTCCTTGCAGTGATTCATGCTGTTCTTACATCCTGCTCTAGAGAACAGGAGGCCAGAATAAGACAGCAGTATGAAGAAACGTGTACAGAATAAAGGACGAATTAACCCCTTTAGGATGAGCCTATTTGGGGACTTTTTTTTTTTCTACCAATGTCACATTCCAGGACACAACTTTTTTTTATTTTTCCATTGATATAGATACATGAGAAGTTCCTTTCTGCAGAATGGGAGTTGTATTTTTCAATGCCACCATTTCAACTACATAAAACTTAAGGAACTTTCAGCACCTCCACCGACTCCAACTCTTTGCATCCATCAATAGGCCCTGCTCCACCGATTCCAGTACCATTAAAGTGGTTTCTTTAGGCCCCCACTGTTCCTGAGCAGTCAATAATGTTAGTTTCAGCACCCAATATACTAATCAGGCTCCCACGTGGTGGACCTTCGTTGGGGCACAGAGCTCAGGACCACCCCCCTGACAGTATATAGCCTAATTAGTATATTGAGAGCTGAAACTAACAGCACTGATGGCGAAAAGAAGTCATTTGCAAAGAAGTCACCACTTTGATTGGCTACAGTGGTCACCTAGCACAAATGCACTGCTGATGCCAGATGGGGACCCTGTAAACATAAGACCGGACCTACCGGAGGAATACTGTTATTGGTCACTTAGTAGCACTACTAATGTAACATATAGAATATACCATGATCATATCTAGTATACTATTACATATTAAATATACTAATTATACACACACACCATATCAGACGACCCCCTTTAAATGCACCGCCTTAAGTATTTCCTAATAAGCCATAAGCCCAAAAGCAGATATGTACATTTTTTTTTCTTAGAGGAATCTAGATACCATTAATGTGGGGGACACTTACCCACAGCTATGACACATTGCAGAACAGGTAAAGTACTCATCAGGGAAGAAACAACTATGTGTCATTTGGTCATCAGGTATTTCACCACTAAAGCGATCGCTCAATGCCTGGAAAGCAATATGATAAATTATATATAGTTTATGTGTTTAAGTGTTCAGACACTGTATAAGCAGTGATTTGAGATTCACCGTAATGGCTGTAAGGCATTCATAGAACAGATCCAAAAGGCATTCAGTACTGTTAAAATAATGTTATATAAAAGATGACAAATGGACACAAGAGAATGTTATATACAATGGAATCAACAATCCCTCAGAATTTTAAATTTAGTAAGAGGCTCAGGGGAGGTGGTTATGCAAAAGGACGGTGGCATAACCCACGCAACGATATGCTGGCTTCATTCTGCACCAAGAGATATTCATACACGGCGATTTTTGCCACATTTGCTTTATAAGACGCATGGACTCTTTCCCCCCCTCCCCACACTCACTTCGGATGGAAAAAAAAAAAAAAAAAAAAATGTGTCTTATAAAGTACAATATATTGTATATGTGATACTACTTTACTGGGTGCAAAGAGAAGTCATGTAACAGTACATACATTGTGCTCCATTAACCCTATAAAACGCAGACCACTGTGGTCTTTAGGGTAAAAAGTAATGAGAGGAAAAAAAAAAAAAAAAAATTTCCTTTTATGTTACTTCAACCATAAATTCTAATTGTGCATCTATAAGCTAATAGTGTTAGCACAACCAATAATGCATTGCTTGTGTGCAATATTACCGACATGGTCTACATAAAAGCATTGTACATGCATTATACATATTACCTCTTCTCAGAATGGAGTCACAAATTGTTCTCCATTACAAAGTATATTACTTCTGCAACTTAAGTGGGTGATGCCATTACTTGCTTTTGTTCCCTTGTGTTTTTTCTCATAGCAAAGTAATTGTGAACTTCACCTATAGGTCCTTTCCTAATACAAAACGGTTCTGTGGGATTAGAAAAGATGGCTGCTGCAGGAAGAGCAAAAGAAACAGGGAGCCTGTCACCAGGAAACTCAATATCAAAGCAGCGACTGCATTGTAGAGCACATTATACTGAGCACCCCCATAGTGTTAGATAGCCCAGTAGAGTCACCATTACCTTGGAAAAAAAGAAAATAAAAAAATTGTAACATTCCCTCTGCTCATGAGCCTTATTTGCAGAGTCTTAAAGGGGTTGTCCAGGATAAAAACTAATCCCTACACTAATCTAAACGCTCTCTTCCCGCTTACTTTCTAAAGATCATAATATATCAAAAATGTATATTTACCCGTATCCCTGGGGCAGTCATGTCACCGCCTCAAGGAGATTTGTTGGTTATCCAGTGATGATCAGTTTCCAAAAAATGGAATGTCACTACTACTCCCCCCATCCACTCCATCATACTTTCCTTCCAGGCTTCTTCCTGCAGGATGGCTCCTCCATCTTTTCTGACTGCCAGCGCTTGTCCCAGCACTGGTCTGGATAATCCATCTCTACTGTGTAGCTCCCCCACCTTTGCATTAGAGGTGGATGGCTGCTGCAGAGCACAGAGCAGTGCTGGGACTATAGTGCGCCGCAGGAGGAAGCGACACATGTATAATGGGGTCAGGCCAAGTAGATTGGGTAGAGCTAGTAGTGAGGAATAGCTAGAGAGACAGGGATGGGGTGTATAAGAGGGAGGGTGAGAGGAGGGCAAGTAAGGTAAGAAAGGTTAGTGTGGACGCTACATAGCAGGATGCTCAACCATGTAAACAAATGCAGAAGATGCCAGGAGCTCCCAGAAATCACTCAAAACACTGCTAAAGGTGTATGGGTACATTTATTATCCCATTAATAGCACTAACAGACTTAAAACCCCTTTAAGGTTTCAAACCTAAATACAGAGCCCTTGGAGGCTCTGGCACGCCCACTGCACTTGAGCCTCATTTGCATATTTCTATAAACAGCTTTTTCAAGCTAACGGTGCATCTACCATCAGATTTAAAGGCATGATGGTGCTCAGAACAACGTCCCCTACAGTGCACTGTGGCTGATTTGATACAGAATTTCTATCCCTTTAACTCAGAAAGCACCTTATATAGGCTCTTCCTTGTTTATATGTCATTTCTGTCTTAATACACTATATGACTGTTCCCTTATCTCTAACCATACTCCTTTTCCCTGTGTGCAGACTGATTCACTGACTGTCCTCTGTTACCAAATACGTCTTATTAAATGGAACTCGTATTGCATATTCCTAGGATTATTCATGAGGACATAGCAGGACCCAAAAATGGTTGTCACACCACAGATCTTGACCTTGGTTACTATGGTAACTAAAAGAGCCCTACTCTTAATTCCATATCTAAAAATACAATACATGTTTTCCAAAAGGTTAAAGCTACATATAGAAGACGATTATATATAGACATCTAGATATATTATACACACATTTTTATATTTAAAAAACAACCAATTTTGGCACTTGCACTGTACTAAGAGGTATACATATACATTGCACTAGTATATTTTATTTACATGTACAGAGAAAATCCTATTCGTAGCCACTACTGATTCTACTGGATTAAATGGCAACATGAAATGTCCTTCTGATCACTTGTCCTTTCTTGGGTTCTCCAGAGATTGTGGCTGTTTTTAGAATTGTCCGACACACAGAATGGACACCTCACTGTCTCTATATTCATCCACCAACTTCTGTACCCTGGCAGCGTTCTGTGCCTCTCCAAACAAGATCATTGCTTTGATTCTTTTAATAAAGTGGTTTAGTGCACTACTACATTAAAGGGGTATTCCTGTAACTAGACTGTATCCCCCTATTCACTGGACTGATTGGTGTCATTCTCTATAAGACTGCAGGAGACAGTAAACAGCAATCTGCCATTTGCAGAGGCTGCACATGAGTGACCACTCACTCCATCCATACAATGGATAAGTTGGACAAGAGACTCCCATTCTTGTGATCTTTGGGGTCCCTATTCAGTGGATAAATTACCAGAACACCTCTTCAATGGGAAAATACCAGAGTTTAAGACACTAAACCAACAGTTTGGTTTTTTTTTTGGTTTTTTTTAAGGGTCAAGATTGTGCCATTTGCCACTCATGTGCCAAAAAGTGGGATGTGTCACATGAAAAAAGTGCACAAGGATGCAATATATTATAAACCCTCTCAAAGCCAAGTAATCTATAGGGAACTACGTTCCAATAGGTGGTGCTAGGAGCAAATTTTTTTTTTTTTTTTTTTTTTTTTTTTTTTTAAACCAATGAGATCTTATTTGCATATTCCTTACTCAGGATTGTGTCAAATAGGTTGTAAATACACCATAATCACTAAAGGAGTCCACAAAGGTGCAAGAAAAGAGAAAATAATGCAGTAAAACAATACTACATATATGATAGATTTGTCATTTACAAGAGGTCAAGCAGAATTAATGATATGACAGAACCATTGACAGCTATTAACATTCATCAGACACCCACTTCTTGGTATATTTACCTTTAAAGCCTTGTATATGACCCCAGGATGACGGGACGATCGTGTGGTGTTGTTTTCCAGCTGCTGCTCGATTGAACGTCTAAGGCCTGAGAAATCAGTGGGTGGGTTATAGGTACGAGTTCCTTTATAATGTATGGAGCTGAAGGCTTCTGGGAATCGACCAAGCCTACGGAAGCGGTCCTGTATTACCTTCTCTGGTATTTCAGAGGCCTTTTCTACAAGAGGTATATAAAAAGTAGTAAGAAAATAGAATATACATATACCAAGAGATAACCACCCAGTTCTCAGCAATCCGCTAAATAAAAATAACCTACATGATCACCGTTTTAAGGGGAATATATCCTATTCAATTTAGTTTTATTAAAAAGATTAAATATACAGAAAAGTGTTTTTTTTCTGTTTTTAAGATGACATAACTCACATAAAAACTTACCTGCTGCAACCATATTTAAAGGGATCCTATCTTTCAAACCCTTTTTTTGTCTAAATAACACATTGGAATAGCCTTAAGAGCGGGCATTTTCTCGTGGCCGGCGGGCATGCGCAGTCGGCTTGTCCTAGAAGTTAGAAGACACCGCCGGAAGAAGACGCGGTGAAGACCTTGTTCCAGACAAAGATGGAGGCGGCGCTGTAGAGTTTTCTTGCAGCATTGGGGCCGCCCCCAGTGCTGCAAAAGAACTCATTTACATAGCAACAAAAAAAAAAAAAAACAAACAAAAAAAAAAAAAACACTGGATTTTAGGCGAATGGTGGCGCGGAGAAGACAACGAAAGTTAGGAGACGAATAGCCTTTTTTTTTTTTTTTTTTTTTTAAAACATGAGGTTTGAAAGATAGGATCCCTTTAAGGCCTTTCTTTATATTGAAACAGTGACAGTGTGTATGCAAGTTATGGCAGCTGACGTGAATGGCAATCAACTAACAGGGAAATGTCATGGCTTACAGTCTCCAGGTTAAAAATGGGATCGTATCCTATACCCGAGGACTAGACAGTGGCATGGGAGAGTCTTATTTGTGTGTATAGAGTCTATCATGCTTTATCTAGGCCTCCAGCACTACAATAGAGCTGTTAACCCACTTACCATCTAATAAGAGATTACTTTGCTTACCATCTCAGTCTACACAGCAAAGCTTACAGGTGGGTTACAGAAAATATCTAACCTGTTATGTGTTCTCTAGTGGTTTGTGTGAAAACTTAAATATGTATTTTTTTGTGGATCTAAAAACTTTGACAAATTGAATAAATTACTCTAGTAGTGCTGGTTTCACGGTTTATCCTATATGCTGTCTTATAGACCAGGTAATTCTTCCTGAAAAACAGAATAGGGGATCTGATCTTTTAGAAGACCAATTACTGTCTTCATATCATGAACAGTTTATAGGCTTGCAGGAAGAGGGTCCATATGGAATGGAGTAAATCATGACTGCAGAACAGATTTTACCCATGGATTATTGGTGACCTGTAACCATTTAGAAAGATGTGACATGTAACCCCTCGAGGATACATCCATGTTGAGAAATAATGCTCTTAACAGACCATTGAACATTTATTAAGCCTACACTTTGTGTTAATACTGGAAACTAAAACCTTGTTGGTAAATAATAGACAAGTAATTATTTTAGGACTCTAATGGTCATAACAAGTGACAAGGACAGCCTGGAATGTAGGAAACGTGACAAGATCACAATGTACAGGAAAGTCAGGTCTGTTTTGAGATAATTGAGATTCTGTAAAGAATGTTAGTGACTCGCGTGTATGCTACATGTGTCAGTGATCAGTATTCGTAGAACTTGCTTTAGTGTATGAATGTATGTTGGGATGGACACGGAAGCTTAAAGTGGTAACTGAAGATCAGCTATTGATGGCATCAGATCAATAGTATATAGAGCCGAGCTGCAATAGCGGAGTACAGCGACTATATTGTGTACTGAACAGTCTGTGTCTGGCTCTCTACACTGGGCTGAAATAGCCATGGAGGTGCTGAGTGTTGAACCCCCATAGATATGATATTTATCATATTTTGGATAACCTTTTTTACAGCAACAGATTAGGACCACAAGTTCATCTCAAATTTTTTTTTGTATCCTACTGTTATAATATATCTATCAGATGGAGAAATACTTTTATTTTGCCACTATCAGCTCAGTAAAATAATTTTTAAAGGGCTAATACCATGAAAAATTGTTGTTCTCTGTCCATAGGATATAGGATGAATTGCTGATTGGTGCAAGTACAACAATTGAGACTCCAACTGATCCTGAAAATGGGGGTTATTTAGCCCCTCTGCAAATACAGCATGAAACCCTGGTGGATGGGCCCATGCACTTCAATGGAAGTTGTGAAAATAACCAAAGTACAGCATGTGGCTATTTTAGGCTATCTCACTGAAGAGAGTGGAATTAGGGGTGAGTCACTGTCCAGCAGGAGTCCGACTCATTCTCAAAATCGGATCAGAATCTGGCTGTTGAGATAAATATTGATTCTCTATCCATATTTATATATCCTCCTTTTTCATGGCATACCTCAAGTATAAGTACATGGCTATAATAATCTGGCCTATAATATGTCACAGCTTTAACACACTTCACTACCAAACAACGAATGTGATTTTTATGGGTCATAGTGCTACAAGTTTCGGCTTATATAAATGTATTGCAGTAAAGAAACGCTCTTCATTTAGACAACTCTTGTCAGATTAGGAAATTCTAACTGAATGGCATAAGTATCCAATTTATTTTAGGACATAATGATAGCCTGCAGTCTAACCAAGCACAAGAATAAAATTATGGTCGGAAAAACAACATTCCAGCTATAGTATACCATTATGGATCAAACTGTTTACAGGGGAAAAAAAAAAAAAAAAAAAAAAAAATCATATGAAAAAGATTCAATTACAAATTAAAGGGGTCTTTTCACAAAGTCAATCTCTGTCCATATGGTCCAGGTTTTGCTCTATAAGACAGGGCAGAGAAACAGCTTATTTTACTCTGTGGCTCCATGTATTACATATCTGCTGTGTAATACATAAGGGAAATGTATAGACTACTGTAATCTACGGGAGAAGGCAGACTCTTCTTCATGAGACAATCCCTTTAAAAGGAAAATATCCAAAATGGTTGTCTAAATGAAGACTTGTAGTAAAACGTATTTTGGTGGTGTTCTTTTTAATATTGTTTTATATGTCTATCACATAAGCTTGAAATAATACCACAAAAATCCACAAGAGCAGATACAATTGGCTGACACTTCCAGGTTCACACCTGCAGAAGTGGATCCGTTCCTCTGGTCAGTCAATGGAAAAACAGATCCACTCTATGATGGACAAAAATTGGCCCCATTAACTGTAAGGGGGTCCTTTGGATGCATTCTTTTTAATGGAAATTGCCATATGAAAGAGTCAGGCTTGCAGGACTTTTTCATTCGGTGATTTCTGATGGATTTGCAGCGGATACTCTGAATAGAGACTTCAGATGTAATCCCAGCATTACTTTAGGACTGGAACAGCATGGGCAGAGTCATCATTAACCCCTTCCCGACATGCGCCGTAATAGTACGGCGCGTGTCGGGTCTGTAACTATGGCGACCGCCCGGGAGCCGGGCAGCCGTCATAGCCCCCGGGTGTCTACTGCTTTAAGCAGTAGACAACCGGCTCTGATGCCTCCGATCGGTCCCCGGACCGATCGGAGGCATTAACCCCTCCGGCGCTGCTGTCAAAGGCGCCATTTTCCCGGCGGCGCATGGGCGCCGCCATTTTGGCAGGGATCGCCGGCTCCTGGAGCATGCTCCAGGGCCGACCCCCCGTTGCCATGACAGCCGGGAGCCTTGTTAAAGGCTCCCAGCCGGTCTGCAAATCCTCTCTTTTGCAGGCTGGTGTATACAGCCTGCAAAAGAGATGATGATTTTTTGCAATGCATTGCAAAGCATTAGCATTGTAATGCATTGCATTAGTGATCAGACCCCCTGAGGTTCGACACCCCTAGGGGGTCTAATAAATGCAAAAAAAAATTAAAAAAAATAAAAAAAAATATAAAAAGTATTAAAAGTTCAAATCACCCCCCTTTCCCTAGAACAAATATAAAAGTAGTTAAAAACTGTGAAACATATACATGTTAAGTATCCCCGCGTCCGAAATCGCCCGCTCTACAAATCTATAAAAATATTTTTCCTGTTCGGTAAACGCCGTAGCAGGAAAAATAGTCGAAATTGCCAAACCGCCGTTTTTTTTCACTGTTTTAATTCTGATAAAAATTTGAATAAAAAGTGATCAAAGCAATAACATTTCCCAAAAATGGTAGAACTAAAAAGTACACCTGGCCCCGCAAAAAAAAGACGCCCTATACATCCCCGTACACGCACGTATAAAAAAAAGTTACGGCCGTCGGAATATGGAGACTTTTAGAAAAAAAAAAATTTTAACACCGTTTTGGAATTTTTTTTAGGGGTCAAAATGTAAATAAAACCATATAAATTTGGTATCCCTGGAACCGTACCGAAACACAGAATATAGGGGACATGTCATTTTGGCTGCACAGTGAACGCCGTAACACCAAACCCCGTAAGAAAGTCGCAGAAATGCATTTTTTCTTCAAATCCACCCAATTCTGAATTTTTTTCCTGCTTCCCAGTACATTATATAGAATAATTAATGGTAGCATCATGAAGAAAAAAATTGTCCCGCAAAAATTAAGACCTCATATGACTCTGGGAGCGGAGAAATAAAAAAAGTTATGGGGTTTAGAAGGAGGGGAGTCAAAAACGAAAAACAAAAAATGCCATCGGCGGGAAGGGGTTAAATGAAGGAGCACATTTATACTGGAGGTCAGTAGAAGGCAGAAGACACACACACTAAAGAGGAACTGGGAAAAAGGCTGGTACTTTATTTCTCCTACGAGACTCTATTAACTCTTATTAGTTTCAGCTGCCATTTTAGCACACACATCCTGATGCACTTTCTACATCAGGGGTCTCAAACACATGGTCTGAACCCCCAGGACTTCTCCCCATTTCTGCCAATCTAGCTGGATCAGAAGAAAGAGAAAAGAACTCTCAACCTTGTTCTAAAGCTTCCCAAGCCTGTAGTCCAGCAACCTGCGGCCTACAAGTTTGGGACAGCTTCAGTGTATATACTTACCTCTTTGCTTCCTGACAACTCCTGCTCTCTTCCCCTGATGCAGGTACAATCCTATAACATATGTATGCCTGGAGCAGGAGAAGACAGCACACCTGGAAGCAGTGAGGCAAGTACTGGAGCCACTGCTGGGGGGACATTGCAATATGTGGGGCCACTCAGAAGAATGTTAAACTAAAGTCACTGCTGGGGGGGGGGGGGATATTATACTATATGTGGCCACTGGTTTAGGAAATTGAACTATGCAGGGCCACTGCTGGAGAACATTAAACCGTGCGGGGCCACTGAGAAAAGTCTGCTGTATTCTGTGATCACTACTTTTAGCTATAGGACACTAATTTTTTTTTTGTGCTTTTTGAGCAAATAGAAGAGCAGATCTGCCCCTTACATATGGCAGAATATTTAGCGGACAGATCCCATGTAATAACACTAAAATTAAACATGTGACATTCCCTTTATGTTAGACCATCACTTGTAAATATTAAGGTTCTACACATTTATTAACTAGGCCTAAACTAAAAGATAAATTTACAGGAGTCGTGAGGATCTCAGAGTCACAGCTGCAGTAGTGTATCCCTGTTTATGTGGGGGTAGAGTTGTCTAGTCGATGGATTTGAGAAGTGCCCATGAGGCCAGACACTTCATATATAGCAGAGGATAGCAACAGCATATCAGATAGCAGTATAAAGTCTAATTTTACATAGCTGCTCTTGCAGTCTACTTGCTTATTTGATGAAGCAACAACCTAGTGGAGGATGTAAAGTTATTTCATATATCAGAGCTTGGCGTAAACAAGCTAATGATATGTTTCACTGACATGGGGCTAGAGTTAGTCATTTCCTTCATTGTCAGTAGTGAAACTTTCATCCACATCACTCTTGTGCTACAGAAGACATGAGACAAGATGTAAACAAAGCCGTGACTAGACGCTATTCAAAAATCATACCCAAATCTAAGCTTAAAGCAAGAAAAGACAAAATAAAAATCATGGAATTTTCTCCACTTATGAAGTTACCAAACAAGCTATTCAGCTAATTCTATGCTTAGTGTACCCAAAAAAAAAACAAAAAAAAAAAAAAAAACACACACCTTGTTTGACATGAAATAAGGACATATAAGAAGATGTACCAAGCTATATGCACCAGTATTCTGGTTTCATTTGCACAAAGAAACGGCCATACATGGTGCTACACCGTGGGGGAGGGGCTTCAGTGAACAATGGTCTACAATGCAAAGGAAGCCAATAGGTGGTGTAAAGTTAGACAAATATAATGTTTCACTTTCTAGTTAGCCTTAACAACTAACCTAGTAATAACAGAATCAATGTACGTTGTATCTAGAATGGAATTATTACCTGATCCCAATAGTTTGGTGTGTACAGTTTCATGGAAGATGATGACTCCAGGTCCCAAAGTGGAAAGTGGCACATCTAAACCGCAACGTGCAGTGGTCGCTTTCAGCTCCTTAGTAAAATGTTTCAAGTAGGCTTCAGAGGCATCACCAAGGAACTTGAATAGATCATTGTGCAAACGATCTGCGTGAGTTCTATAGATAACCAGATCTGAAATGGCTAAGACTTTAAGAAGCAACCGAGTTCTCTGACTCAGGTTGACAGTGGCTCCGAGCAGTCCTTCTGTGTCAATGACTACAACTTTATGGACGGGATCAAATGCTGCCCAAACACCAACTGTGCAAGATTCTTGAGCGGGAGAGGTTTTAAAAACCTCACGTCCATAGAAGAACGTGTGGTTAAGAGTGTGAGATTTTCCATCACCGGTGTTTCCAAAAATTGAGACAACTTTTAGTAAATCTTCAAGACTGCAGTCCAGTTTTCTCAAGAATTCCTCTTCATCTTCTACCTATAGTTTCAAAAAGATCAAGTAGCAAAAGGTTAATGACAGTAATAGTAACTGATCAGACAAATGTTCTCTGAAAAATTACAGCAAAATTTGTATTAGTTGCTTTGGGCACTCGGCCACTTTTCCTTTGCACTTGTTTTTACTAATTCTCCAGCACCAGATGTTTTAAATGCTGGTCTAGTCATCTTAGAAAGGCTCAGGCTCCACATGGATGGGAATCCCTGCCATATGAAAAAGTTCTAAGACTGGCTTAGCAATGTCTTCACTGAAAACCACTGGCATCAGGGAGCTCCAGTAACATAACAGCAATCTTTTTCTGTTAGGCACTATTTACATCTATAGTCAGTAATCCATTCGGGGACCTCCCCAAATAGACTACCGAACGCACTGACAAGCAGTGAAAGCACATGGACCCCATAAATTATAATGGGGTCCATGTGGGTTCCACATGCTGTCCGCACGAGGACATGCAGACAGGAAAATAGATCATGAAGCACTTTTCTGTCCGCATGTTTTCTGCAGACACTGTGCATAAAGCACACAGACCCCGTTATAGTCTATGGGGTCCGTGTGCTTTCATAAGCTCACCAATTGTCAATGCGTTCGGTATTCCGTTAGGGGGTCCTCATGTAAGGGTTGTATATTATACAAAACGTACTTTACAAGCAGACATAGCAATGAGATCTGCATATCTGTAACTACGTTATGCTTTCCTAAAAGCACTGACAGATTACCTTAAATGAACTAAACTTAATACACTAGGAGTATAAACCCCTCACCATTTTCAAGGTGGTGAAAACAAACGTGTCCTTAGCTGTGTTTTCGGGTCCTACTCTCATCTAAGGGTGTTGCTCAATGGTAGCCAACTAATATCCTGAAAATGTGAAGAAATTGATTTTGGAACCAGAGCAATTTGGTGACTGAAGGAAATCTGCTGAGCTTTCTTTGGCACCAAGAGCTCAGGGAAATTGTTAATGACAGATATTTCAGTTTTAAGCTAGTAGTAACTGTACAATCCTCTGATGTGCTCAGATTATGGCATATTACAAATTATCTTGTGGATTAATTGTGTTTTTTGGCCATGATTCTGCATACATTTTGACAACCCTCTGCCCCCACAAAACTTGCATGTACACATCTTGCAAACACTTGACTGACATGGTGACCGAAGCCTTCTGTATACCGGATGCCATGTTGGTGCTAAACTAGACTTAGTAATCCCCACTCTCCTCATATAGATATATAAGGGAGTATTGCATCAGCTTGTCAAATGATCTCACCTGCCATCTACAAAGCTTGCACACATAACAACCAAACATTACGTACACTTCACCTGCGAGACATCTTGGCACTCTGCACTAAAGAGACCTAGATATTTGATTTAAGGAGGCAACAGCTCAAGGGGACCCCATTTATCAGAAATAAAAGTGTTATTATAAAAGGGGATTTAACAATAATAGCATATAGTGAAGGAATATTGTGATCAGTGGGGTTCCTAGGGGTCAGAGTCCTCACCCCCGTCATACAAACAGGGTTGTGGAGTGAGAGCCATTGAGTTAGAAGAAGCTGGACTCTGGCTTCAAAATAAAACTATTTTTATTTCTATTACACATTATTAAGAATGTATAAAGAATGAGATATGTTACTTTAATAAGAATTCACTCACTAGATGTTTTTTGTTAACGAATTAGAGGATTTTTACTGCTTCTGACTGACCATGGCTGTCAGCCATTTCTGAATGAGTCAGAGGCGGAGGTGATGTGCTGTAATAAAAAGAGGGTCGGGCCTAAATGCAGTAACGGCCTATCCCAAATGCTAAATGTAATATAATGAAGACCCCCCCCCCCCCCATTATTTAGGTCATGATACTTTAACCACCTACAGAAGTGTCATGATATACAGCCCGGTCACTGAAATAATAATCCCAGATAGAAAGGTTATATTGTTGTAAAGTTTGTCAAGCAGTTATTTCTCAGGCAGAGATGTAAACAATTACCGGTATGATCGGATTAGACACTGGGTCTTGCCACAATAGGGTGTAAAGATACTTCCCCTGTTGCCCTATAAAAATGCTCTCAGAGGCCATCTCATGTCTATGGACAACTTAGGGATGGTTCACATTGTGGGATTTGGAGCTGATTTTGTGAGAAATCACTCTCCCATTGAAATAATGAAGCCCCCTCCTCAATCTTGTCACGGATTCCCCAGCTGATTCAGCCTGAATGGAGGGGGATCACAATGATTTACCCCATTGTATCTGAGGCTAATAGTTTACCACCCACTCTTGTTTTTCATACTGATGATCTATAATCTGTATATGATCAGTGGGGGTCCAAAACCCAGCACATGTATCAATCAGCTGAACCCACTACCTCTGGGTGCCAAAAGCTACAGAGAAGGACAGGGCCTTCAGGTCCATTCAAGCAATAGGAGCAGAACTGAAGGTGCCCCTAACTATACAATGGACAGAGCCTGCAACTTTGTTCTTGGTAAATTGATTAGGAGCAGAGCTGCTTTTGGTTCTGTCCTTTGCAATCGCTTAACCCTTAAGTACTACCATGGTGTCGATCACACATATTATGATAGAAACCATGATAGTACTTAAGGGTTAAAAGTACCAGAAGGCAGCCATATCACCTGATGTGTGGTGTCTGGGTGTTGGACCCCCACCAATCATATACTGATGAACAATCCTGTGGGATAGATCATAAGTATGAAAACCAACTGGGAGACAGAAAACCCCATAAAAGGGAACCTGTCAGGTTGATTTTGGAGAATAAACCACCCAAAGGACCATATAGTCTTGGGGATTAGTTTCCTAAATCACCCTGATTTAAAACCATCTATACAAAAAAAAAAAAAAAACCCACACACACACACCACACACCTTTATATATTAGTGCTGTGTGTGGTTTAGTGTTCCCAATCGGCCTGAAAGACTCCCTTTAAGCCACTGCCTAACACCTCCAGTGGTGGCTTATATCCCATGAAGAGAAAAAGAATTAGGTGTGTTGTACTTTGACAGTTAGCTACTCCCCAACATCTACTACTAATTCATGAAAAAGTCAGGGCAACCCCATACACATTGCATGGTACGCTGGTGGAGCAAAAATCTAAAGCTAGAAATAGATAAGCATAGATAGATGAAGAAATGTTTCACCATGGAAATACTAGATACTAATATTGTGTCTTACGTACTACATCTAATTCCAGCCCTGTTTATCTGGGGTCCTATGATTTCCTGGCTGGTTGTTTCAGGTTTAAATACTATTATCCATGTGTTCTCAGTGTTAAGTCATAAATACAAAGGTCACCTATATGTACTGTATACTCCCTCTGCTGGAATCTGCCATATCAAGCATCGGAAATACAACATCACGCATGACAGTGCAGTTCATGACATCGCCCCCTGCAGGTACTGAAAAGATATTCCTTAGACTATTGCAAGTGAATACAGACAAAAGCATCAAAATAGTAATACCTGAATTTGCTCTGTTTCATCCACAAGTAGGAAACTGACAACTTTCTCTGTCATCTTCTTTTTCCGGATCTCATCATCCACTTTTGGACCTTCCTGAGGTTCGGGGCTCTTTATGGTTTGGTAAGAGGTTATTTGATGCTTTCTTTTGTTCCCCCCAGAGTGAGTACGCTTCTGACAGTCAGCACAGAGATCAATTTTGCAAGAGAGACACCTTATAGCTGCCCGAGGTTTAGCTCCTGTGGCACCGCCGTTGTTTGCCCCCTTGCATGAGGAGCAATAAGGGATATAGCCAGGTGGTATCCGTGTCCGCTCATGGTCCTGAAGTCTCTCTTGCTTGTGCAGAACGTCCTCACACCGCTGGCACTGTAACGTCTTACACTCATCACATTCAAACACAGCTTCTTCTCCTCCAGAACATGCAAAGTTCTCCTGGCACATCAAACCCGTCATCATAACTTTATCAACAGCTGGGCCTTGGCTGCTCATCTTCTATCTAGAAGCTAAAAGCTAAGTTCCGCTTAAATCTTTACAGGCTATGGTTCAATTTACTAAGGAGCTAAATATTAATCCAAAGGAAATCTACTCTAATAAAAATATACTTAATAGTGCTATAAATTAGGTTTATTGCACAGAATTCCCATTAACATAAACCAGTAGTAATGTAGGGTCTATGGAGATACTTCATATCATGTGGCCTAGAAATAGTAAATGCCCACCTGTTATCTAGCACAACAAGGAATAAAATAGGTTTTCTATATCCTACTGGCACATTAGACAAAGATTGCATCTGGTAAGAACAAACCTTGCCACCTGAGATTTAGCTTCCTGTAGTTATGTCAGTGTGTGTGTCACCGGTTGGTTATTCCAGTGTGACCAGGAAGAATAATAAATAGTCATCTAGGCCTCCCTCCCAGACCCGGCTATCTCCATGTAAACAAACATGTATGTGAATTAAGACAGCTGAACAAAGTAATGCAAAACTACAAAGGTTACTTGAGGTTAAACAAAAAACTGGCTTATGAATGTACCCAAGAGTATCTCCTCCAGAAGACAGTCTACAGATCCAGAACCACTGGACTAAACGAGATCAATGTTCTTCAGAAGAGAGCGTCTCCAATTGTAGTTGATACTAAAGAAATTATATTCTAAGGAAATTGTCAAAAGTACCAGAATCTTCTAAGGATAGAAAAGCGAACCTATAAGAATCTCAATTGCGGAAGCTCCAAATAGGTAACATTTAAAGTTAAAAACTTTATACGAGAAATCTATTGTTGTGTAACTGGGATCATCTAGAATTAGGATCTTCTGGTGTCAAACTAGGATCATCCAAAGAAAGAATCTTTGCAAGGAGAATCTTCCGGTGTCACACTGTAATAATAGGGATCATCCCAAGTCATACACTAAACAACAGAGATCTTCTGGTGTTACACAAGGGATCAACTCAGTGATCCCAACGGGAATGGTTTGTGGTCCCTGTTCCAAACAAAGGTCTACTGAGCGTGGTAGGGATCTTCTGGGGACAATGTTCCAGATGACTAGGCTGTCAGGTGGATCCAGTGCTGGAGGAGCCCACCAATCCTCCTACTGTTAGGGGTCCAGGCTAGAGGCCAGGCTTGAGGTGCTGGATACAGAAGGCACAGGCTGCAGGTGCTGACGCAGGAGGCCAGGAGACAGGTACAGAGAAGGCCGGAGGACAGGAGGCTCAGCTACCTGGATGGACCTGCTCAGGAAGACACTACAGGCATCTATTGTTTACAACACAAGCCGGCATCCGGCAGTGACTCAGGAATCACTCGGCAGCTCCTCCCGGACCCCGGACAGCTCTACAGACCAGACATCCGGTGTAAGCCGTGCCCCGCGGAGACTGTCCTGACAAGTGGGCTCCCTCCGCTCCCGGGTCAGCTCCCCGGTGACTCCTGACACGGTCGTGCCTAGAATGGAGTTGCTCCTTGTAGGTCTGATGACGTCAGCGTCACATGCTCTAGGCGGTCACATGACAACTCTCTGCAATTTCCTTACTGCTCCGCGCACTGCCTAAATAGCGGACCGGGGCTGTCACTGATTAGTAAACACCGTGTGGGGGAGGGGCTGGCGATGCTGGGGTTAACATTGTAGGATCATGGAAAATCAATGTGTTCGGTGACTGAATGGTTAATTCCCGCGACGTGGTGGTGCTGGAGGGGTTAACGTGTTAGATTCGGAGCTCTGGTGTGTGAGGTGTGTACAGGGGCTTGTTGTTGCGGTTATTGTTGCACGCTACGTGTCCTCAAGTAACCTGGACAGGGATCGCATACAGTGCACTGTATTCTATATAGCCTTGGGATTTGTCACTCTGACAGGGCAAACAGAGGCAGAAAATGGTGTAGTTTTATTTCCATATGTGCCAACGTGTACATAGGACATGTCTGTAATTTCCTGTATTTCAGTCACATATGGTACATATGACCCTGTCATACAACCCCAAAATAAGTACAGACCTAAGACAGTCCACACACCAGACAGCCAAAAGAAATATAGATCTCAGTGAAGATCCCAATCTATATAGATTTCAGAAAAGATCCCCCATTTATACAGATTATAGACTAGATCCCCCATCTATACAGATTATAGACTAGATCCCCCATCTATACAGATTATAGACTAGATCTCATAGTTATATTGATTCCAGATTGCATACCCTAGTTATACGGATTCCAGATGTATACAAATTACAGACTAGATTAGTCATTTAGATTTAGCCCCTGTTCACATCTGTGTTTGATATTCCACATTTCTCTCCGAATTTTTTGTGCGAAAACCACACGGACCCCATTATAGTCTATGGGGTCTGTGTGGTTTCTTAGCTAACCGCTTTTTAATGCATATAGATTTCCATTCAGGGGGGACCCCAAGCGGACTCCCCAAGCTGAATACCGAACGCAGATGTGACCCAGGCCTTAGGCCACAAGTAGTGAAACACAACATGCAAAAAAAGAAGTTTCTTTTCTGCTGCATTTTTTTTTTGCCTTCTCCACCCCATATAAGTCGGTTGGAGAGATGCAGCCTTTCTGCAGGTAACTTTCTGTGCTCCAGCATTTTTTTCCCGGCAATTCACTTTGCTAGTACTGTAAAATGCAGTGTTTTTTTTCTACTGAGTTTCCACAACCACCAAAAACAGGCTGAGGCCCCACGTTGCAGAAACACAGCTTTTTTTGTTGCAAATTTAGTTGTGTTTTTTTCAGCCAAAGCCAAGAATGGCTACAAAAGGAATGAAAAATATATAGTAGGTTCTTACACTTCTACCTTCTGCTCAATCCCCTTCTGGCTTCAGTTCAAAAAACCACAGCAAAATTTGCAACAAAAAAAGCTGTATTTCCGCAACGTTGGGCCTCAGCCACACTGTGTTTCCGCAACATGTCGCCTTGGCTTTATATAGACTGCAGACCAGATTAATGGGGTTCTGGCGCTATAGTTATAGTAAGAGAATAATCACTACTAGTGATTACAATGTCGTATCAGGGAAGAAAGCTACAGCAGATGTTATTGAACATGCTTATCTTAGTGATATGTGTAGTGGCAGTGCTCTTCCCAATATCTTCTAGGTAGTGGTGCACTGAGTCAGATGAATTGGAGTAATTGCCAGGAGTATTTCCCTCATAGTTATATTATGCTCCACATTGTGAGTCACAATTTCTACAGATGAAAACAGTCAACATAAAATGCCTTTACAATACTACCTTTATGATTCAGTGACAGAGAGAACTGGGTTTTAAGATGTCTTTGCCTAGATTAAATCTTTTTTGTACTACTGTAGCAAGGGGTAGCCATCAGGTGACACTTGCTGAGATCTCAAATTTTGCACAGTACTTCCCAAATCCATCATATATACTGTAATAGTTGGTGCCCGTTATCCTGATCTCTCTCTTAAAGAGGACCTTTCATCAGATCGGGCATATGCAGTATATAGAACTGCATGTGCCCGATCTGATGAAAGGTCCTCTTTAATAAAAGTAGTCACCGGTTTGTGCGTAGTTCACCATGCGGTTTCTGACACTTCCTACTGCTGTGTGTTCCTTTCTATGTCATACCTGGTCTAGCCCTGAAGGCCTAACAACCTCACCTCACCGCACTCCTCAGCCAATACCCTCTCATCCATACCCAAGCAATACTGAATGTGCTGCTTCTGATTCTGTGAGGGTTCCATATTATGTTGTTTAATATGGAACCCTTAACTTGTTTATTGACCATGCTTCTGATCCTGATTCTGTTCTCTTGCCTACCTGGACTACTGAACATGTGCTGCCTGCCTTGACCTTGTCTATGACCTTGATAATCTGCTTCCTGCCAATGACCTTTCAGTGTGTTCCCAACTATCCCTCTGTCTGTACTCTCTGGTGCCTCATACCAGAGTTTATCTGTTCCCTGGTCAGCAGCCACCAATCCCAGAACCCATCTGGTAGGTGTAATTTGGGTCCACATATCCGCTCCACATTACATATAAACTACTGCCTCGCCATTTTGTGTTAGTGGCTATGCAGCTTTTGGCTCCCTGTTCCATGGGCAACCACCTTTTAGATACATGGTACCTTCCTCATCTCCCAAGTAACTGCCTGGACCTTTCCAAAGAAGCCATCTATCCTTCTGCTAGCGAATAAACCCTCTAATTATGCAAACCAACTACTAATTGGCCGAATACATCTGTATGACCATGCTTATCCATATTGCTGATAACTGGAAAACCCCTAACCTATCCATCTTACTAAGATGATGATTTGTGAAAAAATGTCAGCTATATGTAATGTCTCCAAGGAGGCTTTTTGTAAAACATGGCAACCATAGATTACTTTCCTGGACACACAGGGACTAACTTGTACTATGACTATCTGACTTGAATCCTCTATTTTGGGTGGTATTATTAGAACCCTACCTAATACTGGGTTGTTCCAGTTCCTCCTATTGTATCTCTATTCATATTTGCTCCAACCATGCTACATGACATTGTATCTTTGCCAACGTTATTCACTCTATTACACATATCTATATTCTGTTTTACTCTCTGCTGTACCCCCCTCTGAGGGGATGTTGGGCAGATTGTGCCTGTTTCCCCTTTTCATATTCTTTAATACAATTTATTTAAACTAAAGTGTCTTTACAATGTAATGCAAAAAAGTACAAAAAAAGCACGGCTTGGGATAATGCTGTGTGTGAATGTTGAGATCTGATCTGGTAATCTCTAACTTGCAGACTTTAAACAGTTGAACCTCATCTGCAGCGCTGACCCTTCATGCTACTGCCAGGGAACAATGACTGTTAGGTCACTGGGTTAGTATTCAATTCTTCAAATGTTTTATGATAGTGAGAAACAATGATGCTATACACCACTGATTTAAAGGGCCTTTCGGGCAAACAATATTGATAACCTATCCTTAAGATAGGTCATCAATATCAGATCGATAGGGGCCCTGACCCCAAACACCCCCACAGATAAGATGTTCTGAGCAGCTGCTATACAGACAACAGAGCTGGAAGCAGATATAGTGACTGAAGCAGACCACAAAATAAATCTACTGCCCCCTTAGTAGGGCTGGGCAATTTATTGAAAAACAACCAAAACCGAACATCAACCAGGATAACAAAATCACCTTGTTATTTTGCTTAGGTTATTACAATATTTGCAGTTTAGTTTCGTTCAGACCCCAGAGTATAATAGTGGATGGCCATGGGAGATGAGGAAACATAAAAAATAGTGTTATTCACCTATCCTGCATGACTACCCTGCTGTCTTGGCTCTCCTTGCCGATGTCAGGGACTAGCTGATGTCTTGTGGCATCTCAAGGTCACAATGCCACGTGACACTTAGGCACAATCAGCAGTCCCTGATGTCAGCCAGAAGTGCCAAAGACAGCAAGTACACACTCAGGAGAGGTGAGTAACACTGTTTTTATGTTTCCTAACCTCCCCTGGCCCTCTGCTGGTTATACTGATTCAAGCAATAGAAGCGGCAATGCAGCTCCATCCACAGTGATGGATCCAGGGAACTGCAGGTCTTATTACTTGAATTGGAGTCATGCTGCACACACTCCTTGTCCACTAGCAGATGATCTATTTGTGGTCTAGGGCGTGATCCTGTAGATAAGTCATCAGTATGAAAAATCAATATTCAATTTAGAGACAGAAAATACCATTAAACAAGAAGGGAGTGAATCCCAAAAATTGGACCTCACAAGCAGAATCCCCTTTTCAGGAAATGAACAAATCCAAGCCTCTACTTCTATTATGCACCATCTGGACATCGGTTGGTATTCAGGCAGTCCTCTCACAGGTGAGACCTAATGGGAGAATTTGTGGCTTCTGATTAAAAAAATATTTTAACCCTAGAGATGCTATACCAGCTACTGAACTTGTGGACCATGCTCGGAACCTGGACCCGTGCCTCCTTGCACCAGCATGATAATAGTGAGGAGAAACATTCATCTCACAACCACTGTCCTGTTTTCACTGTATTACATCGTTCCTGCAGCCTAAATAGAAGTAGCCCAAGCGTGACTACACTGCTGTATAGTCAGCAGATTCAATTGCAGATCCCTCCTGTTTCTTCTCAGATACATAGTTTCTGCTGCTGTCAGTGTCATTATGTTGGAGCAAGGCAGGAGTTTCCTGTGGGCACCCTACACCTATGACAACATTTTATTCTGGGGGGAATTATACGATGCGGGAGTCTTGTATCTGGTAATCATACTGATAGTTTACAAGAACCCAAGCTACCTGCGGTCTGCTCAGTGTCTGCACCTACAGGAAGACCCACAATCACGCTTCCTGGCATTATACCAGCACAATAATGCAGATGGACACCTGACCACTCAGCCTCTTTCACAGGAATTACAAGGCTTTTATCTTGAAATGTACTGTAAATAGCAAATCTCACAGGGGAACGCGTTTCGGGGGACACAGACCACTTTTTCAACCAAATTAGAGTGATATATACAGAGTCAAACCTATTGAGGGTTTAAATAGGCTAAAAAGGCATCAAAAGAATGTCACATGTGCAATAGCAAACACCTCGGAGGGGAGGGGGAATAGAAAAACAAAAGTATCATGAATTTGATAACTGTGATAAAACTAATACGTACCAGATTACAAAGACTACTGCAAGCATATAAAATGAATCACAAAAAAAAAAAAAAACACCTTTATTTCTTGGGATAGCTAGCATCCGATAAAGATGCAATAAAGCCCTTGGATCATGGCTAACACGAGCCCATAACCAGACATTGCACCAATGAAAATGTAGAGGGCAGAACAGAAACCGCCTCTCCACAATGGAATTTTACTGCTGGTAGAAATGATTGACTAGAGATCCAGCCAGCCGATACTATGGAGGCGGAAACTCAAACGAATGAGTACGTTCGGAGTGTTTAGCTTCTCCAAACATAACATCACTATTAACACAAAAAGTTCATCGCTCAACCAACAAGAAACTCCCTTTGTGTATATAAAGTATGATTCTGAATATGACCTAACAGGGTTGCATGGAATCCAAAGCTCTGGACTGAATGAGCAGCTCAATATAGGTGCAAAAAGGGATAAAAATTCCAGCGTACTATATGTAAAATGTAACTTTAACTTCATATCTCAATAAAAAAAACATATCCAAGTAACAACAATCCAAAATACAGGAATAAAATCGGATAACAGCTTACGCGTTTCGGGAAACCTTATTCAGTCCCTTACTCATAGCCTCAGGCTATGAGTTCCAGAGTCTACTGGGGGTAAGGAGATTTTTTAAAGCTTTAGATCTTTGAAACTTAATCCCTGTTTATGGAGGAATGGGTTGTCTAACAGAATAGGCCATTGTTTCTCAAGGATTTGACGATGGTATCATGAGTAATATTAAATGTCAGATTAAAATAGTTTGTAAAACAATTTTGGCTATTTGTCGACCTGTTTTGCAGTTTCCACAGTTTCCTATGCACTTCCTGTGTAAGTGCATGAGCCCTGAAAGCATCATTGATGAGTCTATTTGGATATTTCTTCGACCTAAGCCTGGCTTTCATGGTGGAACTTTGATGTTCAAAGTCTGTGGTTTTAGTGCAGATACTTCTGATGCGTCTGGATTGGCTGAAGGGAATATTTTCAATGTACTTCCTATAATGACCACTTTGGAAGTCTAAGTAGCTGTTGGAGTTCACTTTTTTTTTATTTAATTTTTTTTTCAACTTCATGAATCTTAATTCCTGATTGGCAATTAGTGATTCTTAAAAGTTGAACCCCAATCATTAGTATTGAGATGTTCTACAAAACTGGTGTATGAGAATCAATATATGGGCAACACAGTAGCTAAGTGGTTAGCACTGCAGCCTTGCAGCGCTGGAGTCCTGGGTTCAAATCCCGCCAGGAACAACGTCTGCAAGGAGTTTATATATTCTCCCGTGCTTGTGTGGATTTCCTCCCATTCTACAAAGACATACTGATAGGGAAAAAAAATGTACATTGTGATCCCTATATGTGGCTCACAATCTACACAGATAATACTGTGTGGCCCCTCCACACAGTATTATCCTCCATAGTGGCCCCTCTGCACAGTATTATCCCCCATATTGGCCCCTGCACACAGTATTATCCCCCATAGTGGCCCCTGCACACAGAATTATCCCCCATAGTGGCCCCTACACACCGTATTATCCCCCATAGTGGCCCCTGCACACAGAATTATCCCCCATAGTGGCCCCTACACACCATATTATCCCCCATAGTGGCTCCTGCACACAGTATTATGTCCCACTGTGGACACCAATAAACAATTATTGTACTGTGGGGTCCCAGACCCCAGAGTATAATAATCGGAGACCCAGGGGGGAGAAAAACATAAAAAAAACTCTGTTACTCACCTATCTCCCGTCTCCTACGCTGTTGGTCTCCGAAGTAGTCGATCTTCAATTACGTCAGGTGTCACATAACCCCAGACGCAGGCCAGGGTCATGAGACGTCAGACAACTAGGCCGAAGTCTGCACGGATCGTGGAGAGGTAAGTAACAGTGTTTTTTATGTTTCTTACCTCTCCCTGTCCGCCGGTCATTATACTCGGGGGTCCGAAAGGACCCCAGAATATAATGATAGCAGCGGTAGCCGCTGTCACCAGGCCCCTAATGTCCCAGGCCCTGTGGCAGCTGCCTTTGCTGCTATGGCAGTAGTTACGCCACTGGGTGGGTGGCTCTGTACCAGACTCCTAAGATAGCACACTTTGCTCTTTTGTTTGATCTTTCCACTGCTTCCCACTTGACCTGTCTTTTTGTCCATCATATCATCCATCTACACAGCCTTTCTCAGTACATTGTCTCAAACAGAGGAGTTGATCTCATGTCCAGCTTCTTGAAAGCAGAATGTTTCTGGAGTGTTTCAGAAAACCAGAGTACCTGGAGAACATACAGATTCCCTGCAGATGTTAGCTCTTATAAAATATGAACCCATGACACCAAGGTTTCAATTAAACTACTGTTGTAACTACTGAGCTGCTGTACTATTAAAGCATACCTCCAGTTATAAACAACTTTTCATAAATGAATAGCAGCGGAAAAATAATAAACTTTGTATTATATCTTATTAAAGAAATATGTTTTCTTCACTTTTCTGCAGTTGCTTTCTCCATATTAGTCAAAAAATTGCGGCTAAGTTGTAGATAAGAAACTGATAATACACAAAATGAGACAATACATTAATTAAGTCAGCAGGAGAGTTCTGCTCAGTCCCTCTCTGCTCCTTACAGTTGTATGTGTGAGACTGAATATAATGTAATACAATGTCCAGTGGCATAACTAGGAATGGTGGGGCCCCATGGCGATCTTTTACAGGGGAAAGTGGAGAAGGGAGGGGTATACAGAGAGTGAGAGCAGGCTGATGAATCATGGGAAATGTACTGTAGTTGGTCCACAAATTCACTGCATGTAAATACAAGGAGTAACAAGTAAAATATAGCCAAGCAAACATGCACAAATGAACAGTGAGTATTTAGCTCTGCTGTGGATGTATTTGCAGATCATTTTTTGAAGTTGAATAACCCCTTTAATAAGTGGAGAAGGATACAGATCTCTTTAATAAGATATATTACAAAGTTTCTTATATTTAAATGTACTATTCATTTATGAAAAGTTGTTTATATCCGGCGGTATGCTTTAAACTGCAAATAAATTTTACTTACTACACAAAGTTGCCATCAATGTTCTGCAGTGGCTCTGCTAGATTGGAGTTTATACTGTTAGATGGTACAAATATGACCCCATTCTAAACATAACCAGCTGATCAAGCTGAATGTTGTCTTATGTACCCTGATAGAATTACACAACATTGACTTCATGGGGAGGCAGAGCACAAGACTTTCTGCTCTGTAAGCT
Source organism: Leptodactylus fuscus (assembly GCF_031893055.1). Taxonomy (NCBI): domain Eukaryota; kingdom Metazoa; phylum Chordata; class Amphibia; order Anura; family Leptodactylidae; genus Leptodactylus; species Leptodactylus fuscus. The sequence continues at coordinate 112,722,897 of NC_134271.1, read as the reverse complement.
ATTGGCTTAGTTACAAGACAGAGTTCATATCCCATAACCCAGCTGGGCAAATGAATCCTGCCAGGAACACTAGTTTCTGTTCTCGCATAGGCGTAGACTACATATACCGTGGTGGACTGATCTCCATCCAGTTAATTATCAACTTAGTCTACTTCAATAATGGCAGTGTGTGACACAGAGGATAGGCAAAACCCTGTGTTAAACCATTTGCTGACAAATTAATGCTCGCAGTGTTTTGCAGCTTTACCCACTAAACCCTGTGGTTGCTCATAAGTAATAAACAATGATTTTTACAGTGAATAGAAGAATACAGTGAATTGTGCTACATGCATAGGTTTAGTGTATTTTCACATGTGGTAGATTTCTTGCAGAAATTTCCACAAGTGAAAACCAATTCTTTTCATATAAATGGGTATTTTTAGAGAAAAGCACATTGATTTTCTAAGCCCCATTTAGATGAATGGGGAAGTGGCAAAAACTTCAGCAACATCTTGCCGCACCTGAATATTTTGTCAGAGGGCATCCCTAAGGCACAAGGAAATACCAGGTTTCTAAGACGGCACACTTTGCTCTTTCATCTGGTCTCCCCTCTGCTTCCTGCTTTGGCTTGCCTCTTTGAGAACTGATTTACAGTAGGTGACACTACTATATATGAACCTGCTGTAACTATATCCCTGATGCTTATCGTTTCTATATGTCCCATACATAGATTTGTAATGATGTATGCCACTTCTGAGCTCCTTGTATATGTAGGTCATCAATGTTCCTCTGCAGTCACACTCCACCCAAAAACTGTTCAGTGGCCAGATTTTTATGCAAAGATTCTAAGAGAGGAGTTTGGTGAAGTATTTAATATATTTTTAGGCCAATACCAGTAATGGATACTAAAAGAAGATAGCTGGAATATTTTGAGGTTCTCATATACCTTCATCTGTGTGGAACGGTTAGGAGCAATAGCTGTAAGTCAAAAAGGCATTTGGTAGACAGCCATTTCTATTAGCTCTCTCATACACTTGAACACTCAGTTTAACTACATTTGGTTAAGTTGTACAATGAAAACCTGTAAAAAAAAGTGACCCCATTTTGTAATACACACTTTAAGGAATTTATCAAGGGCTAAAGTTAGCATTTGACCACTGTTTCACAGATTGTATTGCAACATTGCGAGATGAAAATGTAAAAATATTTTTTTCCCAATAAAACATCACTTTAACCCCAAATACTTCATTTCTCAAAGGAGAAAACGTGCACCACAATTGGATATTGATACACAATACGGATATACCCTACATGTGGTTTAAAACTAGTGGCGAGGTGAGGAGCGCCATTAGGCTTTGGGGGGGGAGGGTAATTTTCAGGTGCCATGACATATTTACAGAGCACATAACTGGTATGCAGTGGAGAGTATCAAAACATGACCTCATTTTGAGAGAGAGAGATATCACCCACAGGCTCAAAGAGGGGAGCCTGAAGCACCTCAAAAAGGAGATTACGGTTCCATGGGATGATGGTAGGGAGGAGCACAGTGTGCCACGCTGTGAAGGAAGGTCTTCACCTGAGGCCAGAAGGCCAGGGACTTCTGAAAAACAATAGACTAGGCACAAACCTACCTCTTAAAAAGAATTATTATTATTGTTTATTTATATAGCACCATTAATTCCATGGTGCTTTACATTTGGGGTTACATACAATTCACAAATTATACAGGTAGATATAATACTAACAACAATCGACTGGCACAGTGGGGTACAGGGCCCTGCCCGCGAGGGCTTACAATCTATGAGGGAAGGGGGATAGACAGAAGGAGAGGGGGAGACTGTACAGATGGCAGTGCGGTGATAGTGTTATTGGAGGTTGTAGGCCTTCCTGAATAGGGGAGTCTTCAGGGCCTTCTTGAATCCTGTGATTGTGGGGGTCAGTCTTATGTGTCTTGGTAAGGAGTTCCAGAGTGTGGGGGATGCACGGGAGAAATCTTGGAGACAGTTGTGTGAGGAGCGGATGAGAGCGGAGCGGAGTAGGAGGTCATGGGAGGATCTGAGGTTACATGTGGGCAGGTAGCGGGAGATTAGTTTGGAGATATATGGAGGGGCAGGTTGTGGATCGCTTTGTATGTTAACGTTAGTAGCTTGCAAAGTGATCCACAGAGAAAAGAAAGACCAAGTCCTTGGTCTAGACCAGACTGAAGAAAAGCCAAGATCCTATGAAGAGATAAGAAGAATGGATGGCAATCATTACTTTCACACCACCGTATGTTTGCCTTACACTTGTGATGGTAGATCTTTGCACAGTCGTTTTCAGACCTACACAGTACCACATCCTAGCACCAAGGGCGTGGGAACTGCAGTTTTTCCTGCACAACCTTTATCTTCCCTACATCTATCCTCTTGATGAGCTTGACTTTCAGGTTAACTAGCGAAACGCAGCGTTAAAAGAAATTTGGGAGTATGTACTGTATGTATAATAGGGGTTGGGGTTCTACCTACTCACTCACTTGTTTTTAATCACATTTTGGGCACTTGTTTATTTTTAACATACCTAATAAAGGTTAAGTTTTAGATTTACTCCTTCAGTGAATGTACCGGAGTTTTCCGGTTTTGAGCATGGTCTGGATAACAGACTCTGAAAACTTGCGACACCTTAGAACCTCCTAGTGACCAGGTCTATATCAATGGAGCCGAGTCCTCCAATATAATATAATAAAAGATAAAAAGGTGGTCATGTACCTGTGGAGGCCATAAAAGAAGGGGTTGTGTAATGTGTGTGTGCGGCAGCAAATATGGGGATTTTGTGATGTGTAAATGGGGTGGTGGGTGGGTGTACCCTGAAATTTTAATTAGTGGGGCACACAACCAAAGACAGCTGGGTTGTGTATCCTTGGAGTGTGGTGCACATTTCTGTAATTTGGCTCAGGTAGCTGAGCGGCTACATTCACCCCAGTATAAGTCCCATATATGTATTATATTTACATGGCTACATGCTCACACAGTTGTGGCCACATGGCCGGCACTTATAGCTCTCAGTGCATTGTTCTGGGATGCTGCGACCTGTTATGATAAAAACAGTGCACATGTGAATATGAGGTAAAGCAAAGCTCTCAATACCCGCCCACCGACCAGCCCGCCGCCTCTGCGACCCCACCAACATGACGTCATCAGTCACCCTTCCAGATTGAGTGAGGGCGCAGACTCCGCCTCTAAGGACCGCGGTGCATGCTGGGGCTATCGAGCGGCTCTGCGGCGTGAGTGCGGCCTAGTAGTGGAGTGTAATCCCTTCCCTCTCGTACAGACACCGACGGAGCACGGGCGCCTGAGCCGCAACGGACGAGGCGACATTTTCTTCACCTTCTAGAAAGCGAAGAAGCGGTAACTTGTACGTCTGGCGAGGAGACCCCTACCCAACGGGGGTGGGTGAGTACGGCGGCCCTTACACGGGCTCTCCACACTGCAATGCGGGGCTCGGTGAGGCGGCTGGGGCAGTGGGTTCTACTCGTACCATATGGGCAGGTAATACAGTGAGGGCTACACTAGAAGCAGGGGGCCTGGCTCCTTACAGATCCCTCCATAGTCGGGCCTTGGACCAGTGTCTCGGCCCCCGGCTCGTGTAGGGACAGACGGGGCTTGTGGCGGGAATGTATCCAGGACTGGAGGTATACTGTGCCGCTGGAGCCTGCTCTCTTCACGGCCCGTGTCTTTGTATGCACAATGCGGCCGGAAGTAGAGGTCATACCGTGTGTGCGGGCCGCCGAGAGGAGGGTGCGCGGGCCTGTCATCCAGGGGTACACGCTGCAAAAATGGACTAGTTGCCTATAGCAACCAATTAGCGGCCAGCTCTTATTTTTCAGGGGGCTGTTGGCAAATGAGAGCTGCCATCTGATTGGTTGCTTAAGGCAACTGCTGCAATACTAACCCAAAATATGTGGAGGGATGTCCAGGGTCAGGTTATTGGTGGTCTATCCTTCAGATAGATTATCACTGTCCAATTGGTAGGATTTAACTCTTGGCACCCTGGCAAATTACTTGTCTGATGGGGCTGCAGCCATCCACTTAGCAGCAGTGCAGTAAATTGCAGCTTTGTCCCATTCAAGCAGACGGACCCTGCACCATTGCTACTGCTTGTATGGTATCCACATAGACAAACAGTGTAAATGATGAAGCTGCTGAAATGCTCACTTTACTTTGCATTACTGATTGCTCTTCATAATGGTACCATTCAATGGCCTTTATATTTTTTTGAACAGCTGGAAAATTTCTGAATGGGGTGGAACTAGATAAAAAAAAAGTGCATCTGCACCATGAAGCCAAAATGACACACTTCCTATATTTTGTAGTATGGTCACAGCAATACCAAATGTATAGTTTTTGGTATGTTGTAGTAACATTAGGAACAGTAAACTTTGGAAAATATAAACATTTCTTTGAGCTGCCATATTCTGACCCCCTTAAGGGGGTGTTTACAGCTGCGCCCATGTCTCCATCCTATTTCCCCAGAGAAGCTGCACACAGTCGGACATGCAGGACTTTGTGTCCAGCCAAACAAAACTTTCCCCGCGGAGAGGATACATATGGACATGGTTTGCTTTAAAAACCACGGACGCAAGTGTGAACTCCCCCTTAAAGGTGATGTCCAAACAAAAATGGATAACCCTTTTACGTTTAAATCCGCTGAAGGCAGTAGGGAAAAAACCTCCCATACTTTGCTGTACTCCCATGTGCCCCACTGGTTCTGCTCTGGAAGCGCCTTCTGGAGTTCTGCTGATTGGCCTCAGTATTCACATGACCACTGAGTCCAATCAATGAAGGGCCTACAATGTCACTACCTGTGACTTCACAGGTCCTCTTCCAGAGGCCACTGATGTCAATCAGGGGAACTCCAGAAGAGACACAGGAGACGAGAAGAAGAATCGGGATGCACAGGAGGACACCGGAGCAATGGCTTTTTTCTTTCTTTTTTTATGGAATCCACCATGTTGCATGAATAGTTTTATGGTAACCCTTACCACCATAGCTGTTCTTTATTTTTTACATCCTACCTTCCAAAAACCATAAACTTATTATTTTTTGTTTCCTGACATCTCCCTTAAAAGGTAATTTTGGTAGGCCTTTGAACAGATTAGTCTGCCCTACGTCTTTTGCAAAAAGGTGAACAGTGGCATTGTAAAATGTCCTTTATTAGGATATGTCACACATCAGCTCTCCTGACATGGTTTTCAGGAACTTTGATTTCCTATGCAGTAACATTTTTGGAGCCCTGTTTTTGAATCATCTGACAAATAGAAGTTACCAGGCCTGATTCAGAACTATTATTTCATGGAAAATCGTTACCAAAATGGACATGTGAGAAGAGATGGCCCAATAGGCAATCTGCATCCTTAGTTATTAGTGTTTGATTCCTCTTTAGTTTTTCATTATATGTTGTTTTTTTATATAATATAATTGCTTGATGTTTTCCTCTAATGCTAAAGGGGGCTGTCCTTGTCCATTTAGGACATGTTGATGTCAGAGTGTGGCCCTGCTCAGGATTGCACCGTTACAATCCCGAACCTAGAGCCTTTCCGAGTGGTTCATGTTATGGTGGATTTGTGCCATCCCATGTAATTCGTTATTTCCCCTGCAACTAATACTACACAGAAATGCTTGTATTGCCGCAACTTTTCTGGGAAAATTAGCTGTTTCTTAGGCTAGGATCCGGAATGAATGATCACCTCTGCAGCCGCATTGTGTTTGGGGTAATTTTCTGATAAGACTGCTTTTATGATTAAAAATTACCCTATAAGCTGTAAAATATTTTAGTAAACCCAAACCCTCTCACCAATCATCTTACTCCGATGCTGCCTGGGCCTGACTAGTTTTTTAATCGTGGTGTACACTTTGTGCAAAATTTGATAAACTTGGTTATCAAATTATGGCAAATCAGACTCCAGCATCTTCTGTATAGGCTATTTACACTTGCATCTTGGATATTGGACATGTCAGTATATAAGACATGTACCATACAGGTTTAGTACCCCTGATTGAACAGAGTTTTGATGATTAAGCCTTTCATACTAGTCCATTGATTTTAATTTCAGGTTGAATTGTATTTTATTATAAAAAAAAAATTATTTTTATACAGGTTGGTACTGAAAACATGTCTTACCCACCACATCTTAACCGTCCTCCTATGGGGATTCCAACTCTGCCTCCAGGCATTCCTCCTCCACAGTTTCCAGGTTTTCCTCCCCCTCCTGGTAAGTGGTGATTATGATGTGTCTTATTTATTTATTTTATTTTTTTGGCTAGTGCTGTACAGGGACATTTTGTAGTGTTGTTGATTGATTTTTGACTATCAAGATGCATGTACAGGCCACAGGATTACATTGAGTAGTATGCAGTCTTATAGAGTGCAGCTTTCTCTACTTGTTTAAATCAATCAGTAGTCCTACAGAGTGCCTTCTTGTAGCCTAGATCTAAATTAACTCCTCGTTCACATCTGCGTTTGGTGATCCGTTCGGGGAGTTCGCTTGAGGACCCTCCCAAACAGAATACCAAATGCATTGCAAGCTGTGTGCAGTGAAAGCACACGGATCCCATAGACTATAATGGGGTCCGTGTGCTCTCCATGTACTCTCTGCATCTTCCGTGCGGGCACTGCACGGAGAGTACACGGACCCCATTATAGTCTATGGGATCCGTGTGCTTTCACTGCACACCCCTTGCCAATGCATTTGGTATTCTGTTTGGGAGGGTCCTCAAGCAGACTCTCCGAACGGATTACCAAACGCAGATGTGAACGAGGGGTAAGTGATATCTGTGGTGCACAAAGGCAACGCTAATAGTGTTGTGTACTGTTATTTGGTAGTGCGCCCCAAGGTTGGTGCATCACAAAATGGTCACCAAAAAGTATCTTTCATTGCCATAAACAAGCAGTATTAGTGATATGCAGTCACTTTGGTGGATATTGATTTTTCCAGAAATAAGCTAGATTCTCTGCAAGTTCTTCACTGTATTTAATACTTTCTTTTGTTGATGAAGTCTAATAACTTTTATACCATATTAGTTTTCCTGTAATCAGTGTCTGTATTTTGAATAATAATATTAAATATTTCTCTGCTTCTTTTTGCTGAAGTTTAATTTTTATTTACTCTGAACCTTATTTTGTAGGTACTCCAATGATTCCTGTACCAATGGGTTTAATGGCTCCAGGACCCGCTGTAAGTGTGCTTTGTACAATTTAAATTATTTATGTACATAGAGACTCTGACTCTTATGGCTTTTGAACCAGTGCCATCTCCAGAAATTACATCAATGAAACCTTAGTATCATATGAAGGAAGAGAATCTCCTTTTTTATATGACACTAAAAGCAAGTTTGTACATTCTATAGTGTCCAAGATATGACAGTTTGAAGCGACCCTCCCTCCTTTTTCTCTATGTATTACACAACCCGATACTCCATACACCGTAACAGAAATCTCTCTCAATACAGAGACAAGGGACGAGTGGGAAAAAATGCAGGATTTCACAGAAAGGATCCAAAATTTAATAAAATAATTACCAAATTTATTTGACACATGTACATACAGCCAGAAAATCAAGTTCGAAAGTTTAGTTACACTTTAATAGGAGTGCGAAATTCCTGTTTTGTGTGTGCTTCAAATAAAGAAAAATACAGTGGAAAAAAAATAGATATTTGTGTGAAAAAAATACATTTTGCTTGTGTAAACCCTTCTGAAGAAAGTGACTTGCAGGTACATGCAAAATTGTATACCCATAGTGACTACAATATCTTCATGTTCATTCAAAAATTAAAGTTTTAATCCTTTGCTTTTTCTTTCCTTTTTTTTTTTTTTTTTTTGTACTGTTTCCAACGACTAGGTTTTGTTACCGACTGTACCTATGGTTGGGAAACACATGGGTCCTCGAAAAGATATAATGGGCCTGAAAAATAAAGAAAATGATGAAAACAGCGGCCCCACAACCACTGTTTTTGTAGGAAATATTTCAGATAAGGCCTCAGACATGCTTATCAGGCAGCTACTAGCTGTAAGTATATATTTCTCATATATATACCGGTGTGTGTGTGTGTGTGTATATATATATAATTTTTTTTTTTTTTTTTTTAAATATCTATTACAAATGTTTGTCACTTTTAAATAGTAATCTACCCCACCCCAAGTTGGCAACCTACATCTGCAGTATTGGTGAATAACTTTTTGATGGTAATATTGTGACATTATGTGCTTTTCTCTGGAGCACTGCCCTCCTTTCTGCTTAAAGGGTTTGTCCGGGGAGTATTTAATTACTTACTTGGTTTTTTATGGGATAATTTTGATGGCAGGAAAGATTAAATCCAGCAAAGAACCGTTCCCGGTATTAAAACATAACTTTCAACTAATCCAGCATTTTACAAAAGTTAAAAAAAAAACATGAGAAGCCCCCATGTACATACACAGTGCCTTTTTTTCTCACATGTTCTTTAATCATTTGTAATATGTTGGATTAATTGAAAGTTATGTTTTAATACTGGGAACGGTTCTTTGCTGGTTTAATCTTTCCTGCTGTTACAAGTCCGTGCAATAGTTGTCTTACAATTCGTCTGTTAGAGCCTTGATCTTACTCCCATAGACCTGCGTTGAGTTTGATTTCCTGAGTAGCAGAGAGGTCAGTGCACCAAAGGGAAGCACATAATTCGCAATAAACCTGTCAGTAAGTTATTTGCTACAATCAGATTTATTTTCAAACTGGGTGGGGAAAGGATGTTGCATAGAAATTAGTTACTGGAGTACTACTTAAGGCCGGAGCCCCACAAGCTGGAAACGCCACAATTTGCCCGCATGTGAATCCCATCCCAACTTTGCGTTTAAAACCACAGCGCAGACACGCTGTGATTTCCAAAACCGGCGTGGTTTTGGAAATCACAGCATGTCAATTATATCTACGGAAACACCGCTGGGTTTTTCTTAGACATAATAGTAACAGAAAGTCCGTGGAGATAACTTCTATGAACTTTCTGTTTAATGTGCTGCGGATCATCCTGTGGGGCCTTGGCCTTAAAGGGGTATTCCCATGTACATATCTTTTTTTAATTTTGTAGGTGATTAAAATTTAAAATGTTTTGCAAATATAAGTAATTAAACATTTTGCAGAGTTTTAAAGATTTTCTCTAAATATCTAGTGGTCACAGTCTAATTGTCTTTATCGGTTGCTAGTGGTAACGACCATGAATGCAGGAACCTTCTAAGGTCAGAAAATCCGCCATGATTTCCTTATTGTGGCCGGCATATCTTTTCATACATTTAGTGTCCCTGCCTGATAACCCAGCTACAATAAGAAAATCACGGCTGGGTTCCTGACAAGTCCCACACCATATAAAGTTTCTGCATTTGTGGTCGTATCCATTGGCAGCCAATCAAGACAACAGACTGTCACCACTAAGATAGTGAAAGTAAAGTTTTAAAACTCTGCAGAATTTTTAACTACTTATATTTGCATAAATGCTTAGCTTTTAATTATCTACAAATATACATATGATTATGTTCATGGGAATACCCCTTTAAGTTAGTTTTGACTCGCTTCATTGTAAAGGTGTTTCACAGTTTATAAGATATGGGGCTTGCAGTGATTACTATGCATCTACATTTGTTTTGTGCTTGTTCCTTTAGAAATGCGGTTTGGTTTTGAGCTGGAAGAGAGTCCAGGGGGCGTCGGGGAAGCTTCAAGGTAAGTGTGGTATGTAATCTTTACCTTTCACTTTTATACTTAATTTATTATTGTTGTTTATTTGTATTTATTTATTTATGAAGTGCCATTAATTCCATGGTGTTGTACATTATACAATTCCACGGTGCTGTACATTTGAGGATTTACATACAGTATATAAAACAAGTACAATACTAACAGTGACCAATTGGCACAGTTGGATTGAGGGCCTTGCCTGCAAGGGCTTACAATCTATAAATATAGTAACTGCATAAACCTTTGTTTAGAAGTATAGACTAATTGTATATTTAGCTTACTTGTATAGCTCCAGCATATTCTGCATCGCTTCACGGACCTTGTCGTTCACTGTCAATTTAGGGCTCACAGTCTACATTCCCTATCAGTATGTCTTTGGAGTGAACATGCAAACTCCTTGCAGATGTTCCCTTTTGGTCAGATTCTAACTTTGAACCCCAGGAAAAGTAAGCAAATTGACCGTCAGTGCTATCCTTGTGAGTTGGTAGGGAAGATCATAATGTGGTCATCTTCCTTCCATATGTTATCTAAAAGAATTTACCATTGCATCAAAAAGGTTTGTCAACAACTGTTTGCTTGCTTGTCTTCTAATGGAGGTGTATTTACACAGGCTGCGGATTTAATTGACCTACTCTTGATTCCCAGTCATTAGCCAATGTAGGTCCTATAAACTTCAAAAGGGTAAATATTGGGTTACACAACACTTACTGTGGAACAATTTTATTACACTGTAAAATCACTATATTATTTGAAAGTGAATTTGTATGAAAAGCCCAATGATATAGCTCATCTACTGACCAAGTGGTTGTTAATACTGTGATTAAGTGTGCTGTATGTTATGTAGTGTCACTTGGCTAGTATACCCTTGTGTGCATCTACACTAAAAGGTTTAGTTTGGAATGGCTGAACGGATTTGGATAAGACACCAAATTCTCAGACAACGATTCAGATGTCTGTGATGGTGCTTTTCATACCTGGTCCTCTTTAAAGTTTATTTATTTTGCAATATGGAAATGAGCAGTCTACAGTCATGGCCAAAAGTTTTGAGAATGACACAAATATTATATTTTCACATGATCGGCTGCCCTCTGGTTTTTATGTGTGTTTGTCAGATGTTTTTATCACATACAGAAATAGAATTGCAATCATATTATGAGTAACAAAAGCTTATATTGACAGTTAGAATGAGTTAATGCAGCAAGTCAATATTTGCAGTGTTGACCCTTCTTCTTCAGGACCTCTGCAATTCTCCCTGGCATGCTCTCAATCACCTTCTGGACCAAATCCTGACTGATAGCAGTTCATTCTTGCACAATCAATGCTTGCATTTTGTCAGAATTTGTAGGTTTTTGTTTGTCCAATGATTGACCACAAGTTCTCAATGGGATTAAGATCTGGGGAGTTTCCAGGCCATGGACCCAAAATCTCTATGTTTTGTTCCCTGAGCCATTTAGTTATCACCTTTGCTTTATGGCAAGGTGCTCCATCATGCTGGAAAAGGCATTGTTGATCGCCAAACTGCTCTTGGACGGTTGGGAGAAGTTGATCTTGGAGGACATTCTGGCACCATTCTTTATTCATGGCTGTGTTTTTAGGCAAGACTGTGAGAGATCCGATTCCCTTGGCTGAGAAGCAACCCCACACATGAATGGTTTCAGGATGCTTTACAGTTGGCATGACACAAGACTGGTGGTAGCCCTTTAGACTTTGTAAAAATTAATATTTGTATCATTCTCAAAACTTTTGGCCATGACTGTAGAGTTGAAGGTGGCTCTATTGCTCCAAACTGCTATGTTCAACATTGCTCTAATTTCAGCATGAGCACGGGCCCAGGGGAGATTTCAACATTGTTCCCCGGCCTTGTCCTTCCCTTGCTGCAATGAGTGCGTATTAGAGCTGTGTGGAGCAATGGAGCCGCCTTTAGTGCTCCAGACTGCTTATTTATATATTGTGAAATAATACATGTATGTGTGCTTGTGGCCTGCTTTAGTTCATAGCTTGAAAATTTCCAAACTGTGTGGCAGATTTACTAATAGTCTAAAAGCGAGAGAGTGCTTAGATTGCTAGATTTATGAAAAACTGATGTCCAATAGTACATCATAAATCTGTTTTATCTTTTTACTGTGTAGTCTAAATATTTATTTGTTTAGTTTTGGACAAAAACGTGTCAAAATTTTAGCATATTCTTGGTGCACATTGACACATCGAAGGTCCCACTCCACCCCCTTGTTATACAAGTCTAAAACACATACCTGTGGTGCAAGGTATTTACTCTATTTTTTCATGTTTTGTGTTTTATTTTTTGGTGCAAGTTATACCAAAATTCAGATTATTTTTTTTTTTACTTAGTAAATTTCCTAGTAAATTCTGTTGGTGACATTAGGTGCTTATATTTCTGTTTCCAAGATGTACATTTCACATTTTGGAGGATTTAAAACATTTGTACCTTTTTTGTAAGGCATTTCTTTCCTATCCTTCTCATACAGCGTTTGGATTCTGTGAGTACAAAGAGCCTGAATCTACTCTGCGCGCACTGCGTTTACTCCATGATCTGCAGATTGGAGAAAAGAAACTACTTGTAAAAGTAGATGCTAAGACTAAAGCCCAACTGGATGAATGGAAAGCGGGCAGGAGGGCTTCCAATGGGGTAAGTAGTACATAAGTGTTTTCTATGCACACATGTGTATGTATGTAAAGTATGTGTGTGTATAAAATACATATAATCATGACCCCTCCCTTCGTATAGTCATTTAGCAACCATATAAAGAGTGGTTTTCTATACAAAGGAAAATTCATTACATGTGTAAAATGCATATAAGCTGTATGTGGGGTTTTTTGTAATAATTATAAATTATAATTTATTTTTTTTTTAGAACGCCCGCCCTGAGTCAGCTGCTGATGAAGATGATGACCTTGATGAAGAAACTAAAAGACGGGATAATGTTATTAAAGGTGCAATTGAGCTTCTAATAAAAGAGTATTCCAGTGAGCTGAATGCTCCATCTCTAGACTCTGAATCACACCCTAAAAAGAAAAGGAAAGACAAAAAGGAAGAATTGTCAGTAAGTATTTGTTTGTATTGAAGTGTCACAGTAAGGCCTATGACTACACGGCAACATACCCACTACAACATCACATCTAATGATTGTCGTTGGAATGTAATTTTGACCACCTAACCTAAACCATGAACAGGAAGGTGTCATAAAGTCTAATGCTGTTTGGATTTTGGTTGCAAGTCACTTAGTGGATTTTGGCCTCAACTTTGCTCTCATAGACTGCAGCACTTCCTTTTTCCATTGTTATTTAAAAGATGTGAACATAGCCTTCCATGTAAACTGTCAGTTTTTATAAATAGGTGACCCAAGGATATGTGCACATGGAGGAAAGTGAAGATGAATTCTCTTTTTCCACTGCCAGTATTTTCACCCATGGGCAAACCTTGATGGGATGCTGATGATTGGCATTCTGTCATGGCTGCCCGCTGCTGATTAGGACCAGATGAATGGAAATCCGCAGCAAGATCGAGCAGAATGCTTCCTTTTTCCACATTCTGCTGTGTTTTTTGCCTCCTATTGAAAACAATATGAGGCCGATTCTGGGGCCAAATCCGCAACAAATTCCGCCCTATGATCATGCCCTGAGAGGGATTTGTATAAATGTTTTTTGTTTATTTAGGGTTTATTTAAAGTGAAGTTTTTGCTAAACAATCTGCAACTAATAGAGATGAGCGAATAGTATTCGAAACTAGAGTTTCGAATACCTGGCTCCCATAGGAATGCATGGGAGCGGCCAGCACTTAAAGGGATTCTACCATTAAAACCTCTTAGAAAGGCTATACCTTTAGATGTGATCTCCGCCACGCCGTTCCTTAGAAATACCGGTTTTTACCGGTATCCAAATTTAGTTCTCTGGCAGCGATGGGGGCGGGCCCCAGCGCTGAAAATGCCATGGGGGCGTCCCCACTGCAGCTCGAGAACACGATCCTGTGACGCCTCTATCTTACTGGTTAAAAACCGGTATTTCTAAGGAATGGCGCGGCGGAGAGCACATCTAAAGGTAAGAGACGAATAGCCTTTCTAAAGGCTATTCCGACGTCTTATCCACAAAAAAAAGAGGTTTTAATGGTAGAATCCCTTTAACCCCTTGCATTCCTATGGAGAGAGGTATTCAAATCTAGTATTCGAATCATCTCTAGAAGATAACCTATACATCTCCTTGTAGCTTGCAGAAATCCATGTGTTTGTCAAAACCCCACTTAGATGAATAGAACTGATTGTCTCGGATTTCTAAAACAATTCTGATACATATGAACTTGCCCCAAATTATTATCCCATTTTAATCATAGTCTTCATTGCTGAAATTTTTCTAATTCATTTATAGCAGGAAGACATAAATGCAATCGAAATGGAAGAAGATAAGAGAGACCTGATATCCCGCGAGATCAGTAAATTCAGAGATACGCACAAGGTAATGTTTTTTATTTCTTCTTTACTGCTAAAATGTGCTCCCTACAGATTCGAGAACCACATAGTTTTAACACAAGCTTCATGCCTAATTTGTCAGAGAAGATGAATGTAGACAATGAAATTCAGCGTTGTGTATCATTCCTGTATAGAGTTTGGCTTTAACCAATTGTAATGCACAGTTATTATCACTTGAGTTTTCCGCTGGTTGTACTCGGCAACAAAAAAAACAAACAACTTGCTAAACTTTTGTCATCAAATGAAAGCTAAGAGCATTAAATCATTTATAGCTGCCTCACCAGCATATACAGCCATACCTATAACATCACACTTATTGTTTTGAAGAGCTAAATGAGTTAAAAAGCTTTCTACATGCTTTTAGTGAGTCAAACTAGATCAGTGGTTTCCACATGTGCCACAGTTAAGATGCATGGAAGATTTGTAAATTCCCTATAAAGCTAATCTATTCATTGACCCCCACCATTATGATAGAGATCATATGGTGACTAATGCAAGATGAAACTCAGCTTGGAAAGTAACATGGAATAAGAATGTAAGTATGAGCTCCCGTTTTTTTCACTATATTTTTCGGATACCCCCTCTGAAAAATGTGCAAAGTGGCAACTGGCTTGGTTTATTGAATTATCTTATTTAAGGGGTACCCAGTGTCTGTGCTGTGTGGGTTTTTGAAATCCTTATGAGAGCTATTTATTTTATTGCAGTAGTAATACAAGCCATAGGTTTATAAGTTTAGATAATTTGGACGGTGTAAGTATGGGCACACTTGGTGATCTTTTAAGGTCACAATAAAAATTTGACCCTAAAAGTGTAATTCGTAGTTAAAATATCCGGTACACTCCTTTTTAAATTTTGTCTTTCATTTCCTCATGTTCCCAGTCCTCGGTTCATTTCTATAAAATGGCAACTAGCTTTTCAGACAATCCAGCAAAATGTACTTGAGTAGTCTAAGGCTGCATTCACACAGGGTTATTTGGTCAGGAAAAATCTGCTTTAGGAAAATTCATGAGGCATTTTTTTTTTTGTTTTTTTGAAGTGTTTTTTAGGCGTTTCTGCCTGAATCAATGCAAATCAATCGGAGGTGGAAAATCCACCTGATGTTTTTTTGCCAAAAAAACGCTAGTGGTTTTTCCGCCTCTCATTGACTTGTATTGATTTCCTGAGGCGGATTCCGACATGTCGCTTTTTTTCTGCTATTGGAAAATCTGCTAGCAGAAAAAAAAAATTACATAGGACTGTATGGTGAGGCATTTTTGGTCAGGATCTTGAGGCAGATTACTGACAAAAAAAACCAGTGTGAACGCAGCCTAAGATCACCACACCTTCCCCCCATGGTCTTGGTCAGCCCATTCAAGAGTAAGGAGTTTGTGTCTTAGACTACCAAAACACAATGTACTTTGGATAGTTTAGGATGTTAGTGGCCATTTAATAGAAATTAAGAACTATATCAAAACAATTATAAAAGCAGGTCCCAGGTATTATAACTATGTATTATGAATTTGTGAATTGGAGGGCCAGTTTGACATGTAAGTCTTCCTTCCCCAACAGAGCGCACATCAATATATATATATATATATATATATATATATATATATATATATATATATATATATATATATATATATTTACTATACCTTCTTGTGAAAGTGCATTAAAAATGTGTTTTAGAAAACTCTTGAGTATTTCATCTGTGTAAATGAAATGGATGCAAAGGTATTGTCTTCCGTTCTGGCTTCTGAGTTAAGGTTTACAGGCTCTGCTGGATTTTTGCAGAGTTAATGTAGCTCAGTGAACCTTTGCATGTTTGGTAGGGATTTCTAAAATAACACTGCAGCCTCCTTATGGCTGTCAGGGTATGAGTAACGTAGGGGGTGTCCATTTGCAGCACTGATGAATCTGAAGACTTTAAGGTAAGATTTTTTTTTTCTATTTACCACCTCTTTCTGTCTGTCTATGCTGTTATTTCTGTTTACCCCATCTTTTTTCTAATGCCCCCTCCTGATACTAACAAAGTGCAAATATAACTACACATCAATATGAACACATTTTGATTGCTATAGATCACCCTTACTAAGCCAAAGATGTAGCTTTTATTCCCTTACACATACAGTATATATTATAACACCTAGTCCTAGGATATATATATATATATATATATATATATATATATATATATATATATATATATATATAATCCTTTTCATGTAATGTTTTGGATCATCACTTGGATCTTCTAGAAATTAAAATGTAAGTATTAATTCTGGTGGAGATACTTTGCAGTTGTAATGCCTGAAAGAGGTAAGTTTCCAATGATATACAGTACAACTCCAAAAGTAATGACTCAATCCACGACATGGTGTATATATACAGTTCTCCTATGTGTGATGCACTTTGTGTGTTTTATTCCTTTCTACTTCCTTCCATGCTTGTATTGCTAAAACACATTAGGCTAATCCCATTGAGTCTTGAGCGCCTGCATTTGCATTGTGAATGCCTTCCTTTCTGTCTGCGTCTTTGCTCTATTCCTTCTTACCTGTTCACACTCTTCCCCGGGATTCAAATGCCGCTGGGTGTAAAGGTAAGATATCTTTTAATGATTTATTTGGTTTTTTGTTTTTTTTTCCTGTTAAATGCAATGTTTGTATCGTTGTAGTATAAATATCTATGACATGAGATTGAAGGGGTGAAAAGTCTTTTGTTGGTAAATGCGGAAAAAAATCAAAACTATGTGATTCGTAGACATTTGTGCACCTAGAATGGTCTTGTCTGTCTTTGAAAATGTACTTGCTCTTCCTCCCAGAATCATAGCTTGTAGGCAAAGTTAATCCCGTGTTGGAGATCCATGTCCTAGCACATCATCTGTAAGTTAATTCAAAACAATTGCTAACCAGGATGGATATATGATCTGTGGATGTCTTATTTCCAATGTGTTCAAGGTATTTTGGGCATAGACACATTTTTTATTTTTTTTTCCCCCCACAATAAAATATTTGATATTTTTTTGGCCATTGCTATGGAACGAATGGATATCCCTGTAGATTCCATGTCGCAAGTGATTTCCAACCTTCCTGCAGTTTCTATGTTTAGCACCATTCTGTGAAGAGCTAAACCAACATTTGTAAGTTTGCTGCCATTCCTAGTCTTGTTGTAGGTAAACGTTGCCATTGCATTTGATCAACATGCCCACCGGTTTGTGCCAGTAGAATTTGCCCTCAGATGGTGTACTTAAAGCTTCTAAAAGTCCACAAGTACACTCTCCATTTTCTTACTCTTGTGTTTTGCTCAAAAGCAGCATTTCATGTTTGCAGATTTTGCTTTTAGTTTTTAGCAAAGAATACCATTCAAAAAGATGAATCTGAATGATTGACATCTTCCCCATCTTGTTCCTGCCTCTTTGGACTTCTACTTACTTCAGCAATCTCTTGAGCAACATGCCTTTACTACAATGACCACCCCTAACCATAGATGCGATTTGGGGTGTTTGTATCATTATTATATATATTTTTTTTATTTACTTTACCTTTCTCATGGCATTGTCAAAGAGGTAAAATACTTATTGCTAGATTCTGTTTCTTGGATTAAAGGGGTGCTCCAGGACTTGACTAGAGATGACCTATCCTTGCGATGGGACGCCAGTAAAAGATCAGTGCGGGCTAATAGTCCAGCTGCAGGGCTTGGACCATTGCTGCAGTCTCTTCATTATTAGCCAGCCATAGTGCCATATATTTTGTAACAGCTGTGCATGGTTCTGCAGTTTATTGCAGCTCCGTCCCATTAAGTGAATAGGTTGTTGCTATGTGTAGTACCATGCACAGCCACTGTGCCTGGTAATGAAAAGGCAGCAGCCTCTTCAAATAGATGATCAATGGTGGTCATACAGATCTGATATCGAATATCTATCTTTAGAGCAGTGGTAAAGTTCTGGAAAACTCCTTTAAAGTCAACTAATTGAAAATCTGGTATGTTTGTCATGTGTCTAGTTGCTATGTATCCCAATGTAATTCATTTTTCTAGCTTTTTTTCTTCTTCTTCTTAATTTTTTTTTTTTTTTTTTTTTTTTTAATGGATATGAAGTGCTGCTTTACCTTGAGCCCTGGATCCCTTAGAAACCATGGTTGGAGATTGCTGGTCCTTGTAGCTATATACTTGCACGGAATCTAGTCTTTGTGCCTTTTTTCTTTTTTGCTACACATTTTGAATGTCCCTTTTTTTTTTTTTTTTTTTTTCTTTTTTTCTTCTCATTTTTATTTTGAATGTTTTAGATAATTGAGCATTAATTTATCCTGTCTCTTTTTTTAGAAACTGGAAGAGGAGAAGGGAAAAAAGGAAAAGGAGAGACAAGAGTTTGAGAAAGAACGGAGGGAAAGGCAGAGGGAACGTGAGCGAGAGAGAAGAGAGCGAGAACGGGAACAAGACAAAGAGCGCGAGAAGGAGAAAGAGAGAGAGCGAGATCGTGAAAGAAACAAAGATAGAGACCGGGACAGGGACAGAGACCGAGACCGTGATAGAGACAGAGATCGTGACAAGGATAGAGACCGTGGGAGAGATCATAGCAAGGATCGAAGTCGATCAAGGTACATTTATGCGGCGAATGTTTTTAGTCTATATAGGCAGTAATATTTATATATTTTTTTTTTCCCCTCCATTCCCTTTTATTTGTAGCCTTAAGTTATTCCTTAATTCAAGGTTTCCGAATTCTTGTTTGGCTCCACTTATATTTGTTTACTGTAAGGGCAGCACGGTGGCTCAGCGGTTATCAAGGCAGCTTTGAATCCTGCCAAGGACAACATCTGCAAGGAATTTATGTTCTCACTTTGTTTGCGTGGGCTTAGTCTGGTTTCCTCCCACACTCCAAAGACATACTGATAGGGAATGTATATTGTGAACCCTACATGGGACAGTGACTGTTAATGTCTGTAAAGCGCTTCGGAGTATGATGGCGCTATACAAGTAAGCATAAATTAAATAAATAACCAGCTCCAGATGGCCACGTGCCCCATTCCACTCCAGGTGACCCTGCTCCACCATTGCCGCTTCACCCACTGCATCCATTCTCATGGTACCTTATTCATTATGACTAGTGGAATTGTAGGCATTTGCTGCAGAAAACCCCATTCTAATGCATGGAAAGTATATATTTCATTCTCAGAAATTTTTCCTATAAATGTGTGTCAACAGTTTGGTTAAAATATGAATTCAAAGACTGTAAGCATTAAAACGGTTCAGTGTCTTTAGCCTGCAAAAAAAAAAAGGTTTTTTCTCTTTTATTTATATTTTATCTCCTCCCCCTCCCTCCAGGGAGAAAAGTAGAGACAGGGATAGAGACCGTGAACGTGAGCGGGAAAGAGACAGAGAACGGGACAGAGAAAAAGAGAAAAAAAGAGACAGAGAGGAAGATGAGGAAGAAACATACGAGCGACGAAAACTTGAAAGAAAACTGCGTGAAAAAGAAGCTGCATACCAAGAGGTAAATGTTTGTTACAAGGGAGGCATCTTCTGTTTTAAAAGGGTGTTCCAGTAATACCAAGTTGTCCCCATCTACTTGATAGGAGAGAACTGCTATATCTACAGGGGTCTGACTACTTCAAAGGGGTTTACAAGGCTCAATTGATGACCTATCCTTGTACAGTGACTGCTTGGGATCGCAGTCAGGCCCATTCACTTGAGAGCGCTTCTGCTGGTTCAAATGGCTGATCCACAGGGTTGTTGGCACGCCGCAGATCTTCAATTGATGACCTATCCTAGAGATAGGTCATCAGTTAAGTCCTTTTAATACTGCATTCTCATTTTGTCTTCAGATTACTAAGAACAATTCGTTTTGCCTTTCACTAAATGCCACCTAAATTAAAACCGACTTTCTTCCTATATAGCGTCTTAAAAATTGGGAGATCAGAGAGCGAAAAAAAGCAAGAGATTATGAAAAGGAAGCTGAGCGAGAGGAAGAAAAACGCAGAGATATGGTATGTCTTTCTATGATTTTGATTATTCTGACACAAATATCCAACTATTCCTTCTGTTGATATTTTATTTTTTTCTTTTTAAATTTCATATTATCCCAACAGGCAAAAGAAGCAAAAAGGTTAAAAGAATTTTTGGAAGATTATGATGATGACAGAGATGATCCTAAGTATTACAGGTATTTTTTACGAATTTCTACAGTTTTCTAGAAATGCAGACCCAATTTACCTTATGAAAACATAATAGTACTTGTAGGGATTGGAGTTTGCTAATGGTGCAATTTTTTTTTTTTTTTTTTTAAATCTTTCAGAGGCAGTGCACTCCAGAAAAGATTAAGGGACAGAGAAAAAGAAATTGAAGCAGATGAACGAGACCGTAAACGAGAAAAAGAAGAGCTTGAAGAAATCAGGCAGCGGTTATTAGCAGAAGGGCATCCAGACCCAGATGCTGAGCTTCAGAGGGTCTGTGTTGAACACTTATTTTATTTTATATATATATAATATGTGTTTGTGTGTGTGTGTTATATATAATTTGTATTTTTTTTTATGTATTGATATGACAAGTTATTTAAAGTTTGAACTTTTGTGATGTTAGATCAGTAAAAGTCTTCTAATTTGGTTTACTAAGTTAACATCTGACATTACTGACTCATACTGTTAATTTTAGTAAGCCCACATTAGTTCCATTATTTTACTGTTCAGTATCCATGTTTTGTATATTTTCCACTCTGAAATTATCATTGTGTTAAATGCAGATGGAACAAGAGGCAGAAAGGCGAAGGCAACCACCACAGATTAAACCACAGCCTGAATCTGAAGAGGAGGAAGAGGAGAAACCAATCAAAGAGGAAAAACATGAGGAGCCAATTGAGGAGGAGGAAGAGCCTGAACCAAAACCCTGCCTTAAGCCTACCATGCGGCCTATTAGTTCTGCCCCATCTGTCTCTTCTGGCAGTGGCCATGCCACCCCTAACTCTCCTGGGGATGAATCTCCTTGTGGTATTATTATCCCTCATGAAAATTCACCAGAACAGCAGCCACAAGAGGAATACCGACCAAAAATAGGTCTTAGTCTCAAATTAGGTAAGCATTGAATGTTACTTCTTTCTAACAGCACAGTAACTATAATAAATTGATACTAAAAGTGTAACGTGCCTCTAATTAATATACAATGTCGAATAGGAGAGTGACCCTATCCCTTTAGGATGTTTCCCATTAGAATCATCTTTTATTAATCATTAGTTTAAAAACAAAAAATTCCCACCAAAAAAACACCACCCACAACCATTTAAAACATAAATTGCACTCCAGTTAAAGGGGGTGAATAATATAAGATCTGTAATCAAGCGAGCCACCAGAGGAAGATACAATACATCAAAGTCCACTTTTCTTATGTTGTACACTGAAATGTGCAGAATATTCGGTCAAGTGTATAGAGAAAGCAGTCGGTCCACATGCTGTGAGCGGGAAAAAAAAATCCTCCCCTCTGCATTGTCTGTGTTAAAAAAACAAAAAAAACAAACAAACATCCCCCCTCCTTCCACTCACTGTGAAACCATCTTGCTGTTTTTGATGGTATGTATGGACGGGATTTCCTTAGTAGCTGGGAGTGAATTGCAAGTAGGCTAGAAGCAGTAGTTGAAACTTTTAGGTTTTTTTTTTTTTAGTAGAAAACTGCCACATTTTTTAAAGCTTTTACATTGTTCCAGAGTCGCATGATCTATTAAAAGAGATTAAGTTTGCTCTAAAGTTAATGACCATTTAAAACGTTGTAGCAGTAGTAGGTATTTTTCTTGTGTGGTATTATACAGTTTGTTTTTCTGCCTTGTAAATATAGGTGCTTCCAGTAGTCCCAGCCAAACAAATGCTGCTAAAAGGAAGAAACTGCCAGTAGATAGTGTTTTCAATAAATTTGAGGATGAAGATAGCGATGAGGTGCCTCGGAAAAGGAAACTGGTGCCATTGGATTATGGTGATGATGACAAATCCTCTGCCAAAAATAATGTGAACACTGAAGAGAAACGCAAACATATCAAGAGTCTTATAGAGAAAATCCCCACAGCTAAACCAGAGCTGTTTGCTTATCCTTTGGACTGGTCCATAGTAGATACCGTGAGTACAATTTTATAGCTTTTAGTGACTGGTAACGAGTTCTGGTGAGGTGCAGAATGATGCATCCCCTGCTAGATGCACTTGAGGAGTCCCACATTGTGATTATAACAATGGTTTTTATCTTCATACAGTCCAGGATGTAATTACCAGTGTCTTACATTTATAAAGCTGATTATTACATAAACTAAAGCATAAGTGCTCTTTAAATATTTGGCAGGAATTACTGTTATCTTTAAGTTTCTTTGCTGACGACCGTATGAATGGTCATTGTGCTATCCAGGAAGAACCCAGCTAACACATTGACCCATTAAATTCTAAGGGCCCGTACACATGACCATCAATTACATGGTCCCATGTGCGGTCCGGCGGTCTGGGCTGCAAAATATGGAACAGGTCCTATTCCTGTACAATCTTGCGGTCCTACTTCCGCCACTCCTATTCATTGAATGACAGGAACAGTGAAGCAGGGGCGGCACACAGATGACATCTGTGCGCCGCCTGTGCTATTCATTCACAGCAGCCGGTTAGCACACGGCTGTGTAAAACCGGCTTAAGAGATACATTAAAGCAAATGTGCACTTTAGACTCTGTTCAGATAAATCACAAACACTATAGCGCAGATTTATTAATATCATCTAAGTTTGACAGTGCTAACATAGATTACAGTCTTAAAGGGATTCTACCATTAAAAACTTTTGTTGTTTTGTCGGAATAACTTTAAGAAAAGCTATTCTTCTCCTACCTGTAGATGTCTCCTTCGCCCCACCGTTCGGTTAAAATTACGTTTTCCTTTGGTATGCAAATGAGTTCTCTCGCAGCACCGGGGGCGGGCCCCAGTGCTCTAACAGCACTAAGGGCGTCCCCAATGCTGCAAGAGAACTCTCCAGCGCCGCCTCCATCTTCTTCTGGAACGTCCTCTTTGTGCGTCTTCTTCCGGCGCAGGCGGTCAAACTTGTAGGCCTACTACGTAGGCCCACAGGCTACAAGAAAATGGCCACTTACTGTGGAAGCAGCCATTTTTCTTTGCATACCGACGGAAAACATAATTTTAACCGAACAGCGGGGAAAAGAAGACTTCTAAAGGTAGGAGAATAGCCTTTCTTTATTGCGATGAATTAGTGGTTTTTGGGTTGCAGTTTGGCCACTCGGTCTCAAAAAGGTTCGCAATCACTGGTGTAGTCTAACTTTTACAACAATCATTAGCTGTTCTAGTCTTTTGCCAAAATGTGCTAAACATTTGGCGCAAATTCATTGTCCTATTATATGCATCGTCGTGATGTTGACAAGTGTTTTCATAACTTGTTAACCAATTTCTCCCCACTTTGGTCCCCTTAGACATTAATGGAGAGAAGAATTAGGCCGTGGATCAATAAGAAGATCATTGAATATATAGGTGAAGAAGAAGCTACCTTAGTTGATTTTGTGTGTTCGAAGGTAAATAAAATCTAGAAACAAGCGTTTACATTTGCCTAGGGCTATTATAGAATAACTGGGATGTACACTTTTTATAACTTTGTCCATTTCTGTACACACAAAGTAGCTGTTGGTTTAGGCCATGTTCACATCTGAGTCGGAATCTGTATTAGAGACTGATTTGGTAACTTCTGTGGTGGATCTATATGCATTTAATGGAATTCATGTTGAATTGGTGAGATTGGCCAATGTGTATTTCATTTGTTTTAGCGGTCTACCTGATTTTCTGATTGCTGAGACTCTTATGGGCTCTTTTCAACCCTTGTACTCTTAGCAGCTTTCCTTGACATCCATTGTGGATCGTTTAGATCAGCATGCAGTTCCCTGTTGCTATTTGTGCACACGGGATGCCGAAATACTGCTGCTTCATTTGCTGTTGGGCTTTACTGCTGACTAGAGATGAGCGAGTACTATTCGAAACTCCCGTTTCGAATAGCACGCACCCATAGGAATGAATGGACACAGCCGGCACGTGGGGGTTTAAGCGGCCGGCTGCTGGCAAAATCTGCATGCTGGCCGCTTCCATTCATTCCTATGGGTGCGTGCTATTCGAAACGGCCGTTTGGAATAGTACTCATTCATCTCTAGTGCTGACGTTCTCACCAGGTCTTTTAGGTTGACTTTTTATTTCCATAACCACTTCCACCTTGTGTTTATGTATTTGCACCTAACATTTTAGGATGGTTCTTTTAGTACTGTGGTCATTTATCAATGTATTTTAATGTGTGCCTATGAATATTAATGAGGTGCACTACTATATGTTATTTTTGTAAGCCCACATTTATGTTTGAGCCTTTAGTGGCATTCAGGTACACAAACTCACTTAGGTCAGTTTACAGTATTTCAGTTACAAAAACATCTCCTTTTTGGTTCTTCTAATGTTTAACAAGGAAGATCGGTTTGGAGTACAGGGCTAAAGGGCTAAATAAGCGTTTCATAGAAATGTAATTAGGAACACTGTAACAGTTTCATTTGACTTTTTTTTTTTTTTTTCCTCCTTGATAGGTAATGGCCCACAGTTCACCACAGAGCATTTTAGATGATGTTGCTATGGTAAGTTTTGTGTTTTCCTGGGTTTTTTTTTGTTTTTTTTCCCCCCTCAAATGTTACACCAAATAATTTTTGCAGTTTCAGCTGGTTAGTTGATGTTATGACAGCCACTGATTTTCAAACGTTATTTGAAAAAGTTAATTTCTAATTTCATATTTTCTGAATGCCCCTTAACCCCTTAAGGACACAGCCCAAATGTATGTTAAGGACCAGGCCTATTTTTTCGAAATTGACATGTCACTTTAAATGGCAATAATTTTGAGACGCTTTAATTTACACAAGTGATTTTGGGATTATTTTCTCGTAACACATTATACTTCATGTTAGTGGTAAACACTAATCAATATTTTTGTATTTACTTATTTAAAAAATAGGAAATTTGATGGAAATTTGGAAAAAAATTGCAATTTTCAAAATGTGAAATTCTCTGCTTTTCAGGCAGATAGTCATACCACCCAAATATAGTAATAAATATCTCCCATATCTCTGCTTTATATCGGCATCATCTTTTGATTTTATTTTAATTTATTTTGGACGTTATAAGGCTTACAAGTGTAACAGCGATTTTCCAGATTTACAAGAAATGTAACTTTGTTTTTTTGTTTTACACACTTTATTTTTATTTTTTTTTTAAAAAAACTTTTTTACATTTTTTTATTTGTGCTGCAAGCACACTAGAACCAGTGATCAGAGAGGATCGCTGGTTCTATACTAACTACAGACTGCAATACACGTGTATTGCAGTCTATAGGAAGCTAGCTATGCAGATGCATAGACTAGCTTCCCCTCGTCCTGGCATCCAAGGGGTTAAGGGATTAAGGAGCAGCGTGTAGCTGTAAATTACAGCTCACACAGACTCCAGATGCTGCTGGCCAAACCCCTAGGGTGCCATGATCACTATGGATCATGGCACCTTAAGGGTTAAACAGCGGGGGGTCGGTGCAATCACCGTCCCTGCTGCTACAGGAAGCCTGGCTGTCAGATACAGCCGGCCTCCCGTGGAGATCGCACACGCTCTGCTTCTGAGCCCGTGCGATCTCAATCACGTACAGGTACGTGGAATGCGGGAACTAACCACATTCCCTGACGTACAGGTACGTGATTTAGCGTTAAGGGGTTAAAGACAGATTTTCAATATAAAATCTGAAATGTACTTGAAGAGGTTGTTCATAAAAAAAAAAAAAAAAAAAAGAAAAACTGGGATTTTCACTGATCACCAGAACTGGGTGTTTTTGTACACAAGTAAAAAGGATGTGAAAGTATTTTATTGTTGGGGTATGGCAGAATTGGGAGTAATTTAAGGCTACGGACCCACAATGTGGAAACGCAGCTTTTTTTCTTTTTTTTTGCAGATTTTGTTGTGGTTTTTTGAGCCAAAACCAAGTATGGATACAAAAGGAATGGGAAATATATAGGAAACTCTTATACTTCTACCTTCCTCAATCCACTCCTGGTTTTGGCTCAAAAAAACGCAGCAAAATCTTCAACAAAAAAAGTTGCGTTTCCGCAATGTGGGGCCTTCGCCTAAGACAGATTTTTGCCTCAAAAACTAACCTTGTGCAATCTCTGGCAGAGAGCTGAGGTTTGGCTTTCTGTCACAGGTTTGCTCGTGTGATTAGCCTCATGTACAATGTGTACAGTAAAATTTATTTGAACATACCCTTAGTCTGAATTGATGATAATTATCAACATTCATAATTTTCATGAAATGTAGAAATTGCAGTGATTTTTTTTTTTTTTTTTTTTTTTATTATAAAATTTGTGTGTGTAATTATATCATGATGCATTTTCTTTCTTCTACAGGTACTGGATGAAGAAGCAGAAGTATTCATAGTAAAAATGTGGAGGTTACTAATATACGAAACTGAAGCAAAGAAAATTGGTCTTGTGAAATAAAACACATTGACTTAACTTTAAACAAAAAAACAAAATACAGCACCATTACATCTCTGCTGTCAGTAGGGTCACTAAAACATTGAGGAACAATATGTTGCAGCCCCAGATTCCTGCAAAGTTGTTCATAACTCCAGTCGTCAGACACATGTAAAATCTGGATTTATGTGTAGACAATGTGATTTTTTTTTTCTCCCCTTTTCATTAATAGTGACTCTTAATTGAAATCTTAGAGATCGTCACGGTATTTAGGAAACACGCGTTAACCAGTGTGGCAGCTGGTACGGTTTAAAAACTGCAGCTACTCTACAATGGCATCTCCTGGTGTTTTTCCAAGTCTATGCTGTACATATTAAAATTTCCAATTTTTGCAAACTGTTTGCACTTATGGTCCATGCCTGTTGTACATATGAGGAACAGACATTTTGACTCGCTTGTCGCTTTTAGGATTTGAAAACGGGTCGGCTTTCCTAATTTAAATGAACTCTGCTTTACTTTGTGTACATCTTACTTGGCAGAGGAATATTGGCTCCAGACCCCTTATTATTTTGTCTGGTATTAAAGAGTACACAGTCCTCAGCGGCTATGGAGTGCACACAATGCAACCCACCATCACTGAGGCTTTCTCTCCCTTGTGTCTCTCTATATTATACAGCTTCCGACACCAATTTGTGGTTGTGATACATATCACCTTAAGCCTAAATTTTCACCTAACATTTTTAGCCATATCCCAAAGGTCTTGCTCACACAGTGCTGCTTTGATGCAGGTGGGGTTTTTTTTGTTTTTTTTTACAGCTTTCAGTTAAAGAAAAGCACATATTAAAAGGTTGCACCAAAACTATGCAGTGGAGCAGGATCTTTAGCCTCTCGTGGACACCTCTTCAGTTGTATTACCTTTTGTAAAGGGCTGCAACGTATTGTTTGATATCAACATTTCTCGCTCTAAATTTTTACTCCTTTTTTTAAATGTCCATTATTTAACATGACTACCTGAAAGAAAAAGTTTGTGGTCCTCAAAATATTTTGTCCAAAAATATAATTTTTTTTAATTTTTAATACATGAAATCAATACGGTCACAGATTTCCATTTGGTGCGTTTTGGCAATAATTGTGGAACAGATAAGCACATTTTTATTTCATCTCATCCGACCCGTGAAAGGAAGATGAGTATGAGCAATGGGAGAGACTGTGCAAATGCTGCCACTTGACTCATCCACACAAAAGGCAGGGATCGCAGTGTGTGTTAAACAACTTGTTAAATATGGTGGCGTTCTCTTGTGGAGCAGTTGCCTTTTGGGGAATGTCCATTGTCTGTTCTCTACTTACGTTCATCAGCATGTGCTAGGGTTAAACACTGTAATCCCAATTCACAGAGAAGACCTACAAGTTGCTAGATCTCGCTATATTATATGTAGTCGTCATGTACAGCTGGCCAATATTTATTTCGTATTGGGACTGGTTAACAATGGAACCTGAACTGCTGTTTTTTTTTTTTTGTAAAACTGCTGCAATATCAGTTATTGTATTTAAAACATTGGTTTGTCTAAAATGTGGAAACTGTGATCTAATTGCCAGACAACGTGCATTTGGAAACTGTGTCGAGCCATTGAAGGCTTATTCTGTAAATAATCCAAACATTAAAATGTATATATTTGATATCCTGGCTTAGTCTGTATAGGCTTCCATTTCAATGTAGTCCCTGAAATTTACTAAAGTTACAGCAATTATTTTTAATATTTTCGGCTAGGGCTACATGGAGACTTTAAAGAGGACCTTTCATCAAATTGGGCACAGACAGTTCTATATACTGCTGGAAAGCAGACAGTGCACTGAATTCAGTGCACTATCGGCTTTCCCGATCTGTGCCCCAGGTAAAGCACTATCGGTCCTGGTATCGTAGCGCTTTACAGTCAAAAGGGCGTTTCTGACAGTCAGGAACATCCTTCTCCACAGCAGCGCCTATTGCGCTGTACAGTGTGAGCGGGGAGGAACGCCCCCCTCCCCTCCTGATAATACTCAGGCGAGCACTATGAGCAGAGGGTGGGGGCGTTCCTCCCTGCTCACACTGTACAGCGCGATAGGCGCTGCTGTGGAGAAAGACGTTCCTGACTGACTGTCAGAAACGCCCTTCTGACTGTAAAGCGCCACAATACTGGGACCGATAGCGCTTTACCCGGGGCACAGATCGGAAAAGCCGACAGTGCGCTGAATTCAGTGCACTGTCTGCTTTCCAGCAGTATATAGAACTGCCTGTGCCCAATCTGATGAAAGGTCCTCTTTAAACTCTGATTGGCCAAAAGAGCACAGTGTACTGCCAAGTTACTGTGACCATGGCTATAGTTGACAGAAATACAGCCGGTATGGGCTATGGTTTGTGAGCTTAAGACTGAGGCCCCTCACTTTGCAGAAGCACAATTTTTTTTTTTTTTAATTTTTTTTTTTTTTTTTGTTAAATTGTAGATTTTGCTACTGTTTTCTGAGCTAAGACTAGGGGTGGATTGAGCAGAAGGTAGAAGTACCGTATATACTCGAGTATAAGCCGACCCGAATATAAGCCGAGGCCCCTAATTTTACCACAAAAAACTGGGAAAACGTATCGACTCGAGTATAAGCCGAGGCGGGGAAATGCAGCAGCTACTGGAAAATTTCAAAAATTAAAATGGTCGGAGTTTTTGGGTGCAGTAAATGCTGGGGAAGGGGAGGGGGTGTTTTGGTTGTCTATCTGCCCCTTCCCTGAGCTTGAGGACTGTTTTTTTTTTCTTCCCCCACTTGGAATTCAGTCTGGCTGAATATAGGGTATGTGCAGTGCTCCTATTAACCCCTTCCCGACGGAACAGGAGCACTGCAGATACTCTATATTCAGTAGACACAGGGATACCTAATGTGTATGTGTTTCACAGTCATTTTCTACTTTTATGTGTATTCTAGGGAAAGGAGTGATTTAGAACTTTTATTTTTTTATTTAAATTTTTTTTTTTTTTTTTTCACTATTTTATGGGAGATTCTATACATTCATATTGTGGCTGGTCATAGACCCCCACTCCTGG
Source organism: Leptodactylus fuscus (assembly GCF_031893055.1). NCBI lineage: Eukaryota > Metazoa > Chordata > Amphibia > Anura > Leptodactylidae > Leptodactylus > Leptodactylus fuscus. The sequence continues at coordinate 112,693,172 of NC_134271.1, read as the reverse complement.
AAAAAAAAAAAATTTTTTTTTTTTTTTTTGCTGACTCAGGTATAAGCCGAGGGGGGCTTTTTCAGCACAAAAACTGGGCTGAAAAATTCGGCTTATACTCGAGTATATACGGTATATGTTCTTCCTATATATTTCCCATTCTTTTTGTAGCCTTTCTTGGCTTTGCCTCAAAATATCGCTGCAATATCTGCTACAAAAATGCCTAAAATGGTAGAGAAATGTGCCTGTACTAGACTCAGACTGGCATATTCAACCTGTGAAATATGGACTGTATTTTCCTGACAAGACACTGTCCAGGGACCCGGTCTTAGTGCTTCACTGAGGGATTACATTCTGCAGTCATGCTTTCCGTAGGGGACAGTAGTCCTGTGGTGAGGCAGTGACTTACAGGGTCATATAGGTTTCAGAAATTGACATTGTGTAACAAACATGGCATGTTTTCTCCTTACAGTTCTAATTCACTCATATAAATAGATATTACATGGAGCATAAATCAATAGTACAAGTGAATAGGGATACTATGTACAATGCACTGCAAATACAATGTATCGCAGAACAGTGCACTGGGGAGCAAGAGATCCCAGGTTCAAGTCCTTTTTTTTTTTTTTGTGGCACAGGAAAAAAAAATTGAAGTTGAAAAAAGTTGAAGAAAAAATGTTTTTATTTTTTAAACTAATGGAAACAAAATAAACTAAACATGTTAGGTATCTCTGTATTAATCCACATTATCCAAAACAGTATTATGTATCCCAGGGGTCCTCAAACTTTTCAAACAGTGGGCCGGAGGCAGAGCAGGTCGCACAGACATCAGGAGCGGTGCCCTCCAATTGGTAAAGTGAAGTGCGCTCCATGGCCTGGCCCGAGCTCCCCAGGAGCTTCATTATAAATGCACGCCTGCCGGCGTTGTCGGCGGGGCAAGACAGAAGTGCTTGGCGGGCCACATGCGGGCCGCAGTTTGAGGACCCCTGATGTATCCCATACGGAAAGCATTGTAAAAAAAAAAATGCTTTTCTGACGTCTTCGTCATCTGTGACGCCTGCACAGTTGGCTCTGCCAGCGAGACACTGGTAGAGCCGACTGCGCATGCCGGCTGACGGCCATATTTTCAAGGCCGCAAGGCAAGACTGCGCAGGTGTCAGAGCTAACGAAGAAGGAAGACGACAGAGAAGGGGAGGATGCAGCTGAAGAAGGCGTCGCTGGAGCAGGTTTTAGGGCAGCAGTGGGGACGCCCCCATCGCCATTTGAGTGCTGAGGCCTGCCCTCATTGCTGCGGAGAACTCATTAGCATACCGGTAAAAACCGGTATTTCTAAGGAACGGCGCGACAGAGACTACGTCTAAAGGTAAGAGACTAGAGATGAGCGAGTACTGTTCGGACCAGCTGATCCGAACAGCACACTCCATAGAAATGAATGGATGCACCTGGTACTTCCGCTTTGACGCCGGCCGCTTAACCCCCCACGTGTGCCGGCTACGTCCATTCATTTCTATGCGAGCGTGCTGTTCGGATCGGCTGATCCGAACACTACTCGCTCATCTCTATAAGAGACGAATAGCCTTTCTAAAGGCTATTCTGACGTCTAAAGCACACAAAACAGTGTTTTAGTGGTAGAGTCCCTTTAATATGCATTTACTATCTTTGCACATTAAAGGGTTTTTTTGTGCAAATGATATTGATGACCTACCCTTTTAACAGACCATCAATATCAGATAGGTGACAATCTGACAGCCAGGACCCCCACCAGTCATGTAATATACAGAGAACAGAGCTGGAAGCAGAGATCTCTGTGGTGTGTTGCTGAATTACTGTTGCTCAACTCTTGTACAAGTGAATGGGAAGTGAAAAGCAGTAACTCAGCACAGCTGCTACACAGAGCAGAACTATCTGCTTATGGCTTTGTTCTATGAGGAACCGCTGTTTGGAGGGTCCTAGGTGTCTGGTTCCATCTGATATTAAGGATCGGTCATCAATGTTTACCCAAAAACCCTGAAAAATGTTTCAGCTGTACTTTTTTTTTTTTTTCTCTTTGCTCACCCTCCCTTTATAATTGCATTAAAATGCCCATAATACCCAAGAATTCAGTAAGGATTTTGGTGTGGATTCTATGCCTGCATCAGTACACAATCTGCTCACATTTCTCTGTGGGTATGTTAACACACTTGAAAAAATTCCATGTGATGTCTCTATCCACCCATAACTATTCACTGGTACTTGTAAATGGTGTATGATCATCTTTTGGCCTCTGGACTTCCCAGTAATACTGATCTGTGCCGAGAACTGCAGCACAGCCCCATTCAAAGCAATCCTGCCTATCACACTGAGGCAGGAATTATTGAAGTCTGCCACCTTTCACTGTAAAGACGATTGCAGACAACCGGGCTGCAAGGGGCCTAAGACTGGGCCATTCCGGTTCTTTGGCTATATCTAGTATTGCAGCTTTACCTCATTCAAGTTAAGGTTAAAGGGGCTCTATCAGCAAAATCGTGCTGATAGAGCCCCACATATGCGTGCATAGCCTTTAAAAAGGCTATTCAGGCACTGTAAAAGTTAAATTAAACTACCCCCCCCGTTTTAAAATAATAACTTATATAAGAATGTTCTCTACTTACGGAACGTGCACCCTGGGCGGGCATTCAGGGTGCGCCGTCTTCTTCTTCCCCGCCTCTTCTTCCTCTGACGTCTTCGCGTCCCTTCCTCCTCCGGCGCTTGCTCGCGGACACTGATAAAAAAAAATAGCCCGGGCGCATGCGCAGTAGCACGCGGCTTCTACTACGGCTACTGCGCATGCGCCCGGGCTATTTTTTTTTTTTTTTATCAGTGTCCGCGAGCAAGCGCCGGAGGAGGACGGGACCTGAAGACATTGGAGGAAGAAGAGGCGTGGAAGAAGATGAAGACACACCCTGAATGCCCGCCCAGCGTGCACGTTCCGTAAGTAGAGAACATTCTTATATAAGTTATTATTTTAAAATGGGGGGGGGGGTAGTTTAATTTAACTTTTACAGTGCCTGAATAGCCTTTTTAAAGGCTATGCACGCATATGTGGGGCTCTATCAACATGATTTTGCTGATAGAGCCCCTTTAAGGCCCAGAATTGTGGAAATATAGCTTTTTTTTTTTTTTTGGGAGCCAAAGCCTGGAGTGGATTGAGCAAAAGGTAGGAGTATAACAACTTTCTTTATATTTCCTATTCCTTTTGTAGCCATTTTTGGCTTTAAAAACCGCAACAACAAAAGCAAACAAACTGCGTTTCTGCAACATGGGGACTTAGCCTGAGGCTAATACATCCACAGCGGAGGATCTGCAGCGGTTCCTCCGACAGCGCTTTAAACAGAAAGTTCACTGAGTTTTCCTCCGCAGACTTTGTTAGCATTATATCTACGGGAAAGCCGCCGGCGTTTCTGTAGATATAATTGACATGCTGCGATTTCTGAAACCGCTAGTAGTTAGTTAACAGTTAGTAGATAAGTGTGTGATCACTGGGACTCCTGTCCAGTTCGAACTATGCTCCCCATATGGACAGTGCAGTGGGACATGCTTGATCACTGTTCATATGGGAACAGTTCCGGATGTCCCACAAGGCTAGGACTACACAGCAACTTCGGTTGCGACTCCTTCGTCAGTGTAAGTAAATAGCCATGTTGTGACCCACAGATTATTGTTACTGTAAAATCTGCTTGCAAACAAATTGTGTTTTTCTTTTGACTTGAAGTTATGGACCAAACTTTCCGTAGGTTACAATGTGACACTTTTTGCATTTGTGAAGGAATTACAGGGTGAGACAATGATCTTTGCACCCAAAATCAGGCTATAGCTCTAGTGTAAAGGTAATGCACTACTTCATTCACACAGAGACCTGGGGACCCTAGTTCTGTTCTGTGGGGCATCCAACATGTATCCTATGGGGGGGGGAGTGTTATTGTGGGAACACCCCTTCAAGTACCAATATGGACAATGTACACTAAAATGTATATCTTATATGTATCAGACTGGTACAGGGAGAGCTGCTAGTCTTAGCCATAAATGTGATGGTTCCTGAAGGTTTGTTATCTAAAGCAACTATCGAGACTACACACGTTTCCGAGTATTACAGCTTGTGTACTTCCCGCTTATTCCCATCCCAAGATGGCGCCGAGATGTGGACATGTGACGTCTGTGTGGGAGGGTCATGACCCGGAAGTGTGTGCTGGACACCGAGACACCTGATTACAGATTCCCGCAGTCGTTAAAGGGAGGTTATTACCGGGAAAGGCGGGGCGTACGGACACTGCGGGAGGTGAGTGGTGAGCCCGGCTCGTTACACTGTATACACCGAGCGGAGCACATGGCGCCTCCATGGTTCTCGGTGACATCCCCTTTTATTGTCTCAGCAGCCATACACCGGAAGCTGTGCCTCCCCGGCGGCCAGCGCTGCTCTCTGCTCCCAAATATTTATTAGTAGAATCCTATTGTTCCTGTGGGGGATAACCTAGTCCTTACTAGCCATGTAGTGCCCAGCCTGAGCAGCTCTGCCCACTGTGTACTGATCTGTGGCAAGTAGAGTCCTGCTATAAGAGCATGTTCTCCCCGTGTTTGAGGGAATTTCCTCCCACACTCCAAACACTTACTGCTAGGGAGTGGATATTGTGAGCAATGTATGTGACTGACAATGTCTGTACAGCGCTGCGGAATCTGATGGCGCTATATAAGTAAGGGAAATAAATAAATAAGGCTTTGTGACAGGATATGGTGACACCACAGGTGACTGGCTACCTGCGGTGTATGACAGACTCTGTCCCCTGATAGTGGTGGCCGCATAAGTATGTGTAATATATATGGATATAGAGAAAGTGAGAAGTAAATATATATATATATATATATATATATATATATATATTACCGTATATATATATATATATTACACACACTAGCACAAAGTACAGCAGAAACTGTAGCATTTAAAGGGGTTGTTCAGAATAAATCTAACTCCCTACACTAAATACCCTCTGACTTTCTAAATAACAAAAATAATCAAAAATGTACATTTACCCATATCCCCGGGGTGGTCATGTGACTGCCCCAGGGAGATTTTCTGATTATCCGGTGATGATTAGAGATGAGCAAATAGTATTCGATCGAATACCTCGCTCCCATAGGAATGCGTGTAAGCGGCCAAACACCAAGGAGTTAACCACGTTGAATATTCACTGCGCTTAACCCCTTGGTGTTCGGCCGCTTACACGCATTCCTATGAGAGCGAGGTATTTGATCGAATACTATTCGCTCATCTCTAGTGACTATCCGTTTTCCTGTTTCTGGAAACGTATCGTCACTATTATTCCTCTTCCCCTCCAATCCACCGTACTATACTTACCTTCTAGGTTTCTCCTTGTGGGATGGCTCCTCCTTCTTTTCTGACTGCCGCTACTTCTTTAAGCTCTGCTCTGTGCACTGCTGCTGATAATCCAACTCCCGCGCCTGTGCAGTAGAAGGGTCGTTGCTGCAGAGAACAGAGCAGCGTTGGGAGAAGAGCACAAACCTGCAGAATCAGTAAGGACGGAGGGGCCGTCCTGCAGGAAGAAGCCTGGAAGGAAGAGAGGTAAGTATGTAATGGAGTTGGATTGAGTAGGTAGAGAAGGGCTAGTAGTGGGTGGGATAGCTAGAGAGACAGGGAGGGGGTGTATGGGAAGGATAGGAAGTATGGCTGGTCTTACACGACAGTAGTGGTTTTTGCGGTCCGCAATTTGCTGATCAACAACACTAATTTCACATTTCACGGACGACCGTGTCCATCTGCAAAGTGCCGTGATGTCCATGACTTTGCGGACCTGTGGTATTCAGTGCCGACCCCGGTCACGGCACGACACGACACAACACGGATAAAATATCTGGTGGTGTAAGAGACCGTACTGAATACAATGTGTCTGCAAATGGTCCGCAATTGAGAACCCACAATTGCAGACCATTTGCGGATTTAACTTATGTTTGTGTAAGGCCAGCCTAAATGGAGAGTGGTTATTGTTGAAGCTGAACCTCGTAAACAAATGCAGGAGGTACCAGGAGTTCCCAAAGACACCCAGAAATCACTCACAACACAGCTAAAGGTATTTGGATGCATTTATTAACCCATTATTAGCACTAAGAGGCATTTTTTTAGAACATTTTTTGCCTGAAAACTCCTTTAACAATCAACCTTCTTTCTTCTCCCTCCAATGTGTCTTAGAAGAGGCATTGACATAGTGGCTACTGGTACAGGTGTGCTTTGTGCGTATATTTTCACAAACCCATCTATCCCTGGCATCTTTTTGGTGTGTTGCCAAGTTGTGCCATATATCAAAGTATGCATCACCATTGCAGAGTGGTAATGCTAGTAATATGTCATATGATCCTCATTGGCTGCCGTGATCATGTGCAAGCTGCCGATAAACAAAGACCAGGAAGGACCTATTCTTCTGTGTTGGATTGGTGTGGGATCAGAGAGGGTGTTTTTTGTTGTTGTTTTTGCTTTTTTTTTCTGTACATTTGTAGCCTATTAGTTTGTAAGCCATATATTTAATACAGGATGTCATCCCATAGGCACAATACACAAAACTCTAGTTGTTTTGAGTATCCAAAAATTATGGATCCACAATTGAGAATAGTATATGAACCCAATCAATTCTATGGCCTCATATGTGTCCATAGTTTTTATAGATCTATGTACAGGCTGTAGAAACCATCTGCAAAATATGGAGCAGGTGCAATTTCTGTTCATACTTGTGGCACAGATTCTCCTATACAAGTCTGGGGGATCCTACAAGTCTCTATCCAGATTGGTGATTACAAATGGCTTACTGATACAATCATGGGAACTGTAGTTTTTCCACAGATTCACTGCAAAAAAAAAAAAACAACAGTTATGCAAGGAGCAGCAAGTAAAGTAAAGCCAAACAAAGGCTGCACAAGGGAACTGTGAGTATTTAGTACTGCTGTGGATGTCTTTTTAGATAATTTTTGGAAGCTGGATAACCCCTTTTAAAGAGGACCTTTCATGTCCTCATGAGTGTGTGTTTTTATATACTGCTAGAAAGCCGACAGCGCACTAAATTCAACACAGTGTTGGCTTTCCCGCTATGTGCCCCAGTAGTTTAGATCAGTGCCGTTAATTTTGGCATCGACACCCCCCCCCTTCCATTGTCAGAAGGGGGTTCCTCATAGCTCAGCATCATTGCTGGACTGTGAGAAATGCCCCCTGACAGTACTCGTCTATAGGCTTGAAGCTATGAAGAATGCCCTTCTGACAGTTGGTAGATATTGGTACCCAAAATTACATCACTGATATTTCCAGCCCTGGGGCACCTACAGGAAAAGTCAACAGTGTTCTGGATTCAGCACATATAAAACTGCACATTCATAAAGGCATGAAAGGCCCTTTTTAAAGGGGACATTTCACCACTGTCAACAATTCGAGTTCTAAGCATCTGTTAATAGTTGCCACTCCACTGATTGGAGTTTCCTCTCTAGCGTCCACTTTTACTGAGCAACAAGTGCAGTTAGTTTTGGTGCCTGATGTGCTATTTAAGCTCTGTAATGTCAGAAGAGCAGATTCAGGCAGGGGTTGTGATTCAGAGTTCAGAATCGCACTCCTGCCTGAAAATACAGATCTTAAATAGCATATTATTGCTCAGGAATGGTGGGGGTTAGAGGAAAAATTCTAACTGTGGTGGAATCAGTGGAGCATCATCTATTAATAGATATAATGAGCTGGACTTGTTAGAGGTGGTGGACAGCCCTCTTTAAATGGGTGCAGTGCACTACTACATTATCTATCTGACTGGTGCTTACCCTGACCGTATCAGCTGTGTGTACCTGTATCATGTTGGAGGTAAAAGTAGTAGTTGATCTTTCGGCTGCTTGCACATTTCTATACAGACAGCCATATACAGTGTTACTTGAACGATTGCCCCTTTTCCTTTTGTAGAGTCCACCTATGTGTAAAATGAGCTGTATGTTCTTTGTAACACCAGGTTCACACTTGCGCCTGGTATCTGTCTATTGGCAAACTGGTTAAAAAAAAAAAAAAAAGCGTATTGGTTCAAAAAGGATTCCAAACAGTTACACAGTAGATACCCAAATCTGTCTTTTTTGATGGATTAGTGAATGGGTGTCAAAAATCAGTCCATTTTTGACAGATCCATTTTGGGTGCCCCCCCCCCCCCTTCTTCATTCTGAGCATGCTCAAAGGGAAAGACGGATTGCAAAACAGACACAAACTGATTACTATTCATTTGTGTTCATGTTACTTTTTGTTGTCTTTTTTTTTTTTTTTTTTTTTTTATAAAACAGATTTGTTCCGGTCTGTCTGGTATCCTGCAAGTCCAACTTTTTTCTCCACTCAAAAGAGCAGATGCCAGACGGAAATGCTCCAAACGCACATCAGCAGATGGTTTATACAACCCATTGAAATAGATGGGTCTTAAAACGAAACGTTCAAAATCAATTTTTATAATGTATAAAGGAGAGTAGTCTTACAGTCTTATAAGCCGGACCACCCTGTCTACGATATATAGATGTTGGGTGGCTGCTACCATAACATTTTCGGGTGTTTGAGAGACAGGTCCCAATAGCCAGAGGTAGGGAGATCTTTCCACTGGAAATATAAACTAAAGACCTCCATTACAGTCATGTCTTATTCTACAGACAATTGTTTGATTTCTTAATAACTCCTCCGACTATCCAGGGAGTGCTTGTTTTTGTGGACTTTGTCACTTGCCCCACGGGCTTGCTATGTTACTTATTCTTCCTTAGTGTGTCTGGTATACTTATATTGCTCTTACTGAAATTGTAAAGCACCGCTTTGCACCCACAACGAATTCAGCAGTAGAAGCATTTCTCATTCTGGGCCTGCTGAAGCCTCAGCTACATTTCCTACATCTGTGTTTTTTAACTTAAGGTGAGCAGATTTTGGATATCTTCTTTTACTTTTTATTGGTTAATTTCTTTCCTCAATTTCGAGAAACAATTTTGCTAGAATATACTTGTAATAATCCATCCATAAACATAAATAACATGAATATTCCAGGCACAATAGTAAAGTGCAATGACTCGTTCTGCTACACCGGCAGATTAAATGTTGTGTTGACCTCCATCACCTGCGTCTGCTTTTACCCATAGTGCTAGGATCTTACTCATGCACTCCCACTATTAACTGTGAGAACAGACCACACCAATTGGACGAGTTTCACCTTCTTTACTATTTACCAAGTAAAGTGCTGTATGTGATATAGTGACTATGCTTGGTATTGCAGCTTGTCCCACCTTCTTTAATGGGACTAAGCTACAGAATGGCCTTGTGACCGATGCACTTGTGCCACTTCGGCTTCACAGGCCATATCACGTCGCCACTGCCGCTTTGAGAAATTCATTTATAGTGGTCCTAGTTGTTAGGTCATTAGTATTTATCCTGAAACATCCCTTTAAATTTCAACTTCCTATAGGTTTATTGCTGATTGCATTTCCCCTAAAATGTTGAACCAACTGCCTTATTACAGCACCCTTTCACTTGTAGATGTTTTTTTTGTTTTGTTTTGTTTTTATACAAATGTAAAGCACCATGGAATTAAAGGTGCTATATAAATAAATAATAATAATAATATGTAATTTTCCCACTAAATAACTTTCTAAAAAAAAATTTGGGGAGCAGCAATTCTAATCCTTTTGTCACTACCAAGAACCATGTATTGATTTTTACATAGAAGAGTATTTGTCCCAACCTGATACTTTTTAAGTTATTGTTTAGTTGTAAGGGTCTATACACCCTGCTTAATTAATAATAGTCCTGGAAATTAGCTGTCATCCAGGAGGACAGAAGTTGCTCTCTAGTGCCACCTATTGAAAGCAGCCAACCTGTTTGGGTGTCTCTGGGAGCTCCTGGTATTTGCTTCATTTGTTTAGATGGTTCAGCTTCCTGCTATGTAACTTCCACAGTAGCTCCCTCTTTCCCCCTCCCTGTCTCTCTAGCTATCGTGCCCACTATTAACTCTTTCCAACTAACTCTGCTCACCCCCCACCACATCACTCTTACTTCTCTTCCTTCCAGAATTCCTCATGCGGGGTGGCCCTTCTCTCTTTCCTGATTCTGATAGGCGCACTCATTAGCCCCAGTGCTGCTCTGTACTCTGTAGCGACGATCCACCTCTACTGCACAGGCGTGGGAGCTGATCAGTAGATGTGGATTATCAGCAACAGAGCACAGAGCCTGGAATATTGCATGCGCCGGCCGTCAGAATATAGGGAGGAGCTGCCCCGCATGAGGAGGAAAGGTAAGTATGATGGAGGGTTGTGGGGGGAGTAGTAGTGAATTCTCGGAAATGGGGAAACACATTGTCACAGGATAACCAGCAAATGTCCCTGGGGTGGTCATATGACCGCCCCAGGGATATGGGTAAATATACATTTTTGATAAATTATGTAATTTAGAAAGTAGGTGGGGGAGGGTGTTTAGATTAGTTTAGGAATTAGCTTTTATCCCAGACAACCCATTAAATCAGCATTTAACCCTTTAACAGGCCACGGTGCATGACTTTGGGATATATACAGAACCACAGTCTTGTCGGTAAGGAACGGACACCCATCTGCAGAGAGCAATACTGTGGTTGTTGATGCTGTCTGTGCAGAGCTAGTGCTAGAGGGACAAATTTTGTCTCAGACTCCATATATAGCTGACGATGTTTTGATAAGTAGTTGTCATTGATTGATAAAACCTAACACCTTCATATGTTTAAAGGCGATAGATGCTTTCATACAATTGATGACCCATCTATAAGACAGTCCATCAACTTTGGATCACACGAGGATCCTACATATGGACATACTGCCTGGTTTCCTGTAGATGCAGCTGGGATGAATTTCCATCCACTCATGTGAATCAGGCCTTTACAGAGCTTGGTTAGTCATTTGGCAGAGCTTGCCATGATGTCACAGTTTATCTCTGGACTGCACGATAGGCCACTCTCACATAGTTGTATTCTTGTCATATTTGTAAACTAAAACCAGGAGTGGGTCCAAAATATGAAAGAGCAAATCTTTCTATGGTGCCGTTCACATCACGTTTTGATCAGCAGTTTAAATGATCAGTTTTGCAGAGACAAAAAATAATGCGAATAACAGATGTAAACTATCCATTTACATAGTCAATGCTCAAACAGGTCACTTACTATGATGGTTTACTCTAGATTCCACTTCTGGTTTTACTTACAATTACTGATGCTAAATACTGACAATTGTACTGCTGAAGATGACAAACATACGAAAATGCTCAACTGTTTGCGCATCTCCCTGAATTTGTGCAGCCACTGCTTAATGGACCCCTCACCTCATTGGCTGTATACAGGCTTGTTCCATTCTAGAGATTGTTGGGCACTTAAACTGTCAAACTAAGCCCCCGCACTGACATAACATCAACTGGCCTATCACAATATACAAAAAAACCTAACTCTTTCATAGCTGTCATGTGTACATTTGTACACACAAACGCACAATGGATATTTCTATTACAGAATGATGAGAACAAGGAAGCTGGTTAATATAATATGATATCTTTTGTGATATCATTGCTGCATTTCAAAAGTGTGTGTGCAAGTCTAAGCTTGTGTGTGTTTTGCAATAGGGAATAACAAGCCATCAAATCTATAATGTATTCATGTGTACACCTAGTGCTATGTCTGGTTGTCGAAGGTTAACGTATCTCAAGCCTAATAGTATGACTAATTGTTATGTTGTTTTATAGTCCTGGTGTTGGTCAATCTTGTTTTCTTATGTTTTTTAGATTTACTTTACTCGTGTTCTTTACGTGGCTTCTTGCTGTTATGTTGTACAGCCAAACCTAATGATCTAGAAGAGGAACCCTAAAGGGGACCGCTGAACTCATCACTAAAAGTTTGTAAGTATCATCAATTCTTTGTAACTTTACCCACAAACTGAATGGAGACAATGCCAGGGACTCGCCATTGTTGCAATTTTAGGCCTTGTTCACACAAAGTAGGTTGAATGCATTTTTTTTTTTTATTCTTGTAATTTTTTTGCAGCCAGGACCCAGTGGATTCAAGACAAAAGTATAAGTGTAAACTAAAAACTTTACATATATATATATAGATATATATATATATATATATATATATATATATATATATATATATATATATATATGAGATAAAAATGCACCAAATCTGTAACCTGTGAACACAGCTTTGTAGGCACAGCATATATGGAAGGAATTCCCTGTACTCTATCCGCTTTCGATTCCAATGTTCATCTGCAGATCTGTGTGATCCTTTTTTTTTTTTTTTTTCTGCTTGCAGTCAGTGACTAAAAACCTTCTAGTTTACATACAGAGGCCAAATATATACTTTACTGACTCGAGTGTATTGCTGTGTGCTGTAGCTCTCCAGTATTGAGCTGTGCTGCCATGTCAGCAGGAAATGCTCAGGTTATGTTTTCAGCCTGTGCTTATAAAAGGTAAATGTTTCACATAAAACAAGCAAGAATCTTGAAAATTGTAGGGAGTTGAAACCAAAAATATGTTACAGAGGTTGCATAATTTTCATTACACAGTAAAATATGAATTGCATTATCCATTACACACATTCTTTCATCCCCATAGAGCATCAGAATGTGATCTATGGGGGGTCTGATACCTGGATCCTACACAGATCATCTGCTCCAGCAGCCTCCAGGCATTGGTGCAGTGGACATGGAGCGCATGCAAGCTGCTCTTTTATATAAATAAGTTCCAGGAACCTTGGCTTTGCAGAGAACAGGGGATGCTGCCTGGAGGCTGATTGTACAGTTAATCTGTGCAGGGTCTGTGTTCCGGTCATCAGTATGAAAAATCCATTTGGGGTAGGAAGACACCTTTTAAAGCATAACTGATGCTATGTTCACATCTGCGTCGTAGTCTCCGAAAATCGGTGCAGAGAAAAGTCCTGCACAGAGAACTTTTCTCTCTGTCGGGTTTACCCTTGGTTCACACTAGCGCTTGTATTCCGTCCGCATGGTGAACCCCCCCCCTTCCCCCCGGACGGAATGCAATCGCAATTGCAAGCCCATAGACTATAATGGGCTGCGTGTGCTTGACGCACACTGCCCACACGAATGAATTGTGGACTCCTTGCGGACGGAATACAAGCGCTAGTGTGAACCAACCCTTAGTGAAAAAATGACACTGGCGGACCCCATTATAGTCTATAGTCTGCTAAACCACACAAGTGTGAACTTAGCCTGAGCTTTCCAACAACTTTTGATTTTTTTGTTGGTATTTGTGACAATAATAAACGTGATATACTTCAGGAGATGAGTACCTCACATTAGGTTTTTTTTAACCCATCTTCTGCCTTTAGCTGTGATTTCAATTAATATGTTGTCTGCCAGCATCAGATGTGCCAGTTATTAAAGGGATTCTATCATTAGAAACCCTTTTTACAGTAAATACACGTAAGAATAGCCTTAATGCCAAGGCCCCAGGTTGTGGAAACGCAGCTTTTTTTGTTGCAGATTTTATTGCATTTTTTGAGCCAAAGCCAGGAGTGGATTGAGCAGAAGGGAGAAGTATAAGAACTACTTCTATATTTCCCATTCCTATAGTAGCCATTTGGCTTTGGCTCAAAAAAATGCAACAAAAAAGCTGCGTTTCCGCAATGTGGGGCCTCTTCTCTGGGTCGAAAAGCGCCGACTCTGCATGTCCGTCAGCCATTTTCTTGTGTGCCGAACAGGAGAGGCCGACGGACATACACAGTCGGCCATTTTCCTGTGGCCATGGAAGTGAATGGAGCATGTTGGGAGTTGTAGTTTCACAGCAGCTGGAGTGCTGAATGTTGCCTACTCCTACTCTATTGCATAGAGGCGAGCTAATCTGAATGAGGCTGCTGCAACATGCAGGCTTCACATTGCAGTCGTAGCTGAGGCCAAAGGTGCTTTCTTTGTAAGTAAAATTAATTCTAGGCTATTACTCATTACTGGCAGTGCAGTTTTGCTGTTCTGTGACCAGTAATGGAAAAATGGTTGTAATTAATCAGTGTTTTACCTACTTAAAGGGGTTCTATCAGCAAAATCATGCTGATAGAGCCCCACATATGCGTGAATAGCCTTTAAAACGGCTATTCAGGCACCGTAAATGTTATATTAAACTACCCCCCAGTTTTAAATTAAAACCCTAAAAAAGAATGTTATCTACTTACGGATCGTGCACGCTGGGCGGGCATTCAGGGTGTGTCGTCTTCTTCATCCACGCCTCTTCTTCCTCCGATGTCCTCCGGTCCCGTCCTCCTCCGGCGCTCGCGAACTGACACTGATATAAAAAAAAATGGCCTGGGCGCATGTGCAGTAGCATGCGGCTTCTACTATGGCTACTGCGCAGGCGCCCAGGCCATTTTATTTTATCAGTGTCAGTTCGCGAGCGCCGGAGGAGGACGGGACCGGAGGACATTGGAGGAAGAAGAGGCGTGGATGAAGAAGACGGCGCACCCTGAATGCCCGCCCAGCGTGCACGATGCGTAAGTAGATAACATTCTTTTTTAGGGTTTAATTTTAAAACGGGGGAGGGGGGGTAGTTTAATATAACATTTACGGTGCCTTTTTAAAGGCTATTCAGGCATATGTGGGGCTCATCAGCATGATTTTGCTGATAGAGCCCCTTTAAGACTATTGCTAAGAAGACTTTTTTCGAGGTTCTCATGTGCAAAGAAGCAATGTATGGAATTGGACTTTCTGTGTAACCCATAATATCACAATACATTTCTCTGATAGGACCCCGATTAGCATTTATTGGGGTAGTTGCAAGGAAAGCAGAGCAGCAGTAGCCCTACTTATGTAACCAACAAATTCTAGAGCTCGCTATTGGGAACCTGGTGTGTACTTATTTCAGTATTTCCAGCAGCTGTTTGAAGTTATGGACACACTGAAAACTTTAAAAAGTGGTATAACATGGGTATGCTGTAGTTACTATAGATGTGGGTTGTACCATGAATTCTGTATCTACAGAATAAGGGATAAATATCCATAGATCACTGAGAGATGCTGAGTGCTTTTCGGTAGCCCAATATAGACCTCCGAAACCTTGGTCATTGGTCAGACCCTCACTGATCATAAACATTATATCTTTAGTTTGTGGTGCAGCTTCTTTACAGTCATTTGCATCTTGGATATATTCATTAAAGGGAGTCCACCACCTCCATGTTACAGAGCACATTACAGTGATAAACATACCCTTGTTCTGAGTGTTACTTTTGTAGATTTGGAGAAAACCGATTTTAATGTTTTATGCAATTAAGGCAATTTGTGCACTTGGGGTGGGCCCTAAGTAATAGGATGAACTCTCTGCTACTCAAGTAGGATGGGTGATGTCCCAGCAGTGAGAGGAACAACTCTTGCTGCATGGAGTGGCACAGACAAGAGATGATAGGGGTCTGAATGCTGTTTATCACTATAATGTCCTTAGCAATTGAATATGCTTAAGGTTAAGGCCCCACAGGACGATCTAAAGCACTAAAGTTTTCCTCCGCAGACTTTCTGTTACCATTATATCTACGGGGAAGCCGCCTGCGTTTCCATAGATATAATTGACATGCTGTACTGTAATTTCCGAAACTGCGCCGGTTTTGCGTCACGGCTGCGGTTTTTACCGCAAGATGGGCATGGGATTCACTTGGATCGTATCCACTTTGCAATTACTGTAAAACGCTGCAATTTTTTTTTTCCGCAGAGTTTCTGACCCGTGGGGGCCCAGCCTAAGGAAGGACTTTTTTTTTTTTTCTTTAAAATAAATAATTAAATATACATAATGTATAGCTTAAGGCTATGTTCATATGATGGATTTGAATGCATGCACTGCCATGGACTCACTTGAGAACTGGCCCACTTTTGATACAATAGGGTTAATCCTTACATTTTTCACCTGCAATAGTGCGTGTGCTAATGGGGGTTCAATTGACCTTCAGATTACATTCATTTTGATGGTCTGCAAGAAAGTTCACTAATGTGCTAGCCTCTCATATTAGAAAATGATTTGCTGGATTTTTCCCTTAAGAGGTTGCTGACTTGATCTATATACTTTCTCCTGTACTATCCTAAAATTCTTTGAATGTAGTCTTATGTTTGTTTTTGTTTTTTCTTTTTTGGTTTTCTTGATTTTGTAACTTTTTTTTGTATTTTTCTTCACAGCCTCAGTCAGGTTTGAATAGTATTACTCTGCCCTGAGTCCGAATGACTGAATTATCTGCATCACTTACTCAGCTGCAGCAAGGACAGGTGCCGGAAGACTTTGCTGACAGTCACACTGCAACTATGGTATCAATATATATATATATATATATATATATATATTTTTTTTTTACTCTATCATTATTTTAGCAAATTTATATCTATTATAATGTAACTTAAATTACTATAATTATATGCACTAATTCATTTAATGCTACATTACTTTGCTTGCTTTATGAGAATATAGTTTAATGTATCCTCAACTATAGCAGCACATCCCTGTTAAAGTGGTATTTTGGGATACCAAAGCATATGTGTGTTTGTGGGCTTCTGACACCAAGGAACCTGAACACAGGTGAGCAGAATTTGGGATCACACCCCTTACTGCAGTAACCAATATGGTGCCCTCCGTGTTTGTAAGGCTCTATTCAGATAAAGCCTTTTGTTTTGTGTTTTTGTTTTTAAACATCTGTTTAACAGATGCAAACAGCCATCCGTTTACATAAGCATAAATGTTTAAAAAAAAAAAATTAAAAATATATGGACGAACACAAGTATGGTGTACTATTTTTGGTATCCTTTAAAAATTACTGGCTGAGGGGGTGTTCACACATTCGCCCGTATCCGCCCTGTGTCACTCCTTTGGGTTTCCGTCCTCAGCCCCCACAAAACAGTTTTAAAACCCATTCAAACCGCCGTTGTCCATCTGCAGCCTCTCCGCGAGGAAACGGGTTTTTTTTTGGCCTGACACAAAGTCCTGCATGTCTGACTTTGTGTCCATTTTTTCAACTGGACATGCAGGCCGAAGGTGGACAACGGCAGTTTGCTTTTAAAATCCATTCAAATGAATGGGCTTTAAAACTGAAAACCGGTTAGCTGTCCCCTGTCTAGTTTTGTGGGGGCTGAGGACGGAAACCCAATGGGGTGACACAGGGCGGACAATGGGCGCAAGTGTGAATGCCCCCTAAATGTGATCAATTTTTTTTTAAAAAACATTGATGTCTGTGTAAACAGATGGACTTCCGTTTGCGTCCGTGTTTTGCATCTATTAAATAAATGTGCTAAACAGATGTAAAAAAAAAAAAAAGTTCTGTAAATGGAACCTAAGTGGTAATACAGATTAGCTTAGCACCTTTCAGTTAAATGGGTTGACCTGCTTTTATGGGGCTTCCAGGTGTCAGTATAAAGAAATTGTTTCCTTGTTGTGTCTGATCACATATTTTTGTTGCTTTGTGGCTGAGAACTTTGGTTTTCTGTGAATTGCTGCAGTTGTGCACAGGGTCTGTGGGCTTGACCTGTACTTGTCACACAGCTGAAAACAACATTGCAAGAGATCATTAAATCTCCTTGGCAGTTCCCAGTGTGACCCTTCACAAAGGATCCTCCAGTGCCAAGCAACCACAACACAAAGTTTGAGTTGCCACTGCTGCATAGCTGAGCAGGTTCTGTATCAACAAGTTAACAAGACTTGACCATGACTTTTTTTTTTTGTTGTTGTTGTTTTTTTGTGCATCTGCCTTAGGTCTTATTCACACATGCTTCCTTTTTTCATGAGTGGGATTTTCTTTTTATATTTCATTTGCCAATGATAATGCATTTGTGCAGTTTTCTGAAATTTCCCCCTGGTAATACTAATGGACTGTGTGCAGATGGCATCCAGGTGCTGACTGATTTTGACAGACCTATTAAATTGGTTTTATCCAAAAGGACAAACATACTGTAGGCTTCCTTTTTTTTCATATTCTGCTGAACGGCAAAGCTGACTTCTTACTTCAGATATAGCATTGAACAGGTCGTGTCTTGTGTGAATAAGGCTTTGTTAAGTAGGACTTTGACTCTCCCTGCCACCCACTTTTCTGGAAACTGCAGTAGAATAGGGCTGTGTTGTGCTTCTCCACACCGCAGATGTCCAGGAGCACCGTAGTGCTTCCCCTTACATAAGAACAATACATATCTATCTACTTTCCCTTAATTCTTTTCCTCCAGAGACATACATATTGTATTGTCTTCAAGAAATGTATTGTCTGACCATGGAAAATCAAAAACCCACCACTGTAATATTGACTTGTAAAATATGTTAGCATTCTACCGTTTGCGATTACCATCATTCCTGCTATGATTCACTACAATCGTTAGAGGGCGCTGTGGTTCTTTACCATGCTTAAGAAATGCAGCATATTCTTAGATACAAGGTTAACATGCCGTACCAAGTGACAAAGTCCTAATGTACAGCCACATGTATATGGCCACCTATGGAAATGCCTTGTGGTGATGTAATGAGAATTGTGTTTAAGAGCACAAAACAATTCATAAAAAACTACCATTTATCAGTAAATTAAATCAATTGCTATATGGAAGACAGCCCTGCTGCATTACTGTAGTGAGGCCTTTCACAGATCCTGCTTTTACATTTTTTCTATACAAGGATTCTGTGGAATACAGCGCTATTATGACTACCTCTTAAAGAGAACCCGTTACCAGGTCTGAATAGCCCTACGCTCAATTATGTGAGATGTGATGTCACCCTGTGCCTTTTAGAGTTGTTTTGTTCAGATTGGTTCAGCCATTCCAAAGATATAAGCCCTGTTAGAGTTGATACAAATTAGAATATACTAGCTATGTGAGTTGTAAAGCTGCACAACCTACAGTACACAGAGACTACGGCCGCAGAAAAAAAACACAGTGTTACTGCACACTTGGCTAGTATTCCCTAACTTGTATCAACACTGACAAGTATATTTTTGTCTACAGGTTGTGTGCTAGGAAACTCATGCTGTAAGTAACCCTTGCTAAAGCTATTAGATCTATGTCCATTTAATAATTGATATATTTGTGTAGCAGTCTGTATTATAACAGGTGGTTACCCTTCTTATTCTATTATCTCTTCTGGAGTGTAGCTTTCATAGACTTGTGCTGTGGTTAATACATAACTAGAGAGCAATATCCCAGCGCTCTGTTATCAGGGTGGTTGTCAGGGTGTTATGCACTAGACTGGGGCTGTAACTTCCTCACAAACCACATGTACAGATATGTCGGAGGACGAGGAGTCCGTACCTCTGCTTGTGCTCCAGCCTGTGAGTAATACGAAAGCGCATTTTCTTTAAGAAGACCTAGGAAATATGTTTTAGTAACATTTCACTTTGTCAGAGAGAGAGAGCCTTGCTTATAACCATTTGTAGGAAATATGTCTCATTTATCCTCAATTTTACATGTACTGGATTCTATTGAAAACTGTGTTTACTACATTACCACGTTTAATTGATATTCACACATGCAGGTTTTGTTCAGGAGCTTTTTTAAAGCTTTTTGAACCGAAAACACTTGTGGATTGTAAAAGGAACATTTTGCTCATGCTGTACCTTCTTCTGTGCAAAACCATATTCTATAATACTGTAGTCAAAATGTTAACGGAACACATTTCTTTATTCATGCTGTCATTTGTTTCTAATCACTACTTGTTATAATGTTACATGTCCCTTTCTAAATATAAAATTTTTTTTTTTTAAAGAAACATAGAAAAAAAATCCTACTAGTTCTAATGTTACTACAAATAAACCACGTCCACAAAGTGACGAGCCTTGTGTAAAAGCCTTTAAAGTAGTTGTGACTGTGATAAATCTTGCACAAACTGCATAAAACATTTTTTTTTTAAAATCTGAAAAATTAAATGCTAGAGTTGATACATTCCCCCAATGTCTGATTTGTACAGCAGTAGGTGATATATTAAATGCTGGTATTCACTGTATCAGATGGAGCACACCACAGTGAAGAAAGCATGTTTGCCCTTATACCTGCCTGCAAAACTACATGGCCATTAATTGTGATTGTCAAAGGGGTTCTCCCATAAATAGGAATAATCTCCTATTCTGCAGATGAAAGATAAGTGTCTGATCACTAGAGGTCCGAATGCTAGAACCCTCGAGAAGTTGGAAGAGTGGTGCTCTCACTTAGGGAGCGTTCACACTACCGTCGGTGTCCGCTCCTAGTGTCCGCTCAAAATCTGTCACGGACACTAGGAGCGGACACTAGATGTGTCCGTGACACCTGTCATTCACTTGAATGGGCATCGGGTGCGTTCTTTTGCACTCCGTGCCCGTCCTTCCCTGTCCGCAAGAGAAGATGTCCGACTTCTCAAGCGGACAGAGGAACCCTGCATGCAGACACTAGGAGCGGACACTACATGTCGGACACCGACGGTAGTGTGAACGCCCCCTTATTGTTGGATTTTCCTCAACTTTTCATAAATAAATAGTACAGGTTAAAATATCTTTATTAAAGAAATATGTTTTCTTCTCCACTTTTCAGGCAGTTACTTTCTCCGTATTAGTCTGTGAAGTGGGGAGGGGGATAGAAAAGATACTGAAATAATTGCTGCTGTTACACTCTGCTATTCTTTGCTTATTGTTAAAGGGGTTGTCCGGGATAAAAACTAATCCCTATACTAATGTAAGCACCCTCCCCTCCCCCTGACTACTTTCTAAATAACATAATATATCTATGGAGCACATCACTACTACTCCCCCCATCGACTCCACCATACTTGCCTATCTTCCTTCCAGGCTTCTTCCTGCGGGACATCTCCTCCTTCTTTTGATTGCCGGAACGCACTATAGTCCCAACGCTGCTCTGTGCTCTGCAGCTGATAATCCACCTCTACTGCGCAGCTCCCACCCCTGCACATTAGATGTGGATCATCAGCTTCAGAGCACAGAGCAACGCTGGGACTACAGAATGCACCGACAGAATCAGAGAAGAAGGAGGGGCCGTTCTGCAGGAGGAAGAGTGGTGTGATAGCTACAGAGACAGGGAAGGTGGTGTATGGGAGGGGGAGTGAGAGGCTAGTGTGGAAGTTACATAGCAGAAAGCTGAACCATGTATACCAGTGGTTCTTAACCGGGGTTTGATCGAACCCTAGGCCGTATGTACGGTTCATTTTGTGTACCAGTAAAAAAAATATATACCTATGTCTTGAATTTGGAAAAAAAAATCATATTTGATTTATCACTAAAGAAGTGTTCGGTGAATGTGCATATGAAACTGGTGGGTTCGGTACCTCAAACAAGGTTAAGTATCACTGATGTATACAAATGCAGAAGATACCAGGAGCTCCCAGAGACATCCATAATTTACTCAAAACCACTGAGAAAGGTATATGGGTGCATTTATTAACCCATTAATAGCACCAACAGACCTTTAAAAAAATTTATATATATATATTTTTTTTTTACCCGGAAAACCCCTTTTCAGCTGGGTACACACCTGTGCCCCCACGAGGTAATCGGTTTTTGTGATCTGTCGAAAGATCATAAAAACTGATTAGAATGTTTTATTTAATAAACTCTTTTCAATGGGTTTTTAATAGCATCTGCAAGTATGCGTTTGGAACATTTTCACCATGTATCTGCCCTTTTGGATGGAAGTAATAGCTGAACTAGCAGCACTTTCGCTTTGTCCAAAAAAATAAGGATACACGACAGACAGTAACAAATCTGTCTTTTATTTTTTTTTTAACATTGAGGCCTATGGGAGGCAGATATAATCAGATTACCAATGGATTCTAATCTGTTTGTCTCTTTTTGCAATCTGTTTTCCCTCTTCATTCCTCTCTGCGCATGCTCAGAATAAATGAGGAGAGAGAGAAAATAAAATGGATACCATCAACTGGTATCCGTTAAAAAGTGTCCGACTTTGGCAGATCCGTCAATAATGACGGATTATGGTATGCGTTGGGTAATTGTTGTTTCCAGGATTTTTTTTTAGACAAATCTGCTTTTTGGGTTTTTTTTGGACTGATTCACAACAGGCAGATACCCTGCACAGAAGTGAACAAAGTTTAACTCTGCTAGGTTGTAGATAAGAAGCTGATAATACACAGAACAAGGCAATAAATCAATTAACCGGCACTCAACCCCTCCTTTCTCCATAGAATATTATATGAGGCTAAATATTGAACCAAATATAATGTAAGCTAGCCGTAAAACTGAAGATAAGAAGAGCAGCTTAATAAGTGGTGAAGGAAACAGTTTACAAAGTTTCTTATATGCACCTGTACTATTCCTTTGTGAAAAGGTGTTTATAACTGGAAGTACACTTTCATGATTTAAGTATAATTTGTGGCTCCCTTCTATAGATACAAGAAACCGTTTTGGTTCAGCATTTCCTCTTTTGATTTGTGATATCCTGTAATAATTTACACTCCCCCATCTCCGCAGTTCTCATGCACTGATGATTTTGGCTGTTGGGCGTCCTAATCTCCAGAGGATATTATGTAATGAATGCTAGAAACAACAGGAAGTATTACATCCACATGTCTGTTAGTCAACCATCTGCCCAAGGCTTTCAAGCTGTTTAATGGCTTAATAGCTTTTTTTTTTTTTTTTTTTTTTTTAAATTAGTATATTAGTCTGTCGTGTATGTAAGATTGCGTATTGTCACTGGATATATTAATGTATTCAGGTCATCCGTTGTCACTTAATATATTAGTGTAGGTGGTCCTTGCACAACTGCATTCTTATGATTAACTCTCTGCACATTAATCTAGATTCTTGTTATTGGAGATAAACTGTAGATGTGAATACTAGCAGAAGGCCTATGTACACATTGCCATTGCCACATTGTAATGTTATTGCGTTCAGCAAGACTTCATGTATACAGCAGAGTTCTGCATAATCCCTGCCTCTCCATAGTCTGCCCCTATAGAACTTGAGAAAATTATAAAAAAAAATTTTTTGCCTGATATGTCATCTGAAAAAGAAAACAAAACAAAACCCATGGTGTAAATTTAATAAGACTAGCATTTCCTATGAATTTCTGATCAATTCCAGCACAAGATGCGATTGAGTTATTTAAGTGGCTGTAGCCACTTAGTATTCGGGGTGCACCTCCATGTGCCTGAATTGAGTATAATAGTCAGGGACTCCAATAGATTTCTGGCATAACTCAAGCCCACACACACACTCTTCTTGGTATCTGCCCATCTCACCTACTTTCGTAAAAAAAAGAAAAAAAAAAACGTGGAAAATGGAGCACAAAATGGGTGCATCTTTGATACAAAAAAAGAAAAAAAAAGGACCATGCACTAGGGACAACATGGTGGCTCTTTGGTTAGCACTGCAGCCTGGAGTGCTGGGTTTGAATCTGGCCAAGGAAAACATCTGCAAGGAGTTTGTATGTTCTCCCCATGTTTGCATGGTTTTCCTCCCATACTCCAAAGACCTACTGATAGGGGAAAAAAATGTGCATTGTGAGCCCTATATGGGGCTCACAAGCTACATAAAAAAAAAACATGCACAAAAAAACTGGTATAAATGGTTAAGTAAATTCTCCTCATTTGCCTTTATATGAAACTATAGGTACACAGACATACACTTTATCACCATAGACTTCTATGGGAACCATTTTATAGTCCCACACAACTCACATGTTGCATGGAATCATAGTGCAGTTGAGTGAGCCATAGTCTGCCACTGACAACTAGAGAGACCTCTTTCCTCTGAAAACTAATCTTGGTTTAGGTTTACACAAATAAGACTCAGGCTACATGTTGATTGTGGCCACGATACCCATCATGCAACCAATAATGGCACTATGAAGATGCCAAACCATAGTATAATGAAAGTGAATGGAGCCATGTTGCGACTCAGATTGCTCTGAACACAACACTACAGCTGGAAGAAATCCATCCCTGCTCTAGTGTTACAATTGCAGCAACCTGTACTATGCAACACATCCCCACTCACTTCCATTGTGCTACAATGTAGCATGGTGAAAGTGCAATCTATGGTTGTAAGATTAAGTGTCAGATGACAGAATGAAGCTACAGTATATATGATGTGTTGTAAATGTTTCATATCATAAAAACCAAACATTGCTTATTGCTAATATTTTTAATATTATTTTGGACTTTCCAGAATGACAATAGTGAGCGGAGAAACAATGAGCGCACTGAATCACAGAGCAATGGACAGACGCAGAACAGTTCGCAACAAGTACTGGAGCAAGACGAGGAAGAAGACGAAGAGCTTACCTTGAGATATGGTGCCAAGCATGTGATTATGCTTTTTGTGCCAGTAACGCTCTGTATGGTGGTTGTGGTAGCAACAATAAAATCGGTCAGCTTCTACACAAGGAAGGATGGACAGCTGTGAGTATTGCTTCATGTATGGCCTGGATTGTGCTGAATTATTTCTTTTATTGAAGAGAATTACTTAGTTTGCCGCAGATGGATAATTCCAATTACACTGTCATTGTAAACTACGGTAATCTGCTTGTGTACGGAGTTTGGACAAAGTCACTTAGATCAGTGCTGAAGACAGACGTATTACTGATGTACATAGCACAGATTGTTCCCTTCACTTGCACTGGAAAATTGAGGAAAAAAAAAAAACAAATATAAATGGTTCACTTAAGCTTTAAGATGCAACAGTGGGTACCAGCTAAATACCATCATTCAGCTATATCTGCCTTCCTTAGGACATCAATATAGTTGAATGCAGTGGCAAGCATGAAGCACATGCATTCATTTGGTGCAGTTATATCTGCATCAGAAAAATACATGCAGTTTTGATGCAGTTTTTGCTGAGGATTTCTTATTTTACAAGTGAAACAAATTTATTTAACTTGATTGAGCTGTAAATGCAAAAACTGTTCTAAATATTGCATCAATCAATATTGCAACTGCCATTATTTTGTCTTTTGGTAAAGTATATTTGGCAGCAGTACCCTGAGGATTTTTTTTTTTCTCCAAGGGCTTTCTCCATCTCTAAACAGGTTGGGAAACATTGCATTAGATAGTATTAAACTCTGTCTGGTTTATTAGAGTGCCTTCGCCCATGGTCAGACAATGATGCAGAGCCATAATATGGACACTCAAACACTCGTCAGTGACAGCCTTGAAACTTAGGCAATAGTAAATCCGCCTCATTGTATCAGTTTTTGCCCACATTGTTGCTTATAAATTTTTACCTACAAGTAGCAAAAGTGTTCCAAAACTAAAGGACAGGTATCTGGAAATTATATTCCCCTCAGTTGCCCTTTGATGGAGCCCACTGATCGACTACAGACTGCAGTGTAAAATTTTTCAAGTAATTGTAGTCCAATGATTTTTCCATGTGTATACATACTAATTGAAAATACGTGCAGGGTGCTAGTAGTTATTTTGGTTGCAGACTTTTTAAAGAGGACCTTTCGTGTCCTCATCGATGTGTGGTATTATATACCGCTAGAATACGAACTGTGTGCTAAATTCAGCACACTGTGGGCTCTCTTGGGATGTGCCCCAATACCAGAGATATCGGTGCCTTTAAAAAGGGAAGATAGATTTCCTTTAAACTAAATACACATAGGAATAGCCTTAAGAAAGGATATTCTTCTCTTACCTTTATTATTCTGATCCGTGCTGCCGTTCCTGAGAAATATCTTCTTTCTTCCTTATGTAAATTAGTTTTCTCGCAGTACTGGCGGCATCCCTAGTGCTGCTTGAAAACTCTCCAGCGACGGCCTCTGTCTTTTTCTCTGCCTCCGCCTTCTTCTTTCACTCATCTTCTCTTGGTCCAAAAGCGCCAACTGTGCACGTCTGTCGGCCATTTTCTATTCTAATGATAGAATCCCTTTTCATTTTGGCACCGATGTCTCCTTACTGTCAGAAGGGCAGGCCTTACAGCTTAGCACAGGGGTCCTCAAACATTTTAAACAGTGGGCCGGAGGCAGAGCAGGTCGCACAGACATCGGGAGCGGTGCCCTTCAATAGGTAAAGTGACGTGCGCTCCATGGCCTGGCCCGAGCTCCCCAGGAGCTTCATTATAAATGCATGCCTGCCGGCGGGGCCACACAGAAGTGCTTGGTGGGCCGCATGTGGCCCGCGGGCCGCAGTTTGAGGACCCCTGGCTTAGCATCATCACTGGACTGTGAGGCATCCCCTCCCCTGAGTGTACTCTTCCATAGCCTGATACTGTTAGGGGGGGTGTTCCTTACAGTTCAGCATCATTACTGGGCAGTAAGAAATGCCCCCTCTAACAGTACAAGGCTAAGAGAGTACAGTCAGGGGGGCGTTCCTCACAGCTCAGTGATGACGCTAGGTTGTAAGGCCTGCCCTTCTGACACATGGGGAGATATTAGTGCCAAAATTAACAGAACAGATATCTCTAGAACCAGGGGGCATACCAGAAAGCTGACAGTGCGCTGAATTCAGTCAGCTTTTTAGCTGTATATTATACTGCATTAATGAGGACTTTAAAGGTCCTCTTTAACCACTCTCTCTGTGATGTATGAAATCTATGTAGTTCTCACTTTTGCCACTAGATGTCGCAGATAGTCAGATTTTATTTACTAGCACACCATAAACAGTATACCCATGTTACATAGTAGATGAGGTTGGATGAAAACACAGATTCATCAAGCGCAACCTATAACCCTTCAGTGTTAATCCAGAGGAAGGCAAAAAAAACCTTTTAGGCTTATACCAAATTCCCCATGTCGGGAAAAAATTACTTTCAGACTCCAATCTGGCAATCAATATAAAACCCTGCATCAATGTATCCTTAAGAAAAACATCTAGAACCCATAATGTTTTTCTGTTTGAGAAAGGCATCCAGGACCTCTTTCTACTGGCACAGTGAATCCACCATCACCTCTTCCTGGGGCAGACAGTCCCATAGCCTCGTTGATCTTTACTGTTGCTTCTGAAACTTTCTCTCCTCCAGACGTAGAGGATGTCCTCTTATCACTGTCACTGGCCTAGGAGTAAAAAGACCATTAGAAAATTCTTTGTGCTGTCCCTGCATGTATTTGTTGTACGTAACCTCCTAGACTTAGTTGCTAAATCTGTCTTTTGCTAAAGAAGACACTTAATCCTCCCCTTGAGTACCTTCAAATGACAACAAGGAACTAATATGTAAAGGAAAGGACAAGTTCATGCTGGCTCTATAATGGTGCCCAAGTGGCAACCAAATGGATCACAGTTGTACTGCACATCTGCAAGACTGTGCGACTTCAGGGAAAACTGATCCCAGCATTTACCTCTTTAGGGCCTCGCTCAAACCTGTTTTGCTGAGCTTGTTACTAGAGTACTGTATACGTATGGCGATGTACAAGTGGAGAACCCCCCCCCCCCTCCTTTTGCATTGGTGATTGGTAACTCTGATAGTATGGTTACCACAACTAGTGTCACTAGGGAGACATCCGGGTGGGACGTACCAGTGTTTTGGGTTTGTTTGCAAAGAAACCTTTCCTCTCCATGCACAGAGCACATGAGGTGGTTAAACAAAGTTATATACAGTATCTATATGTTCAGTTTGACAGCTATATGACTTCCTTGTCAAGATTTGGTTATACAAAGTACAGTATGTGTTCTCATGGGCTTGTGCCAAATAACACATTAATCTCTCTGTTACATGCTGATATAGCTTTTAATGTATCTAGAGTGATTTACAAGCTGAGGATTTCTTTGATTTACATCTTCTCATGTCAAGCTTTTAAGGTGGATCTACTTAGCAAGATGTATGTTTAGACGCAACTGTATAATCCGAGTAGCTGGAAAAGTATAAAGTTATCCACATACATTAGTGCTTTGTTGGCAGATCCTTTTAGTTTTTCACCATAATTTAATGAAAACTTGGTAGGACAGATGGTCCGCTGTCCTGCCAGTTTGGTGGAGAGGTGTGCAGAATCCTCCCCTTCCCCCATCACTGATACTAGATTTATATATAGAGCAGCCAGTTGGGGGCGCTAAGGAAGTTGGGAGTAGTAGTCATTACATTGGCACCGATTTATACAACATCCTTCACCTCTGTAGGCTGGTACAGTTCTGAGGTGGCCTGCAGGGTACCTGGTAATGATGGTAGGGTTTCTTTTTACTGGGGCATATCCAAGTAGTTGTAAACCTCTCTAGCTTGATGGCGGTTGTGTACCCATGGTGGTTGTGCAGAAGTTTGTAGAGCAAAGTAGCTCATTGGTTATTGAAAAATAGAGGTAATGAAACTGGTTGATGTCACTTCCCGATGATGGACAGAATCTCACTTGCTGTAGCAGTCTTCCTCTTTATATAGTGTGCTATACTCTTCCTACTGCACAACTTTTCTACAGTTTCCAAACTGCAGGGTGTAGAGTCTGAGGGTTTTCTTTTCTGATTTGAGGCTACAAGCAGGGTCGTAGCTTTGAGGCCCATATAACTTTATCATCATGTACTGATCACAAGGTGAGCAAGGATATATCCCATCTCCTGACTGCAGAACGCTGTTATAGCTGGTATATTCAAACCTAATACAGCGCTGTAGCTCAGTCTCCCAGCTTCTACTTCACACACACTACTTGCAGTTGAGGAAGGAAGAGACCAATTGCCTCCTCCCCTTCTCCACCTAGAGCTCTGAATTTATGGTCATACCATCAACTCAATACCCATTCTTTAATGGCTTGCACCATTAAGAGGCATACATGCTTGTCAACATGATGACTATCATGTATGTAACCCTTTTGTAGTGCTTTGCAGTGGGACACTACAACTAAAAAAACCCCCAAAAAACATTAAATGGTGTCATTAAAACATGTAAGCCCTATGAAGGTATGTCAATGGAAACGAGAATTGGCCAGGTCCTTTAAAGGGATTAACAATTGCCAGCAGTTATACAAGACTAAGCGATTACATAGTGTTTGACCCTTCAGACATGTTGCAATGTTTTTTTAATAATGAGCAGTGCTATGTATGTTGCATTTATGTTACGCAATGGTTTCAAACATGAACATTTCTAGAATTTTGGGTGTGGTCGGTCTTTGCTGTCATTTTGACACATTGATATGTCATTTTTTTCAAACTTTCTGCTTATTTTCTTCCAGTATCTACACCCCCTTTACAGAAGATACAGAAACAGTTGGACAAAGAGCCCTGAACTCTATCCTCAATACTGCGATTATGATCAGCGTTATCATTGTCATGACCATCCTGCTGGTGGTACTTTACAAGTACAGATGTTATAAGGTGACTGGCCGCCATTTGCTACTGTGTACATGTATGTTCTCTGTTGCAGCTACTTGAATGTACAGTAAGGTCCCTCTATTTTATTTACCGGGTATAGCATCCACAGAATACAGGTTGCAGCTATGAATACATTCCATTCCCAGTTCTGTTATTTGCTTGTTAGCTACAGAATGCAAATTGGCATTGTAGGGTCATGTACTGGTAATAAGTAGTGGTGTAGAAAAATATTCTATATTATAAAACAGAATATTAATAGTGTTAGTGATGCAGCCGCATGATATGTACTGTGTCTGCATATAATGCCCTATTTACAGTTCATTAAAAGGGTCCCGACAGCTATACATGTAAAAAAGTAAATGGAATACAGCAGGACAAATACAATAGAACCTTCATCAAGGAAAGCAGACTCCCCCGAAAAGAATCGGACGTAGTCCTTAAGGGAGTTATCTGTGCAAGATGGCACTAGTGAGAGAGTTCTCCACAACCATAAGGATTGACTACTGGTAGTGGTGGGCTCTCACACACAGATTTGGCTGCTGGCATCACTCCACGCCCAAGCATTGTGGCTGTTTCCAGTTTTCCAGTTACTCAGTAGAGCCAACTGCTACACTTGTCTGCAGTGAAATGCTGGTGCAAAAGCAAAGGACTTGAAAATGATACACCTTTAACAGGAGTGACTCAGATCTGTGTGGGAGAGCCCATTCACCATTGATATTTGCCAACTCTAGTTTTTTGGGGAGTCTGGTGAGTGGTTTGTTCATGTAAAAAATATATATATATATATATATATATATATATATATATATATATATATATATATATATATATAAATATATATATATATATATATTATATTCCCCGGAAAATAAGCCCTAACCCATCTTTCGGAGCAAAAAATAAAAAATTTTTTTGGGGAAAACATGGTAGTACTGTAGGTTATCTTTAAATATAAATAAATGGCCAATGGAACTGCCCACATTACTGCCATGCCATGACACGTTTCAGAAAGTGTTGACAAGGGAGTGAATGGCACTGAAATTTTCTACAAATGGCGTTTAAAGGTTGCACACTGGTTTGAGAACTGTTACTAAGGTCTGTTACTGTCTTCCATCATATGATGACAGCAACGGACATCAAACTGTCACAGACTGTTTCTGTTTCCATTCCCATTGAGAGCAATGTAAACAACATGACGGAATGCACAACTTTACCTTCCATTACAAAAGTAAATAAACATGACGTAAGGTGGCGTCCATGGTGGCTATGGCAGGAAAGGGTTAAACTGTGGCAGATTTGTCAGCAACTCATGCTTTTTTTTTTTTTTTTTAAATTGACCAATCATCAGACCAAGTCTAAACTAAGTTTACACCACCCATGAGTTGGTTTAGATTCTGCCAAAAACTGCACCAAAATTTTAGTGCATCGGTGGTGCGTCTTAGTCTACAAGTACTCCCTTTCCTACCAATCCCCTGGGTAAGCCATACACTGCCATGTAATGAGAAGAAACCACTAGATCACTTCAGTGCTTCCCTTGGGTTCCATGGGTACCAATGTAAACAAGCGGTGGCGTTCATTGCTTCCTGAGTTAACAGCTATGTCCTACTACTGTCTACTGCACAGGCGCAAACATGAGATTCAAGGGAGCTATAGACTTTCTGTGTCTGTGCCGAGACCCATGGACTCTGTGCAAAGGTAAGCACTGAAGTCACTAACCGGCTCCTTATCTTATAATATGACCATGCATGGCCTTCCTGGAATTTTATCTAGAAAATGAGCAAGCCATTTAATCCATGTGTTTCTGTCTTAGTAGTACAGATATAAATGGGTATAAATGTTTCTCTCTGCATTCCTCATAGTTTCCAAGATCTCCACTGGCATTCCTTGATTGGAAACCTTTGAATACTTCTAAGGGTTAGAAATCTATCCTGGCCATGTGATGGTGACCGTACTGTCCTCACATGACCAGGACAAATCTTTGTCCAATGGTAATCGGTGAAGGAAACTATTCACTGACTGCAGCCCTACTGCTTTGTATAGGCATTAAGGTGGGCTTTGGGGGGAAAGTGGGACAGTTATGGAAATATTTATATCTGAACAACCTAGTATCAGATTTCTGGATCTAGAGCTGCCCTGTGTACCACTATGCGGGTACGCTTGTAAGGGGTCTCCATAATTTTAATTGAACAGGAATTTTGTACTAAGTATTTAGCATTTTCAGGTTGTAGCAGGCTTAGTGGAGTATAGCTGCATATAAATTATCTTGAAACCTTACAGCATTTTCATCAAAAATTTGGAGTCCTGCCTTCCCCCTTAGGGCTTCACAAGATCTTAAAGACTTGTTATGTAAAAATGCTGTAAAACCACTTTATGGAGGAAAAACCCTTTTTCAAAGTTGAATGCAGCATATAACAAATGTGAGCACACAGAAATGAGCCTACAGGAAAAATGCAGTGTGTGCTCGGCCTTAGACTGCCATGTGGGGTGCTGAGTAGGGCGCTGGCTCGGAGCAGTCTATCTCTGTGCTTGGAAATGACAGTGACAACAAGTTAATATAAAGTCCAAGAATGACCCAGGTCACCTTTTATGAATTTCCATTCATTTTCCTCTTTTTAGTCAGTTGTAATGATCTAATGTGGCGTTGTGGGTTGGGGTTTGCTATTTCTGTTGCTATGCAATAATTGGTTTGCTGGTCCTTTCATACATCACTGTACAGCCTCAAATATCTGAACCTGCCAGCTACTGTAGACTGTCACTTATTCTAGTATGAATAAGGGTTAGTGTCCCCTGACAGTTCAAGGATCAGGCTTGTTGGATTTAAATATTCCCAATTCCTTGTTTCTGCAGGAGATGAGCCAGTGTCAGGCTAGCAACTAGAGATGAGTGAGTACTGTTCGGATCAGCCGATCTGAACAGCATGCTCGCATAGAAATGAATGGACGTAGCCGGCACGCGGGGGGTTAAGCGGCCGGCCGCCGTCAAAGCGGAAGTACCAGGTGCATCCATTCATTTCTATGGAGCGTGCTGTTTGGATCGGCTGATCCGAACAGTACTCGCTCATCTCTAGCTAACACCCTATCTTCTTATAGAAGTCAAGGCAGTGGGGGTCGGAGCAAAGTTTTGTTTGAGACGGAATAAAGTTACTGACTCAGACTACAAAATTTTTAATCATATTGTAAAATCATTACTGCTTCTGTCTAACCACAGCTGTTAACCTTTTATGATGGAATCTACCTGACTTTTACTGCTGCTTTAACGGAGTTGTCCAGGCAAAAATAGACCACCCTTTTAACATTTGAATCAGTCGGGGGCATTAAAAAAAAAAAAAAAAAAGTATCCCTGTTCTTCTGCTCCGGCAGCTTCTCCCGGGTTTCTTCCGGAGTTCCGCTGATTGGCCTGGCCTCAACGGTCATGTGACCACTGAGGCCAATCAGTGGCTTCAGTGGAACTCCAGAAGAGACCCAGAGCATCGGGGACAAGTAAGTATGCATTTTTTTTTTTTCCAATGCCCGCAGCTGATTTAAAATCTAAAAGGGTTGTCCATTTTTGTCTGGACAACCCCTTTAAAGCAGCAGTAAAAGTCAGGCTGTGGAAAAATAGGAGTCTGAGTTGAGGGTATGGCCTACTGACTCTATACTACTAATTGAAATAACCATACACAGTAGGCGAATCTAAGCATGCCTGTTTTTGGGGAAGGATAAAGCTGTTGAGTATTTTCCCATCTTTATGGCATATCCATAAGATCTGTTGTAAATGTCTGAAAGATTTGGTTTTCACTTCCTGTAAGCTGTACCCATCTCCAGATAGATCCCTAAAGGTGCCACTCCTGCTGTGAATGTTGAGGTGGCTGCACATGTTCATCTCGCTCGGTTTCAAATACAGCCGAACAAGGGCACACATGTGTTATTGGAACTCCCAAATAAATGAACAGAAAGAGTTGTGCATGCACGACCACCTGTCCGTTCTCAGTTGCTGTAGCACCTGTCAGGATATTGGACAGTGGATCCCTGTTCTGGAAATGGGAAATGAACTCTGAGATGGAACCTATATCTCACAGACCTTCACGCATGCCATAGATGTGTAAGATGGGGATAGTTCCTAGACATAACTGTACAACTTTTGGCGTACTTTGTCACATTTACACATAGGCCTAGTGTGTGACGGGTGTAGAACATATTAACCCAAAAAAGGCCCTGTGCACATCAAACCCTTTGGGCACAGGCATATCTTGTTTGTGAATTCACTGGATTAGGGTGTCGTTTATAGTTCTAAGAGCAAAATGGGTTACCCCCTAACCAATAAAAAAAAAAATCCAAGATCAAACATTGATTCACAGCAAAAAAAGATGGCTTACTAAAACATTTAGTCCATACTAATAAATGGGGAAAAAGACAAAAGGGCCAAATTGTGACTCAGCACCCTAAGTCCCACCATGGACTAAATCTATTTGAAATCTAAGGAGGGAGCTCCTAGCCCAAAATTGTCACGCTATACAGGGTATTATGTAAGAAGAGTATAGTTCACCAACGCACTGTGAGCCTAACCAACGGTAACACGTGGTAGTCCTGCTGTGGTCACTTCAATTGAACGGGTTGACACATGTCCATGAACTGATTTGTAGCCACTGGGAGTAAGCAGAATGAATGAATGCAAGCAGATCTAGGAAACCATGAGGGATTGAGACAGAAAGTATATGGGAAAACTGTACAACTTTTTATTATTGGAAAAAAAAAAAAAAAGCCAAAAAGCATAACATTGGTTTGAATGTGGCCAACTCCTTTAAATTAGTATGGATTTAGGAGACCTACACAGGTGGTATGTCTAAGGTACAGTGTAGCTACCTGTCCCCCTTAAAAAAGATGACATAAATCTCCTATACAGGGTATTCTGTGATAAAGGTATGGTCCACTATGAGGATAGCCATAGCCAACAAGTGGTGGCAGTACTATGACCAACTCTATTATAATTGGTATGTGTATAGGAAGGCTTCACAGGTAGTATGCTTAGAATACAGTGTAATAAACATCTCCCCACCCCCTGTTGTGAAAAGATGGACTAGGCCACTAAGGTTTCTATAAGCCTTCCAATCCCTGTACAAATCTGTCTCTAATCCATGTTATCCTAAAAAAGGAAAGACGCAGGATACTCCAATCCTGAAATGTTATCACTATAGACACACTGGATCAGGTCTGTCCTTGGTTGTCCATATGAGGACAGAACCTGGTGCTAGAGTCCTAACTACTAAGTAGATACATCCCACCATGTTTCCTCTACTAAGATTCCAATGGGAATATTGTAAAAAGAAATTATGGCCTGGCAACATGACCAAAGATGTCACAGTTTGGCACTAGCCCTGCTGCCAGACACCCTTAGGAGTTTTGACAAATTTATGTTTGGATCCTACCAGAAAGAAATGTCTACGACTCTGAGCATGGAAGAAAGGTCTGATCATATATTGGGATATAATGTGTCCCACATGTGACCCCAGCAATAGACATTTTTTGGATTTTCGCTTACATTTCAGAGGTCTTATCTGTATCTCTGAAATCTGCCAATAATTTAATTTTGACATGTGAAAAACCTGACAGAGCTCACGGTAAAAATGCCAAGCATCCTCTTGTTTGTTTTTTGTAATTTGTTAGACCTTGGACACCTGTTACTCCAGGTATTGAACATCAGATGTTCCAGATACTTTATTCAACAATCATCACAAATATGCTCTTGTGTAACAATTAGTAATGTCACGTAGCATAGCGCCGAATATGCTTAGAAGCCATGTTTACTAGTCATATACCTGATAACCATTGTTATACTGAAGAAAAGGGACAAGAACTGATTGTGATAAGATGCCCAAAGGGGCGGCATTGATCGAACTTGCCAATTTTTGGCAGGACTGTCCAAACTATCTCAGGCTAAGTTCACAACTGCACTGGACTCTCCATCATTTAGGTCTGCCAGTGGACCCATATGAAGGAGAGCCAGATCACTAAAATAGGGGTTACCCGTGGATCCCATTTACTATAATGGGGTCTGCTGATTTCAGAATGAAAATGGCGGAGAGAAAAATCCTCTGTGCAGGACTTTTTTCTTCACTGATTTCTGGCAGTTTCTCTGGCAGAGTTTCCAAAGCAGACTCTAGCAAAGATCTGAACTTAAGTCCAGTGTATATTGGTGTCCTGATCTCATCTAATTCTTTGTTTCTTACAGGAGATAAGCTGTCTCCAAGTTGTCTACAGTGTTTTTTTCCTTTCACTATGCAGAACACATCTACTTACCCAATCCAAGCATGCATAGGCATAGAGGAGTTGGGAGGAGCTGACAGCTATTACACGCGGATGACGCTGTAGGCCCAAGCATTGTTAAACTGGGTATTTAGGCACCGAAGCCTTTAGTGCTGCAAATAAGATTGGATACAATAGGCCCACAATTGAGGTTTATGGAATAGGCTTTGAACTTGGAATAGATATACCTAAGTGCCTGATAAGTTCAATTTCTCACCTTGCTGACTTCTCTTTAAAAAAAAAAAAAAAAACACAGAAATTGCTTAAAGTAGAATTTCAATTATGTCAAAACAACCAGGGTCTGTATTACAGGGTATTTAAATGGGGAATTCCAAATTTTCAGTGATACAGCAGATTGCTAGGATATGACCTAACAAGATTGGTGGGGAAGGGATTTAACCTCTGGGACCCCCGCCACTCCTGAGAATGGAAGGGACAGCACTCTTTTCACCTTATAACATTTAGTTATGCTGTAATGGTGGAAAACGTCTTATGAGAAAACTGCCATATGTACAGATGAGCGAGTACTATTTGAAACAGTAGTTTCGAACAGCACGCTCCCATAGGAATGAATGGACGCAGCTGGAGCCGGCATCCTGCCGCTTAACCCCTTGCGTGTTGGCCACTCCCATTCATTCCTAAGGGAGCGTGCTATTCAAAACTACCGCTTCGAATAGTACTCGCTCATCTGTAGCTATATGCCCTTTCTTCCACTTAGCTAATATGTGTTAGTACCTTGATCTTTTTTACAGGGCTAATTCTCACTATGCAGTTTATGTGGCTTACTTATACATGCGTTTTGTCTGTGCAGGTCATTCATGGCTGGCTCATCATTTCCTCCTTGCTGCTACTCTTTTTCTTCTCTTTCATCTACTTGGGGTAAGTAGATATTACTCAGTTGCAATGACCTTGTCACCTTGTCTTGCATTATATCATTCCTAGTGTTATTGGACTTAAATGTCCTGATGATTGAAGAAGACCACAAAGTGACATGGATTAACATCATCATCTCTTGAGTAGTATTCTGTAGAGAAGTTGAAAATCAACTCTCTAAAATCTCTGTATTATCGGGATGACAACCCCTATAGAAGCAGTACTAGTGGTATGACAGGTCCTCACTGTGCTTTCTTATCCCCCCTTAATGGTAATTTTTGGTAGTTTTTCAGCAATATATTTACCTACTGTGGGGAATGTAGTTTGGAAGAAGCAGTGGTAAAGACCCAAACAGTCAAGACAGGGACACAAAATATGCAGCAAATGGTTTATTTAGAAAAGAAAAAAAAATAAGAAAATAATTAAACCTTGACTTCAGGCGCAAAATGAGCAAAACAAAATACAACCTTAACTTCAGGTAAAAACATAACAAAACCTGCTCATCTGAGCGCTAACTAAATAAAGGTACTCTAACTGTACGTGTGGCTTACTACCAGCCACATGGTCAAAAGAAAACTGAGGCTATGATCAATCTCTGACCAGATAACAGGGTGTTGGGTGTTTGAGGAAACCTGTGCCAACCCCATCCAGCCACATAGCCTACATATCTCTCCCCGATGAACTGGGAACTATGGGCCAGTAATGCGCCTCAGGACCCACATCTGGGCTGCAGCTTATTCAAAATCTGCCCTGGACCACACATATGTCAGGAATCTGGGGGAGATAGACTGTGACTCTAGCATTCTGCCTGTCACCTTCTCACACTACCTATATCAATAGGTAGTTGTGAGGAGGCAACTGCTTACTATAATACTTGCAGCAGCCGTTAATGATCATTTTTGGTGACCAGTGACTGAAATAAATAGAATATAGAAAAAATAAATTGAAAATTTTAATAATTTGAATGAAGACATAATGATTTTGGCAACTTTAGGAAAACCTAAAAAAATGTTTTTGAAATATGAATTTTGTCTAAAACTAATATCTTTGCTTTGGCACAATTTTCTCTCCTTGTGAAGCTACACCCTTTTGTTATGAAAGCTATATTTCCCAACTGCACACTGCTTCTATCCATAACATGGCCACTCCACATCTATGATATCCAGGGAACTATTACTTTTCTTTTAATGGAGAATACAGATTGATACGTCCTATAACATACCCTTCCATTTGCAGCCATATTATAGATGTGAGCAGCTTGTAGTTGGAATCTTATACCAAGCGCCATCTTGACGGGACAACTGTTTTGTCTGTGAACAACACAGTAAACAGTTGAGTAGGTGGTCCTATTTGGGGATTGGGAAGGATGTCAGTCACTATTTAAAAATGCGTATAGAACTCTCAAGCCCAGAATAAGTAGAGATTTACAGAGGACATTTCACCACCTCCTCCAACTCTTGGCATCGTTCATTGACAACACTCCATTAAATTCAACAGGTGGAATTTTTTGCCTAGCCCCCACTATTCCTGAGCAATAATTTCTGTAACCTGTTCTATAACCTGTTGCCTAAAGATCAGACACAATGTTAAAATGACAGGTCCCATCAGTCCATTAGTAGCAGGACCCTACATACAAGAGCCCAAATCTCTGCTTTTTTGACCTTTGATGAACTCTTAGCAAGATGGTGAACTTGGCTTTGATCAAAGATTAATTTTAAACCTTGGGTGAAGTTACACTTCAATTAAATTCCATAACTTTTAATAATCTACTTTCCAGTGAAGTATTCAAGACGTACAATGTGGCTATGGATTACATCACTCTTGCCCTGATGATCTGGAATTTTGGAGTAGTCGGTATGATCTGCATTCATTGGAAGGGACCGCTCCTTCTACAGCAGGCTTATCTCATTATGATCAGTGCATTGATGGCTTTGGTGTTTATTAAATACCTTCCAGAATGGACAGCCTGGCTTATTCTTGCTGTTATATCAGTTTATGGTAAGTTTAGTATAAAAATTCCATTTCAGCACCATGGTGTACTATTAGTTTTGGGGGGGTTTTTTTGCATTACATAGAAAATCGTTATAAATATATAGAATCCAAAGAGTTTCTGCAAGTAGAGTTTGGATAGCCCCATTCACAGTGCCTACATGGAGTATGCCAATTGTTTATCGTAAACAGCTTATCCTCTGAGGAAACCTGTGCCAACCCCATCCAGCCACATAGCCTACATATCTTGACACTTTTAATATAAATACCATACTAAATAGTGGCCAACTGGTTATTTTAGAAATGCAGTCTGTAATAATCACTGGGAATTAATGAACCAATGTCAGAAAATGGACTTTCTTGCCATATAGAGCATTTGTCTGATTATATAGGTTGGTCACTCAATCCTCTAAATAACGTAATGAACAAACCAAAACATGGTGAGCTATATTATGGATGGACATCTTTCCAGTAATGTAACCGTTTAGATCGTAGCACATCAGAAGCTCTGCTCTGTCTGTGAGTACAGAGTGGTAAGTTGCACATCACAATTTTAAAGAGGAACTGTGATGTCTGATATGCATGATAGACCAGATATAAATGTGATAATCTGTGGCCCTCACTAAGGGGCAATTTAGGGATAGCCTCCAATACTTCACTAAACTGTGGTTTTCACTACAGTCCATAGCGTGCTCTCCCTTTGTCCTTAAAGTGTATCTTCTGTTATAAACAACTGTGTTACAAGTAATTACACAGTATTACAAGAAAGTTTGTAATATATTTTATTAAATTAATATATTTTCTTCTCCCCTTTTTTCTGGCTGGGAGAACACATATATATGATTGCTGCTGTTACTCTTCTATTCTGTGCTCTTTAACACTGCTAGGTTTGTAGATGAGAGGCTACCAGTGCACAAAATGAGGCAAAAAAATAACTTAACAAGCCAGCATCCTCCTACTCCAACTCTTTCTTCTCCATAGAGGTCTGTGTGTGATTCTGAATACAGAGATGGATCTCTATGTAAACCACCAGTCAGATTGTAGATAAGGAGATGGAGACCACCTTTTATAAGTAGTGAAAGGAACAAATATCCTTAAAGATATATTGGTTTCTTATATTCACATGTATTCATTTCTGAAAACTTTTTTTTATATCTGGAGGTTAATAACTTTCTCAATAATATATCCTGTAACTATCAATACAGTGGTGTCTAAATGGCCAATCATGTCTATATAGCTATATTAATGGCACCTTAAAAGGCCAAGAGGTACAGTAGCGTCCGTCAGGGCTGAGTAAAGTGATCACATTTATACAAAAAATTGTAAAATATTTGAACATCTTAATTTTTACAAAATCTTATCTTATTTTCTTTTTAGATCTTATAGCTGTTTTGTGTCCGAAGGGACCCCTCCGTATGCTTGTGGAAACTGCTCAAGAGAGAAATGAAACCCTCTTCCCAGCCTTAATCTACTCTTGTATGTATGCTGTATTAACAAGGATTACACTGGTTATTTCCTGCTGTAAAAAAAAAAAAAAAAAAAATCCTTACTTACAAGTCTGGAAGAAAATCATTTTGTGGTCATCTTTGTGTCAGACAATGATTCTGACTGTATCATTGCTTATAGATGATGATACTGTGTAGCTCTTCACAGAACAATGTACTACACCATGTATTTAGCTCATATGACAAATTACTCTTACTTTTCTGCCGTTCAAGGCCTATGGAAGGGGCATTATAACCCCTACGACTGCCATTAACGTTTTTTTAATATGAAATCTCACATCTTATAATGCAAGCGTTATTTTTAACAATGTGCCAAGACTTTAGAGGTGCAACAATTGGCATTCTGCATTAGTGTGTAGTAGTATTGCCTAGGAATTAGAGATGAGCGAGTACTATTTGAAACTCCCGTTTCGAATAGCACGCACCCATAGGAATAAATGGACGCAGGGGGTTAAGCGGCCGGCCGCCGACAAAGTCTGCGTGCATTCCTATGGGTGCGTGCTATTCGAAACAGCTGTTTCGAATAGTATTCACTCATCTCTACTAGGAATGGTTAGTATATACGCATAAACCCCAAATAATGCCTCCACTGGCACTTGAAACACAAACATTGCCGCTTTAAATGTGACAAAGTTAGACTCCTCTTCAAAATAAAATCATTCATTTTTAATTTTACAATTATTGGTATAAGTAGTTTAACATTTACTTTCATTGGAATTCCGTCATTACTTTTTTTTTTTTTTTTCATGAATTAAAAAAAGTGTTTGGCTATGGATGTTAGACACTTATGAAGGAGTCAGGCAGTGGAAAAATAGGAGGAAAAATTGTAATTGGAGGTTTGGCCTGCTGACGCCACAGTCCTGGCATATATACATTTGTGTATGTGTTTAGAGCGTAACCTTTATATGCTTTATGCACCCCTACTGTCAGTTTGTCATGTTTTGTGAGTTTATAGGTAAAGTTAGAGGAGTGGGAAGTATTTAGTGATTTAATTTACTTTTTTATAAGCTTCAGAATGCATTAGTCTGCTAATTAATTGTGTGT
The DNA here is from genome assembly GCF_031893055.1 of Leptodactylus fuscus. Lineage (NCBI taxonomy): Eukaryota > Metazoa > Chordata > Amphibia > Anura > Leptodactylidae > Leptodactylus > Leptodactylus fuscus. The sequence continues at coordinate 112,652,304 of NC_134271.1, read as the reverse complement.
TTATTTTGTTTTGTTTTGTTTTTTATGTTGCCTTCAGCTACAATGATCTGGCTAGTGAAGATGGCAGATGGAGATCCAGGATTTGCACAGAGTGGGTCAAAGAAACCATCATTTAATTCACAAGGTAGGGAGGCTTGGTTTTGTAATGATATTGGGATGTGCATCTAGCACAATGCCCTTTTGTGCGCCACAGCCCCCATTTTGCTCTTTGTTTGCGACATTAAGCACTAATGTAAGCAAGCGAATGTAAGCACTAACTCACACTAGTTTTCTAGCATGAGTTAAGATGTCAGTGTGGCCTCCACCAGTCGGGCCTATATTAAAACTGGTGTATGATGCACCATTCTTAATAAATCTGCCCCAACATATCAAAAATTCGGGTGCAATAGCCAACTACTTGGGAGTATAAATAGCCAGATCTATCATCCAACATCAGCTACTGTGATAAATCTGGCATTTAGTGTAAGCTTGCAAATAACATATATAGATATATATAGATACACACACACACCACCTCTATTGAACGCCAAATATGTAGATATATCAGCAGCCTCTAGCAGTACAAACAAAGACTCATTATGATTCAGAAAGGCAAGAACATGTAAACAGTTACTTGTCTTACATACCTGTCAATGAAATACACTCCTTACTATTTGCATTTTCTAAGAATTATCAATTGATTTTTTTTTTTTTTTTTTTTAAGTTCTCTCCTTTGAAAGGAATTAGCCTGTAGTCATAGAATGCTTTATATAAAATCTAAAAAAAAAAAAAAAAATACTGGATGCAGTGACCACTTTCTGTACTGATGTATTATAAAAAGCTGTCCATAGACTTGGAGGTTATCCGAAATAAAATTGAATTCCTACTTCTACTTTCTAAATTACACAAGTACCGTATATACTCGAGTATAAGTCGACCCGAATATAAGCCGACCCCCCCCTCCTTATTTTACCACAAAAAACTGGGAAAACTTATTGACTGGAGTATAAGCCGAGGGGGTTAAATGTATGACATTCTGTTTGTGCTCATGTTAATCCTAGCCAGCTTCAGGCCTATATGGTAATATCCCACATGTCACGTGGTCTGGGATTTTACCATATAGGCCTGAAGCCGGCTAGGATTAGCATCGGATCCCGGAGAGGTGAGTAAAACAGTTTATTATTTTCTCTCACCTCCCCTGGGGCTCCGATTATTATACTCGGGGTCTGAAAAGACCCCCGAGTATAATAATAGCGGCAGTGGGATCGCGGCTGGGGCTCGGGCCTACTCACTGCCGGCCTCTGCGGCCTATAGTATAAGGTGACGCGGGGGTCGGCAGTGAGCAGGCCCGGGAACAAACAAACATTAAGTTCTCATACTTACCGACCTCGCGCTGCTGCTCCCACTGCCGCCACTGCTCATCTTCTCCCACAGCTGCTCCTGCGTCTCAGCGTAGGGGGCGTGATGACGCCGCCTGTGCTGATACGCAGTAAGACGTCATTGACGCGCCGGATGCGGGCCTGAGCTAACGTAGCCACGTCACCCGGCATGTGTTGTAGCCGGATGAGGGGGCCGGGACTGGAGCGGAGGCCTGCTGCAGCGAGTCAATACGGTCGAGTCAATTACCGTATTGACTCAAGTGGTAATTTCACTGGTCCGCAGTAAAAGACATCTGTGGGAGGCCGCTGGAACAGCGCTACTGCTGATAGGTGGTCGGTGAGGCAGGGCTGTCTCCAGGGCTGCCTTAAGATGTTTCCAAGGCGGAGAAGATGCTCTGGAAACATCTTGGGGTGTGGCAGCGCTGCCTCACCACTCACCTATTGCTGCTCCAATGGCCTCCCACAGATGTCTTTCACTGCGGACCAGTCATGTGACGTTTTCAATTAACGTATTGACGCGAGTATAAGCCGAGGCGCACTCGGCTTATACTCGAGTATATACGGTAAGTGAAAATGCATATTTACCCATATCCCTGGGGAGGTCATTTGACCACCCCAGGGACATTTTCTGATTATCTGGGGACGATCCATTTCCTAGTTTCCAGAATTGTCACATCACTACATTTTTGGAAATCGCAGTATGTCAATTATACCTACAGACATGCTGGCGGTTTCGCCATAGGTATAGGAAACCTCTGCGAACTTTCTGTCTAAAGCAGCATTGCCGCCGTGGTTTTTCCTGCAGCTTTTTTCTTGCTGCGGGACGCCCTGTGGGGCCTTATCCTAAAGATATTGGAGAAGAAAATTGGTTTGACAGAATCTATTTGGGTTTAACCAGGTCTGTGGTCTTATTTGTCATTAGACATTAATAGATACACACTTATTTCCAGATAAATATATAGACACGTATGCATTAAAGCATTCATGTCATAAAGGTGATAGGTAAAGCTTAATTTTAATTATATTTCCCATGGATAGAGGTCTGGTTCCTACACAGGCTGTAATTTTATTGTAAACTGTGTCTATTTTTGCATTATAGCTATTTTAGTAGCTGGTGTCCATAGCAATTTTTTTTTCTCTTCCCCATAAAGTGCCAGTAGAGTCGGGTGGTAATGCCGCTACGCCAGATGATAATGGAGGTTTTGATGCTGATTGGGAAGAACAAAGAGATAACAGAATTGGCCCAATAAACTCTACTGCTGAGTCACGAGCAGCTGTGCAAGCTCTGCCTAGTAACGCACCTCCGAGTGAAGACCCTGAAGAACGTAAGTGTTTAGCTGTGTTATCAGTGAAAATCATTGAGAAATTAAAAAAAAAAAGCCAAAAGCATTACGTAACACTCCATAATAAAGTATAGGTTGTAAAAATCCGTATCTGTTTGCCTTATGTTGCAATACATTGTCAGTTAGACTTCTGTATTGCTTATTTTATTCTTAAGACCTGCCTTCTTGGACATGCCTGTGCTTGTGGAGTTGCAGTTTCAGATCTCAATGGGCATTCTGTATGGAGTATATTCTTTCTTTTTCTTCCATCTCTGTGGTCTAGCCTGTTTGTTTCTCTGACTTTCCCCTTTCGCATTGACATGGCAATGCAAACTGTGGTTTCTTCATGAATATATAGCTCAGAAGTCTTCTCTGGGATGTAGCGCTCTATGTAAATAATACTAACCTGCTTTACCCACAGGTTTCTTTGGCCTCAGTCTTCAAATAGGTGTGGTGGTCCTTGAGTTTGGAATCACACCTATAAGATAAGATAATGCTATAATAGTCCCACCATGGGGAAAATATATAATGCATATATAGTGAGAGTATATATTTATATGCTTAATAATTTAGTTATTAATAGTTTAGTTATTCCCCCTTAAGACGGTAAATTGCTAGAATATACCTTTACTTTATGATCGATAGAGGGCTATCCTCTAGGACACCCAGCAATTGACTCAGACCTGCAGCCCATTCACGGTTTCCTTTTTCCTGCACAGTGGTGGTCCTGTCCACCCAACTGTGTAGGAAACTGGATTTAAGTCACATATACTGTACATGGAGCTTTCCTGTCAGGGCATCGTTGTGCAGAGAGACAGCAGAAATGGTAGGTTGTGTTGTATGGGATCTGTTATAGGCGACATCATCATTATCAGTTTTGTCATAGAACGTCATTGAGAAATCATGATGGTATATTAGAAATCTAACTGTTTCTATAGTCTGTTATACAAAGAAATGCAATACTTTATCTTCCTGTTAGATATTGTAACTATGTTATACTATCAAAGTGGTAATATTGCTGGGTCAAGCGCTGTGGGAATTGCTTATATAGCATGTCTTCAGACAAGTATCCCACACTCAACTTTGCTACGAAGCAGAACTGTCTAATATGATTAGTGCTCCCAGGCGTGTGCTGCTGTTACAGGACACATTTTTATCACAACTTTTCCCTATAGGCCATGTAATGAGATTCTTTATGGGCTGTCTCATGACCCCCAGCTCATTTCACAGGAATGTGTAGAAGGTCTGAGTGAACGCAGCGCAACTCTTCATGAGAAGGATAGACACATACCTATTCTATGTTACTGTGCAGATGTCTTATGACTTTATGACTGAAGAACAGCTTAAGGGCTATACTGCATAAATTCTCCAGTATTACGCCCAGTGTATTCAGTATATTGTCTGTTTTCCCTAGGCTGCACTTATGTGGCAATTTTTTCCAGGGGCTATGACCTTAAAGGGGTTATGCAGGGAAAAATAAAACTTGCAAATTCAATCCCTATACTGGATAAGTTTTATTACTAACGTATAAGCTGGTCCTCTGGAGCACCAGTGACTACCTATTCATAGTGCAGCGGGGTTACCAGAAATCAGTGCGTGCTGCCCATGTGCCGCTATGACTTTGTGTGACATCCCTTACTCTGCTGCATTCCTACTCCAAGTACATAGAATAGAGCAGAGTCTGTCATATAATCGGAGGACAGAGTGTCATCAGGAGAGGCATAGGAACAAGACCTCTGGCCTTCCCAGATGGATTACACTGCCAATGTAATCCTCACTGCCGCAGGGCTGTGTTAGTAATAAAGCTCATCTAGTACAGAGAATGCACTGCTAAGCGTTATTTTTCCCTGCATAACCCTTATCATTCTAAATCTTAATGTAGACACATGTACATACAGCTGAGGAGTTTAAGCACCAGTTACGGAGCCATTTTAAAGACCATATTTGAGAGTTGTAAAAATCAAAAGTCTCTAAGTTGAATATCAGACACATAGTTAGAAACTGTAGAATCACTTTTATAAGGTACTGGGATTAGGTTTATAATCAACTAGCCTCTGCCCGTAACTACTTCTGCGTGTTGTTGGTGTTGATGATCCACCTATATTCAGTAAATTACTGCCATCAATTATCCGCCTGCTCCGGTGTTTCGGTAGCTCTGTTGTAATACGCGCGTATTACATTGAAAGCAATAGGGAAGAAAGCCTCCCATTGATTTCAATGGGTATCGCGCGTATGCCGGCACCCATTCAAATCAATGGGAGCTGCTTGTTACGCACTCATTCTGAATGAATTTTACGTTCAGAATGAGCAGAGCGTAACATCATGTGAATGCTCCCTAACAAACATCCATACTTTCACATTTATAATATTAGTAGGATTTATTGCTGACAGATTCCCTTTTAAGTGTAAAGAAACTAAACTTCTAGGAGGGCTGAGAGATTATGACCCAAATCAAAGTCACGATTAATTGAGCATTTTACCTTGATTTACTTGCCACATCCCCTATTTATATGCTATGCCACAGAATTTTGGTTTTGGTTCTTCATGTATCAGCAATCCCTATTGGATAGTTTACAGTTAGTGACTTGTCCTTTAGCTAATGCAGGGATGGTATGGATCCAAAATAATTGAAATAGTCAATGCCAGTAAGTTAATTAAACGGTTAATTGAGCTGACTTTGCTTTTTTTTTTTTTTTTTTTTAAGTTAATTGCCCAGCCCAAGGTCATTGGTATCAGAATGATAGGTGTCTGAGACCTCATACCACAAGCTGTCAGCTGACTGAAGGGGCTGTGGCAAGGCTCTGTCCACTATGTAGTAGTAAAGCATAGTTCTGCAGCTCTCTCCCTATAAAGTAAATGGGGTCCGATTCCTGGCACCCCCACCATTCTGATATTGATGACTTATGCTGAATATAAAAGGTTCAGGAGACCCCCTTAAAGACATTCTAGCATTATTACGAAGAGTCCCTCCAGACTGTTCTGCCTTATAGTGCAAAACGTCTGCCCTGTATATTTATTCAGTCTGGCATTCATCTAATGTTCCCCTAAATCGGCCTTCATAATGCATGTGCTTGTAAAACAATATATGTGATGAAATGGAATGACTTGAGGCTACTATGTATCTGCTTGTGAGACAACTCATTGTAGACACTTTCCCAGTATAGGCCCAACAAGCTAAATCCTGCCTCTTAGTCATTCTTTATCTGAAGATAGAGAGGGAACTGAAGGAAATACACCTGTCTTCTTACTCTTATTTCTACATGAATATATACCTGACACTCTGCAAATTCCTGAAATGATTGTTAACCCTTTTGGTAACTTCTAGTATTGTACCTCTTGATGTTTTGAGCCTCCTGGACCTTAGTCAGCACTATTGTAGGTTGAGCTCGAGCCAGTGTTTCAATGCTGTTCACTAAGTTCCAGAAGGATCAAAACTTCCTGAATTATAACTTACATTTAAAATGTTATGTTAGTAATGATATGAAGGATATTATAGTATGACACAAAAGTAGATCAAATGCAAGTAGAATTTAGTACATTAAGATAATCCTTTAATAGTCCCACAATGGGGAAATTTCAGTGATACAGTTTCATAGATGGTACAGTAGTATATAATAAGAGAGAAACACATACAAGCTCATGGCAGATAGAGAAATCCTAGGAATCATAGCAACTAAAAAGAAATCATTTAGTTCTCTGTGTGAAGTGATGTTAATAATACAGCCCGACCGTGGTTGGAGGACATGAGGGGGGGGGTCACAGCATGTAGATATAACAGGCAAAAAAACCCCGTTTTTTTGCAGAGGTGGGGGACATATGCAGCTATCATGATAACATGTGGCAGTTCCTTTGGTAGGTGGTGAGATCTCATGCTCACAGCTGATAGTTCGGTATCTTGCATCAGCGCTATTGTCCATTAACCACAATAAAAATGCCCCCAAATAACCCTCATCACAAGCCCTCCTCTTCCTTTCTTCTTACCACTGTGTTCTACTGCCCAGAGAGGTCTGAAGCCATCCAGGTAGACAGGGTGCTGCTCTCTTGCCAAGCTTCCATAAACACATGGGTAGGTGGGTGATGGTAGGTTCCCACGTTGTAACAGATTCCCTCGTGTCCGCAGTAAAAGAAGGAAATACCAGTCAGCTGTAGCATCTTCACACATCAGCAATAGACTCCAAAAATCATCTCCTTGAAAGAAGAAGTCCATACTTTACTGCAGGTCTCTCCTCCAGCTTTCTCTGCCTCATGGTGTCCATGCTGTCCTTAGCTCGTGGGGGGGATGGTAGCAGGCACATGTCCAGGTCTTGAGTCATTGTCCATGCTTAACAATAGAAACAAAAGGAACAAAATACTCCACAGGATCTTCCATTCGATTTATAGTTGCTAATTCATAGTGCTAGTTTGCTTGGTTACAGGATTCTTGAAGATACAGAGAAAAAGAGTGAAAAAGGAAAGATAAAGGTTGCTCCCAGCTTGGAGCCCTGTATCAGGCAGCCAGCCACTCAGGGGGCGGCGCCAGGTTAGATTCCTACTACGGTTTTGCCGCAAATCTGAAGACTCTTCCATCAGGCAAAAAATGTTCTTTTGCTCTAGTGATGTCCCTTGTCCTCATAAAACTTAGGCCTGGCTCACATCTGCATTCGGTATTCCGTTCAGGAGGTCCCCAAACAGAATACTAAACGCATTGACAAGCCAAGAGCAACGAAAGCACACGGACCCCATAGACTGTAATGGGGTCCGTGTGTTTTCCGTGCAGTGTCTGCATGAGTCATGCGGAGAGGAAAGTAGCTCATGAAGTATGATTTGTACGGAAAACACACGGACCCCATTATAGTCTATAGGGTCCGTGTGCTTTCATAAGCTCAACGCTTGTTAATACGTTCGGTATTCTGTTGGGGGGGGGGGGTCACAAGTGGACTCCCCGAACGGAATACAGAACACAGATGTGAACCAAGCCTTAGTAGTTTCACCTGTGGGTCCTCCAATACTTTACTTTATCCTTGTCTCTTGACCTTCGAATGCTCTTGGCTTCATGCTTACCTCTGTTTTCTGGCGGGTCATACAGTGACATCTGCTTAATGTGGACTGTCTTTCTACAATTTCTGAGTTTGGTGTGAATGTGCAGCTGTAGATTTACTTGGCATTGTTGTAATAAAGGACATTTGTGAATGTAAAATGTTTTCTTAGGAAATATAAAGCAAATACTGTAAGAGGGAATTTTTTTTACACTGCTTTTCTTTACCGTTACAATGTTTTCTATGAAAGTGCTTTTTAAAACCACAAAGTTGATAAATATTCCACTTTTTCTTTATTTCTTCTGTAGGGGGAGTAAAACTTGGACTTGGTGACTTTATCTTCTACAGTGTCCTTGTAGGAAAAGCTTCAGCCACAGCCAGTGGAGACTGGAATACGACCCTGGCTTGTTTTGTTGCCATACTGATTGTGAGTAACTCGTATAAGTCCTATCCCCTCCAATTCTCAAAGCTGTTTTGTGTTTTAAGGGACCCATAGAGTATCAAGTCCTAACTCGGGCTGGTCCTGTCCCACTTCTCCATCTGTGAAATTACCTTGTGTAGTGCTGTGCTTCATCAGGGACCACAGTGATTGCAAACAGAAAGGGGAGTAGCTCTAAACGTCTTTTGGTTATATATTATATACTATATTAGAAAGTAGTAATAGTAGATGCAGGGGGAAAGAAATAGATTTTGCATAGGCGCCCAGGAGCTTGACATTATGCCTCTGCTCCACAGTATGTAGTATTAGGTAAGTCTCAGTCTTCAGTCTCCATGGTGTGATATGATCATGGGAACCTGGTTTGCTATGAGACATATTCTACTATGTTTCCATGTTTTCTTTTAAAATACCCTTTAAAAAGGGTACTCCCATCTCAGTATTTGTGTTTATGCCCATAGAATCCTACTAATATTATAAGTGTGAAAGTTTGTGTGTTTGGATGTTTGTGAGTTTGTTCCTCAATCACGCTAAAACACTTGGACGGATTTGCGTGCAATTTTCCACAAACATAGTTTTCCCTTAGGATTGAGTCACAGGCTACTTTTGGTGCCACTAAACAACATGACTTCCTAGCAGGAGACTCACAAAAGCAGGACTCCTAGCCCCAGCTATAGACTCACACACACTGCCTGGCATTTCCTGCCTCAACCTGCCTGCACACTCCTTACTGTCACCTCAGGAGTAGCCCTCACTCTACTCACTCACATAACAGATCACATTGTCTGTATCACTACTTACACAATACAACAGATCACATTGTCTGTATCACTACCCACAATACAACAGATCACATTGTCCCAACAGATCACATTGTCTGTATCACTACATACACAATACAACACATCACATTGTCTGTATCACTACATACACAGTACAACACATCACATTGTCTGTATCACTACATACACAGTACAACACATCACATTGTCTGTATCACTACATACACAATACAACACATCACATTGTCTGTATCACTACATACACAATATAACAGATCACATTGTCTGTATCACGACATACACAATACAACACATCATTGTCTATATCACTACATACACAATATAACACATCACATTTGCTAGCCCACCAAACTTTTTAAAGCACTTTTCCAGTTTCACACGTCTGTGTCCGCCCAATTCTCAAATCACCGCAGATGAAGTCGCGGGTAAAAGCTAGTATGCTATAAATGATGGATGCAGGCCCTAGCTATAGGATCTACATATTTCTTGAAAATAGCAGCACTATCTGTTTTGTAAAATTAATGGAAAGGGTCTGCACAAGTGGGAGATATAGAAATGGCAGAGCAGACCCCTTTAAATTTTGGGAAGCTTTTTGGAGGACGTCAGATAGCATGGGAATTTAAAGGGAGTCTGTCAGCAGTAAATTGGTTATAAACCTAATCGCAGTACCTTGTACAGGTATTTCTTCCGTTTCCAAATTACTGCTATTGTTAAGCTTTGCAGCCCATTCTATCTCCGCTATAAATTCCCTGGAAAAATGCCATTATATTCATAAGAAAATGATGGGAAAACTGTTTTTCCCTGAAATCTAAAGCATAGAGGGCAGCTCAAGGAAAGTGTATTTAAAGCTGACAGTCTCCCTTTAAATTTATAGTGTATAATGATTGGACATATAGTCGCATATTATTATATGGCCAATACTCCTCCCTATCCAACAACTTAAAGAGAACTTTTCATATTCTCGAACATTGTGCGTGTGACTTCAGTTTCTACCCCAGTTACAGGGGTTTGGTACCGATATCACTGCAACTGGGGAAGGTAACAGGCAAAACCGAATTGGGTTCATACTGTTAGAGGACATGAAAACTCCTCTTTAATTCATTTCATACTTCTGTGCTCCAGATTACTCCACTCTGAACTGCAGGACACCGCTAAATATATTCACTAGATGATGTAGATGACTATTAATGTTTGGTTTATATAACTGTTTAATTGGCTGTTTTCGCAGGGCCTGTGCCTTACCCTCTTACTTCTTGCTATCTTCAAGAAGGCATTGCCAGCACTTCCCATCTCCATCACATTTGGACTTGTATTCTACTTTGCTACAGACAACTTAGTGCGGCCTTTTATGGATCAGTTGGCATTCCATCAGTTTTATGTTTAACTTCTGGACTTGTATGTTTTGGACAATTTCCTTAAACGTGACTGTTTATGGACGCAGAGAAGAGGAGTATTTTACTCTTCTGATTTTCTTTTCCCAAGTCGAAAGGTTTGAGTAATTACTCCCTTAGTGCTGAGAAGACATTAAACCTGTGTACTGTTTGTATAAGTTGCTTCTGGACAGTTTCCATGCAGTTATCCAACCTAGATCTTTTGATGGCCAAAGGTTTTCAGAACGATGGCATTCCTTTTTACCAGCGCAAAAAAAAATAAAAGTTTTCAACACGTTTTCAAAGGTGACACAAAAAATCCTTTCCCATAAAATGTGTGCCGTTTGCAAAAAACTGAGAAACTTCAGCAGCAAGATTAAAAGGGAAGACCAAAGGATGCTAAAATGGTGTGAATACCATTAGGAGTATTTTCCTTTTTTTCAATCGCAACTACAAAGGGTCAATAGGAGTGAGCATTTGTGGCTGGAATTCCCAAAAACTTTGTGGTGCAGATACTTTCATTTAAAGCAATACTCTTTAGAACAAATATGATCTTCCTATAATAAAACACTATTGGAAAACACCAAGGCTTTAATGTTAACTCTTGCCATTTTTTCACAAAATATCAATATACTGACTGCCTACAGTAAGATACTGTAGAAATAGACTTTATCCTCCTTTCCTAAAAGGGAGATACCCTACAGCACAGCAGGGGGTAATTGTATAATCTTGCTTTCTTTTCTATGCTATAACTACAAGTTTTGAATCTTTTGGGGTTTTTTTTTTGGGGGGGGGGGGGTTATTACTATTCTTTGGCTCATAGGCACTACTGAAAATTTTTGACAGAGGTTATGCTGAACTCTATACATAGGATGATAAAGATGGAGTCTGTAAATGTTGACCCAAATCTCAGATCATCCCATCCTATCGCAGATGCCTACTGTTCTTATGCAGACTGAGGAGGATGATGCCATGCTTACTTCACTCTCTAGCCTCCCAAAACTACTGTTGGTTTTTGTGTCTTTTTAGTTGGGTTTTTTTTTTGTTTTTTTTATATTTGCTTGCTTTAAGTGTCACACTGGAAACTATGAATGACTGCCATTAAATATGATTTTTATAAAGGGAATACGTTGATAAAAAAAGATTTTTGGTCTGTTTTCATGAGATTCACTGTAAAAAGTTCAGGTTACAGTATTAAAGAGTTAAACGGAGAAAAATCCACCAGTATTCTTACTGGTCTGCTAAGTCTTGTTATTCCTACTAGCTCAAAACTCCCCTCACCCCATTACTCAAAAGCAAGTGACATTTACAGCCCCTTTACCTAACAGCCCTAATGTATTTGAGTTTGGTGGTTGATATAAATAGGATCTGTCATGTCCTCTACAATTGCTTTGGTAGCCAAGAATACGGATACCTTTGGAATAGGGGCTGCTAACAAAACAAATTTAAAAAATTGGGGGTAGCAGAGCAGTAATCTAAAAAAAAAAAAAACCCTAAGGCTAAAGCCCCATGTTGTGGAAACGCAGCTTTTTTTTTTTTGTTGCGTTTTTTTGAACCAAATCTAGGAGTGGATTGAACTGAAGGGAGAAGTATAAGAGCTTCCTATATATTACCCATTCCTTTTGTAGCCACTCTTGGCTTTAGCTCAAAAAACGCAACGAAATCTGCAACAAAAAAGTGATTTAGGGCCCCTTCACACGGAGTTTACGCTAACTGTATTCTGTCTACGCGCTGTGTATTCTGTACATTTTACACATGTAAAAATACATGTGTAAAATGTAGTTAGCCATTGAGTTCAATGGCATGTTCGTATAACGCGCATCTTTTTGCGCACATGCAAAAAGACACGCGTTATACGAAAAAGCCATTGAACTCAACGGCTAACTACATTTTACACGTGTAAAATGTACAGAATACATGGAGCGTAAACTCCATGTGAAGTGGCCCTTACAGTAAAATACAATAATCTAGTATCCTTTGTCAGACCAAGGAACTAAGGAGATCTTGTAATGTGCCCTTAAATTCTATACGACAAGAATGTTTTCTCTGACATCAATCAGAAGTCTTTACGGTAATGTATGAAAATGAAAAGCTGCGTTTCCGCAACGTGGGGCCTCAGCCTAAAGAGGTTTTCTAACCCCTTTAGTTTTATTAACGGCCTAAGATATTGCCCTGTTTTACATTTACCCCACGAAATGCATGTCATGTGTTGGGCAAGTGATCCACAGCCAGTGGCCCAGGAGCCACATATGGCTTGGACCCTCCCTGTGCGGTTCATCACACGAGCGCTCTTTTATAACCAAGTGCTCCTGCTGCACTATAACACCTGCATTAATGATAACACAGACATATCCTATCCCCAAAATAATGCTATAATACCAGTTTGTCAAGTTTCAATATAATTATAGCCTTTTGGGGTGATTTGATGTAATTCAAGCAGGGGGTACTTGAATTATTGGTTATTTAGAAACCCTGGTCTGGACCGTAATTTAATGAGTTTCTGGGAAAGAACTATTGACCAGCATGGCTGCCTACCTAAAAATTGTGTAATACTTACCAAGTCGTCCCTTCCTCCTTGGGATGTCACTAGCTGTAGATTGAAGTCAAATGCAAAGGACCAAGTGGTCGTGAACATCTTAACTCTGGAGAGGACATTTAAACTTCAAGCAGTACATACATTTAACTCCAAAACTGATGTTTTTTGTTTTTTTTGTTGTATGTGTTCGATGCCATTTTGTTATACAGTATATTTGTTCAAATTTATTAAAAGTGATTTACAGTAAAATGCAATAATCTAGTATCCTTTGTCAGACCAAGGAATGAAAGAGCTCTTGTAAGGTGCCCTTATACTCTATACGACAAGGATGTTTTCTCTGACTTCAATCAGAAGTCTTTATGGTAATGTATGAAAATGAAAAGTATTTTTATTATACAATGAATGTTTAACTTGCGCTGTAACTTCTCTTTACCTCTTACACTCTTACCTTACCCTCCAGTACCTGGATAGTCCCCAGTGTTTGTTGTATTGTACACTATTACAGGACACTCACGTCACTCGCACCACTTTTAATGGACCCTCCGAATGGTTCACATGATTGGTAGATTGTCCTACTGATTCACACAGCAATGTGAAACGGTCAACACAGTAAAGCCAGTCCTGAATGCAGGTCCACTTTAACTACAGGTCCAACAGTGCATTTGCCCCAGGACTTATGGTAGCGGGGACCCTATTGGGATAGCGGTACAGTCCTGCATTTCTGTCCTGCTGTTCCAGACAGTGGGTCCAGCATTCCCCAACTTCAACTCATTGGCATCCTCAGGTCCCACTTATGAAAGCAATGTGTTAAAATGGCCCTGCCTGAGTGATAAAGCTTTAAGCTTTCTGAGACCAAAAGTTAAGTTTTGAGGGTATTCTGGGAACTGAGCTGCTTCTTAGAAAGATACATGCTTCATTCAAAGGTGGAGTTGCATTTCATGCGATCTTGATAGTCACAAATTGTTAATTCAATTCAATTCTGATATAGGGACAGTCTCTAATAGAAGAACATGAAAGTGTTTATTGTATCTCAGGTAATGTGGAATAGCCTGTCTAGTTTAGATGGAAAATCGGTACTTGATCTCACAAAATGTTTTTGGAGTTTTCTCTACAAGATACTTCTGTATAGGAAATGGTTGAATTATGTAGCCCATTTCAAGAGAGTCTTTGCCGTATACAAAATATACCTAAAGCAGTTGATAATAAGAAAAGGAAAGCTGGTAGCTATACGACCATTCTTCAGAACAGTCCCAGCCCACAGTCACCATATTCAATTCTCCCTGACATCTGTATTACACAAGGGCAAGCCTACCTTTCCTCTGTATCACAGAGATACACAAAGGAAATTTAATTTTAGATATTACTCTTTACTGTATGGGGAAGTTAGCTTGGAAGAATCAGTGGTACGGACCCAAACAGTCAAGACGGGTACACAAAATGTTCAGCAAACTGGTATATGAAAAAAAAAAAACCAACAAAAAAAAAAAACCCAGAATAAACCTTAACTTCAGGCTCAAAATAGATAAAACAAAACACAGCCTTAACTTCGGCAAAAACAAAATAAATACCTGCTTGTCTGAGCCACTAAATAGAACAGATAACCTAACTATACTTGTGGCTTACTTCCAGCCACATGAACAAAGCAGGAGCAATATAGTCTCACCGGACTCAGGGTTACAGGACAGAACCATACACCTCCTTTCACATCATGGAACTGCACTGCACTGCAGGATCTGCAGCCTTTTCTAGCCCAGTAATGAGCCCAGGATCTACACCTGGGCTGAGGCCTACTCCAGATACACCACACGAAACCTGCTGATGATATATCTGGACTCCAGCATTCTACCTGTCACCTTCTCACACTTGTAAGGGTGCGTTCACACTACCGTCGGTGTCCGGCAGCTAGTGTCCAATGCTAATGTCCGCACAAAATCTTGCGCGGACATTAGCATCGGACACTAGCTGTGTCTGTTACATTTTGCTTTGATTTAATGGGACATCGGGTGCGTTCTTTTACAGTCTGTGTCTGTCCTTAATTGTCCGTTGAAAAATCGGACATCTTTGTGAATGGACACTTAAGGACAGACACTGACTGTAAAAAAAAAAAAAAAAAAAAAAACGCACCCGATGTCCCATTAAATCAATGCAAAATATAACGGGCACAGCTAGTGTCCGATGGTAATGTCTGCGCAAGATTTTGCGCAGACATTAGCATCGGACAATAGCTGTCTGACACCAACAGTAGTGTGAACATCCCATAAGGCTGTACCCTGTGATGTAGTACATGTCTGAAGAAATAAGGAATCCTTCTTTTAGACCTTAGCAGTAAGTGGAGCATACATATGAATATGCTAGATATTGCAGCTCCAAGATTGTAATTGTAACACACAGAAAATGGAGCATGTCAGCAGAGTTGATCCTGTGCAGAGAGGGAACTAGGATTATGGAAGTAATAGACCACAAGTCGAATTTGAGAGCTTAATACATTACCATGTACTCAATTGAAGTGGTGGGAACTGGCACAAGAATTGATCTTTAGAGAATTGAATTCTTTGTGTTGGAGACTATGTAAATTCCTAGAATTATGGCCAGGATCTGGTCTCCGAGAGGACAGAAGTTGATCCTAGTGGTCACAATGGAACAGCTTGTATGCTTTCCATTCTACCTTCATGTTACCCCCGGTCCATTCACAAAGAGTTTTTTGGCTCTGATCTTGATGCTGAGTCTGCGTCAGAATCCATATTGAAAAAAAGCCTCACATTGACTTCATTGAAGTCAATGGGAGGCTTTTTTTTTTCCACTTGAATTCTGGCACGGATTCAGCGTCAAGATCAGAGCCAAAAAACTCTGTGTGAATGGACCCTTAGAGAACTGAAGACTATACTGAATAAATGGGGTTCCCACGCTATTTTTTTTCTTGGTCGTACATCTACAGTCAGGATGTCATTTTTGCTAAAGCTGCTATATCACTTTAAGGTCTTCCCTGTCCTGAGTGAATGAAGGTCCCCACAGGCAGCGATAATAACATTTATATTGCTTTATAAGTGACAGGGTGGCAAAATCTACCCTGATGGTTTGCAGGGTACAAGGCGGGCTCGGCTGTTCCTAACTTACTAAACTATTATTGGGCTACTCATCAATATTTACCAGTGTGGTTGCCACACAAAATTTACGGTAAATGAAACGTTATTAAAAAGCCATGGATGGCCCCTGTCCACCCCCTCTGTCTCAGCCCTTGCTAGGTCCAGCGCAATTCACCAAAATTATTTGGATCCACTGCCAGTGGCTTCTTCCATTTACATCCCCCTGATCATCCAGGATTTTGTTTCTTTATCACTTGTTTATCCCAGACAATCTCTTGGCGACAGTGGTATATCCCTTGTCCACTCTTTCACTTTGTAGACATAGTTGACCATTGCACACTGTCTCTCCACCCCTTTAAATACTTGCAACAAACTTTGTCTCCTGACTCCAAGGTCTCCAAATTATTGTGGCGTATTTAGGGGTCTTCTCTTTCTTATATTCTGGAAATATGTGCTCTTACTGGTCTATGGTCTGAGGCCTTTTACGCTCTGTGCTGTCTTTGTAAATCACACTGATTCCCACTATCTTGCTTTTTAATGTCACCGCCTGGGGACTGGGCATGTGTATGTGGTTTGTCTGTGTTTTGAGGGCAGTACTTGACTGATATTAATATTGCAGCCAGACCAAGTGTTACATTTATCAGCAATAATAATACATTTTAACTAAATATCATCAACATATTCTGCAGCATTTTACAAATCATCGGTTTCATGTACAGACAAAGTGAGACATTACAGGTTAACAAGTCAATTCATCAAATAGGAGTGAGGGTCCTTCTCACAAGAGCTTACGATGTATAGACCAGAGTAACACGAAAGGTAGAAGTGCTTATACAGTGCACCAGCCATTTATTTTTATGGAAAAAGGTTATTATAATTATACAAATAAATCTGTATGAGCCATCACCAACTATCATCCCTTTATAAACAGATCCAAGTACTTGTGCATTTAGGGTTACACTTGGATATAGGCATCATGTTGTATTGGGTAATGTGGGGAGGGAGGCATGAACAGAGGAGGGAGAATAACTGCAGTGTTTAGATTGGGAAATGTGATATACTTGCCCGAAGAGATGTGAAGAGTTAACTTACAGGGTAGTACACTCCAAAGAAGTGGTGCAACCAAAGAGAAATCTTGGAGACTGGAGTGGGAAGTTCTGGTAATAATATTAGCCTTTAGGTTATTGGCCAAACGTGGTTGAATGTTAGAGACGAGGAAGGAAAATTAGGATGGTGCAGAGCCATGGAGAGCTTTGTGGTGTGGATGAAAAGTTTATATTGTATTCTATATTGAATACACTGCCATTTAAGTCACTGGCACAGAACAAAGGCATTAATATAGCATTTAGACTGATAGATGATCCTGGCTGCCGCTCTATTCAGAATAGATTGTAGAGGGGAGAGTTTGGTAAGGGGAAGACCGATTAGTAAGGAGTTACAGTAGTCAAGGCGAGGATGCTACAATAAGTGTGTTTGATGTTTCCATGGTAAAGAATGGGTAGATTCTCGAGATGTTATTGAGGTACAGGTGACGTAAGTATGCAAGTTATTGGATATGGGGTGTAAAGGAAAGATCTGAGTCAAACATAACCCCAAGGTTCTATGGTTTGATTATAAATGATGCTGATTAAAGAAATATTCCTTCAACGATCTTGTATGGTCTTGACTTTTGATGGTATTTCAAGAGTAGTCCTGAAATATAATATTTTAGGATTTGTGTTGTTTGGCCTCATACATCTTAAAAGAATAATTATTATAGTGCGAAGATTACTAATGTTATGTCTTTTGCATCTCCATACTGAACTACATGTGTAGCAGTCAGCATAAGGCTCAAATCTTAATGGATTATTCCACTGTGAGTAGAGGACAGAGATTATCTAAGGAAAGCAGCTTAGTGATGATGTAAAGCGCAGGGAGCACAGACTGTATAAATTATGGATTTAACAGACATTTAATAGTCAGACTTACATCACTCTGCAAGCTCACCAGGTTCCTTGCACAACAGTAGCTGCTGAAACTGTTAAAACACCATGTCTAAAGAGAAGCTAGATTCGCTGGTGAAGACCATGGAAGCCATGCTGTCTGAGGTCGAGCAGCTAAAGGTTCAGTGTACCAAGCAAACAGAAGAGGTCAACCAACTGGTGCAAGAAATTCGGAGGGAGAACAAGGAGATGGCTCAGAAATACACTCAAATTATTCAAGACATGCAGGAGGCCAAGGAAGCTATTGGTCAACTTCAAGACACCAAGTTTGCCTTTGAGGCCAAGGAGAGGCAAGCTCAGAAACTAAGCAGACAGCTCTAAGGAACTAAAATACCTACAAGATGGTAATTACCCCAATGTTAATAAGTAAGTGGATGTCCCTGGGGTGAATTTAAGGGTCTGTGAAGTGGCTGAAGATGAGAAGAATGCAACATGATTATGGTCCAGTTCTGCTTATAGCTAACCCTTCCATTCCATGAAATGTGAAATATTCTAGTCTGGATGCAAGGTTTTTTTGAATCCCTTTTATGAATGGACAGTGGATGGTGGGTGAGCTAGAAGTCTATCCCATATCCCACAGAAAGGCTTGATTATACCTTTGGTAGTGCTGAAGAACTGCACAATGACTTCATGACCTGGGACACTTTTATAGGTGTCAGAATTTCAACTACTGAGACATCTGAACATGAGCAAAGATTAATGAATTTTCATGACTGTCAGTTTAACGCAAATGGTGCTCTCTAAAGACGAAACGACTAAGCTTTGTCCACTGATGCTTACTACTAGAAATCTAGATTTGTCTTCTATTCATAATGACCGTCCCCTTTGTCTAAGTAGTTTTTGGTCTTCCTGGGAGAGTTAATTTGGACAGACATTTTTATCCATTACCGCATTTTTATTTTATATATCCATTTTCTTTTTTACAAAGGTTTTTTCCTATAATCTTCATTTCTCATTGTCATTACACCCAAATCATGGCTTATATTATACTGTGTGATTAAAATTATGTCTTAAATTGTGTTTTTCATTTCAAACAAAGCTACTTTTGTATAGTTTAAGAATGGGGAATTACTAAATTGTAATTCAGCAAGAAATGTCAAAAATGCCTGAAAAGCCACATGAATTGCATAATATTGATCTACATAGATAACATAGAATAGAAAAAAATCAAGACACTAGAGAAATGTATATGTTAACTTTGAGATAATGTTGGGAATTATTTTAATGTGGTCAAATATATTATCTTATGTGTTTTAGAGATTTCCTATGATGGCAGGGAAAAGTGGCTTTGTCCCACAGAAGATAAACCACTGCCAGATGGGTCTGGAAACAACGTATTCTCCTCTCCCATTAATAATTCTGCATATTCCATGATAAAATATGGTGTACACAGGATAAAGAGCTGTTGGCTGGATTTAGACTTGTCATAAGCTTAATTTTTTATATAATGTGTTCTCTAATGTGCACTTAGCTATTTATAGAAAACTCTAAACCCAGAGCCTAAATCCTCTCCCCACAGTAACTTTCTACATCACTGTCTTCAGCTGAACTACAATGTCAAGCCTGCCCACTGGCCATGTTCTATTCATTTGTTATTGTATAACAGCTCACATGCATTATTTTATGTGTGTAGCATCCAAATTGATAAAAGATCATTGATGTAGATTTATGGAACCAGTATCTCAGTAAGTAAATTCTAGAATGCACTGCTCTGAGCTTTGTACAATAGAACTGCTGGGCCCATATTCAGTCAGCCATATCTCTGCAAAGTATGAGGGATAAAGAAGGAAGTGCGGGTTACGATGATGGTTGGAAGCATGATGTCAGCTAGGATAAATCTTAGGCTCTGACACGGTGGCTCAGTGGTTAGCACTGCAGCCTTGCAGTGCTGGAGTCCTGCTGTTCAAATCCCGCCAAGGGCAAAAAACCATCTGCAAGGAGTTTGTATACTCTCCCCGTGTTTTGCATGGATTTCCATCCCATATTCCAAAGACATACTAATAGGGAAAAAAATGTACATTGTGAGCTCTATGTGGGGCTCACAATCTACATTTAAAAATGAAATTTTGGTGGCAGAAATTCTGCATGCCTGCCTAAAATATGACACATGTTGCAGATATTTGCGCATATTTAATTAATGCAATTACACAATGAAAATCAACATTTCATACAACTTTGGTGCTGATTTCTAAATTTGTTTAGTAGTGTTATTGTTATGAAATTTATGATTCCCAGCCTAACGTAGGTAGTAACTGTGTGAGAAATCATGTTTTAGGGTTGATTGAATGGATATTGACTGGAGATCATTTTACGATATCTAATCTATTATATTGTGATATTTTTGATATGTCAACTGTGTGTCAATATAAAAATATCTTATGTCTAGACTTTGATTTTAAAACTGATGAATAAGTCAGATTTAAGTTCCCCAATAGAACAACTTTGTAACTCATGATCCTGTCTGGCTGAAACTGAATGGGGAACTCAATAAATAAGCAGGATATGTTTTAGATAAAAAGGATCCCATAGTCCTATGCACTAGTGTGAAGAACATTCCTTTAGAATACAGTGTTGGCCACTGTCAGATAATACTCATGTTCTTCCAGAAAATGATTGCAAGCACAAACTCTTTGGTATTAATATCTTCATTTATTTTGCTTGCAATGAAAAAAAACACAAAAGAGAATGAAAAAAAAAGTCAAATCATTGATCATTTTACACAAAACTCCAAAAATGGACCGGACAAAAGTATTGGCACCCTCAGCCTTATACTTGGTAGCACAACCTTTAGACACAATAACTGCGACCAACCGCTTCAGGTAACCATCAATGAGTTTCTTACAATGCTCTGCTGGAATTTTAGACCATTCTTCTTTGACAAACTGCTCCAGGTCCCTGAGATGTGAAGGGGGCCTTCTCCAAACTGCCATGTTGAGATCTCTCCACAGGTGTTCTATGGGATTCAGGTCTGGACTCATTGCTGGCCACTTTAGAAGTCTCCAGTGCTTTCTCTCAAACCATTTTCTAGTGCTTTTTGAAGTGTGTTTTGGGTCATTGTCCTGCTGGAAGACCCATGACCTCTGAAGGAGACCCAGCTTTCTCACACTGGGCCCTACATTATGCTGCAAAATTTGTTGGTAGTCTTCAGACTTCATAATGCCATGCACACAGTCAAGCAGTCCAGTGCCAGAGGCAGCAAAGCAACCCCAAAACATCAGGGAACCTCCGCCATGTTTGACTGTAGAGACTGTGTTCTTTTCTTTGAAGGCCTCTTTTTTGTCTCCTGTAAACTCTATGTTGATGCCTTTTCCCAAAAAGCTCTACTTTTGTCTCATCTGGCCAGAGAACATTCTTCCAAAACGTTTTTGGCTTTCTCAAGTAAGTTTTGGCAAACTCCAGCCTGGCTTTTTTATGTCTCTGGGTAAGAAGTGGGGTCTTCCTGGGTATCCTACCATACAGTCCCTTTTCATTCAGACGCCGACGGATAGTACGGGTTTACACTCTTGTACCCGTGGACTGCAGGGCAGCTTGAACTTGTTTGGATGTTAGTTGACGTTCTTTATCTACCATCCGCACAATCTTGCATTGAAATCTCTCATCAATTTTTCTTTTCCGTCCACATCTAGGGAGGTTAGCCACAGTGCCATGGGCTTTAAACTTCTTGATGACACTGCGCACGGTAGACACAGGAACATTCAGGTCATTGGAGATGGACTTGTAGCCTTGAGATTGCTCATGCTTCCTCACAATTTTGCTTCTCAAGTCCTCAGACAGTTCTTTGGTCTTCTTTCTTTTCTCCATGCTCAATGTGGTGCACACAAGGACACAGGACAGAGGTTGAGTCAACTTTAATCCATTTCAACTGGCTGCAAGTGTGATTTAGTTATTGTCACCACCTGTTAGGTGCCTCAGGTAAGTAACAGGTGCTGTTAATTACACAAATTAGAGAAGCATCACAAGATTTTTCAAACTTTGCCAATATTTTTGTCCACCCCCTTTTTTATGTTTGGTGTGGAATTATATCCAATTTGGCTTTTTGACAATTCTTTTTGTGATTTTCCATTGATGCCAAATTAAATGAAGATAATAATACCAAAGAATTTGTGATTGCAATCATTTTCAGGAACAAAATGAGTATTATCTGACAGAATTGCAGGGGTGCCAATACTTTTGGCCAACACTGTATGTTATTTAGAATTCCTTTAATTTCCAATGAAGTATGAATGTGATTGGTTGATCAAAAACTATACTCTTAAAGGGACAAGAACTTTACTATAAATAAAGCATGTCAAGGTCTCCTGTCCCATAGACACCATCTTCATTGACCACACCTATGTATCCGTGTATTTCTTTCTTACTGGCAGGTGGTTCTCCCAATGCCAGAGGAAGAAATATTTCCTAGCCATAGTCTGAATCCCACAGAAAAGGAGGTACCCAAAAGTCCCCAAGCTTTTGAGACTTGTCCTAAATTCTGCAGCAACCAGAAACCTTGTTTTCAGAGGTGTAGGTAGCTGGGCAGGGGGCAAAGTGGCCCATCCCGGAGCCACCAGAAGCACACATAGAGTACTTTCAATTATATTGGTGTCTCGAAAAGTGAGGAGCCAAAGATGTTGTGGTGTCGCAAACTTTATGGAGACAAGCCACCTGGAAGAAGGTAAGCATGGCAGTCCAGATGGAAGAGAAAATAAATGTAAACGATTACAATCAGAGACCAGAGATGTAACTAGCAAAGACAGGACCCCCACCCCTACATGGCATAGTCGCCCATACACTAAAACGCTCTCTTTAGTAGCCTCTACATGCTAAAATGCTCCCTTTACTTGTCCCTACATGGTATAACACCCCATTTACTTGTCCCCATATGATACAACATCCCCTTTTTTGCTCCACATCGCATAAACTCCTATTACCCCAACACTGTATATTGCCTCCTTATTGGCCCCTGTACATTTTGCTGTTTCTTTTAATAGACTCAACACAGTAATTGTCTATTTTTTTTATTTTTTTTTTTTATCTCCCACATAGTATAGTACCCCCATTCACTCAGTGTCCCCTTTACAGGCCCCCATAAATGCTAGTCATGTTAGGCCACCTCCTGCCTCAGGTACAGCCAGTGGTTGTCCAATTCCTGTACCGACCCTTTAAGGCTATTGTCCCATAGGGCTCACAATATAAAGTCCCACAGTGGCTCCTTCACAGATGTATAAAATCCACTTAGGTATCCAAATAACGGAAACCTAATCTGCTTAAAAAGCATTTACTCTTGGAATCCTGCAGACCCCATAGGCTATAACGGTATCCACCAGGTTTCTGCCTGAAAAATGCGTTGAGAAAAGTCCTGAATGGAAACCCCTAACCTTATAATAGGCCATGGGGTCACCAGGTTTCTGGGGGTAATTACTTTTTGAGTGGGTGGTTTCCATTTTTGGGGTTCCCAAGTGGACCCAAAGAACAGAAAGCTGAACGCAAGTGTGAACCTAGTGTATGTTTTTCCAATGTTCTTGCACATCCAAAATGACTCACAAGTAAAGCTACCATACACATAAGAGATTGACCAAACCATTATCGGTAGGATCGTTCATACATACAGTACAATTCCACCTGGAACAATAGAGACTAAACTGGATGATTGGGTAGTACTTAAAATAAATTACTCCTATCTTGTGTATGAGGAGCTTTATGGAGGCAGCGACTGGAGGCTAGGTCTGTCCATCACTGAGCAAGCCACAAGTTCATACATTTATTAATGTCACTCTTTTTTTTTGCATGTAGCATTGGCCGCTAAATTGTGTGTAATTTTATGCATTGTTTAACAGCATTATGTCAAGAGCATTTTTTTTCTGCAAGGTGAACAACATTGCTTGTTTCCTCAATGTTAGCACATTTGTTTGGGTTAGTGCCATTTCATCAAAGTACAGCATAGTCTAGGTATGGACTTGAGTAAAAATGTATAATTAATATACTACATTGTAATACAAGCCAAAAAATGTTTAAAAAAAAAAACGCTTCTAAGGCAGGATAATTATATATTAGCTTACATGAGGATTTTACGGTAAGCATTTTCAGATGTAATATATTGTAACATTTCTGCCTTATGGGCTATACATCAGTAATGAACTGTTATATATTCAATATGGAACATTTTTATGGCTTGTTTCAAATTAAATTTGTAACCTTTGGCAACAAACAGTCTTTTTTTTTCTCATACTAGTTGCTATTTCCGTTCCAGCATTATGTTCCAGATTTTGTATTAACTGTTTCATTATGGAGAGAAACTGCTAAACAGGAAGAAAGTATGATCGCGACTGTAAGCATCAAATACGTAAAATAATAAGCTTTGCTTGTTATTTATTTCTTGCATCATTTTCAATCTAACACCAGATTTAACACGGTATCTTAGCGGTTACTGCTTTTATCTCAAAGAGGCCAGAGCACCACGTGACGTAAACGCGTTGTTTTGGCTGTGGGTGAAACACCGTGGATAAAAACCACTGTGTTTTACAGTCACTGCATAGTGAATCCCATCCACAGATAGTGGAAAAATACACGCAGCAATTTCCAAAACCATTGTGGTTTTTCAAAACGCTGCATGTCAGGTTATACCTACAGAAACGGCAGCATGTTCCCTATGGGTATAATGGACTTTATGTGAAAATTGCTGCAGGAAACACAGCAATGTGCCATATGTGGCCATATAGTTGTCAATACCAGATGTTCTGCTGACTGTATACGTGACTGTAGTATGGTTAAAGTTACAATGGACGTCTCTGAAGATAGGCATTCACTTGTTCATTTACATTTGGCCCAGACCACCTCGATCACTTCTTCCAGTTGCTACTTGTCCCAGCAGACTTTTCAGAATAGAAATATTTAACTCCATGTTTTTCTATCATCCTTCCTACCATATTTTAACCAAGAGTACACAAACTCCTCATCCTGCTGCTATCCCAATTTCTGTTTTTATGCTCTGTAACCCCCCAGTTATTTACTGTTATTACAGAATTTTCTAATAACATATGACGCAGTTCGTTCCAAAATTCCCTCTGGGGGTGGATGCAAGTATCCACCATGTTATCTTTTAGATCTGCATCTATTCAGGGGATGGGGAGTGCAGTATCAGAAAAACAAAGCCAAGATCCCTATAAAAATATACAAAAATATAATTGGTGCAGAATTTTAAACCTAAAAATGGCATGATTAGAAAATGTAGACCTTCATATTAAGACTCCAGGGATACTAAGTCTAAATTTTCTTTATGTTTTAAATTGACTTTGGCTAAACTATTAAAACTAGAGATGAGCGAACACTAAAATGTTAGCACACACATTCAGCTCTACTTCATCGGGCTAATAGAATGCATTGGCCAGCGCTGATTGGCCAGAGTACGGAACTCGACCAATCAGCGCTGGCTCTGCTGGAGGAGGCGGAGTCTAAGATCGCTCCACACCAGTCTCCATTCAGGTCCGACCTTAGACTCCGCCTCCTCCAGCAGAGCCAGCGCTGATTGGCCGAATTCCGTACTCTGGCCAATCAGCACTGGCTAATGCATTGTATTGGCGTGATGAAGCAGTGCTGAATGTGTGTGCTTAGCACACACATTCAGCTCTACTTCATCGGGCTAATAGAATGCATTGGCCAATCAGCGCTGGCCAATGCATTCTATTAGCTTGATGAAGCAGAGTGTGCACAAGGGTTCAAGCGCACCCTCGGCTCTGATGTAGCAGAGCCGAGGGTGCACAAGGGTTCAAGCGCACCCTCGGCTCTGATGTAGCAGAGCCAAGGCTGCACAAGGGTTCAAGCGCACCCTCGGCTCTGATGTAGCAGAGCCGAGGGTGCACAAGGGTTCAAGTGCACCCTCGGCTCTGCTACATCAGAGCCGAGGGTGCGCTTGAACCCTTGTGCACACTCTGCTTCATCAAGCTAATAGAATGCATTGGCCAGCGCTGATTGGCCAATGCATTCTATTAGCCCGATGAAGTAGAGCTGAATGTGTGTGCTAAGCACACACATTCAGCACTGCTTCATCACGCCAATACAATGCATTAGCCAGTGCTGATTGGCCAGAGTACGGAATTCGGCCAATCAGCGCTGGCTCTGCTGGAGGAGGCGGAGTCTAAGGTCGGACCTGAATGGAGACTGGTGTGGAGCGATCTTAGACTCCGCCTCCTCCAGCAGAGCCAGCGCTGATTGGTCGAGTTCCGTACTCTGGCCAATCAGCGCTGGCCAATGCATCCCTATGGGAAAAAGTTTATCTCACAAAAATCACAATTACACACCCGATAGAGCCCCAAAAAGTTATTTTTAATAACATTCCCCCCTAAATAAAGGTTATCCCTAGCTATCCCTGCCTGTACAGCTATCCCTGTCTCATAGTCACAAAGTTCACATTCTCATATGACCCGGATTTGAAATCCACTATTCGTCTAAAATGGAGGTCACCTGATTTCGGCAGCCAATGACTTTTTCCAATTTTTTTCAATGCCCCCGGTGTTGTAGTTCCTGTCCCACCTCCCCTGCGCTGTTATTGGTGCAAAAAAGGCGCCAGGGAAGGTGGGAGGGGAATCGAATTTTGGCGCACTTTACCACGCGGTGTTCGATTCGATTCGAACATGGCGAACACCCTGATATCCGATCGAACATGTGTTCGATAGAACACTGTTCGCTCATCTCTAATTAAAACCCCATTCTCAGTTGTTGATCTTGGCCTACTGCTGTCTAGTATGCAACCATGTGAATAGCTCGTGCTCATAGTTTGTGCACATCATTGTATAGACTGCTGTAATATATAGGGTGCAGTGTCAGGTATAGCATTTCCCCCAAATACGGCCTCTCTGATTACATCTTACTTTAAGGCTGCAGTTTTAATCACTGCTCATTGAGCTCTGATGCAAATCTTGCGTAAAAGGATTAAAATCGGCTTCTAAGAGATCTCCCATCACGTTTAATAAGGATTATTTGCCTTTCATCCAAGCTTTCTTCCCCTTACCAGATGTCCATATGTCCCATATATTAGATTTATACCACCGAGACTTCAGTCATAGAGGAAAACACCCCTAATGAAAAGGTCCCTTGAGGACAACTGTCTCTTCTTATGTTCTCGCTTTTTCTCCAAGAAAAATAATAAAATGACCAAACAAAGAATATAATTTACTGGTGTCATTATTTGTGTATAGCAGAACATAGGATCATCGGGCAGAATCTGAAAAATGTGTATAGACGTGAACTCTTAACATGTTAGCATGAATGACCACCGATATTACATTGCATAAGTGCCATGTACTAGACATCTTAACTAGAGATGAGCGAACACTAAAATGTTCGAGGTTCGAAATTCGATTCGAACAGCCGCTCACTGTTCGTGTGTTCGAACGTGTTTCAAACCCCATTATAGTCTATGGGGAACATATACTCGTTAAGGGGGAAACCCAAATCCGTGTCTGGAGGGTCACCAAGTCCACTATGACACCCCAGGAAATGATGCCAACACCTCTGGAATGACACTGGGACAGCAGGGGAAGCATGTCTGGGGTCATCTAACACACCAAAGACCCTCTATTACCCCAACATCACAGCCTAACAACTACACACTTTCCACATTCAAAAAAACCTCTATCAAAGTGGGAAAATACCTGGAAACCTTCTTTACTCCCCAAATGGATGGACACAAACCCCAATTTAAGCTCAACAAACAGTAACAACCACCCCTTTAAACCATGACAACCACAGATGGAATAGGCAATGGGAAATCCTTTAGTCCTCACCCACAACTGTCATTTTGTGTGTGTGTGTGTGAGAGTGTGTGTGATGTGGTAAGACCTTCCAAAATTGACTTTTCTAGCCCTTAACATGAGCCCTTCCAAACAAAGTTACAGGACCTTAAGCTGAGCTACCAGTAGAGATTGAGGCCATTGGCATGAGTAGAGCCTTGCACCAGCAGTGTTTTTGGCCCTTAGGGTGAGTTGAGCCTTGTACCAGCGTGTGTCCCTTAACATCAGGCGGGCCCTAAGTTCTGCGCTTTGCACAAAAGTTCCACATTAACTAGGCTGAATGGTACAAACCTTAGTAGGCCCGAGAACCAGGAACAGGTCTTGCAATGGCTGTCGGATAACGCTTAAAGCACATTGTCCACCAGCCAGTCAGCCTCTACCTCCTCTCCTCCTCTTACCCAACAGTCTTGTCCTCCTTCCACCCAAAATTCTCAATCTTCCCAGAACAATAACCCCAACTGTCCCTGCTCCCCAGAGCTGTTCTCCTTTCCTTTGACTGTACTGCAACCTGCCCCTCCATTTCGCGATTCCACGGACCTAACAGACGAGCATCTGTGTCCCGATGCTCAAACACTAGACTCTCCTCCATCTCCGGTCGATTTGGTGGCGGATGACCAGCAACCCACCCTCATCGACGACGATGAGATGCAGTTGCTGTCAGGGCAGCCAGTTGACATGCGCATTGTGCAGGAGGAGGAGGCGAGACAGGAGTTGGAAGAGGAGGTGGTGGACGACGAGGACACCGACCCCACCTGGACAAGGCGGATGTCAAGCTGGGAAAGTAGTGTGGATGTTGAGGCAGGTGCAGCACCAAAAAGGGTAGCTAGAGGCAGAGGTCAGCAGCTTCGCCGAAGCCAGGCCAGACCCGGAATGTCCAAAGATGTTCCCTTTTGTACCCAGCCCAGAAAAACTCCCCCATCGAGAGCACGTTTCTCGAAGGTGTAGAGTTTTTTCAAGGAATGCGCCGAGGACAGATATAGTGTCGTCTACACAATTTGCCTCTCGAAATCGAGTAGGGGCCCTGAGAAGAGCAACCTGTCCACCACTTCAATGCACCGTCATTTGGAATCCAAGCACTGGAATCAGTGGCAGGCAGCAACGGCAGGACAAACGTCGCCCGTTGTTCTTGCCACTGCCTCTGCTCACAGTGCTGGCGATGCACTCCAGAGGACGAGCCAGGACATCACTTCATCTGCCTCCGCCACTTTGTTGACTTCTCCCTCATCCTCCCCTGTTTCTGTCTTATCTCCTTCTCCTGCACCATCAAAGGCACCATCAGGCGCTTCTTTACAACAACCCACCATCTCTCAGACATTGGAGCGCCGGCAGAAATACACCACTAACCACCCACCCACGCAAGCCTAGAACGCCAACATCGCTAAACTGCTGGCCCAGGAGATGTTGGCGTTCCGGCTTGTTGAAACTCCCGCCTTCCCGGACCTGATGGCAACTGTGGCACCTCACTATGCCGTCCCTAGCCGTCACAACTTCTCCCGGTGTGGCGTCCCCGCCTTGCACCAGCACGTGTCACTCAACATCAGGTGGGCCCTTAGTTCCGCGCTATGCTGCAAGGTCCACTTGACCACCGACACATGGACAAGCGCCTGTGGTCAGGGATGATGCTTATCTTTAAGGACAGGCAGGGTGAATGTGGTGGAGTCTGGTCCCGGGGTGCAACCTGAGGTACCCTATCTCCTCTCCCAGGCCAAAAAAATTCATGGCAGGAGTAGACTGAAACCCTACGACGCTGCAACCTCCACCCCAGCTACTAGCGGCAAACGCTAAAACACTGGTGTGGGGAGACGTCAGCAGGCGGTGCTGAAGCTCATCAGCTTGGGGACAGACAGCACAGTGCCTCCGAGGTCAGGGATGCCATCCTGGCTGAGATGGCATTTTTTTTTCCCTGCTACACCTGGGGCCTGGCATTTTTACGCCTGTGATAATGGCTGGAACCTGGTAGCGGCTCTGGAGCTTGCCAGCCTCCAACACGTTCCATGTTTGGCCCACGTCTAACTTAGTGGTGCAACGTTTTTTGAAAACATACCCAAATGTACCGAAGCTACTGTTGAAAATGCGGCGCTTGTGCGCCCACTTTTGCAAGTGTACAGGAGTCGCTGCTATCCTAAAAACACTCTAGTAAGGCCTACATCTGTCCAAACACAGGCTGTTGTCCGTCATTCACACACGCTGAAACCCTACAATACCATATCTTGAGCAGGGTGTGTGAGCTGCACAGACCTTTGATGGAGTTCCATCTACAAAACCCAAGGGTTCCTCAAAGTCAGCTCCCAAAGTTTCTGCACCATGAGTTTCCAGGGGTGGCAGAGTTATGGCTAGGGGAAGAGGCATGGATAGGGATGATGTCTAGGGGCAAAAGCAGTGTGGATGTGGAGGCAAGCTAAGCAGGAAAAACTGGGGTTACAAGCTAAGGCATGGACTGGGGTGATGTCTAGGGGCAAAAGCAGTGTGGATGTGGAGGCAAGCTAAGCAGGAAAAACTGGGGGGTACAAGCTAAGGCATGGACTGGGGTGATGTCTAGGGGCAAAAGCAGTGTGGATGTGGAGGCAAGCTAAGCAGCAAAAACTGGGGGTATAAGCTAAGGCATGGACTGGGGTGATGTCTAGGGGCAAAAGCAGTGTGGATGTGGAGGCAAGCTAAGCAGGAAAAAAGGTGGGTAGAGGCAAAGGGATGTCCAGAGGCAGAAGACAGCTGCATGACAGAAGCTAGACCTGAGCCAGCAAGGCCCAAGATGCCCTCTTTTCTAGCTTCCTTAGAAAAATTCCCCCATCGAGGCCACGTTCCTCACTGGGGGAGATAATTTCTAAATGTATAGGTCGAGGACAAACTGAGTGTGGTTTACACACTTTGCAATGCGACTCCCCATCTCCCAGGCCTTTCATTCCAGGCTAAAGTACAGCACAACCCACCCACATGCCCAAGGCTTCAACGGCCTCATCTCAAAAATTCTGGCCCAGGAGATGTTGGGGTTCCGGCTTGTGGACACTCTGCCCTTTTTGGGCCTGCTGGCTACTACGCCACCTCACTGTGCCGTCCACACCAGCACTTTTCCCCAAACATGAGGCGGTCCCTAAGTTCAGTGCTTTGCCCAAAAGTTCCACGTGACCAGCTACGAATGGACAAGTGCATGCGGACAGGGACGCTAACTTTTAATCTTGGCACAGTGGTTAAATGTACTTGAGGCATGGACCGGGTCGCAAAATGTGGTAGACTGACTTGTCTCCCCACACAACATTCCTGGGAGGAGGGCTGAAACACCACCCTCCTCCTCCGCTGTTAGATTGACCCCAGCTACGAGCTGGAAACGCTGCAACACTGGTGTGGGGAGACGTCAGCAGGCTGTGCTGAAGCTCATCAGCTTGGGGGACGGACAGTACGCTGCCTCTGAGGTCAGGGATGCCATCCTGGATGAGATGGCAATTTTTTTATCCCCGCTGCCCCTGGGGCCAGGCTTTTTTTGTCTTGTTGGAGGGCTCTGGAGCTTGCCAGCCTCCAACACGTTCCATGCCTGGCCCACGTGTTCAATGTCGTGGTGCAACGATTTTTCAAATCATACCCCAAATTAGCTGAGCTAAGGGTGAAAGTGCGGCGCTTGGACACCCACTTTCACAAGTCTACACTAGCCCCTGCTAGCCTAAAAACACTCTAGCAAGGCCTACATCTGTCCAAACACAGGCTGTTGTCCGTCATTCACACACGCTGAAACCCTACAATACCATATCTTGAGCAGGGTGTGTGAGCTGCACAGACCTTTGATGGAGTTCCATCTACAAAACCCAAGGGTTCCTCAAAGTCAGCTCCCAAAGTTTCTGCACCATGAGTTTCCATGGGTGGCAGAGTTATGGCTAGAGGCACAGGCATGGATAGGGGTAATGTGTAGGGGCAAAAGCAGTGTGGATGTGGAGGCAAGCTAAGCATAAAAAACTGGGGGTAAAAGCAGAGGTATGGACTGGGGTGATGTCTAGGGGCAAAAGCAGTGTGCATGTGGAGGGAAGCTAAATCAACAAAAAAAGCTGGGGAAAAGCACAGGCAGAAACTGGGGTGATGTTTAGGGGCGCAAGCATTGTTGATGTGGAGGGAAGCTAAGCATAAAAAACTGGGGGTAAAAGCAGAGGCATGGACTGGGGTGATGTCTAAGGGCAAAAGCAGTGTGGATGTGGAGGCAAGCAAAGCAGGGAAAATGGTGGCTAGAGGCAAAGGGATGTCCATAGGCAGCAAGGGCAAAGATGCAGAACTCTCCCCGTTTCAAGAATTTTCCTGACTTGTCTCCCCACACAACATTCCTGGGAGGAGGGCTGAAACACCACCCTCCTCCTCCTCCGCTGTTAGATTGACCCCAGCTACGAGCTGGAAATGCTGCAACACTGGTGTGGGGAGACGTCAGCGGGCCGTGCTGAAGCTCATCAGCTTGGGGGCCAGACAGCACACTGCCTACAAAGTGAGTCATGCCATCCTCGATGAGACGGCAATGTGGTTTTTGCCACTGCACCTGGGCCCAGGCATGTTGTCATGTGTGATAATGGCCGTAACCTGGGATCGGCTCTGTAGCTTGGCAGCCTGCAACATATTCCATGTCTGGGCCACGTTTTTAACTCAGTGCTGCTATTCTTTTTAAAAAGGTACCCCAATGTTCCTGAGCTACTGGTGAAAGTGTGGCGCTTGTGCGGATAGTTTTTAAAGTCTATAGTTGCCGCTGCTAGCCTCTATGCACTCCTACAACGCCTGTACCTGCTGGAACGGCTGTTGTGCGACGTCTCCACACTGCTGGCACTAAACATATCATGTGTTGAGCAGAGTGTGTGAGCAGCACAGACCTTTGATGTAGTTCCAACTCCAAAACCCTCGGGTTCGTCAAAGTCAACTCCCTCAGTTGCTCAACCATGAGTGGCCATGGGTGGCAGACTTATATGAAATCCCATCCCATCCATTGCACTGGACACAAAACATTAGCATGCGCTCATCACAACTCCGGATATGGCAGCTGCGTTAAGCAGGGTGCAGGGTACAACACAGACCAGGCCCGAGCACCAGGGTGTTAGAAATACTGCAGCATCTGCCATTTCCTTCCAATTTTGGGGTTTTGGACCCGCCACCGACTTGTCTGGACCTCAGTGGGGATCATGAGACACAGTTGCCATCAGGGCAAGCTGTGGTCATGTGCGATTTGCAGTAAGGGGGCAGTGCGCAATTGGAAGAGGAGTTGGTGGATGACGAGGCCACCGACCCCACATGGACAGGGGTGATGTCTAGGGGCTAAAGCAGTGTAGATGTAGAGGGAAGCTAAATCAACAAAAAACCTGGGTAGAAGCAAAGGCATAAACTGGGGTGATGTTTAGGGGCTAAAGCAATGTAGATGTGGAGGGAAGCTAATTCAACAAAAAAACAGGGTAGAAGCAAAGGCATAAACTGGGGTGATGTTTAGGGGCGAAAGCAGTGTAGATGTGGAGGGAAGCTAATTCAACAAAAAAACAGGGTAGAAGCAGATGCATAAACTGGGGTGATGTTTAGGGGCGAAAGCAGTGTAGATGTGGAGGGAAGCTAAGCAGCAAAAACAGTGGGTAGAAGCAAAGGCATGCAAAACTCTACCCTGTTGGAAGATTTATGCCTAGGTCTGGAACACGTTAATGGCACACCTGGACAAATTTCTGCCACTCAGGGGCCTAGTGTCACCAGGAGGGACAAGTATAGGCGCATGTTGTGGGAATACCTGGCCGACACCAGCTCTGTCCTCTCCGATCCCTCTGGGCTCTACAGCCTACACTTATTTTCTCATCTTTTTTTCTACACTGCACATCTCTTGCCTACTTCCTTTGGGATCTCAGAAGGGGTGGTCCACTTTAAGAGATGGTAACTTCAGTGATGGAGTTGTCAATAGACAGTGTAACGGGAGTAGCTGAGGGATCGCTGTCTTAACCACTTTTTGGCACAAAATTAAATTCCAAAGCCAAGTATGGTGCAAGTATATGATGTAAGGACACCTACACAACTATCTCTGACACATTGGGGAGTTTACCCTCATGCGCCCTTTTGGCCTGCACCATCATGCGCCTCTTCCCAGCCAATCCACATCTCCCAAGCTTTTCATTGCAGGCAGAAGTACAACACAACCCACCCCCATGCCCAAGCCTTTAACAGCCTCATCGATAAACTGCTGGCCCTGGAGATGTTGGTGTTTGTTTATGCTTCTGGATACCCAGGCCTTCCGTCAGCAGATGGCAGCTGGGGCACCTCCCTATGCTGGGCCTAGCCGTTACTACTTCTCTTGGTGTGCTGTCCCTGCCTTGCGCCTGCATGTGTCCCATAACATCAGTCGGGCCCAGAGCTCTGCGCTTTGCTGCAAGGTCCACTTGACCACCGACACATGGACAAGCGCCTGTGGTCAGGGATGCTGCAGTCCTTATCTTTAATGACAGGCAGGGTGAATGTAGTGGAGTCTGGTCCCCGGGTGCAAACTGGGGTGGCCTATCTCCTCTCCCAGGCCAAAATTCATGGCAGGAGTAGACTGAAACCCTACGACGCTGCTACCTCCACCCCAGCTACTAGCGGCAAACGCTGTAACACTGGCGTGGGGAGATGTCAGCAGGCCGTGCTGAAGCTGATCAGCTTGGGGGACAGACAGAACAGTGCCTCCGAGGTCAGGGATGCCATCCTGGCTGAGATGGCATTTTTTTTTCCCTGCTACACCTGGGGCCTGGCATTTTTGCGCCTGTGATAATGGCTGGAACCTGGTAGCAGATCTGGAGCTTGCCAGACTCAAACATGGTCCACGCATGGCCCACGTTTTCAACTTGTTGGTGCCATGTTTCTTTGAAACCTACACCATTGTGCCTGATATACAGGTCAAAGTGGGGCCATTTTTGTAAGTGAGAACTAGCCTCTGCTAGGCAGAAAACATTCAGAGCATACTCCTCTCATCTTCGCACCGTTGGCTGGCGGAGGAAGACGAGGGGGTTGGAGTGGCATCTGATGTCCCTGTCCCACACGAGGCTAGAGGGTGCACTTCAGTGCATCCCATTGCTTCACCACAAATGGTGTGAAGGGGAGTGGAAAATGGAGGAAATGGAGAGTGACCCTTACAGTTGGGGCCAGCAAAGGCATGCCAAGTAACACACCGGCACACATGGCTGACTTCATCTTGGGTTGCTTTTCAAGAGTCTAACGCATATTTCACATCATGGAGAACAAATAATACTGGATTTTTACAAGCCTCGAACCACGGTCTAGGTCTAATGTCTGTTCCTTTGTTATATTAGGGGAGAGGGAAAAAAATTACTTCAGTGATGCGTTTAGCGTACATAGACTGACTATTAATGTGTATCCCACTTAGTGTTGTTAGGGTTACACACCGTCACAACCTGGCTAAAGCTTCCATAGCTGTTAATAAAGTCAACATAACTTTACAGTATCCAAAAAGACAGCTGGTACCGACAGAGAGCAAGACAAATGTCAACCAAAGCTGTGAGCTGTGAACACCCACAGTGACTTTGGCGTCATCATTATAAGGGAGCGGGTGGTAATAAATAACTTGACAGTGCCTAAAACCCAACAAGCTTATACAATTATATTTACATTAAGATACACAAATGACACTTCTTAGTAGCATGTCATGAGACAAGCTGATAAGATCTTCCTTTGTGCAGTGCTATTTGAAAGTTAATAGCTGCCTTCATTTTAATTCTGGAGAAGTTGCAGACATTAGATTTAGAACATGTCTTCATTGTCCAAATCCTCTATATAGGTAATGTGTTTTTCGGGCCGAGCTGTCTGGGAACGAGCTGGTGCAGCACTGACAACCTGGGTGAATATGGCAAGAGCCTGAGATGTAGGGTGAATGTATCCCCAAATTATTTGGGGAATTTCCACTCAGAAACTGGCACTATATACCAGTAGCAAAAATTGTGGGTGCACGTAACCCCAATATATTCTTTGAATTCCCAGTCAGACAATGGCACTATATGGCAGTAGCAAGAAATGAGTGTATTTGTAACCCCAATATATTCTTTGAATTCCCAGTCAGAAACTGGCACTATATGGCAGTGGCAGGACTTGAGTGTATTTGTAACACCAATATATTCTTTGAATTCCCAGTCAGAAACTGGCACTATATGGCAGTGGCAGGACTTGAAGGTATTTGTAACCCCAATATATTCTTTGAATTCCCAGTCAGACAATGGCACTATATGGCAGTAGCAAAAATAGTGGGTGTATATAGCCCCAATTCTATTGCTAGGGGACTTGCAGAGTATTTCTGGGGTGAAGGTGGGGGGGCACACCGTTTGAACGTGGATCGGGGGTATATACAGGGTATACGGGAATACACTGTCAGTGTATTCCATTCAGGATCCTGGGAAAGCTGGGTTGCGGCGATTGAGCCCGTCAGTGCCACGTTACACTGACAAGCTTCTCCCTGGAATTGAAGTTATATGTAACCCCCAATATATTCTTTGAATTCCCAGTCAGACAATGGCACTATATGGCAGTAGCAAAAATAGTGGGTGTATATAGCCCCAATTCTATTGCTAGGGGACTTGCAGGGTATTTCTGGGGTGAAGGTGGGGGGGCACACCGTTGGAACGGGGATTGGGGGTATATATAGGGTATACGGGAACACACTGTCAGTGTATTCCATTCAGGATCCTGGGAAAGCTGGGTTGCGGCGATTGAGCCCGTCAGTGCCACGTTACACTGACAAGCTTCTCCCTGGAATTTAGCTCTTACAAGAGCTGTTGGTTGTCTTCTCCTTCCTATCCTAGCCTGTCCCTGCCTACCCAGAATCTAAGCCCTAGCTAAATGGACTGAAGCCTCCGTTCTCGGTGAATTGCAAGCTCAGAATGACGCGAACCTGGGCGGCGCTGTTCTTTTAAATCAGAGGTCACATGTTTTCGGCAGCCAATGGGTTTTTCCTACTTTTTTCAACGTCACCGGTGTCGTAGTTCCTGTCCCACCTACCCTGCGCTGTTATTGGAGCTAAAAAGGCGCCAGGGAAGGTGGGAGGGGAATCGAGTAATGGCGCACTTTACCACGCGGTGTTCGATTCGATTCGAACATGCCGAATAGCCTAATATCCGATCGAACATGAGTTTGATAGAACACTGTTTGCTCATCTCTAATCTTAACCACATATGAAGGCTACATGAGCATGATGCAAGTACAGTATGTTGTTAGTCTTCTCCAGCATCATCACAAGCTGTAGGCTATGCCAGGATGCAAATGCCTTTCTGAAAAACTACTTCATACAAAAACACCACCACACCTGTCTACAGGTATGGCAGCTCATTCTCTTCCCTTCATCGAAGCTAACCTGCAGTGCCAGACGCAATCTATGAACAGGCGTGACACTGTGTTTAGAACAAAGCAGGTTTTTTTGTAATTCTGTACTACCCCTTTCCACGGCAGCCATGTTTAGTTTTTGCATTTTCATTTCTTTACTCTCCATATCCCAGAAGCCATTTTTTTCCATTTCCATAGCTGTATAAGGGATTCTATTTTGTACCAGTTTGTACTTCACATTGGTACCACTTAATATTCTGAGCAATTTATAGTCATTACCAAAAGGTTTGAGATTGACAAAAATTTTGGTTTACTGGATAGCTTATGGTTTGTTCTGCTATGCCCCTGAATCCCCGATATGCCACTGAAGTGTTTTGCTGTTAACAAACTTTGCTCCGATCCACTGGCTCTTATCGCAGGGCTAAATGGTAAATGCTAAATCCTAGTGGGCTAAAGGACCTTTGGTAATGTCATAACCATGTCATCAGACTCTTATGTGGGCAAAGCTATTCTGGCTACTACGGGACAATGTGGCATTACACAGAAAGAAGAAGCTGCTGAGAACAGAGACTGATAGAAGGTAAGGAGGAGAGAAGAGACAGAAAGTGTGAGCAAGAGGGGGGAACTAGACACAGAAAAAGGGCCACTCCAGGCCCGAATCGCGTTGTGTGTTGTCCTCTCATAATAAAGAAGTCCTGTGTCCATTCCTGGGTGTGTGCTGTTCCCTTTCACCAAATCGCTGGATTAGGCTGGTCCATTATACATTACCTTGACGTTCCTATGACTTAAAGCAGCAGCTGCCCTTTATCCTTATCCGAATTGTTGGATTGGTCATCTGTATGCTAATGGGTTGTTGTGACATCCTCACAACCTGCTAAGGTGAGCAGGCATTTTGTCTGTACCTTGTGCCATTTTGCCTTTAAGGTAATACACGAGGATCGGCTCAGTGCTCTTCCATTTTATCTTGCATGCTGGATTTCAACATCTGGGGCAAATCCTGACTGATAGTAACTCATTCCCATCTATTCAGTGCTTGGGGTTTATTTCAATTTTTTTTTTTCTACCAGCTTTTTGAAGGTTGACCACAGGTTCTCAATTGAAATTTTGGGTCCATGGCCAGGAAATTTACTAGATTTCAATGTTTTATTCATCGTACCGCTTATCACATTTGCCTTGTGACCCAGAGCTTTACCGGAGCTGAAAAAAAGACTTGCTCACAGTTTTACCTAGAAATACTGCCATCAATAGAGAATGCCATCTATACATCCTCCAAGAGCAACTCCTGAACACAAGGTAGTAGACCCAAAATTTTGTATCCAATCTTTTGCTCATGACTGCACTGGGAAGATGGAAATAAATAGGAATGGGGTGAAATTAGAGAAGAAATGGCATTCACATTTTCTTATGGTTTTTGTTTTTATGACATTCACTGTACACCCAAAAGTACATATGTCAAATTTACATAGTTTTTGTTAAAGGGAGTCTCTTACCTCCACTCCGAGCATATTCAACCGTCACCATTTTGTTACAGATGACAAACAACACACTTTTATGATGTATGGCACTTTTGTAGATTTGGAGAAAAACAGCTTTGAAGTCTTATGCAAATGAGGCAATTGGTGCACTGGGGGTGGGCCTTTAACCCTGGATGCATTGCTCTTGCCACTCAGGCTCCTACCATCTCCTGCCTGTGCTGACCCATACAGTAAGACTTGTTCCTTCTGCTACTATTACCCAGCAGGAGCAGACCCGCCCCCAGTGCACCAACTGCCTCATTTGCATAAGACTTCAAAGATGTTTTTCTCCAAATCTACAAAAGTTACATACATAATAAAGGTATATTTGCACTTGAATATTCATGTGGGAGTGGTAGACAGACTCCTTTTAAAGTTTAACACAATTACAAAAAAAAAATAAGAATTTTTTTTGTGTCCCTTAATTCTGACACCCATAACTTTAATAATTCTTTATTAATTATATTTCTGTGTACAGAACTGTAAAAGGCATCTTTGTAGCAGGGCAAGTTGTAGTTTTTATTCCTACTATGGGAGCGTTCACACTACCGTCGGTGTCCGACATGTAGTGTCCGCTCCTAGTGTCCGCTCAAAATCTGTCATGGACATTAGGAGCGGACACTAGCTGTGTCCGTGACACCTGTCATTCATCTCAATGGGTATCGGGTGCGTTCTTTTGCACTCCGTGCCCATCCTTCCCTGTCCGCAAGTGAAGATGTCCGACTTCTCAAGCGGACAGAAAAACCCTGCCGCACTCATCCAAACACCTCCGTCTCTTAACACAGCTGACTGGTGGTCCGCCACGGAGGACCCAACAG
Organism: Leptodactylus fuscus; assembly: GCF_031893055.1. Classification (NCBI taxonomy): domain Eukaryota; kingdom Metazoa; phylum Chordata; class Amphibia; order Anura; family Leptodactylidae; genus Leptodactylus; species Leptodactylus fuscus. Next base: position 112,613,012 of record NC_134271.1, on the reverse strand, counting down.
CCAAACACCGATCTGATATATGTGACCTATCCTAAAGACAGGTTATCAAAGTCTTAGTCCCAGAAAACCCCTTTAACTCCTTCCCGACATGCGCCGTAATAGTACGGCGCATGTCGGGTCTGTAACTATGGCGACCGCCCGGGAGCCGGGCGGCCGTCATAGCCGCCGGGTGTCTACTGCTTTAAGCAGTAGACAACCGGCTCTAATGCCTCCGATCGGTCCCCGGACCGATCGGAGGCATTAACCCCTCTGGCGCCGCGGTCAAAGGCGCCGGAGGCGCCATTTTCCCGGCGGCGCATGGGCGCTGCCATTTTGGCCGGGATCGCCGGCTCCTGGAGCATGCTCCAGGGCTGACGTCCCGTTGCCATGACAGCCGGGAGCCTTGTACAGGCTCCCAGGCTTGTCTGCATATCCTCTCTTTTGCAGGCTGGTCTATGCAGCCTGCAAAAGAAAGGATGCTTTTTTGCAATGCATTGCAATGCATTAGCATTGTAATGCATTGCATTAGTGATCAGACCCCCTGGGGTTCAACACCCCTAGGGGGTCTAATAAATGCAAAATAAAAAATAAAAAAAAAAAGTTAAAAAAAATATTTAAAAAATTAAAAGTTCAAATCACCCCCCTTTCCCTAGAACACATATAAAAGTAGTTAAAAACTGTGAAACATATACATATTAGGTATCCCCGCATCCAAAATCGCCCGCTCTACAAATCTATAAAAATATTTTTCCTGTTCGGTAAACGCCGTAGCGGGAAAAATAGTCGAAAGTGCCAAACCGCCGTTTTTTTCACTGTTTTGATTCTGATAAAAATTTGAATAAAAAGTGATCAAAGCAATAACATTTCCCGAAAATGGTAGAACTAAAAAGTACACCCGACCCCGCAAAAAAAGACGCCCTATGCATCCCCGTACACTTACGTATAAAAAAGTTACGGCCGTCGGAACATGGCGACTTTTAGAAAAAAATTTTTTTAACACAGTTTTGGAATTTTTTTTAGGGGTCAAAATGTAAATAAAACCATATAAATTTGGTATCCCTGGAACCATACCGAAACACAGAATATAGGGAACATGTCATTTTGGCTGTACAGTGAACGCCGTAAAACCAAAGCCCGTAAGAAAGTCGCAGAAATGCATTTTTTCTTCAAATCCACCCCATTCTGAATTTTTTTCCTGCTTCCCAGTACATTATATAGAATAATTAATGGTAGCATCATGAAGAAAAATTTGTCTTGCAAAAATTAAGACCTCATATGGCTCTGGGAGCGGAGAAATAAAAAAGTTATGGGGTTTAGAAGGAGGGGAGTCAAAAACGAAAAACGAAAATCAAAAAATGCCATCGGCGGGAAGGGGTTAAGGTTAAGGACCCATGTAGTGGGCTACAGCGAGAAAGTGCTGCAGGAAAAATTGTCAATAAATTTTCCCCGTTTTTTGTGGTAAAATTAGGGGCGGTCGACTTATATTCCAGTCAACTTATACTCGAGTATATACGGTTATATAATATAATACAATACTGAGTGGGATTCTAAAATAAACTTAGCATTCAAGAAAACATTTCTGATATGACTGATCTATTAATTATAGATATGACAGATATATTTTTTGCAAAAGACAAACCAGTTTTATTGCAGTTTTGAAATTTTGAACATTTTTGAAAAAAGGGCAGGGTGTGAGAATGATCAATGTTACTGGAATGACTTAGATGACTGTGCAAAATGAACAAAAGAAGTCTATATCAAGAAAATGTCTTTATTTCATGCCATATTTTTAATTTAAAAGGTTTTTGCATATATCTATACCAACTTAGTACCAATGATGCTTAGAAAATCATAATTACCCCATCTTTTGTTCTGAAACTGATCTGTAGCTATGCAGAAATTGCTGCAAAACTCAATTGAAACCCAAGTTAATGTTGCACTTTGTCAGGCCGAATAAATATGTAGATCCCAAAAACTGTGATAGAACATGCTGAAATATCACTTTATTAGAGACACCCGCCCTTTCACAACTGGATCTGCCCCATATGAAGATTAGACATATGATCCTGGAGTGCAGAATAAAGTAAAGTGAGCAAGTTTGCTGCATTTTTTTCTTCTGCTAAAGCTGAAGTGGCATTCACACTACCACTGCTGACCGCCCCGGGGTTTCCGTCATAAACCCCGGGAAAACTGGAAGGGGATGGCTTGCTGGTGGTCAGCTTTAAAACCCATTCATTTGAAGTCTGTATGCAGCCTCTCCACCTGGGAACCGTGTTTTTTTTTTTGCACGGACACAAAGTCCTGCATATCCGACTTTGTGTCCATGCAAAAAAAAAAAAAACTAAACAATTTCCAGAGAGGCTGCATACGGACACCGGTGGTCACCTTTAAAAACCCATTAAAATGAATGGGTTTTAAAGCTGACCACCCGCAAGCTGTCCCCTTCAAGTTTTCCCGGGGTTTACAACACAAATCTCGGGGCGGACAGTGGCGGTAGCGTGAACCCAGCCTAAGAGTGGCTACAAAAGAAATAGGAAATATATAGGATGCTCTTAGGCTTGAGGGCCCACGTTGCAGAAATGCTGCTTTGTTTGTTGCATCATTTTCTGCTTTTTTTTTTTTTTTTTTAGCCAAACCTAGCAGAGGCTGCAGAAGAAATGTGAAATGTCTACGAAGTTCTTATATGGGTTAGGCTCAACTAAGTTCCACTTGGACAATTTGTGCCTGCAAAAGAAATCAAAACAAAAATATACCTTGTGCCATGAATGCTACAGAGCACATCAGAACACTAATAAATTAAAATAACCCCCCATACATGTACACCAATTGGAGAACCAGTAGAGAAAAGACTCCAGTTATGCTCACAGAAAAAAAAAGTTCAAATATGGAGGACGCCAAGGTGGAAATATACGTCTCCATGCGGACTCCCCTGAACAGATTACCGACGCAGATGTGAACGAGGCCTAAGGGATTGCAGCAAAAATGTGTCCACTTTTCTATAGACTACACCCCATTTTCCAGAGGCCTCATAACCTTTAAACTGGGTGACACTGCCTTTGCATCCTTCTACTGAAAGTGAGATTAGGTTCCATAATTGTGTCTATTGACATAGTATCCTGGTACCATATACATGAAATATAAGTGAAGAGCCACGTTTGTGAGATTAGACAACTCTTTAAAGGGGTTGTCCCGTCACAAGGATCCTATCTATAATGCTTATTAATGTGAATGTAAGACTTTTCCTAAATATATTGCTTCAGCAAAACTGCTTTGTTTGGCCACTATCTCACTTTATTCATTTTTTTGTGGCCACAGCCCTGACCTAGCTGCTCCTGAGTCAAGTGATGTATCTGCCTGCTCTGAGGGGGGAGGGAGGAGGGGCTAAGTGCACGGGAGCGAGCCTGGAGGGGGGGGGGGGGTAGTTTACCCTTTGGGGGAAGGGGCCGCCAATACAGGGTTAGACGCCGGCACAGGTGAAGCCAGCAACATCGCTATGCTTCTGCCCTGCATGAAGCAAGCAGTGGCAGAAGCGATGCTGCTATTCCGGGGGGGGAGGAGCGGAATAACATCATCGCTTCTGCCGCTGCCTCACCTGTGCCGGCATCTAACTCCCCGGCATCCGCTGTAATAGGCGGATGCTGGGGACTGTTAGACGCCGGCACAGGCACATCGCTATGCTTCTGCCCTGCATGAAGACAGCAGCGGCAGAAGCGATGCTGTTCCGCTCCGCTCCAGGGTCACATATGCAAAGCCAAGCGGCGAGATGCCCCCGGCCCTGCGTGCAAGCTCATACACCAGTTCTAGCCTTCACAATGCGAATACAGACCCGCAGGGTGTCGGGTCTGTATTTGCATTGTGAAAGCTAGACTGGTGTATGAGCGCACACGCAGGGCCGGCAGCATCTCACCGCTTGGCTTTGCATATGTGACCCCGCCCACCAATGACGAAACAAAGCCGGAAGATTTTAGAGGAACGAAGACGGGTGAGTATGCGACGTGGGAGTACCCCTTTAAGGAGTCTATGTGGACTACCCTTTTGCTAGAAACCGTTATGACATTCTTGAGAAATTGGCATCAATGGACTAGTTTTCATTTACACATTAGTACTGTCGTCAATATTTTTCATTTGTATTTGTAAGCCAAAACCAGAAGTGGGTCCAAAACATGGAAGACATGCAGATTTTCACAATACAGATGGTGGGGGTGCCAATGAGATCAGTGGCGTAACTAGGAATGGCAGGGCCCCGTAGCGAACTTTTGACATAGGGCCCCCCCCCCCAACCGACGCCGAAGACCTCGACCGACCTCCTCCTCCGCACTCTATTATGTCCCTTAGTAAGCCCTGCACACATTATTATGTCCATTAGTAGCCCCTGCACACAGTATTATCCCCCATAGTGGCCCCTGCACAAAGTATTATGTCCCCATAGTGGCCCCTGCACACAGTATTATACCCCATAGTGGTCCCTGCACACAGTATTATGTCCATTAGTGGCCCCTGCACACAGTATTATGTCCCTTAGTGGCCCCTGCACACAGTATTATGTCCCCATAGTGGCCCCTGCACACAGTATTATGTCCCTTAGTGGCCCCTGCACACAGTATTATCCCCAATAGTGGCTCCTGCACACAGTATTATGTCCCACTGTGGACACCCATAAACAATTATTATACTCTTGGGTCTTTTCAGACCCAAGAGTATAATAATCGGAGACCCGGGGGAATAAAAACATTAAAAAACAGTTGCTTACCTGTCCCCCGGCTCCTATGCAGTCGGCCGCCGCTCTCGTCCTTCTTTAATGACGTCAGACGTCACATGACCCAGGAAGCAAGCCGGGTTCATGTGACGTCAGAGACGTCAGACAAGTATGAAGGAGGCCTGGCAGGATCGTGGAGAGATAAGTAACAGTATTTTTTACGTTCCCTTACCTCTCCCGGTCCGCTGATCATTATACTCAGGGGTCTGCAAAGACCCCCGAGTATAATGATAGTATTTGTGGGGCCCGCGGTGTCACTTGCCGATCCAGGCCCAACCAGGATCGGCAAGTAAATAGGGCCCGTAACGGCCTATTAAAAAAATAAAAGTAGTGGTAGCAGCTGTCACTGGGCCCCCTAATGGCCCGGGCCCTGTGGCAGCCGCCTCCACTGCCTCTACGTTAGTTACGCCCCTCAATGAGATGTTACAGAAGAGGTGGGTGCCAGTAAGAGGATACTTCAATCCATAGCAGTATATAAATAGAGATCACGGCACTTCAGACACGAGTGATAAATAAACTGCTTATTTATTATATCAACCTTATCCAGCTTCCAGATTAGAGCACATCTTAAAAAAACAGATCAAATATTTACAATGTTTCGACAATATGCCTTTACTAAGGTATATCTGGTTATCGGCCAGACCTTAAAGAGGACCTTTCACCACTTTTGGGCACATGCAGTGTTATATACTGCTGGAAAGCTGACAGTGCGCTGAATTCAGCACACTGTCGGCTTTCCCGATCTGTGCCCGCTGTAAAGAGCTTCTGCCTCGCGGCGCCTATCGCTCTGTGCTGTGGAGCGGGGAGGAACGCCCCCTCCCTCTCCTGATAATGCTCGTCTATGGACGAGCTGTGTGAGCAGAGGGAGGGGGAGTTCCTCCCCGCTCCACAGCACAGCGCGATAGGCGCTGCGAGGCAGAAGGACGTTCCTGGCTAATGCTCAGAAACGCCCTTCTGACCATAGAGCACTACGGTACCGGCACCGTAAGCTCTTTACAGCGGGCACAGATCGGGAAAGCCGACAGTGTGCTGAATTCAGCGCACTGTCAGCTTTCCAGCAGTATATAACACTGCATGTGCCCAAAAGTGGTGAAAGGTCCTCTTTAAGGAAAATGTGCTGGACCCAGCTCTCTGTTTATGATTGATATCCCTCCACCCCCACCGACATTGCTCTCCATCACCTAGATTTTAGAATTCAGGAAATCAGAGGCCACAGAGACTTTGGGAGGGGACAGGGTTAACTTTCTTTTCTGGGGGTATTATGGAAACTTTTATATAATTTCTCTTTTTTGAATCTTGTTTTGGTTTTAAAAACAGGTGCCAAATCCTGAACAAATCTGCAATGTGGGTATGAGGTCTTAGTGTTTGCCTTTTTCTATAATCCTCAATGTAGCAGATTAATAATATAATAGCTTCAGAGAGTATCACATAGGGTTTCCTTATTCTACTGTCATGCAGCATTGTTTATCTCCAAGTCTCTTCTACCAGTAATAGAAAATAAAACAGACATCACCATCACTGCAAAGGAAATGATTTATTAGTCAGGAGATGAATGTTATTCTGCAGTGTAATTATATACACATGGACTTGGGGCAGGTTATTATAGAAAAATTTGCCTTGGTATGGAAATAAGTGTAAACATAATAGTTACATGCGTGTAAACATCATAGGAGAAAATACATATGTAATTGTAAGGTTGTAACATTGGCTGTCTGCACCCGCTGGCACATACCTTCCTCCAGGTTACCTTTGCTACACGCTCTGCAGTCCTTACTCCTCCACACTATTATGCACATGCACTTCCTACGGCAGGTCACCTTCCCTTTCTGTTACCTTTCACCAACTTCAGTTGTTTGCACCCAATCCAGAGCAATAATTTCAGTTTCAGCACAATTATGCTCTCTACTATCATCTGGGCAGTTCCTGTCTGCCTGTTCCTGCTTGGAACTGCCCACCTAGCTTAATGTAATGGATAAGGTGACTAACAACACAAATTGCTCAGGAATGGTGAGTGCTAGAGAAAAAAAATTCTACCTGCACTGGAATAAGTAGAGCAGCTCGAAGAGTGCAAAGAGTTATAGCTGCAGGATGTAGCAAAAGGTTTTCTTTTAAAGGGATTGTCCTATCTCAAGCATCCTATCTATACTGGTTTCTTAAGTAAATTGAAGACTTTTTTGAAATATATTGCTTTTGCAATGCTTCTTTGTTTTCCTGCTATGTGAACTTATTCCTCCCATTGTTTACACAGCGTTTCCATAGCATTGGACCTGTGAGATAGGACAAGTGATGTCATTCACTGCTCTGATGGCAGGACTATTAGTTCAGCTAATTGCAGTTTGCTGATAAAGCCCTATCTGTTATCTCTCTATGTAAACAAACAGATAACACTGAGTCCATTCTCTACAAACATCTACATATTATCTGATCTGAATTTATGTTTGATTTCTAGTAATTATAATAGGTATTGTGATACTTCATAGTGTCCCGTTCAGCAAGCTGGGGGGAAGAGGGATATACAGGAAGTGAGAAGAGACAGTAGGCAAAGCTGCTGAAACAAGAGAATGGGAAAACTGCTTTAAGTACATAATCATACATTTTATTTCTTTGATCAAAATGCATAACCTTCCATTTGCCTGCAACTTCATTTGCCAAGTCTCCGCCCATTCTTCTGTAGATCCTCCTGTAATATTCTACTATTTCTACTAATATGGACGCCCTGCTCTATAAAGCCTTTACCAGGTGACTATTAAGTATATGTATTGAGTACAGTACAGGAAACATAGTTACTTACAGGCGAAGTCTTTGTAATCATTCACATTTGCTGTCTTTTTCATTTAGACCCCATGACCACTTCTTTCAGCTGTTACTTGTCTCTGTAAAGTTTATGCACAGGCATCTTTGGCTCCAAACGTTTCCAGGCACCCAACCCACATCTTCCCCATCCTGCTGCTAACAAGTTATAAAATATATAATATGAATATCCCCTGGAAATAAACAATGCCCCATGTGTATCTTTAAATTAATAATGTCCCCATGTGCCCCTTAAATTAGTAAAGCCCTTGTGTGTTCTTTTAAAGAGGACCTTTCTCCACCTCCAACAAATCCCGCTATTTATGCCATTTAATAGGGGGCCACTCCACTGATTATGGCAGGTTAAAGGTTAAATAAAGGGATTATTCCAGCTCATTATTATTGATGACCCAACCTCAGGATAGGTAATCAACAAAAGATCAGTAGGGTCCAACACCCAGAGCACCCACTGATCAGCTGTTTATAGAGATTGTTGTGCTTGTGCAAGTGCTGTGACCCATTCTCTATTAACACTGTTTTGTTTCTTTCTTAGTGGCTATGCTGTGTAACTACAGCCTCATCCTATTCATGTCTATGGGTAAGTCTGTGATTAGATATGAGCGAACACTATTCAAAACAGCCATTTCGAATAGCATGCTCCCATAGAAATGAATGGAAGCGGCTGACACGTGGACTTTGCCGATGGCTGGCCGCTTAACCCCCCACATGCCGGCTACGTCCATTCATTTCTATGGGAGCGTGCTATTCGAAATGGCAAATATGGCAGCTAACAGACAGCATGCAATGCAAACAGTGAAGAGTTCACAGCTGATCAGTGGGAGCCCCAGGTGTCGGACCACCACTGATCTGTTTTTGATCAGTGGGGTCCGACACCTATTCTCAGGCCACCATCCTCGCCCCCCTGGTAGACAGTCTAATCAAAATTTTGTTATATATCTGTTGTATATATCTTTGACACAGAGAGCTTCACACTTAAAGGGGTTGTCCATGTTTTCTTTTATTTATGGATTACACTTACAATAGGAAAATAAAATAACTGACTGGTGGGGGGTCAACAGGAGGCTCCCACACAGATCAGCTATTCAGAAATACACCCACTCTGTGTACAATACAGTGCACAGAGCTGGAAGCTTTTGACTCTGTGCACTGTATAGTGCACAGCTCCCATTAACTTCACTATATAAGGTACTAGCAGGAGGACCTGGCTTCACACTGGTATATTACATTTTTTGTTTGTGTAGTGGCCCCATAAGAATTGTCCAATTTTGCACTGGTGTATTTTGTATGTTGTTTGTGTGTATGTCCATAAGCATCATGTGATTATGTGTATCTAATTTTGGATATCAGCGAAAAACCTGTGATCAGTTGTTATGGATACCTGGAGTAAATCTGTGTGTATGTGACCTTGTGTAACAGTGTCATCCACAGTGCCCTGCTTCTTTAAAGCTGACATACAGCAGTGAAGAAAAATGGCTGGGTTGCTATGGAAAACTGGAGTAAAACTCTAATGTGTCGTACTCTGTGGAGAGTCGTCTATCTAGTCCTCCAGTGTATGATACTGTGTGCAGAGGCACGTATCTAATCTTCCCTGTGTGGTATTGTGTGAAGAGGCGCATATCTAATCCTCCGGCGTGTGGAATTGTGTGCAGATGCGCATATCTAATCCTCTCCCATGTAGTACTGTGTGTAAATGCACGTATCTAATCCTCTGGCGTGTGGTACTGTGTGAAGATATGCGTATCTAATCCTCCGGCGTGTAGTACTGTGTGCAGAGGCACGTATCTAATCCTCCCCATGTGGTATTGTGTGCAGTGGTGTGTATCTAATCTTCTGGTGTGTGGTATTGTGTGAAGATGCACATATCTTATCCTTCCCCGTGTAGTACTGTGTGTAGACGCAAGTATCTAATCCTTGTTGGTGTTTTACTGTGTGCAGATGCACATATCTAATCCTCCAGCATGTGGTACTGTGTTCAGATGCGCGTAGCTAATCCTCTCCCGTATGGTATTGTGTGAAGAGGCGCGTATCTAATCCTCCAGCAAGTGAAACTGTGCGTAGAAGCGCGTATGTAATCTTACGGCATGTGGTACTGTGTGAAGACACGTGTATCTAATCCTCTGGCGTGTGGTACTGTGTGCTGAGATGTGTATGTAATTCTCCCCCGTATGGTATTGTGTGAAGCGGCGCGTATCTAATCCTCCGGCAAGTGAAACTGTGTGCAGACGCGCGTATGTAATCTTACGGCATGTGGTACTGTGTGCAGTGGCATATATCTAATCCTCACCTATGTGGTATTCTGTGGAGAGGCGTGTATCTATTCCTCTGGCATGTGGTACTGTGTGCAGAGGCACATATCTAATCCTCCCCCGTGTGGTATTGAGTGCAGTGGCGTGTATCCAATCCCTCGGCGTGTGGTAATGTGTGCAGATGCGTGTATCTATTCCTCTGGCATGTGGAAATGTGTGCAGATGCGCATATCTAATCCTATGGGTTGTGGTACTGTGTGCAGAGGCATGTATCTAATCCTCTGGTGTGTGGAACTGTATGCAGATGTGCATACCCAATCCTCTGACATGTGGTACTGTGTGCAGACGCATATATCCAATCCCCTGGCGTGTGGTACTGTGTGCAGATGCGCGTGTCTAATCCTTCGGCGTGTGAAACTGTGCAGACACGCATATCTAATACTACGGCATGTGGTACTGTGTGCAGATGTACGTATCTAATCCTCCCCCTGTGGTACTGGGTGTAGACACATGTATCTAATCCTCTGGTGTTGGTACTATGTGAAGACATGTCTATCTAATCCTCCAGCGTGTGGTACTGTGTGCAGATGTGCATATCTAATCACAGTTGTCTGTAAGAACGATCAATGAACCAGGCGAGCGACAACTGTCTAAAATATAATGTGAGTGTCCAGCTTACGGCCTTATTACAATAATAGTACATTTTTGGCAAAAAATAAAAATTGTTCTGTGCTAGGGCCCTATGTGAAGATACCCAAAAATACCCCACAAATCGTAATGGCTCTACAAGAGCCTATATATATATATATATATATATATATATATATATATATATATATATATATATATATATATACTTTAAATACTGTATTTTTGAGTATGGCATGTAATATATATTTTATGGTTATATCATGATGTTATAATATTATATATTGCTTATTGTGTAGTATTGTGGTACCTACACTGACTGTATAGTACTAGATGGTGCTGATAATCCCGATACGGCCGCAGTTGGTCCTAATTTGGGTTTCTTTTGTTTTTGTCAGTCCTGGGATGAGGGAAGTGTTCTCTGTAGTCACACAGATACTTCCTCATTCTCCTGTGTGCTCCGCACAGTATAGAGCTGCTTTCAGTCCCATCTGTCTAATGTTTCACTCTGATTTTTTTTTTTCACCCTGGGCTACAATAAAACTAGTGCAGTGGGTCCCACCCAGAAAGGAACCTTGTGAGCTGCTGGGAAAGGCAAAACCAAGCTGGGGGGTGAAAACACCTTTTTCTACAAAGTGGAATCCACTCTCCTGCAAAGCCCTGAGTGAGCTGACTGCCTCCTTATCTGGGGTCTATAGAGTTGGCTCTTACTGGGAAAGAAGAAACTTCTCAGATCTCTAGCGTGGAACATAAGCAAACATCTTAATATTGGTAGACGCTTGGATTTAAGCAGCAACAGGAGCCTGGGAAGTTTGGAATCAGTGGGAACCTAGCAGCTGCTTTTCTAAGCTCGCCCCCCAGGCAGGCCCAAGGTAAGACGCTTGCTTTGTGAATACCAATATCAGGAAAGTTATGGGAAACCAGACTTGTGGTAAATGGAAACTCGGAGAAAGGAGTATGATGCTGAATAGTCAATGAATATAATTACATATGTATGTACGTGTGTGTGTATGTGTATATGTATGTATATATATATATATATATATATATATATATATTGAACTTTTATTGTATTGTCTTGTCTGCCTACCGGTGGAGCTGTGAAGCTCCAGATGTGGGACTTTACTAGCAGGGTGATCCTCATATTAAATTCCACCTGCATCTGGTGCCAGACAGCACATTTACATTAGACTATATACCATGTACGGGTTGAGCCGAAAACCTGTCCAGATGACCATCACATTATGACAGTACTCTATGTGTATTCTGACAACTATCTGCTCCTTTATCTCAGTTTATCCTGGTTGTAAGGAGAGGGATAACAAATAACCTCATGCCAGAAAATGACTCATAAGACCATTCCTTAATCTAAATATTAAAGCAGCTCCCAGATGTTGTAGCACTTTAAAGAGACCTGTCCCCAAAATGCTAAATGGCGGACATCATTTATTGGCACTCGCTTTGTAAACACTTAGTTGTGTGTTTGGTTTTTTTTTTGTCTTTAATCTGTCTACCTGTTCAAAAGATATGGCCTCTGGAAGGTTACAATTAGAGATGAGCGAACACTGTTCGGATCAGCCGATCCGAACAACACGCTCCCATAGAAATGAATGGAAGCACCTGTGACGCCAGCCGGCCGCCGGCAAAGTCAGTGTCACAGGTGCTTCCATTCATTTCTATGGGAGCGTGCTGTTTGGATCGGCTGATCCGAACAGAGTTCGCTCATCTCTAGTTGCAATGTGTGTTAGTTCTTATTCTCCAAGTAGGCAGTGACCTTTTATTTAGAGAAAAGAAAATATTACCACACATTTGGTGAAAATAGGCTAATTTACTTATAAACTTCCAGGGGTCTTTGGAATAGTTAGGTAGATTGTGTTCAACTAAATTCGTTCAGGTGCACAGGAGCCTTCAAATGATGTATGATATTTAGCATTCAGCATGATATGTCCTCTTTAAGGATGGAAGCACACATTCAGCTTTTATGCAATTTTCGTTTTTTTGAGCCAAAGCTGGACGTGATCCCAGTAAGGGCCCGTTCACACGGAGTAAACGCACATGTATTTTGACAAAATACACATGTTAAAATTAGACTCCGATTGATTTCAATGACATTTTACATGTGTATTTTGATGTGGTTTTTTTTACATATGTGAAAAAATGTCATTGAAGTCAATGGGAGTCTTATTTTACACATGTATTTTGCCAAAATACACGTGCGTTTACTCCGTGTGAACGGGCCCTTTTTTGAAGAAGTATTAGTGTCCATAACCATTACATTAATTTCGGTGGAACTAGCCACTCATTTAATCTGCTATAGCGGGAGAGAAGGATCAGGCAGTTGGATTTCGGCATGCCCACTTCTTTTCTTCTCTGGAAAATTAGACAGCCCAAAACCTAAGGGAGGAGATGCAGTTGTTGCCCGGTTATCCCACCCCACACATTTATCTAAAGACTGGAGGTCCCCTGACTTCTGTCTTACGGCCGCTGAGCGGTAGCCACGCATGCTCATGTCTGTCTGTCTGTCTGTCCATTCATGTCTATGGAAGTTCTGAAAATAGCTGAGACTACCATAAATGTGTGAGATGGGAATCTGGAACTTAAACTCTTTCTGAAGTGTCTGAGATCTAATGGTTCAAGCTACATTATCTGCAGAGGTTACAGGATTATCTTGTCAAGACCATGCACTGTAGACCGCTATCTAGTCCTTCTCCTCCATACATATTAGGTTCAGCCAATTATTGTATGTTTGCTGAGCTGGAAGAAAATCCTTATCCTAGTCCTGGCAGTGACTTATTTCCCCAGAGCAAAAGAATTAGGCAATTGTATGTTTATTTTCCCTGTTATCTGCAGTCATGGGAGAGTTGGGAGGTCTTCATACACTTTAGATGTTGAGATCAGAGGGTTTGGTTAGTATATAACTAATATGTGTGGACAGTTTTAGATGGTGTGCAAATTGTATAGTACTGTGCGTACAATGCTGTTCTCCTCTATGAGATTTATACCAAGATACATATGGCATCCACTGGGGTATGGCACAGTGAAGGCCATGAGATATTTGTGGGCATGGAGCCCTAAAGTAAATAATAGGGATTACTTGTATAGATCTTATGTCAAGTGTCAGACACATGCAGCTTTTTTCTTCCCTTTACCTGTTTTGGTGATTTTATGTGCTTATTAAGAAGGAATAAATTCCATGATCTATCAGGTCTCATACACTGTGACTCCCTATATGACCTCCATATAGCCAAGAACTGTGACTGTTCTTCTGAGAATAGGAAAGTGTAAGGGCCCATTCAGATGCCCATTGTGTTTATGCATAGGAGCGCTCCTAGGAAGCACAGAGGGATAAAACTGACGCAGGGCTGAGAAGTATTATTGTTCATACCAAAGAAACCTTGGACTGCACATTAAAGGTCCTTTTTTGAGCTGAACAAGTTGAATCCGGCACGCTGTAACCTTTTTCACCCTGGATCCACATAAAAAACTCAATTATGTATGACCCCACTGACCAAGGAGCTTGCTTAAATTTCTGAAGAAGTAGCCAAGTTCCTCTTTAGGGTAACACACTGCAGACTTCTGAATTTCTGAAATGTTCCTTATCTCAATGGAGTTGTTTGGAGAATATAACTATCAGACATTTCTACATATATCTGCTGCATGTGAACTTGCTTTAAGACTTTCAGAATAACTAGTCAGCCTCTTTTTATATGGACAATTTATTGAAGTATGGGACAAGATGAGCAGTCTTTACATTCAGGATTTTGGTATTATAGATATTGGAGAGTTGGAATAACAGGAAAGTCTGTTTCTGTTGGGGAGTAAAAGCTCTGTCAGCACTTTCATGACTTTCAATAGGTGTTGACATGTAAGAGGCTTCAAATGTTCTCATGCGGTCATTTTGTCTTGCCTAATAGGATACATCTAGGTCAATATGATTCGGTTACTCTTGCATTCAGTCCCGCTGACAAGTCTAAGGGAGCCTTCACACGGAGTTTACGCTCCGCTCATTCTGAACGTAAACTCGTTCAGAGTGAGCGGCGTAAAAAACAGATCCCATTGACTTGAATGGGTGCCAGCATACGCGCACTCCCCACTGAAATCAATGGGAGGCTTTTTTAACCTATTGCTTTCAATGTGATGCGCGCGTATGCCAGCACCCATTCAAGTCAATGGGATCTGTTTTTTACGCTGCTCACTCTAAACGAGTTTTACATTCAGAATGAGCGAGCGTAAACTCCGTGTGCAGGTTCCCTAAGTGTGCAAACAAACCTACAGAACACCCAGAATAAGCTCTTATCATATGCTGTATGGTAAGCACATGGTTGTAGCACATGGCTGCTAAATCCCACTCCCCACTTCTACCAGTTCACCATTTCTTCCAGTGTTTGACATTGTCTTATCTCTGAGCCGTTGTGCTTCATGTCATGTCCTGATTTGTATTTTTGTGCAGATGTTAGAGCATTACGTGTTTGTCCTAGGGGCAATTTTGTCTTGTAGAGTAAGTACATACATGGTTGCAATAGTTAAGTTTTATTTTTAGAAACCACTAAATTCTGCTAAAGTCTGAACGTAAGATGTGTTTTGCTGGGGTCTTGTAATACAGTCATCTTCCTCTCTTAAATGGCACACAGAAGGTTGTTATTGTCCACCTCATCTTTTGCAGAAAGAGGAATTTATTATACTCAGGACAAGATGCCAGGCCAGAGATGAAGGTTGTAGTAATACTTCATATGTGTGGTCAGAACAAGTCATTATGGTGCCCTGAGCAATATAAAGTAAATTGTGACCCTTCCTCCCTTTGCCAACCAAATCACAGCCATAATAGATTTATTTATAATAGGATTCACAATCTAACCTTCCGCACATGCTGCCCAATATATGATATGCCACAATAGAAGTCAGGGTAAAGAAACCCCATAAAGATGTGACTTCTCACCCCAGATCAGAGGTGCAGGACAATAATAGTAAACCGTCAGGGGGTACAGGGGAAGAGGAGAATGATGGGAATGCTAGTAGCAATAGTGGGTTTAACATGTGGAGTTTAGTAATAGGAGGTGTCTATACAAGAAAGAGAAGTGGTGCTGTGCATTGTCTGTACAGGGCAAGAGAAGCAGTACTGGGTAGTGGCTATATGGGGGAAAAGAGCAGTACTGGGAATATAGGGAACCAGAAGAGGTGCTGGGCTTTCTAAGGCAAGATAGGTGGCGCTAGGTGGTGGCTATACAGCCAAGAGAAGCAGCACAGTGCTGTGGCCATATAGGGCAAGAGAATTATTGTGGTGTAGTGGCTGTACAGGGCAGGAGAATCGTACTGAGCAGTGTCTATATGGACAAGAGACGCAGTAATGGGCAGTGTCTATATAGTGTAAAAGAAACTGCGCTGGTAAGTTGGGAGAAGAGAAGTGGCACTGGTCAGTGGCTTTATGTTGGAAGAGAAGTGGCACTGGTCAGTGGCTTTATGAGGGAAGAGAAGCATCTCTGGGCATCTCTTTACAGGGAAAGAAGCAGTGCTGGACAATGGATGTAGAGGGCGAGAGAGGCAGTACATTATACATCACACACTCGGTGAAAAACACTTAGCATGGACTTTTTCTCCAGCTAAGGCTGGTCTTACACGACCATAGTTTAAGACCGCAAATTGCGGACCATTTGCGGACCCACTGTTTTCTATGCGGCCTCTTACACCACCGTAGATTTTGTCCGTGGTGTGGTGTGCTGTAGCCGTGGCCTGGACAGTATACTGCATGTCCGTAATGGCCGTGTTTTTATGGCACGAACAAGTCTATGGGTGTGTGCAGTTATGCGGATATACACTGAACATACATCAGTGTATATCCGCAATTGCGGATGTCAACATGTGTGTTTTGTGGTGTTTTTTGTTTTTGGCGGATCCGCATAATACTGATACACACAGAACGTTGCGGGTGCACTTTGCGGTTGGGCACGGATGTCTGCGGAATGAATTTTTAGAGTGAAATTTGTGTTGCGGATCCGCAAATTGCGGACTGCAAAAACCACTACGGTCGTGTAAGACCAGCCTTAATCTTATCCTCAGGCTTCTATGGCTGGAGAACTTTTAAGCATGAAATGTGACCACATGATCTTGGCAAAAGGTCCTAAAGCCTTAGATAACGTTTGCTGACAAGACTCTTGCATACGTCTGCGTCTTAAACATGCAATGTACAATATTCCTCATATACACATATGTACATATGCAGGCCAGAGTGGTGTAGGAGTGAAGGTCTGGCTGTGCCTCTTCCTTCCTGCCAGTAGGTGGCACTCTAGGTAGCTGCCTACCTTTATCTAGTCCCATTCTGGCCCTGGTTACATTTATATTGGTACAATTATGATTTTAAAGCTTGCTGTTTGTAGATCACCGGGCAGCCAGATATGTTATGGTAGGAAACATTCTCCATACTGTATATCTGATGCAACCACTGTGTGTAGAAGCATCTAGAAAAAGCACTGATGAAAAGATCTACTGTCCACAAATACTGAGATATTGTATCAGGCGGCATGAAAGTAGTAATGGCAGAAATTGCATTCCAGGTCAATTTCACATTAGTGTAATGCAGCCCCATTTCTGCATCCATATTACAGCAGATTATCCAGGCCCAACCATCGGTCTGATGACTAATAGTATCTTAGAATCTGATGATGCTGTCCGTTCAGGTCTTTAATCCCCTTGCTAAGTGAACTGTATTAGGGGCACAGAAATGTGTCTGTTTTATGTTCGGGTGAAAGTGGCCTTAGTCATAGAAGAAAGACTTGGCATTTCTGGTATTGTGTTCTCGGCCAATGCTACTCAATTTATATATGAAGAGTTCAAAAACTTAAGTAAACTTCTACAGGGTTCTCCATAATGCTGCACCTCACTACATTTCATTCTTCATTTCTATTACCCAACCCGTGCTCTCTGTTCAATCAATGACCTAAGACTTACATCCTCTATTATCAGAACCTTCCACACTCATATACAAGACTTCTCCCAAGTTGCACCACTTCTGTGGAATGCTCTATCCCAGACAATCCGATTAACTCCCAATTTCTACAGCTTCAAGTGCAAACTAAAGACAGTGCTGTGGAATTTTTGGTGCTATATAAGTAAAATTTATTATTATTATCATTGTTATTATTATTACAGTACAAGTTTGATCGGCAAATGTCATCCCCAGGATATCTTCAATCTGCTCCTTTTGGAATAGAAATACTAATTTGGCAATAAACTCCGCATCATGTTGTTAGGCTTTTTAACTGAGTCATGCATGATGTTAAGGGGGCTGTCCCTAGAGGGCGGCATATAGAGTGCACTGTTCTCCTAATTACATCCTGGAGAAAAGATTTGCATATTTTTTTACCCAGAATCCCTAGCGGAGCAGGAATGACTTGTAAGTCTCTATACGCTTATGTAGGCACACACTCTCCCTAATGTGTATGATTATCCCCTGACCCTGGTCTATAGTCTCTCACTCTGCCAAATCAGTATCCCTGCGCTATGCTGAGGAGGTCTAAAAGACAGAAACAGCGCTGTCCGTAGCTGGGAATCTGTTCCTTTTAGAATAGAAATACTAATTTGGCAATAAACTCCGCATCATGTCAGTAGGCTTTTTAACTGAGTCATGCATGATGTTAAGGGGGCTGTCCCTAGAGGGCGGCATATAGAGTGCACTGTTCTCCTAATTACATCCTGGAGAAAAGATTTGCATATTTTTTACCCAGAATCCCTAGTGGAGCAGGAATGACTTGTAAGTCTCTGTACGCTTATGTAGGCACACACTGTCCCTAATGTGTATGATTATCCCCTGACCAAGGAATAACAAAGCAGAGAATATTCATGCAGAAAACAAAGGGTGCAGGACAGATATATACCTTTCTATATGGGATAGGCAAGATCTAGACCAAGGGCTTCAAACTTGTCTGTATAAATGGGCCACACAGAGAAACAATTTGAAGCTGACAACTCTTATTCCTTTCAACTTTGCTGAAAAGCAAAATTGTGATTAATCAATTAGCTACTTGAACTACTATAACAATACTACATTACTATAATAATACCACTAGGTTTACACTTACCGAAAACTTGAGCATTCATTTTGTGTGCTTATTTTAACAATCCAACTTTCCATAGACACACATGGTGGCTCTGACCTTTATGTATTGTCTCCCCCCTCCCTCGAGTAATAACTAGAGATGAGCGAACAGTGTTCTATCGAACTCATGTTCGATCGGATATTAGGCTGTTCGGCATGTTCGAATCGAATCGAACACCGCGTGGTAAAGTGCGCCATTACTCGATTCCCCTCCCACCTTCCCTGGCGCCTTTTTTGCTCCAATAACAGCGCAGGGTAGGTGGGACAGGAACTACGACACCGGTGACGTTGAGAAAAGTAGGCAAAACCCATTGGCTGCCGAAAACATGTGACCTCTAATTTAAAAGAACAGCGACGCCCAGGTTCGCGTCATTCTGAGCTTGCAATTCACCGAGGACGGAGGTTTCCGTCCAGCTAGCTAGGGCTTAGATTCTGGGTAGGCAGGGACAGGCTAGGATAGGAAGGAGAAGACAACCACAACAGCTCTTGTAAGAGCTAAATTCCAGGGAGAAGCTTGTCAGTGTAACGTGGCACTGACGGGCTCAATCGCCGCAACCCAGCTTTCCCAGGATCCTGAATGGAATACACTGTCAGTGTATTCCCGTATACCCGATATATACCCCGATACCCGTTCCAACGGTGTGCCCCCCCACCTTCACCCCAGAAATACCCTGCAAGTCCCCTAGCAATAGAATTGGGGCTATATACACCCACAATTTTTACTACTGCCATATAGTGCCATTGTCTCACTGGGAATTCAAAGAATATATTGGGAATACAAATACCCTCATTTCTTGCTACTGCCATATAGTGCCAGTTTCTGACTGGTAATTCAAAGAATATATTGTGGTTACGTGCACCCACAATTTTTACTACTGGTATACAGTGCCATTGTCTGACTGGGAATTCAAAGAATATATTGGGAATACAAATACCCTCATTTCTTGCTACTGCCATATAGTGCCAGTGTCTGACTGGGAATTCAAAGAATATATTGGGGTTACGTGCACCCACAATTTTTACTACTGGTATACAGTGCCATTGTCTGACTGGGAATTCAAAGAATATATTGGGGTTATAAATACCCTCATTTCTTGCTACTGCCATATAGTGCCAGTGTCTGACTGGGAATTCAAAGAATATATTGGGGTTACGTGCACCCACAATTTTTACTACTGGTATACAGTGCCATTGTCTGACTGGGAATTCAAAGAATATATTGGGAATACAAATACCCTCATTTCTTGCTACTGCCATATAGTGCCAGTGTCTGACTGGGAATTCAAAGAATATATTGGGGTTACGTGCACCCACAATTTTTACTACTGGTATACAGTGCCATTGTCTGACTGGGAATTCAAAGAATATATTGGGAATACAAATACCCTCATTTCTTGCTACTGCCATATAGTGCCAGTGTCTGACTGGGAATTCAAAGAATATATTGGGGTTACGTGCACCCACAATTTTTACTACTGGTATACAGTGCCATTGTCTGACTGGGAATTCAAAGAATATATTGGGAATACAAATACCCTCATTTCTTGCTACTGCCATATAGTGCCAGTTTCTGACTGGGAATTCAAAGAATATATTGGGGTTACGTGCACCCACAATTTTTACTACTGGTATACAGTGCCATTGTCTGACTGGGAATTCAAAGAATATATTGGGAATACAAATACCCTCATTTCTTGCTACTGCCATATAGTGCCAGTTTCTGACTGGTAATTCAAAGAATATATTGGGGTTACGTGCACCCACAATTTTTACTACTGGTATACAGGGCCATTGTCTGACTGGGAATTCAAAGAATATATTGGGAATACAAATACCCTCATTTCTTGCTACTGCCATATAGTGCCAGTGTCTGACTGGGAATTCAAAGAATATATTGGGGTTACGTGCACCCACAATTTTTACTACTGGTATACAGTGCCATTGTCTGACTGGGAATTCAAAGAATATATTGGGAATACAAATACCCTCATTTCTTGCTACTGCCATATAGTGCCAGTGTCTGACTGGGAATTCAAAGAATATATTGGGGTTACGTGCACCCACAATTTTTACTACTGGTATACAGTGCCATTGTCTGACTGGGAATTCAAAGAATATATTGGGGTTATAAATACCCTCATTTCTTGCTACTGCCATATAGTGCCAGTGTCTGACTGGGAATTCAAAGAATATATTGGGGTTACGTGCACCCACAATTTTTACTACTGGTATACAGTGCCATTGTCTGACTGGGAATTCAAAGAATATATTGGGGTTATAAATACCCTCATTTCTTGCTACTGCCATATAGTGCCAGTTTCTGACTGGTAATTCAAAGAATATATTGTGGTTACGTGCACCCACAATTTTTACTACTGGTATACAGTGCCATTGTCTGACTGGGAATTCAAAGAATATATTGGGAATACAAATACCCTCATTTCTTGCTACTGCCATATAGTGCCAGTGTCTGACTGGGAATTCAAAGAATATATTGGGGTTACGTGCACCCACAATTTTTACTACTGGTATACAGTGCCATTGTCTGACTGGGAATTCAAAGAATATATTGGGAATACAAATACCCTCATTTCTTGCTACTGCCATATAGTGCCAGTGTCTGACTGGGAATTCAAAGAATATATTGGGGTTACGTGCACCCACAATTTTTACTACTGGTATACAGTGCCATTGTCTGACTGGGAATTCAAAGAATATATTGGGAATACAAATACCCTCATTTCTTGCTACTGCCATATAGTGCCAGTTTCTGACTGGGAATTCAAAGAATATATTGGGGTTACGTGCACCCACAATTTTTACTACTGGTATACAGTGCCATTGTCTGACTGGGAATTCAAAGAATATATTGGGAATACAAATACCCTCATTTCTTGCTACTGCCATATAGTGCCAGTTTCTGACTGGTAATTCAAAGAATATATTGGGGTTACGTGCACCCACAATTTTTACTACTGGTATACAGTGCCATTGTCTGACTGGGAATTCAAAGAATATATTGGGAATACAAATACCCTCATTTCTTGCTACTGCCATATAGTGCCAGTGTCTGACTGGGAATTCAAAGAATATATTGGGGTTACGTGCACCCACAATTTTTACTACTGGTATACAGTGCCATTGTCTGACTGGGAATTCAAAGAATATATTGGGAATACAAATACCCTCATTTCTTGCTACTGCCATATAGTGCCAGTGTCTGACTGGGAATTCAAAGAATATATTGGGGTTACGTGCACCCACAATTTTTACTACTGGTATACAGTGCCATTGTCTGACTGGGAATTCAAAGAATATATTGGGGTTATAAATACCCTCATTTCTTGCTACTGCCATATAGTGCCAGTTTCTGACTGGTAATTCAAAGAATATATTGTGGTTACGTGCACCCACAATTTTTACTACTGGTATACAGTGCCATTGTCTGACTGGGAATTCAAAGAATATATTGGGAATACAAATACCCTCATTTCTTGCTACTGCCATATAGTGCCAGTGTCTGACTGGGAATTCAAAGAATATATTGGGGTTACGTGCACCCACAATTTTTACTACTGGTATACAGTGCCATTGTCTGACTGGGAATTCAAAGAATATATTGGGAATACAAATACCCTCATTTCTTGCTACTGCCATATAGTGCCAGTTTCTGACTGGTAATTCAAAGAATATATTGGGGTTACGTGCACCCACAATTTTTACTACTGGTATAAAGTGCCAATTTCTAACTAGGAATTCAAAATGCGCAAGGCTCCCGGAAAGGGACGTGGACGAGGCCGTGGGCGAGGTCGGGGGAATGGTTCTGGGGAGCAAGGTAGCAGTGAAGCCACAGGGCGTCCCGTGCCTACTCCTGTGGGGCAGCAAGCATTGCGCCACTCCACAGTGCCAGGGTTGCTTGCCACATTAACTAAACTGCAGGGTACAAACCTTAGTAGGCCCGAGAACCAGGAACAGGTCTTGCAATGGCTGTCAGAGAACGCTTACAGCACATTGTCCAGCAGCCAGTCAGACTCTGCCTCCTCTCCTCCTATTACCCAACAGTCTTGTCTTCCTTCCTCCCAAAATTCCGAAGCTTTACAGAACAATAACCCAAACTGTCCCTGCTCCCCAGAGCTGTTCTCCGCTCCTTTCATTGTCCCTCAACCTGCCTCTCCACGTCACGATTCCACGAACCTAACAGAGGAGCATCTGTGTCCAGATGCTCAAACACTAGAGTCTCCTCCATCTCCGTTCGATTTGTTGGTGGATGACCAGCAACCCACCCTCATCGACGATGATGTGACGCAGTTGCCGTCAGGGCATCCAGTTGACCGGCGCATTGTGCGGGAGGAGGAGATGAGACAGGAGTTGGAAGAGGAAGTGGTGGATGATGAGGACACTGACCCGACCTGGACAGGGGGGATGTCAAGCGGGGAAAGTAGTGTGGATGTTGAGGCAAGTGCAGCACCAAAAAGGGTAGCTAGAGGCAGAGGCAGAGGTCAGCAGCTTAGGCGAAGCCAGGCCACACCCGGAATCTCCCAAGATGTTCCAGTTCGTACCCAGCCCCGAAAAACTCCCACCTCGAGGGCACGTTTCTCGAAGGTGTGGAGTTTTTTCAAGGAATGCGCCGAGGACAGATATAGTGTTGTCTGCACAATTTGCCTCTCGAAATTGATTAGGGGCTCTGAGAAGAGCAACCTGTCCACCACTTCAATGCGCCGTCATTTGGAATCCAAGCACTGGAATCAGTGGCAGGCAGCAACGGCAGGACAAAGGCCGCCTGCCGTTCACGCCACTGCCACTGCCTCTGCCACTGCCTCTGCCTCTGCCACTGCCACTGCTGACTGTGCTGGCGATGCACTCCAGAGGACGAGCCAGGACACCACTTCATCTGCCTCCGCCACTTTGTTGACTTCTACCTCATCCTCCCCTGGTCCTGTCTTATCTCCTTCTCCTGCACCATCAAAGGCACCATCAGGCGTTTCTTTACAACAACCCACCATCTCTCAGACATTGGAGCGGCGGCAGAAATACACTGCTAACCACCCACACGCGCAAGCCTTGAACGCCAACATCGCTAAACTGCTGGCCCAGGAGATGTTGGCGTTCCGGCTTGTTGAAACTCCCGCCTTCCTGGACCTGATGGCAACTGCGGCACCTCGCTATGCCGTCCCTAGCCGTCACTACTTCTCCCGGTGTGCCGTCCCCGCCTTGCACCAGCACGTGTCACTCAACATCAGGCGGGCCCTTAGTTCCGCGCTTTGCACAAAGGTCCACTTGACCACCGACGCGTGGACAAGTGCATGCGGACAGGGACGCTACATTTCACTGACGGCACACTGGGTGAATGTAGTTGAGGCTGGGACTGCTTCCCAAACTGGCCCGGTGTACCTCGTCTCCCCGCCTAACATTCCTGGCAGGGACACGAGAAGAACACCCCCCTCCTCCTCCTCCTCTACCGCCTCCTCCTCCGCCACCGCCTCCTCCTCCGCTGTTAGATTGACCCCAGCTACGAGTTGGAAACGTTGCAGCACTGGCGTTGGTAGACGTCAGCAGGCTGTGCTGAAGCTGATCAGCTTGGGGGACAGACAGCACACTGCCTCCGAGGTGAGGGATGCCCTCCTCGATGAGACGGCAATATGGTTTGAGCCGCTGCACCTGGGCCCAGGCATGGTCGTTTGTGATAACGGCCGGAACCTGGTAGCAGCTCTGGAGCTTGCCGGACTCCAACATGTTCCATGCCTGGCCCACGTCTTCAACCTAGTGGTGCAACGTTTCCTAAAGAGCTACCCCAATGTTCCAGAGCTACTGGTGAAAGTGCGGCGCATGTGCGCCCACTTTCGCAAGTCGACAGTAGCCGCTGCTAGCTTAAAATCTCTCCAGCAACGCCTGCATGTGCCACAACACCGGCTTTTGTGCGACGTCCCCACACGCTGGAACTCAACGTTTCAGATGTTGAATAGAGTGGTTGAGCAGCAGAGACCTTTGATGGAATACCAGCTACAAAACCCTAGGGTGCCACAAAGTCAGCTGCCTCAGTTTCACATCCATGAGTGGCCATGGATGAGAGACCTTTGTGACATCCTACGGGTCTTTGAGGAGTCCACAAGGAGGGTGAGCTCTGAGGATGCGATGGTGAGCCTTACAATCCCGCTCTTGTGTGTTCTGAGAGAATCCCTGATTGACATCAGGGATAACTCAGATCACACAGAGGAGTTAGGGATAGCATCCGATCCGTCACAGCTGGAGAGTAGGTCCACACATCTGTCCGCTTCACTGCGTTTAATGGAGGAGGAGGAGGAGGAGGAGGAGGAAGAAGAGTTGTCCGATGATGTGATGGTGATACAGGAGGCTTCCGGGCAACTTCGAATCGTCCCATTGTTGCAGCGCGGATGGGTAGACATGGAGGATGAGGAGGAAATGGAGATTGAACTTTCCGGTGGGGCCAGAGGAGTCATGCCAACTAACACTGTGGCAGACATGGCTGAGTTCATGTTGGGGTGCTTTACAACCGACAAGCGTATTGTCAAAATCATGGAGGACAACCAGTACTGGATCTTTGCTATCCTTGACCCCCGGTATAAAAACAACATCTCGTCTTTTATTCCGGTAGAGGGGAGGGCCAATCGCATCAATGCTTGCCACAGGCAATTGGTGCAGAATATGATGGAGATGTTTCCAGCATGTGACGTTGGCGGCAGGGAGGGCAGTTCCTCCAGTAGGCAACCAAGTTCTCACCGGTCCACACAAACGAGGGGCACACTGTCTAAGGTCTGGGACACCTTGATGGCACCCCCTCGCCAAAGTGCCGCCACGGAGGGTCCTAGTGTCACCAGGCGTGAGAAGTATAGGCGCATGTTGCGGGAATACCTTTCCGACCACAGCCCTGTCCTCTCCGACCCCTCTGCGCCCTACACGTATTGGGTGTCGAAGTTGGACCTGTGGCTTGAACTTGCCCTATATGCCTTGGAGGTGCTGTCCTGTCCTGCCGCCAGCGTCCTATCTGAGAGGGTGTTCAGTGCAGCCGGTGGCATCATCACTGACAAGCGCACCCGTCTGTCAGCTGAGAGTGCCGACCGGCTCACTTTGATAAAAATGAACCACCACTGGATAGAGCCTTCATTTTTGTGCCCACCTGTGTAAAGCACCCCAACATGAAACTCCATGTCTGTACTCAACCTCTCCAATTCCTCCGCATCCTCATACTCATCCACCATAAGCGTTGCACAATTCTGCTAATACTAAGCTCCCTCCAACATGATTTCCCCCAACTCTGCTGGTTAGAGGCTCCCTCCACCCTGATTTCCACCAACTCTGCTGGTTAGAGGCTCCCTCTACCCTGCTTTCCCACAACTCTGCTGGTTAGAGGCTCCCTCCACCATGAATTTGCCCAAACTGGGCTGTTTAGAGGCTCCCTCCACCATGAATTGGTCCAAACTGGGTTTTTTAGAGGCTCCCTCCACCATGAATTGGTCCAAACTGGGCTGTTTAGAGGCTCCCTCCACCATGAATTTGCCCAAACTGGGCTGTTTAGCGGCTCCCTCCACCATTAATTGGTCCAAACTGGGCTGGTTAGAGGCTCCCTCCACCATGAATTTGCCCAAACTGGGCTGTTTAGAGGCTCCCTCCACCATGAATTTGCCCAAACTGGGCTGTTTAGAGGCTCCCTCCACCATGAATTGGTCCAAACTGGGTTTTTTAGAGGCTCCCTCCACCATGAATTGGTCCAAACTGGGCTGTTTAGAGGCTCCCTCCACCATGAATTTGCCCAAACTGGGCTGTTTAGCGGCTCCCTCCACCATTAATTGGTCCAAACTGGGCTGGTTAGAGGCTCCCTCCACCATGAATTTGCCCAAACTGGGCTGTTTAGAGGCTCCCTCCACCATGAATTTGCCCAAACTGGGCTGTTTAGAGGCTCCCTCCACCATGAATTGGTCCAAACTGGGTTTTTTAGAGGCTCCCTCCACCATGAATTGGTCCAAACTGGGCTGTTTAGAGGCTCCCTCCACCATGAATTTGCCCAAACTGGGCTGTTTAGCGGCTCCCTCCACCATTAATTGGTCCAAACTGGGCTGGTTAGAGGCTCCCTCCACCATGAATTTGCCCAAACTGGGCTGTTTAGAGGCTCCCTCCACCATGAATTTGCCCAAACTGGGCTGGTTAGAGGCTCCCTCCACCATGAATTGGTCCAAACTGGGGTTTTTAGAGGCTCCCTCCACCATGAATTGGTCCAAACTGGGCTGTTTAGAGGCTCCCTCCACCATGAATTTGCCCAAACTGGGCTGTTTAGCGGCTCCCTCCACCATGAATTGGTCCAAACTGGGCTGGTTAGAGGCTCCCTCCACCATGAATTTGCCCAAACTGGGCTGTTTAGAGGCTCCCTCCACCATGAATTTGCCCAAACTGGGCTGGTTAGAGGCTCCCTCCACCATGAATTGGTCCAAACTGGGGTTTTTAGAGGCTCCCTCCACCATGAATTGGTCCAAACTTGGCTGTTTAGAGGCTCCCTCCACCATGAATTGTTCCAAACTGGGGTGGTTAGAGGCTCCCTCCACCATTAATTGGTCCAAACTGGGCTGGTTAGAGGCTCCCTCCACCATTAATTGGTCCAAACTGGGCTGGTTAGAGGCTCCCTCCACCATGAATTGGTCCAAACTGGGGTTTTTAGAGGCTCCCTCCACCATGAATTGGTCCAAACTTGGCTGTTTAGAGGCTCCCTCCACCATTAATTGGTCCAAACTGGGCTGGTTAGAGGCTCCCTCCACCATGAATTGGTCCAAACTGGGTTTTTTAGAGGCTCCCTCCACCATGAATTGGTCCAAACTGGGGTTTTTAGAGGCTCCCTCCACCATGAATTGGTCCAAACTGGGCTGTTTAGCGGCTCCCTCCACCATTAATTGGTCCAAACTGGGCTGGTTAGAGGCTCCCTCCACCATGAATTGGTCCAAACTGGGTTTTTTAGAGGCTCCCTCCACCATGAATTGGTCCAAACTGGGTTTTTTAGAGGCTCCCTCCACCATGAATTGGTCCAAACTGGGCTGGTTAGAGGCTCCCTCCACCATGAATTTCCCAAAACTTGGCTGTTTAGAGGCTCCCTCCACCATTAATTGGTCCAAACTGGGCTGGTTAGAGGCTCCCTCCACCATGAATTGGTCCAAACTGGGGTTTTTAGAGGCTCCCTCCACCATGAATTGGTCCAAACTTGGCTGTTTAGAGGCTCCCTCCACCATTAATTGGTCCAAACTGGGCTGGTTAGAGGCTCCCTCCACCATGAATTGGTCCAAACTGGGTTTTTTAGAGGCTCCCTCCACCATGAATTTGCCCAAACTGGGCTGTTTAGAGGCTCCCTCCACCATGAATTTGCCCAAACTGGGCTGGTTAGAGGCTCCCTCCACCATGAATTGGTCCAAACTGGGGTTTTTAGAGGCTCCCTCCACCATGAATTGGTCCAAACTTGGCTGTTTAGAGGCTCCCTCCACCATGAATTGGTCCAAACTGGGGTGGTTAGAGGCTCCCTCCACCATTAATTGGTCCAAACTGGGCTGGTTAGAGGCTCCCTCCACCATTAATTGGTCCAAACTGGGCTGGTTAGAGGCTCCCTCCACCATGAATTGGTCCAAACTGGGGTTTTTAGAGGCTCCCTCCACCATGAATTGGTCCAAACTTGGCTGTTTAGAGGCTCCCTCCACCATTAATTGGTCCAAACTGGGCTGGTTAGAGGCTCCCTCCACCATGAATTGGTCCAAACTGGGTTTTTTAGAGGCTCCCTCCACCATGAATTGGTCCAAACTGGGGTTTTTAGAGGCTCCCTCCACCATGAATTGGTCCAAACTGGGCTGTTTAGCGGCTCCCTCCACCATTAATTGGTCCAAACTGGGCTGGTTAGAGGCTCCCTCCACCATGAATTGGTCCAAACTGGGTTTTTTAGAGGCTCCCTCCACCATGAATTGGTCCAAACTGGGTTTTTTAGAGGCTCCCTCCACCATGAATTGGTCCAAACTGGGCTGTTTAGAGGCTCCCTCCACCATGAATTTGCCCAAACTGGGCTGTTTAGCGGCTCCCTCCACCATGAATTGGTCCAAACTTGGCTGTTTAGAGGCTCCCTCCACCATGAATTGGTCCAAACTGGGGTGGTTAGAGGCTCCCTCCACCATTAATTGGTCCAAACTGGGCTGGTTAGAGGCTCCCTCCACCATTAATTGGTCCAAACTGGGCTGGTTAGAGGCTCCCTCCACCATGAATTGGTCCAAACTGGGGTTTTTAGAGGCTCCCTCCACCATGAATTGGTCCAAACTTGGCTGTTTAGAGGCTCCCTCCACCATTAATTGGTCCAAACTGGGCTGGTTAGAGGCTCCCTCCACCATGAATTGGTCCAAACTGGGTTTTTTAGAGGCTCCCTCCACCATGAATTTGCCCAAACTGGGCTGTTTAGAGGCTCCCTCCACCATGAATTTGCCCAAACTGGGCTGGTTAGAGGCTCCCTCCACCATGAATTGGTCCAAACTGGGGTTTTTAGAGGCTCCCTCCACCATGAATTGGTCCAAACTGGGGTGGTTAGAGGCTCCCTCCACCATTAATTGGTCCAAACTGGGCTGTTTAGAGGCTCCCTCCACCATGAATTGGTCCAAACTGGGCTGGTTAGAGGCTCCCTCCACCATGAATTTCCCAAAACTTGGCTGTTTAGAGGCTCCCTCCACCATTAATTGGTCCAAACTGGGCTGGTTAGAGGCTCCCTCCACCATGAATTTGCCCAAACTGGGCTGTTTAGAGGCTCCCTCCACCATGAATTTGCCCAAACTGGGCTGTTTAGAGGCTCCCTCCACCATGAATTTGCCCAAACTGGGCTGTTTAGAGGCTCCCTCCACCATGAATTGGTCCAAACTGGGTTTTTTAGAGGCTCCCTCCACCATGAATTGGTCCAAACTGGGCTGTTTAGAGGCTCCCTCCACCATGAATTTGCCCAAACTGGGCTGTTTAGCGGCTCCCTCCACCATTAATTGGTCCAAACTGGGCTGGTTAGAGGCTCCCTCCACCATGAATTTGCCCAAACTGGGCTGTTTAGAGGCTCCCTCCACCATGAATTTGCCCAAACTGGGCTGGTTAGAGGCTCCCTCCACCATGAATTGGTCCAAACTGGGGTTTTTAGAGGCTCCCTCCACCATGAATTGGTCCAAACTGGGGTTTTTAGAGGCTCCCTCCACCATGAATTGGTCCAAACTTGGCTGTTTAGAGGCTCCCTCCACCATTAATTGGTCCAAACTGGGCTGGTTAGAGGCTCCCTCCACCATTAATTGGTCCAAACTGGGCTGGTTAGAGGCTCCCTCCACCATTAATTGGTCCAAACTGGGCTGGTTAGAGGCTCCCTCCACCATTAATTGGTCCAAACTGGGCTGGTTAGAGGCTCCCTCCACCATGAATTTGCCCAAACTGGGCTGGTTAGAGGCTCCCTTTACCATGAATTGGTCCAAACTGGGGTTTTTAGAGGCTCCCTCCACCATGAATTTGCCCAAACTGGGGTGTTTAGAGGCTCCCTCCACCATGAATTTGCCCAAACTCTGCTGGTTAGAGGCTCAATCCACCCTGATTTTCAAAACAAATGTTGGTGCCAACCTCAACTTACTACAATGGCCAAATTCACTGCTGGTGACAAGCTCTCCTCACTGCAAGTGCCAAATACACATGTTTCAAGGTGTTTTCCTACTGTCAGAGAGGTGGTATTGAGTGTGTAAAGTGTGTAGTTGTTAGGCTGTGATGTTGGGGTAATAGAGGGTCTTTGGTGTGTTAGATGCCCCCAGACATGCTTCCCCTGCTGTCCCAGTGTCATTCCAGAGGTGTTGGCATCATTTCCTGGGGTGTCATAGTGGACTTGGTGACCCTCCAGACACGGATTTGGGTTTCCCCCTTAACGAGTATCTGTTCCCCATAGACTATAATGGGGTTCGAAACCCGTTCGAACACACGAACATTGAGCGGCTGTTCGAATCGAATTTCGAACCTCGAACATTTTAGTGTTCGCTCATCTCTAGTAATAACATATTGTCTGGGCTTCAAGGCTTAAAAAAATTATCTTTCTCCCCGTACTCTCCTTCCACCAGCGATCCAGCAGAGCTGGGAAGAGACTCCTTTGCTCCAGTGCCCCATCGGCCCACAGATGACAGCCTCAGGGGTAATTTAAGACCAAGAAACAGTGTTTCAGCTTGGGGTCATGAGTAGATGTTCAAGGACTCTTTACAGCTATTAGTCATAAGTTAAAACTTGTGGAAATGTAAGAGACAAACTGTAGAGCATACAAAAAAATGCAAGTTTTAGATTATAAATATAATATATATATATATATATATATATATATATATTTGGCTGGTTATCAGCCACCTTGTGAGGATGTTATGCACTTTTTATCTTTATTTTTTTTTTATACAACTAACCTGCCCCCTTATTGGACAGTTTAGGTGTTAATGTTGAGTGGTGGGATCTTCAGAGAAATGCTCCTATCATCAATCGGATGATCATATGATGGCCATCTTGGTCATATGAACAGAAGAAGAAAGGTGGCCAAAGAGAAATTGAAGAAATCTGTGAAAAACGGAATAATGAGATAGGGAATGAACATGATGATAATGAGATGAGAATGTTTACACTCAAACAATGAAACTACAAGTATAAGCATCAAGGACACTTGGAGGTGAAGAGTCTGTCCAGAACGGGACAATCCCTGAAATCATTGCCAGATTCAGAAGAAAAAGATGTGAGGGAAGAAACATCTTATGTTACTCAAGTTGGCAGAACACTCAGAGAGCCAGCCCACCTCAAGGATTACATCTATCGCCCATTCATTCATGTTTGTGTTTTTTATTTAGTTTGATGATTTTTTTCATTTTAAAGACACGGGATCCAACAATATGTTATATGCTCTGTGTGGCCTTTTAGGTGCCTTACTACTACATACTGATACAACTGGATATCAGAATTTGTTAGACGTTCACCAGGCAAGATGTATAATGGCAGATAACATTTCCCATAAAATAAAATGTCTGGTGCCAACCGCAATCAGTAAAAGCATCTAAGAGTATACCAAATAAAGAGGACGAGATATCATTATCTAGATCTATGGTTCATACACTTCTATTGGCCATGAAACCTTAAACCAGCTGTAGTCTGTTCTGAGATCATATTGGTTATCTTGTTCATGGTGACATCACTTCTGTGGGCCAAAATTGTCCCATGTGCCTATGAAATATGTTATCAGTACAGACAACGCATGATTGTTAGGCCAAAAATCTAGGAGGACCCAAATAGTTATAGACTTGTTTTCTATCCTACACTCCAAAATGACAGGCCAAGCCAAGAAAAGTATGCAAACCTATATATGAGACGCTCGACCCAAAATATACAAAAGGGTAGAAAAAAAATTCACACTTTATTGGCTCAATTAAAATAATAATAAACTGACTTGCTTGAGGCCGAGAATATGACACAATATAAGGACTCCATGTCTGATACATAATGTTCAAGATAACATAAATGATACATTAGCATGCGAATAAATAATAAAGTGGTAGTGTATATTAAAAAGTCTACCATGTTACCCGAACCTAAATCTGTCCCTAAACCACTAAAGGTTTGTGCTGTAAGGAATGTTGCAACAAATCTAAAAGAGGACACATAGGAAAAGGTGAAAAATAAACAAATACTGTGAGGATTCACATATTCAGCAAAATGATATGGAAATTACTATCAAGACTATCAAGTTATACTAATAAGATAAGATTATTAGCACCAAAACTCAGACCCCAAGGGTATCGGTCTAAGGAAAGGTCCCAATATTTATGTATGTGCCCTGTGCTGTATTTTGCAGGGAAATTGGTTTGGGATGCCCCAATATTTTAGCTCAAAAAGTTGATCTAAAGTAAGTTAACTGCATGAACTTAGAGAAAAGTATGTATATACATATATTACCAAATTGCCCAGTAGGAACCACCACCATAAACTTGGCATAATCCATTCTGCCTAAATGTAAGACTGTATTACTAAATCTGCTTCTTTGATGTTTCCAAGCACCATTATAATTTGCTTTCAGCTTGATGGCTCATATTTACTCCTCTAGAACAGATACTGTATATTGACAAATCCTTCTTGCCAGCGTAACAAAACATCTGGATAATAAGCAGTTTAGCTGAAATTATGGCGGTCACGTACTTCTCTGATTAATGAAGGACAAACAAGAGGTTAAACACTAAGTAAACACATAATGGAACCCAATGACTCTTATTTTTTCTTCTGCTTCATTTTCCAGAAAACTTGGAATGTGAAAAGGAACCATAAAGAATATATACAACAATTGTCCACATAGATATTAGGATAAAATACTAGTGGCACAATATCCTGTTTTTTTGTTTGTTTTTTTTATTCGGGGGGGGGGGGGGTTAAAGATACATTATAAATAGTTGGGAAACCTATATGAAGGAATATGTGAATTTATGTAACTAAATGTGATGTTTGAAATTCATTTTTTATGATTTAACCTATCCAGTGTTGCCATTGAGCAGCTAATCCTCTACCGGAATTACCTGGGCAATGACAAATTTACTTTTACGGATCATCACAATCTTAGGAAACTGAATGTTTATATCTAAAGAAAACAAACGCAGATCCGTGTTTGTCTAAGAAAATATATTATTGCAGCTGCAACCTTCTAATTTTAATTTAATGGGAAATTAAGCCAAACATTTGCAAGGCAGGTCATGTACTGGTAAAATCATTTTTTTTTTTTTTTACTCCTGTCTTGTTGATGTCTTGGAAGTAAATCCGGGCCAGTTTCCGGTATATCTGAGCCCTTAAGCTCATATTAGCTGATCTAATAGACTCTTGGCTTGACTAAACATAGATTACTTAGATCACAATTGGCCCCCAAGTTCACTGGGTCCCATGCATTAGTAAGGTTGGTCAGAAGTAGTTGTAGAACAGTCATTGAGTTGAAAGACGTTTGCAGTATTGATTTACTGTATATGGCTTTGTTCACACAATGTATTTTGTCTGTACAGTCAAAACCAGAATTGGTTCCACTAATTTTCTTTAAGATCCATTCATACAGAATCAAATACTGAATGAGACAGGTCTGTGTGAAAGTAGCCTTTAAATTAAATTCCAATAATTACAATATCCCCTATCAATTGGATAGACAATAAATCCTAGGTCAAGGGGATATATACCAATCAGGAGAATGGGCGTTCCTTGCCTGTATAAATGGAGGTGCAGGCCACACGGATGTATCGTCATTCTGTACAACTTTATGGGACTGCTGAAGAGAAGCCAGACACTGTTTACTGGGATTGTGTGTCAAATATAAGGAATCGTGAAGATCCTGTTTGACTACTGAGCTGAAAGCAGTAAGCCCCGATTCACATCAGCATTTGGGTTTCCGTTTTGGGAATTCCGCTCAGGGACCCCTCCCAAATGGAAGCTTATACGCATTAAAAAGCGGTTACCTAACAAACCACATGGACCTCATAGACCATAATGAGGTCCATGTGGTTTCCGCTCGGCTTTTGCACGAAACATGTGGAGAGAAAAATGCTGCCGAACACTGATGCGAAACGGGCATCTATTTTTAATGGGCCCCTGTGGAGCACCACCTGAACTGCCCTGATGTTGGCACTAATACGGTGGGCGTGTACGGTGGGAAACTCCTTTCATTTTATCTAGACCAAAAAGCTTCATAGAAAAACTTGGACCTGAGTTTGTTGAGCAAACATTGTTCTGTGTCAAGTCAACAAAATCTTATTTGTACTGGGATCTTAGTGTTTTTGTACAGTGACTCTGCTTGTTTGAGCACAGTCTTTTTACTTGTGCCAATATATGTCATTTTATCTCTATAATATCTCTTTGTTAAGCTGTATCATGTGATGCAAACTTTGATGCTCCTGTTTACATATTCTGTATATTCTTGTAACCTCTTCCATTGATGATAAATTACAAGCCTATAATCTTTGTATACGAATTGGAATAAATGGCTAAGGGCACCTGGAGAAGACGGCTGTAGCATTCAGGACAAGATTTCTATGGGTTAATTGGTTGAAAATGGAGACCCTATGATATATGACAACCATATAATGCATTCTAATGCAAAAAAAAGAGAAAAAATCCCAAGTATGAAATTTGGAGAGGATGATGATATGGCTTGAGGCTGCTTTTTCGTCATAAAACCAGGATGAGTTACCATTATAGGTGGACTAGTGAATTCTGGAGTGTCCTCTATCCATTGTCTGAAGATACTGCTGCTAACAATACAGTTACATATAACATGCAAGCCATTTAGCAATGAATGAATGAAGAAAATTCCTGTTGTGAAGGCCAATAGAAACTTATTACAGGTTTCAGTTCCAGAAAGCACTATAGTTATAACTAAAACCGTCTTAGAAAAAGGAATGGACACAGGAGTGGATTCTAAAGGGAAATCTAATGGACACCTTAAAGAAACACTCTTCTATCTAAAGGAGTCTCTTTGTAGTTGTCCCTTATTTCACATCCATTCTTTCTTTCAATTTTTGCAGAAGATCAGAAAATTCTAAATCCTTTCCAAACTTCTCAGAACTATTATTTATGATTTATGCAATTCTGTGTTTACTGGGAGATTTTTAGAAACTTCTGTCCCTTCCATTTGACCGGTCCATACATTGGGCTGCAGCCAACGTCTTGTATTTCTATGGATGGTAAAGCCCTTTACCACATCCTTGTGGTGGCTACACAAACCCAATATCTGATGTCATTTCTTCATGCTTTGTATCAGTACATCTGGTAATTTGGGTGCTGCTCTGGGGTGATCATATAACAAGAGAGATAACATGATACCGCACTGTATGTTACTTGTTAGGTTACATTTATACTTTTTGTTTTCTAAACCATGCTTTCTATACATTTTTATGATGCTTATATTATATGTATCATTCAGGTCATCTTAGTAAATTGTTCCTATAGGACTCTAGGCATGGACCTTGTATGGCAGCACATGGGGGTCCTATTGTTCTCTACTGTACAACCTCTAACCATTGCCATATAGTCTCCATCAGGCACAATAGCTATGGGGTTAGGAAGAAACAAAAAGTTAAACCTGTATATAAACTTAGCTGTATGCATGAGCCTCCGTTCTGGAAGGTCTACAGATACTTTTATATTTGAGAGAGGTAGAAGTAAATGGGTGTCAGAAACCCTTTTACTCCATAGAAATTCCTTCTATTCTGTGACTACATTTGGAAGTAATTTAAAGAACAACAACAATTGTTCCATGACAATATTTTTGTGCTCTGTCTATGGTAATGTGTAAGAGGCTGGGCTGCTAAATGAATGAATCAGAGTAAATCACTGTGTTTTTCATTAAATAAATGTATTTTAGGGTCACTAATGTGGACAGAATGTTCCCCACTGCGGCTCCCCAGGGACATTGTGTCTTGTTTTTATGTTTAATGGCATTTAAATGGCAAATAAAATGAACAAACGCCGAGCACTGCAATTTCTAACCTTTGTGATACAAATGTGGCTCCAATATGGTTAGTTATACTATGTCAGATTGCTTACATATAGTGGGAACTATTAGGACTTTTCATGATGTAAATACTTTAGTTGTGTATCTATATAGTGACATTACTGGGTGCAATGTGTAAGAGATAGCGGTGTTATCATTCGTAAGCACTGAAGTGGCATACATGGATATCTTCATCACATGGTGGATGTAATATTATACAGTGTTTTTTACTACTAAAAAGCCATAAAATGGGCATAACTGTGTTCCATGTCTGGGCTTGTGTTACAACATGACATTTAACTCTGTTTTATAACTGCAACAGGGATTACCATTGTCTTTACAATTTGCAGAGTGTGTCTGGTGACGTTTAAGAAAATTTAAATTGGCACAACATTTTTGATTTTAGACATTTGTATGTTGATGTTGTGTATTAAGCTATAAGTGTGACATTTTCTTTTAAAGGGACGTCACTATGCAGCATTACATTCAATGCAAGTAAAAGGGAACTATTCTCATGACTGTTATTATAACACTGCTGTCATAATAAAGGCCATGTCCAGTGGCGGAATGGTGTGGCCCCGTGGCAATCTTTTGACATGGCCCTCCCCCCGACCAACGCCGAAGACCTCGACCGACCACCTCCTACGCATTCCTGCGCGTTCCATTATGCCCCATAGTGGCCCCTGCACACAGTACTATCCCCAATAGTGGCCCCTGCACACAGTATTATCCCCAAAAAGACCCCCGAGTATAATGATAGCAGCGGTAGCGGCTGTCACCGGGCCCCTAATGTCCAGGGCCCTGTGGCAGCTGCCTCTGCTGCTATGGCGGTAGTTATGCCACTGGCCATGTCCGTTTTTTCACGGATCTTTCCATATGCTGAAATGTATGGGGGATCTGGAGAAAATGGGGACAAGATGGCAATTAAAAATGGACATTTCTTTGCAGCCAATTTGAACCTTGGTCATGTGAATGTAGTATTAGGGCTAGGATGACATTGAGAGTTGTCTAGACATTTTGTGGTCTGTGGTTAGATCAGTGTGGATCTGACTCTTGGCATCAGTCAGATGAAAGGACTGGAGTGCATGCTACTATCACTGTCTCCATTCCAATAACCCTCAGCACAATACATGGAGCCATGCCTGTCCCCATCCTTGTTCCTTGTACCACTCCAGAGTTTAATACATAATTTAAAAAATTCTGCTGCTAGTACAAGCCTGATAAGTTATAGAAAAATAGTTTCCATAAAGTTTCTATGTCATCAGATTTAATATATAATCAAGATCAAAAGTGTAAGAAAGTAATACTGTGAAAATATATAGGGAAAAGCTTGCGCTTATACTAGAATTTGGCTTTTCAAGTTGCAGCATATTCCTTCCAATGTCTGTAATAATTATTACAGGAAGAACATGTCACGGATGTTGCAGGCGACCATTGTTGAGATTTAGATGACATCATTGCGGAGTTGCTGAACTGCTATTAATGTAATTACAATATGATTTACATTCCAACAAAGTTATATGTTTACTTGATGTAAAGGGCAAGTTGAAACTTTGTATGTATGCAAAGATCTTAACAAGACCTGCAAATGATAAAGGTGAACCTGATTACATGGCGGCAGAATACCGCTGAGAAGTAACATGTTTTATTGGGGTTGTAGTTTCATGTTTTATGTGATAAATGTTACCATGGGGTGTTTTATAAGGGGATTGTAAAGTGCTGCATAAATGATATAAAAGTTACTATTTATTCATTCATGTTCTGTAGAACCTTTGTATAAGAGCTCCATACAGGTCAGAGTCCATAAACTTCTATGAGACTATAACATACTTCTTATTTGGTTCTTCACTAGAGATGAGCGAACACTAAAATGTTCGAGGTTCGAAATCCGATTCGAACAGCCACACACTGTTCGACTGTTCGAACAGGTTTCGAACCCCATTATAGTCTATGGGGGGAAATGCTCGTTTCAGGGGTACGCAACATTCGATCAAATTCTACTTACCAAGTCCATGAGTGAGGGTCGGGCTGGATTCTTCTCCCTGCGCAGCGTCCCCGCGTCCTCTTTGGGCCTTGAATTCACTCTGCTAGGCAGAGCCGACTGCGCATGCACGATCTACAAGAAAATGGCCGCTTACAGTGTAAGGACACGGGGACGCTGCGCAGGGAGAAGACTTCTAAAGGTGAGAGAAGAACTAGCGTTGATTGGCAATGTATAGCATTCTGCCAATCAACGCTGGTTCTGCATCGAATCTTAACTTCGAACAGCTAGTAGTATTCGATCGAGTACGAGTATTTCGCTCATCTCTATTCTTCACTACATGATTTGTTGGACTATGTCTACAGACAGTATTGCGCTGTATGAATGTCAAGTCTATGTACTAAAAGCATAGTACACTATAGTGATCGCATGTAAAGGTTGTGCAGAATTAGAAAAACATGGCTGCTGTCTTTCAAAAACATGTCATACCTGTCCACAGTTTGTATGTGTTATTTCAGCTCAGCCCTACTTCCTTCAAAGGCGCTTGGCTGCAATAACAGACACAACCATTGACAAGTGTGGCACTGTTTTTTTGGAAATAAGTAGTCACATTTATTAATCATAGAAAACCCTGTTAAAGTTATTAAAAGACTATTAAAAGATTATCTTATGTTCATTTTTACCACGTATTCCTGTATAGTGATTCAGTCAGTCCTGTTTGCCAGACATTAAAGGGGCTCTATCACTGGGAAAAGTCATTTTTTGCTAAGCACATCCTTGCATAGGCTTTAGAAAGTCTATTCCACACCTACCTTTTGTATGTAAATCGCCTCAGTAGTTTTTGAATGAGCCCATTTTCATTCATAAGCTAATTAGCCTCTTGGTGCACCCCGGAAGTCGTCTGATCATGTACCCTCTGCCTATTCTTTCCTATGTATGTGTACAGCACAGGCTGCTGCTGATGACTTCCTGCTTCCTGTTTGCACACACAGATAGGAGAGAATAGCAGAGATGAGTGCTGCTGGGAACTTC
Organism: Leptodactylus fuscus; assembly: GCF_031893055.1. Classification (NCBI taxonomy): domain Eukaryota; kingdom Metazoa; phylum Chordata; class Amphibia; order Anura; family Leptodactylidae; genus Leptodactylus; species Leptodactylus fuscus. The sequence continues at coordinate 112,573,952 of NC_134271.1, read as the reverse complement.
CTGTGCTGGCTGGAAGTTAATTAGCATATGAATAAAAATGGGCTCATTCAGAAGCCACTGAGGCGATTTACATACAAAAAGTAAGTGTGGAATAGACTTTCTAAAGGCTGTGCAAGTATGTGCTTAGTTAAAAATGACTTTTCCAAATGATAGAGCCCCTTTAAGGAAACTTTGGAGTCAATCCTTAGTTAAAATGTTCCTAACCTAATGGATGACAGTTCAGTATAAGTTGCCATGTGTGCCATGGTATATCTGGTTATCATAGTACTTGCGTTCTACTTTTTCTAGCAGTTTTCCCCTCTGCAGTTTGTGCATCTAATTCTCAGTCTTTTCTGAGATGGTGGAGACTAGCTGCCATGATGTCTACTATAGACAGGACATGGAGAAAACAGAATATACTGCTCTCAGGCTCACTCACTCACTCACTCACTCACTCACTCACTCACTCACTCACTCACTCACTCACTCATAGAAGCAATAATAGCAGCATATAGGACATTATACCAAAATACTGAATAATATTGACATGTATAAAAGCACTGGATACAATGGATCAATGAATACAACAGTGAAGCAGGAATTTTCTATACCCCCTTTAGGAAACCATGGGGATACCGACAGTCTGTGGGGATACCACACTGATGTAGGTAGTAATAGTAATATGTTAAGGGACAACCTGTAACCTAGATTTGTGACACTAAACCATCAATAAATCATCCCAAATAACTCTATACCACCACTATATATTTGCTTAGAGGGGAGTCCAAAGAGTATTGGGTTAGACATGTGAAGCAGAGGTGTGCTAAAGAAGAACTGCACAGCCGGCACCAGGAACTATAGAAATATAGACCTTTTCATTAGTATTTGGCTATTTCAGACATTAAACCTGTTGGTGGTTTACTACCCCTGATGGGTTTTAAGGGTAAAATAAGAATAATATGACTCGAACACAAAAATGCTTCTCAAAGTAGATCTACAATTGGAAATCGTATAGGTATTTTTTTTAACCATCCATAAATGCGTCGGTCTACACAATAATAATGCATATAGGGATAACTGTCATCAATTTTACATTATAAATTATACAGTTACTATAATATAGTATGTAGAGTCTTCGACGTATGGCAGGGTTAACATTTCACATTTAAAGCAAGATTTGTATGGAAGTCTATACCATGACGTTTTATCTGGCTCCAAAGTGTTTCATGAAGAATTGCAGACAGCGCTGTAGTTGTATACAACTGCCATGTAACTAACTTTAATGTAAGGAACCAGATGGATATTTTCAAGACTTTCCCATAAAATTGCTTTTTTTTCAGCTTTGATGTTGTTTGTTCTTACTGTAAATACCCCAAAGACAAGATTTGTCATAGTTCTCAATTATTTTAATAGGCCAAACAGAATGTCCAAGAGTAAACTAATGTGTGAGCTCTGTATATGTGATCGAGCAGTAACTGAGATAAGGCAGCACATTTCCTGCCATTGTGATGTCCATGTTCATTATGTAGATCTGTCAGAGATCACATAACAAATAGTTGAGATTATTAGGGATTAGATGTGACATTGGTTTATATCATGTAAAGTTCTTGATGTTTGATTAAACCTTTACCTTTAGATTTACTCCATGTGAAGAAGTACTGTATGATTCTTAGTGTATACTGTAGGTAGAGACTCGTAATCATACTGTAAAGCTGTTCCCCCTTCCACCTCTCAAGTAGTGGCTACAATATAGTAAAATTGTGGTGCTTTCCACAGTGTTAGGTCTGATTCTTCTATATTACATTTTCAACAATTCCTATATTTTTATAAATATATATGTTCTAAATAACATAAGGTTTTATATCGATCAGTTTAATCAAACTGCCGTTGAAGGGGGTTGGATCCCAGCTGATCTTTGATTAGCAATCCCAAAAATTGTTGACGCACATTAAGAACACTTGCCTTGCTAATAAGCACAATTTTTCTGGTCTCATAAGTGACTCTCCTGTGCTTCCCAGTTTCTATTAGAAGGGTTCATGGCACAGTCTTGCCCTGATTGACCATCCTGCTTGCTATATCGGTAGTTATCTGCAAGATCTGCAAAGTGGCTATCCAGTGTCAGTGTTCTTACAACCTCACATTCATTTCAATGACCATTGCAAAGCAGAATCTGCCTGAATATAAGTCATAATGTTTTCCTTTCTGTAGCAAAAAAAAAAAAAAAAAGGTACATTCTGCCTCAAAAGCTGCCAGTAAAAAAAAAAAAAAAAAAAAAAATGTATGTGGACATACCCTACTATTACATGTAATTATGCCAGGAATAACTATAAAATAGCAAAAACCCAAGTCAGTGTAATATAGGAGAACCAGGGACACTGGACTGCAAATTCAGGTTATGATGCAGCTAATAAGATCCTTGACACAGAAAAAGAAAAATCGGAGCACAATAAAGAAAGCTGCTTGCTGTCTATTATTAACATCTCACCAGCAATAATGGCATATAGCTAGTCAGAAATCAATAGACTCTCCTTACACTCACTGTGTGCAGTGAGAAGCTGCAGATTCCTCTCTGTGCCGTATACAGGCAGGGAAACCTGTCTGGAAATGTATAGAGTCTGTTTTTAAAGATGGACCTTCCCTAGTAACAGGGAGTGAACAGCAAATTAGGAAGGAGGGAGACAGCAAGTGGCATGAACTTTCAGGTAGAAAACAGTAGTATTTTGTTCCATAATCACCCGTTCTATGAAATGAGACTATGTTGTCTGAAAAGTTAGTGCCCATTTAACTGCCCCTGATTCAGGTTGGGATCACTAGCTCAGATATCCATGGATATTTGTTAGATACAGCAGAATGTACAATACCTGTGAATCCTTATAGGAGATGGTAATTTCCATGCCAAATGGACTTGTATCAGGAAGCAAATTCTTTTGGCTGTTGGTTATCGGCACGTGCCAAAAGGAATAAGTATTATATTATTATCTAGATGTATCATTTATACATGTAGACAATACTAGTGTGGGACTGGTATGGGGAGATGCCTTGTATAAGGTGTCTAAGACCTACGGTGAACTACATCTGCCCACTCAAGTGATGGCAATATGAAACTCCGTACAACATAGTGCCCATAATAACAGCCCCCTCTGTTGATGATCCTTCTGTAGTGACTTGTAATTAGAGAGGCACATTTGCACCTCTTACTTGTCTTATAATCCATTCCTGTGTAATAGAAGTCATGTAAAAATAGTATTTTGAACAAATCTAACCTTAAAGTAAAGAGAGGCCTTATTCACACGTCCTTATGTTACATACGTGTGATCTCTGGGATAATCACAAACTACATGTGAATCCATTTCTTGGAACCATTAATGGGTGCATTAGCCAATGGATGACCATTGGTCCATGGAAAAAGATATTGATTATTTTGTTTCATTTTGCCGACCAAAGAGGTCCGTCAAAATCATGTACCATTATTATGTCCACTATGGACATGTGACTTTCACGGAGACCACGCATCCACTAAGTGCAGACATGTGGATAGAGCTTAAGCTATATAGTACAGTTTAAATTAATCTTATGCTTGTATGTTGTTGCACTGTTTGACTACACACAGTTATTTTTGGTTATTTCTTGTGTATTTTTTGATCTATCTAATATGAACTGGATGCTTACAATAGTGTTTTGTTTTTTCCCCTTTCTTAGACTCAAGTCATCTGTTTCTCAAACATCTGGCACTTGTATTTGTTGTAGAATCCTTTCTATATGACCAAATAATTCGGACACAAGCCAAAAAAGCAATGTTTCTGAAACTCACAGGCCTGTGAAAGTGGGTCTTTGCTCAAAGCTTGGCATGAAACGACCTGCCATTCTGCATGTTGGCGCAGACACAGAGCCAAAGGCAAACGTTTGGGAAGAACAGGTAAGGAGCTTGCACATACGTGTCAGTGGGTTTCTCTCTTGTAGAATAATAATAATGCTGTTTAGTACATTCATCAGTTCTCGCTGAACTTTCTGAGCCATTATGAATCTGGTGCAGTCATTACATTTGGTTTGAATAGACACACAATGTCAATACACAATGTTCGATTCTATCGACTCTGGAAGGGGGGGGAGGGCAGGTAGCCAATATTAGTTTGCTGCTCAGTTGGAGTCTCACTCTAGAGAGCTTCTTGTTCTGGTGCCCGTAGGACTGAATTTGTGGCAACAAGTTGTTCACCAGTAAATATCAAACCATTTTTGTAGAATTCTAAGGGTAAGTCTACATAGAGGAATTTGCAGTAGATTTTAGGGTAAGTTCACAGTCCCGCGCGGGTTTTGACACAGAGAGAGCCGCATCTCTCTCTGGTCAAAACCCGCCTGCCGCGACCGTCGTGGCTTTCCCCTCCTATGTCAGCTCAAATGAATGAGCCGACACAGGAGGGTGCTGCCGCTAGGCGGAAGCCGCAGCCCAGCGCGCCGCGGTTTCCGCCTTAAGATAGGGCATGTCGCTTCTTTTTTCCGCTAGCAGCAGCCCGCCACGACCGGAAAAAAGAAGCCCGGCGGTCTGCATAGACCACCATTGTAAAGGGGCGGATTTTGAAGCGAAATCCGCTGTCAAAATCCGCCCCTTTGCCCACGTGTGAACGAGCCCTTAGAGTGGATTCTGTCCCTGATTAAACATGTTGTGGCCTTCTATTGATCCTCTTCCAAATCTAGGACATCCTTTCTATAAGGGTTTGTTCACACTTGCGCTTGTATTCCGTCCGCAAGGAGTCCGCATGGAGACCCCCCCGAACGGAATACCAACGCTAATGCAAGCGCTGTGCAGTTAAGCACACGGAGCCCATAGACTATAATGGGCTCCGTGTGCTTGTCGCGCACTGCCCGCACGAATGAATTGTGGGGGGGGGGGGGGTTCGGGGGGTCTCCATGCGGACTCCTTGCGGACGGAATACAAGCGCTAGTGTGAACCAACCCTAAACTGGACCCAGAACTGAACTGCATATTCCAGATGGGGCTGCACCAATGATTTATAAAATGTAGTGGTGTAACTACTGCTGTAGCAGCTTGTTGGGCCTCTGCTGCTTTTTCTAAATAGGCCTATTTACGTACTTATCCCCACTCCTAATCCCAGTCACCTCCACTTCCGTTTGTGGCCCCCGGGAGGCTCTGTGTGTCCCATATCCTGTTGCTGATGCTGAATAGCATTGGAGCATAGCTGAAAGCAATGTGATGTGGGGCACATATGTGGGGCCGACAGATTATTTTTACCCAGATGCATAACTTTACATTTATACATATTGAACCTCATTTGCCATGGGGATGCTCAAATACTTAGTCTGTCCAAGTTTGCTTGTAACCAACATACATCCACCATAGAGTTAATTGTAATACATAGCTTGGTGTCATCTGCAAAAATAGAGCCAGTGATATTAATCCCATCTACTATATCATTAATACGTTAAATAACAGCGAACCCAACACTGAGCCCTGGGGTACATCACTTATAACAGAGAACCCAGCACTGAACCCTGAGGTACAACACTTAAAACAGAAGACCTGACACTGAGCCCTGGGTACACCACTTATAAGAGAGGACCCAGCACTGAACCCTGGGGTACATCACTTATAACAGAGAACCCAGCACTGAACCCTGAGGTACAACACTTAAAACAGAAGACCTGACACTGAGCCCTGGGTACACCACTTATAAGAGAGGACCCAGCACTGAACCCTGAAGTACACCACATATAACAGAGGACCCAGCACTGAGCCCTGGGGTACACCACATATAACAGAGGACCCAGCCCTGGGGTACCCTAGGTATAATAGAAGACTTAGCACTGAGTCCTTATAACATATTACAAGTCTGAGCTGCAGTCTTAGGGCCCCTTCACACGACGTAAGCGCTCGGCTCATTCCGAGCTGTACACGTGAGTGCTTCTAAACACTTCCCACTCCAATGGGAGCGCTCGTAAAGCCGGCTTTACGCGCGCTCCCATTGAAGTGAATGAGAAGTGTTTAGAAGCGCTCACGTGTACAGCTCGGAATGAGCCGAGCGCTTACGTCGTGTGAAGGGGCCTTTAGAACACAACTCTATGGAGGCAATCCTTTAACCAGTTGTCAGTCCTGGTGGGTGTAGATGAGTGTTATGTACATAATTTCAACTTCCATCTGGTTTATTTGACAGGTAAAATGAAGACTCCATTATTGCTTCTTACCTTTACTTTGATGCTGGATTCTGCTTATTCAGTAAGTATTACATTTACAGGATATTACTTCATATAGTTGAAAATGTAATTTTTACCAAACCCTGACATTTCAATAACCCTGATTCACAAGTCTATTTTTACAGCTCCCTGTTTTTACTATACGTTTGGAGGTTATGGTCTCTACTCTATGTTTTTTCACTTAAGTGGAGTCTGTCAGCAGTAAATTGGTTATAAACCTAATCCCAGTACCTTGTAGAGGTGATTCTGCGGTTGCCCCATATGCCTGTGTTGTTTAGCCTTGGACCCCATTTTCATATAAATCTGCCTTGTATTCATTGATAAATGAGGGTAGAATTACTTTGGGGACTTGCTGTAACTTGTCTGGGCTTTGGGTGGGGGCATTTGGGACCAAGACTATTTTCTGTATTGCTGTTCTGTTCTGATATGGCCCTGCAAGCAAATGCCAGGCGTTGTTTGGAAAGGTAGTAGGACTGGCTCAGCTGGATACCGAACGTGTTTGCTGAAACAAGCATCTTGTAGCTTCTAGGAAGAACTGTACTTAATAACCTGACAGACGTAAACTTGCTTTTCATGTGGTAAACTTGCCAACCTTTCTCCAGCGCTCCCAGTGCCCCCTCGTAACTGCTTTCACATCCCACGGTGTCATCTCCTTTTATTTCAGTACTTCACATAATTACTTTGCTGTTAAATCTGAAGCCAAACATGAGATCATTTTGCCTCTGGACAGTATATATTGATGTATACATTCCCACAAGTGTTTCAACTGTAAATACAAAATCTGTGGGGGTGCGTCTAGCAAACGTTCATGTTATTGTCTGGGCTTGGCCCGCGCCTTAACATTTGGCGGATTTTGTTTTAAAGCGGTTTTCCCATAAATCCCACAAGTGTTGGCTCCTCAGCAATAAGTGTCTAATTGCTTAAGACCCAACCACAAGTACTAGGAACCGGATCCCCAAGTCTTTGTAAAATGGGAACCCCTACTCTATTTACATCGAGAATGAGAGAGCCCTGTACTTAGCTGTCTCAGTCAGTCCTATTAAAGAGAGAGGATTGTGGCCACACAATCTCACTTGGGGCACTTGGGGCACTTGGAGACCCATGTTCCATACCACCATATTTTCAGAGAACCAGTAGATATAATGCCCCCTTACAATGCCGGTGGCTAGGGAGCAGCAGGTGTGATGAAGTGATGGCAGATGATTAATCCGGGATGATTGGGAGGTATTTTGTTCTCATAATCACATGGGTCCCAGTGAAGAGACCCCCAGGAGTAACAGTTACCCTCCTTCCTATCCTGTGTAGGTGCATTTGCTGAGACCAGTTAAGAGCATTTTCTAGGCCAAAAATATTGATGACCTATCCTAAGTATGTGTCATCCATATCATATCAGTGGAGGTCTGACACCCAGTTTCCCCATTGATAAGCTTTTCTTGGCAGCTGATACACCGAGAAAGAAACAGCATTGTCCCCAGTATAGTGGTCAAATCAGGGACTACAGATCAGCTCCCATTAATTTGAATGGTATCTAAGCTTCAGTGACTCAGTTCAACCACTGCTATTGTTGTCTTCTTCCTGCTCCATTCTCTGTATATCAAGCACTGAGAACACCAGTCTGATATTGATGACCTATCTTTAAAATAGCTCATCAATGTTTTAGCCAGGAAAGCCCCTCTACTGTCCAGTGAACACAGATGAACAGTTGGTGAAGGCACGCTACGGCATATTCATTAAAGGGGCTCTATCAGCAAAATCATGCTGATAGAGCCCCACATATGCGTGAATAGCCTTTAAAAAGGCTATTCAGGCACCGTAAAAGTTATATTAAACTACCCCCCCCCCCCCCCCCCCCGCCGTTTTAAAATAATAACCTAAAAAAGAATGTGCTCTACTTACGTATCGTGCACGGTGGGCGGGCATTCAGGGTGTGTCTTCATCTTCATCCACACCTCTTCTTCCTCCGGTCCCGTCTTCCTCCGGCGCTCGCGAACGGACATTGATAAAAAAAAATGGCCTGGGCGCACGCGCAGTAGCATGCGGCTTCGACTACGGCTACTGCGCATGCGCCTAGGCTATATTTTTTTTTAATCAATGTCCGTTCGCGAGCGCCGGAGAAGGACAGGACCGGAGGACATCGGAGGAAGAAGAGGCGTGGATGAAGATGAAGACACACCCTGAATGCCTGCCCACCGTGCACAATGCGTAATTAGAGCACATTCTTTTTTAGGTTATTACTTTAAAACGGGTGGGGGGTTGGTTAATATAACTTTTACGGTGCCTGAATAGACTTTATAAAGGCTATTCACGCATATGTGGGGCTCTATCAGCATGATTTTGCTGATAGATCCCCTTTAAAGATTTCAGTAGCATTGGTTTAAGCAAACACTCCAAAATAACAGTACAGAGAGATAGCATTGCATTGCATTGCATTTCCTTGCAGTATTAACACAGATCTGCTAAACTGTCCAGGACCCAGAAAAGCGAGGTGGGCACCAGAGCCCTCAGAGTGCTCTATCCTCCACATTCCAGCCACGGCCACCATGCACGTCATTATATTGGATATTTGCCCTTTATACATTGGTAGTAGCCATAGTGTGGGTCTATTAGACGTCTGTGTTCTGGAAATGTTATTTATCAGTATGATCATTTATTAATATTTTGCATGCTATGATACTTACATAAATGCATTCTTTTACAGGCTAGTAAGCATAAAAGGCAGAGTGATTTTTGGGACAATTGGAGTGACTGGGGAGAATGTAGTCGCTCCTGCGGTGGGGGAGTAAGTTTCAGAGAGCGCCAGTGTTACTCTCGCAGGTAAGTTACGATTTAAGTGTGTACCGTTTTTTTTTTTTTTTATTCTTCAGATGAACTTTTATACAGTTTAGATCTAAAGGTTTGGGTATTTTGCCAGTACACTTAAAATTCATGCAAATGGATCCGGATTCTATTCAATAAGACGTTAAAGGTGGGCAGATAACCCAATAAGACTGACTGACAATACACCCTGCACTAGTAACTGCTGAAAGTTATAGTGATGTCATCCATTCCATCTGATATGTTACTGCTAAAAAACTGCAGCTCTTCAGATTACAGTGTTGTTGTGGGTCTGTATACAGGTGGCCACACAATAGTCTGTGAGCGCATAGTATTGTGATATCATCCATCTGTTACATGTAACCATCATGCCCCTGGGTATCCATACACCTTAGAGGATTTTCTTAATTGGAAGCTTTGTTGCCTCTAATTCCAGCACTTTAATACTTTCCATGTCCTATATAAAATATATATGTGTTGTGTCTCCCCTGAGGCTTCATTCCTAAGGTAGGATTGTAGTGGAATGCCAGCTGTCTTCTAAACAGTAATCCTTGTAAATCCATGTTTTGTATGGCTGACTGAGGCTGGGAGGAATGAGCTTCTATTACTGGGTACAGTCTTTGAGTAGGCAGTGGTTATGTGTAATAAAATACTGTATCTGCTAATAGCATCGCATTATAATATAATTATCGTATTCCTGTGAATTGTGGCCTATGATACCCCAAACACAAACAAGTACTTGCTGCAGACGTTCAGTTCTTTACTGTACATCTAGGGTGGATATAAGAATTTCTGAATCTTGGTGGTCTTAGGTGGCTAAAAGTTGATAAGAACATTCCTAGTAACTTCTTTTATTTTTTTTGTGTGAAATTTCTCTAAGCATTGCATGGCTTAACCTTGGGTTAAATTTTCTGGGATATCCACTCTTGGGAAGATTGTGTTGAATATATTTTTGAACTGTCTTGAATATTTTCCATTTTGTGAACAATCCATTCAAGATTGATGGACTAAACAATAGCTAAAGTCTTTCCTCCTTGGATTTGTGCTAACATACATCTGAATGTTGTAGACCAGCAACCTGCCAAAATTTTTTATATAGGAGGTCACACATGCTTATAATTAAGGAATCAATGGCCTTTGATTTGCAGCATCTGGCTGCTACTTGCCCCCTTTATTCCTATGGAAGCGGTAATACACTGCTTCTTCATTTTGGCCTAATTTTTGTTAAATTATTATTGAATGGAATCTGTCATCTGGTGTTTTTCATCTGATATTGCATTTAGATAAAGGGATCCTATCATTAGAAACCCTTTTTCTTTCTAACTAACACGTAGGAATAGACTTAAGAAAGGCTATTCTTCTCCTACCTTTAGATGTCTTCTTCGCCCCGCCGTTCAATAGATATTCCATTTTCTGTCTTTATGCAAATGAGTTCTCTCACAGCACTGGGGGCGGTCCCCAGCACTCAAACAGCACTGGGGGCGTCCCTAATGCTGCGAGAGAACTCTCCAGCGCCGCCTCCATCTTCTTCAGGAACTGGCCTCTACGTATCTTCTTCCGGCGTGGCTTTCAATCTTCTACGCATGCGCAAGTGACTCTGCCAGCGGGACTTGGGCAGAGCTGACTGCTCCTGCGCGCGGCCATTTTTTGTGGCCGCTTACATGACGTGTACCCCAGAGCTACACACAAAATGAAAATTTTTTTTATTTTTTTTTTTAAATAAATGCTCCTAAAATAAAGCAACGTTACAAAGCTGTTCTTACTCTATGTAAACTAGGTTTTTACATTTTATGTAGCTTTAGTGTAGACTTGCACCTGTAACATAGGAATTCAGATCTTCTCAAGTCCTTACCTGCCATCTTCTAATAATAGACCTTGGGCAGGACTAATAAATTACACTACTATAGTGATTATAGATTAGACTCTATAGATTGGATTTGTCAATACTGTCTTGTTGCTTCTAGATATTTATATTTCTTGAGACTTTTTTTATGACTTTGTAGAATTTTGAATGCGATAATAAAAATATTGGTAATATTAGAAAGAGACTGTGATTTCACAGCTCCTTTGTTTTCTAAACTTCCAGTGGTTCCCCTTGTCCATATACAATATTTTCATGCCTAGATCTGTGTAGACCGTTATATGGTGGCTCTGTGATTATAATTATTACTTTGCTGCATTGGGGTCTTAGAACAGCCAGAACTGATCAGGCCTGCGACGCTTTTTGCTCCGCGGACTCCATTGTAGTCTATGGGGTCTGCAGGTGACTGCTTTTTTAAGCGGATTATATTTCCATTTGGGAGGTACCCATACGTACCCCACAAACGTAAACCTGTATGCAGTTGTGAACCTAGCCTAATGCTGGTAATGCATATTAAGCAACATAAATTGTGAATACGTTTTTTTTTTTTTTTATCCCTTCTTTAAAGTCTTTAAAATGATGCAAAAAATGTAGTACTTTAAAATCATGCTAAATAAATGGTATTAAAGTAAATGATCTATTCATAAACTGTGCGTGCTATACACTGATATGGACATAGACTCTTATTGCGCGAGTGCCCTTTTGGCATGCGTTTGTTGAATCTACAGTATTATGATGTTGTGATGCGTATGTGCTGAATGTATTGGCAATGAATGGAAAGATCTGTATTATTTTAGTATGTGTAAGCGTGCCAAAAACTGAGCAGCTAAAACTATGCTGTGTGCTGCCCTCTAGTGGCCAAACATTTATTTACATTGACAATGCAAACCTGTATATTGTTCTGTATTATTATTCCATATTATTATTGACAATATCCTCTATTCTGTACTAGTGATTGTGTATTCATTGCACCACCCATACAATATGTTTACTTCTTTCACTATTTTTGTGCAGTATTTTAAATAGTTAGGAAATTTCTTCTTCTTTTAGGCCAGATGGGGGATCAAATTGTATTGGACCATCAAGAAACTATCGCTCATGTAATGTGCAGGTGAGATTCCCTTTTATTTATTTAATACTCCTAGAATTTTCTATATGGCCATCAATGTATGTATAGTGATCCTGAGGATTTTGGGTAGTTCAGCCGTACCCATTGCAAATAGGTGCATCACATCTAGCACACAGCCATGAAACCTCCATAGAAAAATCACTGGTAGTAACATGGGTCATACTAAAGAGCTTGCTGATGTTAAATGTTATATGTCCCCTAGCTTTGCTACAAGTCGCTTCCTGAAACTTCTGATCTTTTCAGTCAGTGGAACCATCTAGGAAGTGACTATACCTGTCATTTACACAGCCATATATAAAAACACATACATACATACATACATACATACATACATACATACATACATACATATATGTACATAGACAAGCACATAAATCACAATTTACCAGTTAGACCCATCAATATTCTATATACAGGTAGATGGCCACCAAATTCCAAGATTCTTTGACTGTCCGAGCACATTTCTGATTTTAGGATTATTGTGGATTATTGTGTTCATCTCATCCATTGATAAGAGTTTATACTGTACTTTATAGACGGTGCATTGAGCCTCCATCCCTTTCACACTATACAGAGCTGATAGTAGTGTTCTTTATGTTCCACTACACAGGAATGCCCTGAAGGCTCCCGAGATTTTCGAGCTGAGCAGTGTTCAGAATATGATGGGATGGAATTCCAGGGAAAGAGATACAAGTGGCTGCCGTATTATGGAGGTAAGGGAATACAGCTATGCTCAAACTATTTATATTTTTAAAGAGGACCTTTCATCAGATTGGGCACAGGCCGTTCTATATACTGCTGGAAAGCTGACAGGGTGCTTTCCTGATCTGTGCCCCGGGTAAAGTGCTATTGGTCCCGGTACCGTAGCGCTTTACAGTCAGAAAGGCGTTTCTGACACTTAGTCAGGGACGTCCTTCTCCACAGCAGCGCCTATCACACTGTACAGTGTGAGCGGAGAGGAACGCCCCCTCCCTCTGCTCACAGGGCTCGTCCACAGACAAGTATTATCAGGAGGGGAGGGGGCATTCCTCACCGCTCACACTGTACAGCGCGATAGGCGCTGCTGTAGAGAAGGACGTTCCTGACAGACTGTCAGAAATGCCCTTCTGACTGTAAAGCGCTACGGTACCGGGACCGATAGCGCTTTACCCGGGGCACAGATTGGGAAAGCCGCTGAATTCAGCGCACTGTCGGCTTTCCAGCAGTTATGGAACTGCCTGTGCCCAATCTGATGAAAGGTCCTCTTTAATAACGCTGATTAGTTGGGGTAGCTTGGACCCACTGCCCTGGACAGCAAATGTTGGACTGTCTCCCTATTCAAAGGGGCCCCCGCTACCTTAGGGCCCGGTGCAAGTGCACCATTGGCCCTATGGTTAAAGCGGCCCTGCCTACAGACACTAAATGGAGCAGCAGTAGTGCTGGCCACCACTCTATTGAAGCTCTCCGAGGTTGGTTCGGCATCTCCTTTCCAGCAATCTTTGAGGGTCCCAGAAATCAGATCCCCAATAATCATACATTTATCACCAATCCCCAAACATTTTTTAAGGCTGGCCCCTTAAATAATAAAGCAGTACGTTCCCATACCCTTCCTAGTGGTGACTTCTAGAACACAGACTTTTAAAGTAAACTGCAAGGACAGAGGGACATTTGAGGAACAATTGTAGGGGCGGTTCAATCTGTTCAACAGCAGTAGTTCAGACCAATGTGGGCCTACTCGGCCGTGTCATAGGCCTTCTACGGGGCTGTACCATGGTGGGGAATATTGACAGTAATGTCAAAGGGTTAAAGCTTTTGTTTTCCCATATTGTTAAGGACAATAGGAAACCTAGCTTCAAGCAATACTTCGCTGTAAAATGGTGGAAGTCACCCAATTCTACACATTAGGGTAGAGAACTTGTGGTACATAGTGAGCAGCCCCCACTCAATTCAGGCCTTGTTCCATTATTGCTTGTTCTCTTTGCATTGCAACAATAAAATGTTTGCTGTTTAAAGTATTTAGGGCCACAATTAATCCAAACGCAAAGGGAACCAAGGATGGGTGTAGGAGATTAACCCATCACCCAAGCTTATTAACTCCATATTAACAAGGGTTGTCCCAATGCTGACCCTAACATTGCCCTGTTAATATCTCCTTCCCCCCCAGATGCATTTTGCATCCAAAACACGGCAGCTCCTCAGGAAATTGTTAGAAGAACTTTCATGGGCACTCTAAAAGTTGTATCTTGCATTTGTATATAATTGAAGTATTAATGGTCAATGAATCCATTATTTTTATGTCTATTATTAATATATTGGTTGACTATTAAAACCATATTCCACATATTTCTCTTTCAAAGCATCCAATAAGTGCGAGTTAAATTGTATACCCAAAGGAGAGAACTTTTACTACAGGCACAAAATGGCAGTAGTAGATGGAACTCCATGTGAGCCTGGCAGAAGAGCCATCTGTGTAGAGGGTGTGTGCAAGGTAGGACTCAATTTTTTCATATTATCACTTACTGTAGTTCCTCTTTTCTTCTGCCGCCTTGTCTTGTCAAATCTCTGAATTACTTGAAGATAACATATTACTCAGTTTAGCTCAATTTATAACAGAATATGAGTTAAAAAAAATATTTAGTATTGAAGTGATATTCTAGATCCCCTTACCACCATACATAAGGCGAAAACTCAGGCTAATATTTTCTTTATTGTATTCCTTTTCCATAACATTATGTAACTTTATATGGACCAATGAAATAGACGGTTGGCTGCGATAACATATTGGATTCATCCAAAAGAGAAGACCGTTGTTTGGTATGCGGAGGGGATGGTAGTTCCTGCTATGAAGTCAAAGGATCCTATGACTCCCCCACGTTATCCAAAGGTATGTTATGCTGTAAATGGAGCCTTAGAAAGGGCAGAAATGATCATTTACTTGATGGTATTCTCTGCCATTACACTCCACTTAGTATTTTATATGTGGTTGGTTTCAATAGTAAATGATTGAATATGTAGAATGCTGTTGTTATTTATGGTTATGTTTTATTATTCTCTCAATTTTCTATCTTAAGACTCTGCTGTTTGATCTTTCAGGGTACAGCCAGCTCTTCACTATACCAATTGGAGCCATCAATATTCAGATTAAGGAAGTGTCACCAACAAGGAACTTTTTAGGTAACAGAAGGCCGCACACTGTGCTTATAAGAGAACGCGCTATCTGTCTAATGGAGATTTGTAGGATATATAGTAGCTTACCAGTCCTTCTGTCTCACACTATTATAACAAACATGTCTTTACAGCTGTGAAAAATGCACGTGGAGAATATTACCTGAATGGGTATTGGACTATTGAGTACAGCCGGGCCCTGAATGTGGCCAACACTGTTCTTCATTACTATCGAGGCTCTGAGGGAGATTTGGCACCAGAAGTACTGACGGCAAGAGGACCCACTACTGAGCCTTTAGTGATTGAGGTACTTCATGGATTTACTTACGTATATAGTGCCATAAGGAAACCTGTATGTAACCATCGGGCAGACAAACTGTTCAATAGGTACAATAAATAGTTATAATGAAAAAGAAAGTTCTCATAGTTCACCGAAGGTTTATGGTTTCAGTCCAACTCCAATATCAGTGATGCACGGGAAGGAAAAAATCTCCGACTTCAAAGGGATGGATAGCAAATATCCAAAAGTGAATATAAAATTCCAGCATCACGTCATGTTACCCCACGTGGAGGCAGCCCAACTTGCAGACGGCTTCCCATTTAAATGGCAGACCGCTTCCCTCAAATATCTTGGGATTCATATCCCATATATAAAATACCAGACCCTAACCAACTGCAGGGACTAGGGGAGTGCAGGCCTGCCGGATGCTAGACTCTATTACCGCTCCGCGGTTTAGCTCCGTCTTTTTGATTGGCGCTACCGCGGTGCAGACAAGCAATGGGTCTCTATTGGGGCCGACCTGCTCACAATTACCTTTCTCTCCCTACCGTGGATTCCGGCTGATTTCCATCCCTTTATTCAAGCCATGAGTACGGGATCTGGTGCCCTGAAACGTGTAGGTGAATCTCATGGTTTTATTCATGGATCCTTGATGTTGCACTTCTTTTACTGAACATGGATTTAAAAATTACTTTTATATATATATTTTTTTTAACGCTGGAATTTTTTTATATACTTTTGGATATCTACAATAAATAGTTACAGTAACTAATACCTGGAGGGACAGAATGGCAGACAGAAGTATATTTCTGGGGTTGCCAGTTGCCTCCCCTATTAATGCATTTTGGAAAACATATTTTGGATAGGTTGGATCTTTTTGTCTGAGATTGTTGTTTCTCTCCCCAAAAAAGTTCTGCCAATGGCATCCTCCTTTTCATGCCCCCTAACTCGTTCACTGGATCAAAGTGAATGCACCATGTGGCAGGATCACATAGAGTATGTTTATCTAGCTCACAATGGTGTTATAATAGAATGCTACCCAAATGTGATTTGTAACTTCCAATTGCAGCTCATTGGGCAAGAACCCAACAGAGGTGTGCAATATGAATACTATCTATCCAATCGTCTTGAAGAAGAAGACTATAAGTGGAGTTATGGCTCATGGACTGACTGCAGTGCAGAATGTGGTGGAGGTACAACCTAAAATGATTTATCATATATGATCCTGACCAGTTCTCTACGTACTGCTCTTATAATGCCAAAACCTTTTCCTTGGCAGGTTACCAGTCCCGTTTGGTGTTCTGTACTATAGATAATGAAGCATATCCAAATGAGATGTGTGCAGGGAAACCTGTTCCAGCAAGCAACAGAACCTGTAGCACCCAGCCTTGCCCACAGACCAAAAGGTAGTCATTCATACTAAACTATACAACGCTTTCCATGACAATTATTTATTGTTCTTCAGGACACGTCTTATTTATATACTTCAGGATTTATGACTCTTACAGGGGTTGTCTTGAACTAGAAAACAAATGGTCTATCTATATCCAGAAAACGTGCCAGTTTTTTCCATGGCTATTGCCTGGTATTGTACTGCATCCTAATTCTAGCTGGAAAATGGCAGTGTGGTTTCTGGGTAGAAATGGACCCCTTATGCCGTTCATTAACCTGGTCAGTGTAGTCTATGGCCAGAACTTCAGATCCCAAGATTGGTCACTAGGATGTTTCTCATTAGTCTAAATTCTTTAACCTATATACGGGAAACATCTCTCCTTAACACTCCAACCAAAGAAAGTCATGTATTTCTGCAAGCAAGCTTCATTTAGATGAATAATACACATAAACTTCTGCAACAAATCTTTTTGAATATACCCTTATGAATTGGGGAGAAGGGATCCATGTTTTTCTTATTTACAGACAACCCCTTTAAATTTAAAGCTGCATTGTATTCTAATTATAACTATATGGATAAACATGCATAATATAATATGTGCTTATTCTGTGCGAAAGGATGTCTTACATATATCAGCCGACAATGTGGAGTCGTATAGTGAACACAAAAATGACCAGGTAAATCGAGTTGTAATTATTGGGTTCTGCTTTAGATAAACTAACCAGCTTCTCAATGCCTTCTAAAGAATCCTACTGTAATCCTAAAATACTTGGGTGACAAGTGCTTCCTACTACTTGTATTTGGTGCTTTGTTCTGGCAATAAAATTGACTTCTGAAGTCTAAAATTACTCCAATCTCCTCCTATTTTTTTGCAACTTTTTGTGTAATTTTCCTGTCTGGTTATATGTATTCAATGCCATTTATATGACTTTGCGTGATGGCCCAATAATCGGCAAATTGACACACTCTTGGCTTCAGAAACCCCTGGTGTGTTCTCCTTGTGGTTAGCCATGCAGATAAAATCAAGAACTGACATGACGTAATACATGAATGGGTTTGGTCTACTAGAGTCTGCACTGCTTCATGTTAATGGTTCAAGATACTGGAGTGGGGTTTGGAGTAGGGGGACCTTCTCTATAACATCCATATGCCCTAATGATTGGGAAAAGTGGATTGTTTCATGAAGAACACCAAACAAAATGCTCCGAATTCTGGTGTAATTTGTACTGTCTGACATGCTTTACTCTAATTTATCAAGTGTTTTAGGCAGGGGCCCCATGTGGTAAAAATTCCGTGGTTTGCCTGTGGTGGAAACATAGTGGGGGGAAAAAAGCAGCATTTTACAGTCATTGTGTAGTGGATGGGATTCTAGCAAATCCCCACACTGCGGTACAATATGTGCAGTGGACTCTCTGTGATTTCCAAAATAGTAGCGTTTTTTCAAATAGCAACATGTCAATTATATCTAAGGAAACGCCGGAAGTTTCCTTATAGGTATTATTAAAGCAGAAAGTCTGCAGAAGAAACCTATGCCTGCGAATTGTCTGTGAAAAGTGCTGCGGAAAAAAACATGTTGCGTTGCCACTGCGGGATGTTATGTGGGGCTTTAGACTTAAACACTCTTCTGAACTGTACAAAGTAAGAACATGGCTCCAAGGGGTGACTTCAAAGAAATTGGGTGGGGACTGAGTTGCAAGACGGTGTGCGCCAAACATGCTCTAACATTTTTGCATTTTTTTCTGGCATATACTAAGCCAGCTAGTAGCCGGTGTAAAATTAAACTAGACCGTCAAGTAATGAGTCTAGTCTAATTTTGCACTGTTTGACTTTGATATTAATAGTAAATCTGCGCCTACCATATTTTATAACACTATCATATTTTAGTGTACATTTTAATGCAATATAAAGCAGATGATTTAAAGGTGTACAGTATATACAGTTTAAAGGGATTCTATCATTAGAATCCCTTCTTTGAAATAAGACCATGTTGAAATAGCCCTAAGTAAGGCTAATCTTCTCCTACCTTTATTATTTCAATCCACGCCGCCGTTCCAGTGTTTCATTTTTTTCGCCGTATGCAAATGAGACTTCAGAAAGCAGAGAGGGCATTTCCCTTTGCTCAAAAAGCACAGGGGGCATCCCCTGTGTAATCTGAAGACTCTCCAGCGATGCCTCTGTCATCTTCTCCCAACCGCCTCTTTTCCGCGTCATCAGCTGAAAGAGCCAACTGCGCAGGTCCATTCGGTCATGCCCCTGTGGCCTCTTACACGAGCTTCCATTTGGCCACAGGAAAATGGCCAAACTGACGTGCAGTTGGTTCCACTGGCTGAGGACGTAGCTGATGACACAGCGAAGAGGCAGTTGGGAGAAGAATAGAGGCATCGCTGGAGAGTTTTCGGACAGCACACGAGACGCTGTGGTTTTTGAGCAAAGGGGAATGCTCCCTGTACTTTCTGAAGACTCGTTTGCATATGGCAAAAAAAAAACCTATTCACACGGAGTAAAATGGCGTGTAATTTGGAGTGTAATTTTTACACGTGTAAAAAATTTACATGTGTATTTTGGAGTGGTTTTTTTTTTTTTTTACACGTGGCGTTTCAGTAGCGTTTACGGAGCGTTTTTTGGAGCGTTTACGGAAGCATTTTTTTACACGCGTAAATGCTCCAAAAAATGCTCTGTAAACGCTACTGAAACTCCACGTGTAAAAAAAAAACACTCCAAAATACACGTGTAAATTTTTTACACGTGTAAAAATTACACTCCAAATTACACGCCATTTTACTCCGTGTGAATAGGCCCTAACACTGGAACGGCAGCGTGGATTAGAATAATAAAGGTAGAAGAAGAATAACTTTTCTTAAGGCTATTCCAACATGGTCTTAGTTCAAAAAGGGATTCTAATGATAGAATTTAGAGATGAGCGAACAGTGTTCTATCGAACTCATGTTCGATCGGATATTAGGCTGTTCGGCATGTTCGAATCGAATCGAACACCGCGTGGTAAAGTGCGCCATTACTCGATTCCCCTCCCACCTTCCCTGGCGCCTTTTTTGCTCCAATAACAGCACAGGGTAGGTGGGACAGGAACTACGACACCGGTGACGTTGAAAAAAGTAGGCAAAACCCATTGGCTGCCGAAAACATGTGACCTCTAATTTAAAAGAACAGCGCCGCCCAGCTTCGCGTCATTCTGAGCTTGCAATTCACCGAGGACGGAGGTTTCCGTCCAGTTAGCTAGGGGTTAGATTCTGGGTAGGCAGGGACAGGCTAGCATAGGAAGGAGAAGACAACCAACAGCTCTTATAAGAGCTAAATTCCAGGGAGAAGCTTGTCAGTGTAACGTGGCACTGACGGGCTCAATCGCCGCAACCCAGCTTTCCCAGGATCCTGAATGGAACACACTGACAGTGTATTCCCGTATACCCCATATATACACCCCAAATCCCCGTTCCAACGGTGTGCCCCCCCACCTTCACCTCAGAAATACCCTGCAAGTCCCCTAGCAATAGAATTGGGGCTATATACACCCACAATTTTTGCTACTGGTATATAGTGCCATTGTCTCACTGGGAATTCAAAGAATATATGGGGGTTATGTGCACCCACAATTTTTAATACTGGTATACAGTGCCATTGTCTGACTGGGAATTCAAAGAATATATGGGGGTTACGTGCACCCACAATTTTTAATACTGCTATACAGTGCCATTGTCTGACTGGGAATTCAAAGAATATATTGGGGTGACGTGCACCCACAATTTTTGCTACTGCTATACAGTGCCATTGTCTCACTGGGAATTCAAAGAATATATGGGGGTTATGTGCACCCACAATTTTTAATACTGGTATACAGTGCCATTGTCTGACTGGGAATTCAAAGAATATATGGGGGTTACGTGCACCCACAATTTTTAATACTGCTATACAGTGCCATTGTCTGACTGGGAATTCAAAGAATATATGGGGGTTACGTGCACCCACAATTTTTAATACTGGTATACAGTGCCATTGTCTGACTGGGAATTCAAAGAATATATGGGGGTTATGTGCACCCACAATTTTTACTACTGGTATACAGTGCCATTGTCTGACTGGGAATTCAAAGAATATATGGGGGTTATGTGCACCCACAATTTTTAATACTGGTATATAGTGCCATTGTCTGACTGGGAATTCAAAGAATATATGGGGGTTACGTGCACCCACAATTTTTACTACTGGTATACAGTGCCATTGTCTGACTGGGAATTCAAAGAATATATGGGGGTTACGTGCACCCACAATTTTTAATACTGCTATACAGTTCCATTGTCTCACTGGGAATTCAAAGAATATATGGGGGTTATGTGCACCCACAATTTTTAATACTGGTATACAGTGCCATTGTCTGACTGGGAATTCAAAGAATATATGGGGGTTACGTGCACCCACAATTTTTAATACTGCTATACAGTTCCATTGTCTCACTGGGAATTCAAAGAATATATGGGGGTTATGTGCACCCACAATTTTTAATACTGGTATACAGTGCCATTGTCTGACTGGGAATTCAAAGAATATATGGGGGTTACGTGCACCCACAATTTTTAATACTGCTATACAGTTCCTTTGTCTCACTGGGAATTCAAAGAATATATGGGGGTTATGTGCACCCACAATTTTTAATACTGGTATACAGTGCCATTGTCTGACTGGGAATTCAAAGAATATATGGGGGTTATGTGCACCCACAATTTTTAATACTGGTATACAGTGCCATTGTCTGACTGGGAATTCAAAGAATATATGGGGGTTAAGTGCACCCACAATTTTTAATACTGGTATACAGTGCCATTGTCTGACTGGGAATTCAAAGAATATATGGGGGTTATGTGCACCCACAATTTTTACTACTGGTATACAGTGCCATTGTCTGACTGGGAATTCAAAGAATATATTGGGGTGACGTGCACCCACAATTTTTAATACTGGTATACAGTGCCATTGTCTGACTGGGAATTCAAAGAATATATGGGGGTTACGTGCACCCACAATTTTTAATACTGCTATACAGTTCCTTTGTCTCACTGGGAATTCAAAGAATATATGGGGGTTATGTGCACCCACAATTTTTAATACTGGTATACAGTGCCATTGTCTGACTGGGAATTCAAAGAATATATGGGGGTTATGTGCACCCACAATTTTTAATACTGGTATACAGTGCCATTGTCTGACTGGGAATTCAAAGAATATATGGGGGTTATGTGCACCCACAATTTTTAATACTGGTATACAGTGCCATTGTCTCACTGGGAATTCAAAGAATATATTGGGGTTATGTGCACCCACAATTTTTACTACTGGTATATAGTGCCATTGTCTGACTGGGAATTCAAAGAATATATGGGGGTTATGTGCACCCACAATTTTTAATACTGGTATACAGTGCCATTGTCTGACTGGGAATTCAAAGAATATATTGGGGTTACGTGCACCCACAATTTTTGCTACTGGTAGATAGTGCCATTGTCTCACTGGGAATTCAAAGAATATATGGGGGTTATGTGCACCCACAATTTTTACTACTGGTATACAGTGCCATTGTCTGACTGGGAATTCAAAGAATATATTGGGGTTATGTGCACCCACAATTTTTAATACTGCTATACAGTGCCATTGTCTGACTGGGAATTCAAAGAATATATGGGGGTTACGTGCACCCACAATTTTTAATACTGCTATACAGTTCCTTTGTCTCACTGGGAATTCAAAGAATATATGGGGGTTATGTGCACCCACAATTTTTAATACTGGTATACAGTGCCATTGTCTGACTGGGAATTCAAAGAATATATGGGGGTTATGTGCACCCACAATTTTTACTACTGGTATACAGTGCCATTGTCTGACTGGGAATTCAAAGAATATATGGGGGTTATGTGCACCCACAATTTTTAATACTGGTATATAGTGCCATTGTCTGACTGGGAATTCAAAGAATATATGGGGGTTACGTGCACCCACAATTTTTACTACTGGTATACAGTGCCATTGTCTGACTGGGAATTCAAAGAATATATGGGGGTTATGTGCACCCACAATTTTTACTACTGGTATACAGTGCCATTGTCTGACTGGGAATTCAAAGAATATATGGGGGTTATGTGCACCCACAATTTTTAATACTGGTATATAGTGCCATTGTCTGACTGGGAATTCAAAGAATATATGGGGGTTACGTGCACCCACAATTTTTACTACTGGTATACAGTGCCATTGTCTGACTGGGAATTCAAAGAATATATGGGGGTTACGTGCACCCACAATTTTTAATACTGGTATACAGTGCCATTGTCTGACTGGGAATTCAAAGAATATATGGGGGTTACGTGCACCCACAATTTTTAATACTGCTATACAGTTCCATTGTCTCACTGGGAATTCAAAGAATATATGGGGGTTATGTGCACCCACAATTTTTAATACTGGTATACAGTGCCATTGTCTGACTGGGAATTCAAAGAATATATGGGGGTTACGTGCACCCACAATTTTTAATACTGCTATACAGTTCCTTTGTCTCACTGGGAATTCAAAGAATATATGGGGGTTATGTGCACCCACAATTTTTAATACTGGTATACAGTGCCATTGTCTGACTGGGAATTCAAAGAATATATGGGGGTTATGTGCACCCACAATTTTTAATACTGGTATACAGTGCCATTGTCTGACTGGGAATTCAAAGAATATATGGGGGTTATGTGCACCCACAATTTTTAATACTGGTATACAGTGCCATTGTCTGACTGGGAATTCAAAGAATATATGGGGGTTATGTGCACCCACAATTTTTACTACTGGTATACAGTGCCATTGTCTGACTGGGAATTCAAAGAATATATTGGGGTGACGTGCACCCACAATTTTTAATACTGGTATACAGTGCCATTGTCTGACTGGGAATTCAAAGAATATATGGGGGTTACGTGCACCCACAATTTTTAATACTGCTATACAGTTCCTTTGTCTCACTGGGAATTCAAAGAATATATGGGGGTTATGTGCACCCACAATTTTTAATACTGGTATACAGTGCCATTGTCTGACTGGGAATTCAAAGAATATATGGGGGTTACGTGCACCCACAATTTTTAATACTGCTATACAGTTCCATTGTCTCACTGGGAATTCAAAGAATATATGGGGGTTATGTGCACCCACAATTTTTAATACTGGTATACAGTGCCATTGTCTGACTGGGAATTCAAAGAATATATGGGGGTTACGTGCACCCACAATTTTTAATACTGCTATACAGTTCCTTTGTCTCACTGGGAATTCAAAGAATATATGGGGGTTATGTGCACCCACAATTTTTAATACTGGTATACAGTGCCATTGTCTGACTGGGAATTCAAAGAATATATGGGGGTTATGTGCACCCACAATTTTTAATACTGGTATACAGTGCCATTGTCTGACTGGGAATTCAAAGAATATATGGGGGTTATGTGCACCCACAATTTTTACTACTGGTATACAGTGCCATTGTCTGACTGGGAATTCAAAGAATATATTGGGGTGACGTGCACCCACAATTTTTAATACTGGTATACAGTGCCATTGTCTGACTGGGAATTCAAAGAATATATGGGGGTTACGTGCACCCACAATTTTTAATACTGCTATACAGTTCTTTTGTCTCACTGGGAATTCAAAGAATATATGGGGGTTATGTGCACCCACAATTTTTAATACTGGTATACAGTGCCATTGTCTGACTGGGAATTCAAAGAATATATGGGGGTTACGTGCACCCACAATTTTTAATACTGCTATACAGTTCCTTTGTCTCACTGGGAATTCAAAGAATATATGGGGGTTATGTGCACCCACAATTTTTAATACTGGTATACAGTGCCATTGTCTGACTGGGAATTCAAAGAATATATGGGGGTTACGTGCACCCACAATTTTTAATACTGCTATACAGTTCCTTTGTCTCACTGGGAATTCAAAGAATATATGGGGGTTATGTGCACCCACAATTTTTAATACTGGTATACAGTGCCATTGTCTGACTGGGAATTCAAAGAATATATGGGGGTTATGTGCACCCACAATTTTTAATACTGGTATACAGTGCCATTGTCTGACTGGGAATTCAAAGAATATATGGGGGTTACGTGCACCCACAATTTTTAATACTGCTATACAGTTCCTTTGTCTCACTGGGAATTCAAAGAATATATGGGGGTTATGTGCACCCACAATTTTTAATACTGGTATACAGTGCCATTGTCTGACTGGGAATTCAAAGAATATATGGGGGTTATGTGCACCCACAATTTTTAATACTGGTATACAGTGCCATTGTCTGACTGGGAATTCAAAGAATATATGGGGGTTATGTGCACCCACAATTTTTAATACTGGTATACAGTGCCATTGTCTCACTGGGAATTCCACAAATAATTTGGGGATTCATTCACCCTACATCTCAGGCTCTTGCCATATTCACCCAGGTTGTCAGTGCTGCACCAGCTCGTTCCCAGACAGCTCGGCCCGAAAAACACGTTACCTATATAGAGGATTTGGACAATGAAGACAACATGTTCTAAATCTAATGTCTGCACCTTCTCCAGAATTAAAATAAAGGCAGCGTTTAACTTTCAAATAGCACTGCACAAAGGAAGAGCTTATCAGCTTGTCTCATGACATGCTACTGAAAAGTTTCATTTGTGTATCTTAATGTAAATATAGTTGTATAAGCTTTTTGGGTTTTAGGCACTGCCAAGTTATTTATTACCACCCGCTCCCTTATAATGATGATGACGCCAAAGTCACTGTGGGTGTTCAGAGCTCACAGCTTTGGGTGACATTTGTCTTGCTCTCTGTCGGTACCAGCTGTCTTTTTGGATACCGTAAAGTTATGTTGACTTTATTAACAGCTATAGAAGCTTTAGCCAGGTTGTGACGGTGTGTAACCCTAACAACACTAAGTGGGATACACATTAATAGTCAGTCTATGTACGCTAAACGTATCACTGAAGTAATTTTTTTTCCCTCTCCCCTAATATAAGAAAGGAACAGACATTAGACCTAGACCGGGGTTCGAGGCTTGAAAAAATCCAGTATTATTTGTTCTTCATGATGTGAAATATGTGTTGAAAAGCAACCCAAGATGAAGTCAGCCATGTGTGCCAGTGTGTTACTTGGCATGCCTTTGCTGGCCCCAACTGTAAGGGTCACTCTCCATTTCCTCCATTTTCCACTCCCCTTCACACCATTTGTGGTGAAGCAATGGGATGCACTGAAGTGCACCCTCTAGCCTCGTGTGGGATAGGGACATCAGATGCCACTCCAACCCCCTCGTCTTCCTCCGCCAGCCAACGGTGCGAAGATGAGAGGAGTGTGCTCTGAATGTTTTCTGCCTAGCAGAGGCTAGTTCTCACTTACGAAAATGGCCCCACTTTGACCTGTATATCAGGCACAATGGTGTAGGTTTCAAAGAAACATGGCACCAACAAGTTGGAAAACGTGGGCCATGCGTGGACCGTGTTTGAGTCTGGCAAGCTCCAGATCTGCTACCAGGTTCCAGCCATTATCACAGGCGCAAAAATGCCAGGCCCCAGGTGTAGCAGGGAAAAAAAAATGCCATCTCAGCCAGGATGGCATCCCTGACCTCGGAGGCACTGTGCTGTCTGTCCCCCAAGCTGATCAGTTTCAGCACGGCCTACTGACATCTCCCCATGCCAGTGTTACAGTGTTTTCCGCTAGTAGCTGGGGTGGAGGTTGCAGCTTCGTAGGGTTTCAGTCTACTCCTGCCATGAATTTTGGCCTGGGAGAGGAGATAGGCCACCCCAGTTTGCACCCGGGGAACAGACTCCACCACATTCACCCTGCCTGTCATTAAAGATAAGCACTGCAGCATCCCTGACCACAGGCGCTTGTCCATGTGTCGGTGGTCAAGTGGACCTTGCAGCAAAGCGCAGAGCTCTGGGCCCGACTGATGTTATGGGACACATGCAGGCGCAAGGCAGAGACAGCACACCAAGAGAAGTAGTAACGGCTAGGCCCAGCATAGGGAGGTGCCCCAGCTGCCATCTGCTGACGGAAGGCCTGGGTCTCCAGAAGCATAAACAAACACCAACATCTCCAGGGCCAGCAGTTTATCGATGAGGCTGTTACAGGCTTGGGCATGGGGGTGGGTTGTATTGTACTTCTGCCTGCAATGAAAAGCTTGGGAAATGTGGAGTGGCTGGGAAGAGGCGCATGATGGTGCAGGCCAAAAGGGCGCATGAGGGTGAACTCCCCAATGTGTCAGAGATAGGTGTGTAGGTGTCCTTGCATCATATACTTGCACCATATTTGGCTTTGGAAGTTAATTTTGTGCCAAAAAGTGGTTAAGACAGCGATCCCTCAGCTACTCCCGTTACACTGTCTATTGAAGTTACCATCTGTGGAAGTGGACCACCATTTCTAAGATCCCAAAGGAAGCAGGCAAGAGATGTGCAGTTCAGAAAAAAAGATGAGAAAATAAGTTTAGGCTGTAGAGCACAGAGGGATCGGAGAGGACAGAGCTGGTGTCGGCCAGGTATTCCCACAACATGCGCCTATACTTGTCCCTCCTTGTGACACTAGGCCCCTGAGTGGCAGTAATTTGTCCAGGGGGGCCATTAACGTGTTCCAGACCTAGGAATAAGTCTTCCAACAGGGTAGAGTTTTGCATGCCTTTGCTTCTACCCACTGTTTTTGCTGCTTAGCTTCCCTCCACATCTACTCTGCTTTCACCCCTAAACATCACCCCAGTTTATGCCTTTGCTTCTACCCAGGTTTTTTGTTGATTTAGCTTCCCTCTACATCTACACTGCTTTAGCCCCTAGACATCACCCCTGTCCATGTGGGGTCGGTGGCCTCGTCATCCACCAACTCCTCTTCCAATTGCGCACTGCCCCCTTACTGCAAACCGCACATGACCACAGCTTGCCTTGATGGCAACTGTGTCTCATGATCCCCACTTAGGTCCAGACAAGTCGGTGGCGGGTCCAAAACCCCAAAATTGGAAGGAAATGGCAGATGCTGCAGTATTTCTAACACCTGTTCCTGGTGCTCGGGCCTGGTCTGTGTTGTACCCTGCACCCTGCTTAACGCATCTGCCATATCCGAAGTTGTGCTGAGCGCATGCTAATGTTTCGTGTCCAGTGCAATGGATGGGATGGGATTTCACATAAGTCTGCCACCCATGGCCACTCATGGTTGAGCAACTGAGGGAGTTGACTTTGACGAACCCGAGGGTTTTGGAGTTGGAACTACATCAAAGGTCTGTGCTGCTCACACACTCTGCTCAACACATGATATGTTTAGTGCCAGCAGTGTGGAGACGTCGCACAACAGCCGTTGTTCCAGCAGGTACAGGCGTTGTAGGAGTGCATAGAGGCTAGCAGCGGCAACTATACACTTTAAAAACTATCCGCACAAGCGCCACACTTTCACCAGTAGCTCAGGAACATTGGGGTACCTTTTTCAAAAGATTAGCAGCAATGAGTTAAAAACGTGGCCCAGGCATGGAATATGTTGCAGGCTGCCAAGCTACAGAGCCAATCCCAGGTTACGGCCATTATCACACATGACAACATGCCTGGGCCCAGGTGCAGTGGCAAAAACCACATTGCCGTCTCATCGAGGATGGCATGACTCACTTTGTAGGCAGTGTGCTGTCTGGCCCCCAAGCTGATGAGCTTCAGCACGGCCCGCTGACGTCTCCCCACACCAGTGTTGCAGCGTTTCCAGCTCGTAGCTGGGGTCAATTTAACAGCGGAGGAGGGTGGTGTTTCAGCCCTCCTCCCAGGAATGTTGTGTGGGGAGACAAGTCAGGCCACCACATTTTGCGACCCGGTCCACGCCTCAACTACATTCAACCACTGTGCCCAAATTGAAAGGTAGCGTCCCTGTCCGCATGCACTTGTCCATTCGTAACTGGTCACATGGAACTTTAGGGCTAAGCGCTGAATTTAGGGACCGCCTCATGTTTGGGGGAAAGTGCTGGTGTGGACGGCACAGTGCGGTGGCGCAGTAGACACTCTGCCCAAAAAGGGCAGAGTGTCCCCCAGCCGGGATTCCAACATCTCCTGGGCCAGATTTCTTGAGATGAGGCCGTTGAAGCCTTGGGCATGTGGGTGGGTTGCGCTGTACTTTAGCATGAAATGAAAGGCTTGGGAGATGGGGAGTTGCTGGGAAGAGGCGCATGATGGCGCGGGCAAAAGGAGAAATGGCAGGAAAAGGTGAGGATAAGGGTGAACTCCCCAAAGTGTCAGAGGCAGATGTGGAGGTGTCCTGGCTCCTGGTCTGGACTGCAGCGCCAGCCCTGTCAACAGTGGAAGAGGCAGTGGCCGCCAGGCCAAACGACGATTATCCTGCGCTTGCTCTCACCCACTGAGCCCAGGGCTTGCCTTCCAAATGATGGCACCCGCAAGAGGTGGTGAGATTCCTCTCCGCAGATCTCCAAACCATCTTGGACTTGCAAATTGCACTAAATTTGTCATGTAACTGACATGTATATGATGAGTCTATCCATTGTCTGTTCATTTTGGTGAAAGTCAGCCTGTCAGCTGACAGACAGCTGTGCTTGTCAGTGATGATGTCACCGGCTGCTTGTACCCCCAGTTTTTGCTGCTTAGCTTGCCTCCACATCCACACTGCTTTTGCCCCTACACATCACCCCTATCCATGCCTGTGCCTCTAGCCATAAGTCTGCCACCCATGGAAACTCATGGTGCAGAAAGTGAGGGAGCTGACTCTGAGGAACCCTTGGGTTTTGTAGCTGGTACTCCATCAAAGGTCTCTGCTGCTCACACACCCTGCTGAACATACGGTATCTAGGGTTAGAGCGTGTGGTGACCTCGCACAACAGTAGGTGCTTCAGGCAGATGTAGGCCTTGCTGGAGTGTATTGCGGCTAGCTCCAGGTACTGTAGACTTGGGAAAGTGGGTGTCCAAGTGCCGCACTTTCACCCTTAGCTCAGCTAATTTGGGGTATGTTTTTAAAAATCATTGCACCACTACATTGAACATGTGGGCCAGGCATGGAACGTGTTGGAGGCTGGCAAGCTCCAGAGCCCTCCAACAAGCTAAAAAACCTGGCCCCAGGGGCAGCGGGGATAAACAAATTGCCATCTCATCCAGGATGGCATCCCTGACCTCAGAGGCAGTGTGCTGTCCGTCTCCCAAGCTGATGAGCTTCAGCCCAGCCTGCTGACGTCTCCCCACACCAGTGTTGCAGCGTTTTCAGCTCGTAGCTGGGGTAAATCTAACAGCGGAGGAGGAGGAGGGTGGTGTTTCAGCCCTCCTCCCAGGAATGTTTTGTGGGGAAACAAGTCAGGAAAATTCTTGAAACGGGAGAGTTTTGCATCTTTGCCCTTGCTGCCTATGGACATCCCTTTGCCTCTAGCCACCATTTTCCCTGCTTTGCTTGCCTCCACATCCACACTGCTTTTGCCCCTAGACATCACCCCAGTCCATGCCTTAGCTTGTACCCCCAGTTTTTCCTGCTTAGCTTGCCTCCACATCCACACTGCTTTTGCCCCTAGACATCACCCCAGTCCATGCCTTAGCTTGTACCCCCAGTTTTTCCTGCTTAGCTTGCCTCCACATCCACACTGCTTTTGCCCCTAGACATCACCCCAGTCCATGCCTTAGCTTGTACCCCCAGTTTTTCCTGCTTAGCTTGCCTCCACATCCACACTGCTTTTGCCCCTAGACATCACCCCAGTCCATGCCTTAGCTTGTATCCCCAGTTTTTCCTGCTTAGCTTGCCTCCACATCCACACTGCTTTTGCCCCTAGACATCACCCCAGTCCATGCCTTAGCTTGTACCCCCAGTTTTTCCTGCTTAGCTTGCCTCCACATCCACACTGCTTTTGCCCCTAGACATCATCCCTATCCATGCCTCTTCCCCTAGCCATAACTCTGCCACCCCTGGAAACTCATGGTGCAGAAACTTTGGTTGCTGACTTTGAGGAACCCTTGGGTTTTGTAGATGGAACTCCATCAAAGGTCTGTGCAGCTCACACACCCTGCTCAAGATATGGTATTGTAGGGTTTCAGCGTGTGTGAATGACGGACAACAGCCTGTGTTTGGACAGATGTAGGCCTTGCTAGAGTGTTTTTAGGCTAGCAGCGACTCCTGTGCACTTGCAAAAGTGGGCGCACAAGCGCCGCATTTTCAACAGTAGCTTCGGTACATTTGGGTATGTTTTTAAAAAACTTTGCACCACTAGGTTAGACGTGGGCCAAACATGGAACGTGTTGGAGGCTGGCAAGCTCCAGAGCCGCTACCAGGTTCCAGCCATTATCACAGGCGTAAAAATGCCAGGCCCCAGGTGTAGCAGGGAAAAAAAAATGCCATCTCAGCCAGGATGGCATCCCTGACCTCGGAGGCACTGTGCTGTCTGTCCCCCAAGCTGATGAGCTTCAGCACCGCCTGCTGACGTCTCCCCACACCAGTGTTTTAGCGTTTGCCGCTAGTAGCTGTGGTGGAGGTTGCAGCGTCGTAGGGTTTCAGTCTACTCCTGCCATGAATTTTGGCCTGGGAGAGGAGATAGGCCACCCCAGTTTGCACCCGGGGAACAGACTCCACCACATTCACCCTGCCTGTCATTAAAGATAAGCACTGCAGCATCCCTGACCACAGGCGCTTGTCCAAGTGTCGGTGGTCAAGTGGACCTTGCAGCAAAGCGCGGAACTAAGGGCCCACCTGATGTTGAGTGACACGTGCTGGTGCAAGGCAGGGACGCCACACCGGGAGAAGTTGAGACGGCTAGGGACGGCATAGTGAGGTGCCACAGTTGCCATCAGGTCCGGGAAGGCGGGAGTTTCAACAAGCCGGAACGCCAACCTCTCCTGGGCCAGCAGTTTAGCGATGTTGGCGTTCTAGGCTTGCGTGGGTGGGTGGTTAGCGGTGTATTTCTGCCGGCGCTCCAATGTCTGAGAGATGGTGGGTTGTTGTAAAGAAGCGCCTGATGGTGCCTTTGATGGTGCAGGAGAAGGAGATAAGACAGAAACAGGGGAGGATGAGGGAGAAGTCAACAAAGTGGCGGAGGCAGATGAAGTGATGTCCTGGCTCGTCCTCTGGAGTGCATCGCCAGCACTGTGAGCAGAGGCAGTGGCATGAACGGCGGGCGACGTTTGTCCTGCCGTTGCTGCCTGCCACTGATTCCATTGCTTGGATTCCAAATGACGGTGCATTGAAGTGGTGGACAGGTTGCTCTTCTCAGGGCCCCTACTCGATTTCGAGAGGCAAATTGTGTAGACGACACTATATCTGTCCTCGGCGCATTCCTTGAAAAAACTCTACACCTTCAAGAAACGTGCCCTCGATGGGGGAGTTTTTCTGGGCTGGGTACAAAAGGGAACATCTTCGGACATTCCGGGTCTGGCCTGGCTTCGGCAAAGCAGCTGACCTCTGCCTCTGGACATGTCTCTGCCTCTAGCTACCCTTTTTGGTGCTGCACCTGCCTCAACATCCACACTACTTTCCCAGCTTGACATCTGCCTTGTCCAGGTGGGGTCGGTGTCCTCGTCGTCCACCACCTCCTCTTCCAACTCCTGTCTCGCCTCCTCCTCCTGCACAATGCGCATGTCAACTGGCTGCCCTGACAGCAACTGCGTCTCATCGTCGTCGATGAGGGTGGGTTGCTGGTCATCCGCCACCAAATCGACCGGAGATGGAATGGAGGAGACTCTAGTGTTTGAGCATCTGGACACAGATACTCGTCTGTTAGGTCCATGGAATCGCGAAATGGAGGGGCAGGTTGCGGTACAGTCAAAGGAAGGGAGAACAGCTCTGGGGAGCAGGGACAGTTGGGGTTATTGTTCTGAGAAGATTGGGAATTTTGGGTGGAAGGAGGACAAGACTGTTGGGTAAGAGGAGGTAGAGGCTGACTGGCTGGTGGACAATGTGCTTTAAGCGTTATCCGACAGCCATTGCAAGACCTGTTCCTGGTTCTCGGGCCTACTAATCTTTGTACCATTCAGCCTAGTTAATGTGGAACTTTTGTGCAAAGCGCAGAACTTAGGGCCCGCCTGATGTTAAGGGACACACGCTGGTACAAGGCTCAACTCACCCTAAGTGCCAAAAACACTGCTGGTGCAAGGCTCTACTCATGCCAAGGGCCTCAATCTCTGCTGGTAGCTCAGCTTAAGGTCATGTAACTTTGTTTGGGAGGGCTCATGTTAAGGGCTAGAAAAGTGAATTTTGGAGGGTCTTACCACATCACACACACACACACACACACACACACACACACACACACACTCAAAATGACAGTTAAGGGTGAGGGCTTTTGGAATTCCCATTGCCTATTCCATTTGTGGTTGTCATGGGGAACGTGATTTAAAGGGGTGGTTGTTACTGTTTGTTGAGCTTAAATTGGGGTTTGTGTCCATCCATTTGGGGAGTAAAGAAGGTTTCCAGGTATTTTCCCACTTTGATAGAGGTTTTTTTGAATGTGGAAAGTGTGTAGTTGTTAGGCAGTGATGTTGGGGTAATAGAGGGTCTTTGGTGTGTTAGATGCCCCCAGGCATGCTTCCCCTGCTGTCCCAGTGTCATTCCAGAGGTGTTGGCATCATTTCCTGGGGTGTCATAGTGGACTTGGTGACCCTCCAGACACGGATTTGGGTTTCCCCCTTAACGAGTATCTGTTCCCCATAGACTATAATGGGGTTCGAAACCCGTTCGAACACACGAACATTGAGCGGCTGTTCGAATCGAATTTCGAACCTCGAACATTTTAGTGTTCGCTCATCTCTAATAGAATTCCCTTTAATGGTTCATCAGGTAGTCTTATATAGCTACACCATAACTGACCAGATAGAATCTATCACATCTAAACATTAAATAATAGCTTTTGTGTGTGTGTGTACATTCTTCGTTACACCCTGCAGGAGCAATACAGAGCCTAATCCAAAGTGTTATTACAATGAGTAGATTCTCTCAGTTTTGGTTGAAGTTGTGTTATGAGAATATTCTGTAGACTAATACAATAAATGATGACTATGAGCATTGGCTTTGGCTATGACTTGGTGATTCAATGTATGCTTATTATTGGCGTTGGGTCTTGGTGCAGCTTGTGCATAAAGCTTTATCTGGTGGAAAGGAGACGGTGTTGTGCTTAACATAAAGTGACCACTGAACAGAGCCTGCTGCAATAAAGTGGCCAATGTTTAAGACCATAGACTATGTTCTAATACTGTACTTTATCCAATGCGTGCAAGTGAGTGTCCAGATTGTAGTAAGATTTTTCCTGTTCTAGTTACATTAATCCTCTTTCTGGGACCAATTAAACGTCCTTTTGCATATTGACATTGCCACTTGTGTGCCGCATGCTCTGTGTCAGGGTCTTATATGCTGTAAACTTGCTTATACTGGTGTTGTCATTTTAATTGTCAATTTCAGCTGGAAGATTGGTGAATGGGGTCCATGCTCTGCCACATGTGGGGGAGGCACTCAGACCCGTTCCGTATACTGTGTTACATATGAAGGCAGAACTTCCCAGCAGGCAGTGAACGATGCAGAGTGCACAGCATTCACAGAAAAGCCAGCAACCCAGCAAGTCTGCAATCTCCGGGCATGTGCCAAGTGGAACACAGGGCAGTGGACACAGGTGAGTAGCACCGTGGTAATGCTTTCCATCGCTGTCCATAAGATGTGATATTAAAGGACAACCACCACGAGATCTCTGGTATCCCTTTAGTGATATATACTTCCTAGGACACACAGACAGACAATTGCGGCAGCGTGAACGGTACACTACAGCAGGGTTTTTGGGGGGTTTTGTTACGCAATGCTGCTAAACCTGCTCATGTACCCTTTGACCCATTACAGTAATAGTGCACACAGTCATGATGCCTCCTTAGTTCCCATCACACATTACAGTGCTCTTAAGTGGTCCTGAATAGTATCATGCCCCATATACACCATCATAGTCCCTACATGAAATAAGGTCCCTATCGGTGGCCCTTACATTATATTGTGTAATATAGAAATTACAAACTTGCCTAGCCTTGTTCCTACAAAGCTGCCTGTAGGATCCATCCCTGGTGCTGTATCCAGCTTGGTGCTCTTCGCACCTCCCTTACTGCAGATGGTATCACAAGTATCCTGAATGCTGGAACACGGAGCAGATAGCTCTATGATTCACCACTGCCATGGAGTGTTATCATGTGGACACATGAATCTCATGACTGTCATTTTAGCTTCACCACTCATTTTCTGAAATGTACAAAATCCCACAATATATTAAAGGAAAACTATTATCTAGGATTTAACTATGAATTATTTGGTTTCAGTGCTCAACCGAGTGTGGAGAAGGAATTCAGAAACGATCAGTAACTTGCAAAACAGACACCGGCGCCATTGTTCAGGATACAGCCTGCATGCACCAAGTCAAGCCAGCTGATAACCAGCTATGTATTGGGGAAAACTGTGTTCAGGAAATTGGCTGGCATATCGGCGAATGGGGTCTGGTAGGAAATATTTCATTATTTATTTGAGATGTATATGCACACGAGCAGTTGTCAAGAACCAGTTATGGTGTTGGCGATATATATGCATAAATGCACACACAACAGTTGCAGATACACCAATTAAGATGCCACTTTCATTCTCCAAAATGGGTATCTTCGGTTATCTAGTTGGCTGCTATGAGCGGTTTCTGTTGGAGGGAATCCAGAGACTGGGATTAGTAGTGCTTTCAGCTTGTCTCAGTAGCTAATAATCTCAACCAAATTTTCTCCGCCTCCATTCCTGGGCTGGTGCAGAGCCGAGGGGGCATGCTGTGTATCTGATGGTGGTGGCTCTTTCACCTGGGACATGTCCTAGAAGTCTTCAGTCCTCTTGAATCTGAGTCCTCCAAACATGTTTTGCAGTGTCCAGTGGAACAGTATTTTCATTGCATTGTGTTTATAAGAAGGTTGAACCCAACCCCCCACGCAGACTGAATTTTAGTGACTAAAAATCTTACTATATATATAATTTTATTTTTTTTTCCAGTGTTCAAAAAGTTGTAATAGTGGTATTAGAAAACGTCAGGTGATCTGTGCTGACAATGATCGGAACTTTTATGAACCAGACGTCTGTGAAGCCTATGAGCCTGACAAACCATCTGTGATAGAGAGCTGTAATATGCAGCCTTGCTATCTGCCGCAGCGTAAGTTTTTTGTTTTTTTGTATTCTACCATCATAAATTCAAGAATAAAGACCTATATCAGTGATTGTGTTGGTGGGCAGACCCTAACGAGATATAATCAGACTTCTGTGTTGAAATAGAAGAGATACCACATTACATGCTAAATTAGACGTCAAGACTAAATCACAAAGCAGCTCACTCACAATGCTTTTTTCAGGCTGTGTTCACAAGGTGCTTCTTAAAATCAATCAAATACCTGCTTTTCCACTTCCAGTAATAAGTGCACATTCACCATTTTGCAGGACTTTTTCTTCCCTCGGATGAGACCAATAGACATTAATAACGATAGTCTGAACCTACCCGAGGCGAGGCATTACTGCAAGTAAAAGCTGCACGCAGTTCTTTGTGAATACAGCACAATGTGAACTCCGCCTCACTAGTTTCTTATTCTATGATGTGTTCAGTGCAATTTTTTTAAAGTCAATATCAGGGGTGGATTGCAAAAAGAGTAGTATCTGTCATATAGGTTCTTACCCTCTCACTGTGTTTTAGGTTTAAAACACACGCACGCACGCATCAACAAAATCTAAATGTATGTCCTTACACTATATTATTGTATTATTCTGCTTCACATCATCCTCCTTAAATTATATGAAATATACAACGAATAATTGGCCATTCACCTATAAAATTGGCCCCTAACCTACAAAGTAGGGTTCTTTGGTGATCTTAGTTTGATTCGATAGAGTTTTGGTTACAGCTGGAATACATGAATTAAAATGCACCAATATTACAATTGTTGGTATTAATCCTATTTTGTTCATTGTATGTTGCTTTAGAGGTTCCCAGTATGCAGGACACTTGGGGCTATGATAATTCAGATCAATTCTCACTTACACGGTACAGACAGCCCAGTAAGTATATGCAAACTTATTTATATGCAAACTAGTCATACAAAGGTGCTACTTATATTACATTTTTACAGTTCAACGACTTATCGGATTATCAAGTAAAGTGGTGTGATTGTAGAATGATGTCACTAAGATTCTAAGGTGGGATAAATGTTATAACTTAAGTAGATAGGAAAGTGTGAAACTCTCAAAAGCAGGGCATTTTATATAGTTAGTGGGGGGATTTGTCAAGCTCCTCCATGCAGGTTTTCTGGTCTACATGGGTGATATTGTGGCACATACTTGGTGCAAGGCCCTATCTTGTACTAAATGTGCACCACATTCCCTATTCTGTGACTTACTCGCCACTTAGGCAAATATATGGAAGAGTGGGGCAGATGGGCAGGTCACCCCAGGACCATATATATATATATATATATATATATATATATATATATATATATATATATATATATATATATATATATATATACCGCTTGCCAGTTTCTGCTGTAGGTTATACAGGTGATCTACGGCATAGATTTCCATTCTGGCTGGAGTGTATTGATAAGTCTGGCATGCCTCGCGTCTATCAGGGACTTTATTAAGGCTGCCATACAAAATGCCTGTCTTATTAAATCTGCCCCATTGTGTTGTGCAACATAATTATTTTTATACAGTTTTGTTTGTAGCTTGTAAATAAAGGAACATTGAGGATAAAACATAGAAAACTGTATTCTTGAGGTTATTTGAGTCTGTGGGTCTTGCACTGAGTAACAGGTCCTGCATTGCCAAGACACAATGTCCCATTTTGGGCAGTTGTCTTTTAAGTAAGGTATTACCTTGGAGCCACCAATTTGCCTCTTATTATAGTTTGACTCTCATTTAAAGATCCAGCTGAACAAGATGGTTGCAAAATATGAATGAAGTTCTGTAATATTTGTATGAAGAATTGTATCGGCTGATTTTGTAAAAAGTATTTTTTTCTCCTGTCTCTATTTCCAGCCCCCACTCCTCCTTCTAGAGGTGAAGATAACTTTATTCCTATAAATCCCCGTGACTGCAGGCGTAGCAGGTAGGAAAGTCACAATGTATATAAACAGGTTGTCAGGGGTTGGAACAACATGGCTACCTTCTTCCTTAAAACAGTGTTACATTTGTCTTACATTGACTTTAGTAGAGCTGAGCTGTAATGCCATACACAAACCATGAACTGGTGTGGCGCTGTTATTGGAAGAAATAAGACAATCTTTATCTAATCCTGGAAAACTTATATCATTTCGCTAAAATGGGAAATAATGGCATCTGTTTGAAGCTTTTGTACTAATGGCTGCATATAGAGTGGTTTTACCACTGTTACCACTGATTTCTGCTATCACTTAGTTTCTGGAGTGTGTACGCCATCTAATATCCTCACACTCGCTGGTATATCACTTCCACCTCATCCTGTCCTCATACAAAGGATACTTAAAATTTCATATTACACACAATGTTAGGAGAAGCTTCTATAAACGCAGTTGAAAGCTACTGCTACAAGTACTGGATAGATGTAAGAATAGTCAATGACTATTGGTATATTGCAGATAGGACAATCTTAAATGGAGGACACACAGCTCCATTATAAATCACTGGGATGTTGTTTATGGCCAGTGCACACAGAGGAAGAAAAGAGAGTGAAAAAAGCTGTGGGGTGAAAAAAGAAAAACCTAAGATTTATGTGTTCTAGTATATACACAGTAGCATTCACGGGCAGCCACAGAACTGCCCTACTTCATGTTATCTGTCTCAGGGTCTATTGCTAGAGATGGATTTCACTGAAAAAACAGGCATTGGACAGGATGTTATAAGGAACTACTAGTGGCTGGCACATTGGAGCGATCTTCAGAAAACCTAATTTTTGGTCAATTAACTTTAATTTTGATTGTCATTTCAACAAACTGGGGCCCACAAGTGCTTCTGGCTATGCCTCTGCTTTCTACATAGAATATAAAACTACATAAATCTGCATTTTGGTAGGTATGGCTGCTGCTCTGATGGTGTGACGGCTGCTCAGGGCCCCAATAATGAAGGATGTCCAAGTGAAAGGAACACACGAGAAGATACTGTAAGTGAAATATGTCTCAATGTCTTGTAACTGTTCACATTGTTGTGTTGAGCGTTGTCTTGTTCACTTTCTTTCTATAAATTTTACGCAATAAAAACTGTAATTTTAAGTTTAGAATGTAAAAATGTAAAAAATTTTTCAATGGGAAATGCAATCTAAAATTTTCATTGGAGACATTTGAGAAAGAGACTCGCACATGCCCCCCTTCATGTATAAGAGGGAACTGTGGATGTGAAAAAAAAAACATATTTTAGGAAATTCCACAGTTTTCACTCCAATTATAATGTGGCTAAAGCAAGGATTAGTGGTGTAAAAAATCACGACGTGATGGATATTTCCATAATATCAACTAAAAAAATAAATATATATATACAGGTATATATATATATATTATACTATACTACTTACTACTAATATTTATATTATATATTATATTGTGGGTTTGGATGTTTGTGGATTTGGATATTTGTTCCTCAATCATGCAAAAACGGCTGAACAGATTTGCAGGAAATCTGCCACATACATAGATGGGAACCCCGATTGAAACATAGGCTACTTTTTATCCCGGTAAATGACATCACTACATGACCGCAGTGAAGGAATTTAGGTTCACACTACACTAAAGGACCTGTGATGATGTCATCACAGGTCCTTGAGCCATTCTCAGATAGGATCATGCTAAGCAGTGGGCGGAGCTACACGCTATTTTGTGGGCAGAGCTATATAGGATGAAGCTGGACATTGTGAAAGCTGAAGAAAATGGAGTCTCTTAGAAGATCAGGAGACTACAGAACATGCAGGCTGTGTGAGGGCAAGAGGACTATATCGGGTGTAGAGTTTCAGTGAGTACTACAGGGAATGTGGTGTTCTGCCTCTGATAGGGGAGGGGGGAGAACTTTGGCACAATTCAGCAACATCCGTTCAGCCCTTTGTAACACAGAAGTTGTTCACACAGTCACATA
Source organism: Leptodactylus fuscus (assembly GCF_031893055.1). Taxonomy (NCBI): domain Eukaryota; kingdom Metazoa; phylum Chordata; class Amphibia; order Anura; family Leptodactylidae; genus Leptodactylus; species Leptodactylus fuscus. The sequence goes on along the minus strand of NC_134271.1, from coordinate 112,534,019 downwards.
ACAAAACCCCTGTAATCACAATTGCCCGATATAGCAGAGTATAGGCAGCACTGTAGCACACCTCTGTAGGCTCTCCATATGCAAACATGTACATACAGGTGGGTATCCTATGCATATGCATCGATGTAGCAGAGCTGAGACGCGGGAGCAGGCTGAACGAACTCTGGCAAATTTCTGCAACATCCGTTCAGCCGTTTCCAACACAGAAGCTGCTCACACACTGACATAAGAACACCCCTATAATCCAAATGGCCAGATGTAGCAGGGCTTAGGCAGCGCTGTAGCACAGCTGAGTACACTCTCCATATGCAGAGATGTACATATAGTACAACTGAGTATGCTGCGCATATGCAGCGATGTAGCAGAGCTGAGACGCGGGAGCAGGTTGATCATCTACAACAGCAATTGGCTAAATATAAGCGGCTCAGCGCCAACACCAACCTGCAGACGAAGTCGTGGGCAGATGCTAGTATTTATATAAATTTTCTAAAATACTGTATATATTTATCTATCTTATGTACGTACACACCTAGAGATTTTAGATAGATAGAAGTCAAGGAGGTGGTCCTATCAGTGACTGACTGCTATCACTGTATGTAGTTAAAGAGGTGAGGTTGTCAATTACTGATAGGACCGCCCTTTTGACTTCTCAGCATAGAACAAAGATTTTAATTGATAAATGAAAGGTTATACCGACTCTTTCCCCAAGACCTATATACTGTATGTCTGTTCAGTAACTCCTGCTCTATATCATGCTTCCTACAGATTGAATAGCATTTTCCATGTTGCAGGTTCCTTTTAAATAAAATGGTCCATAGCAACACTTTGTGTTGACCTAGGCCAAGGCAATGCATCTCTGCTCGAATGTTATAATTGATGAAATCCAAACATAAAACATCAAAAAATTACCCATAGGAAAAAAAAAAAAAAAAAATTTTCTCATGCAGTATAGTTGCTTGGTTGCTTTCGGGGTGTGAACAGGAGCAGATTTATACTGTAGATATCTGCTATGCCCTACGCTTACAAAGGATGAATTATACTTTCACAGAATTTCTACCATGTTACAAAAACTCTTTCTGGCTGCAAAAATGTTTTATTTTTTGCATGTAGAATTATACAATTAGGATGGAGCATAAGAAGGGTTAATTTTAAGGAGAATTTTTTTGCTTTAACCCTTAAGTTCTATCATGGTGTCTATCATAATGATATGTGTATGATAGACACCATGATAGTACTTACAGGTTAATATATATCAAAACATGGCATTAACATGGACCCGCATATAGTGACTGACTGTATATGATTGTAGATGCCTTCAGATGAATGCAGAACCTCTCAGTATGGATGCTGCTTTGATAATGTTAATAGAGCCTCCGGTCCTATTGGTGAAGGATGTCGAAGTAAACCCAGCTATGGTACGTATGTCTCTGTCTGTAAGTACAAGTCTCTTAGGAGTGGGTGCCCTTGTCCTGTTCAGCTTCTTCTCTAGTGCATTCCCAGTCAGTACAGACTGCAGAATAATTTATGGTGACTTAAACCTTTTCTATGCCCCACATATATATGGTGGATTACCTTATACAGAAGAGGACTATTGAAAATACTTCTCCAGCCCAAGAGAACCTTTGCAAATCTGTTTGACTCATGTTACTTGGGGGGGTTCTCCACAACCTCACATTACTTACCTATATGTATTTTTTTTTTTTTTTTTTAGAAAAGCTGAGTTGCAATACCATAGCATGGCCAATGAATAGTATATGGAGCAATTTGCTTCAGCTCCATACACTGTATATAATAGCTGAACAGCAGGAGTCCTCGGTATTGAACTCTTCCCAATGTTATACTGATACGTTCTCCTATGGATAGGCCATTAGTATGAGGTCTTGGAGAACCCCTTATTGTTGAAAATAATGACTAGTTACACTTATGGTGCCTGTTTTATTTTTGGCAGCTTATCAAACAATGTGTTTACTTCCAAGTGCCCTGGGACCTTGCACTGACTGGACAACTCGCTGGTACTTTGTGCCAGATGTTGGCAAATGCAATCGATTTTGGTATGGTGGCTGCCATGGTAATAAAAACAATTTTGAAACTGAAGAAGAATGTATGCGCTCCTGCCAGAAGATTCCAGGAAGGACCACAGGTACCATAGAGTATAGGTACCGAAAGCGAGGAATGAAATGGGACCGTTTGTCACATGAAAACCCAGGAATGGAAGAGGGAACTGCATATGGATATGAACAAGGGCCCCCTCAAGGGATGGTGAAAACTCTTGACCAAGACTCTGAAGGACGACATCTTGCTGGTCATGAGTGGGATGAACATGGTGTGGGTTATGGAGCATCTCATCCATCCACAGTAAAAACTGGATATGAAGCGCCTGTAGAAGAAGGGCCTTCAGGACGTCACTCCTCCCTTTATCGGTAAAGCATCTTGATAAATTGGTAGCGATGAGCGAGTACTGTTCGGATCAGCCGATCCGAACAGCACGCTCGCCTAGAAATGAATGGACGTAGCCAGCACGCGGGGGCTTAAGCGGCCGGCCGCCGTCAAAGCGGAAGTACCAGGTGCATCCATTCATTTCTATGGAGCGTGCTGTTCGGATCGGCTGATCCGAACAGTACTTGCTCATGTCTATAAATTGGCATTATTAAAGTGGTCATGCAGGATTAGAAAAAACTTTTTTTTTTTTGTGTTTGGGGATCTCAATAGTGTGCCCTCCTGTGATCATCTCATTATTGGGGCCTACATCAGACAGCCCCTTTTAAGTAGGTTTATAATTTATCAGTTTGAAATAAGTGTTGTCTTTTTTTTTTTTTCTTTAAGAATCATTCTGGACAAGGCAGAATCCTCAGCAATGGAGGCATCGGTCGGACAAACTATACGTCTGCTTTGCAGGGTCAGTGACTACCCTTTCCCCAGGGTGGAGTGGCAGAAAGATGGAAGTCCTGTGTCTTCTACCAGGTCAGAAGTCATAATATTTATTTATAATATTTAATCATATTTTGAAAGCGTATAAATTGTATGATTACAAATTAACCCTTAAGTACTATCATGGTGTCTATCATAATGATATGTGTATAGTAGTGGTGTATGATCGACACTATGATAGTACTTAAGTGGTAAAGGGAATTTTCCATCTCGGGTTTCACATTCTCTCCTGTCTCCTCTCCTTCCTGGTTTCAGTAAAAATTTGGTGGGTGGGGTTAGCCTATATGTGATGTACAGCTCAGCTTTGATGCAAATTAGTGTTACAGCCCTGTTGGCTAGTATACCCTGTGGTTTCTCTTAGGGAGAGGTGTCATGTATGTTGTATGACATTTAGTGTTACCACCCACTTATCTACGGTAGTATACCCTAAATTGCATTAAAACTAAAAGCCTTATGTTTGGAATGGCTGAACGCATTTGGATAGACAAAACATGAAAATGCGTAGGGTAACATTGCTAGATGGTGTATATTTTTGGGCTTTTCAGACCTGGTGATGGGTCCTCTTTAAGGGAACGATAACATGCACACTGTCTTGATTGGATTCAGATTAAGACTATGGATAGATGGGACCAATTATCTTTAAAGGCCAGGAGTTTGTAGTTTACAAACATTTTGCCATCAGCAAAAATCTTGATTTTCAAAAAAAAAAAAAAAAAGTGTGTATATATATATATCAATAAATTATAATAATTGAATCTAACAGGCACACATACCAGTCAGATAGCTCCTTAGTGATCAGCAACGTCCGTCTTGAAGATACTGGCAATTATGTATGTATAGTTTCAAATGGAAATCGAAGAGAGACCCACAGAGTGCGGCTTCAAATCAAGGGTTTGTACAATGATATGTCTACTACTATTATATAATATAATTAGATAAATACTAATTTAGAGTTACCGGTAATTTTTTTTACTGCTTCTATATATAATAGTCATACTTATTGGATGAGGATATAGGGCCTATGGTAAAGTTATTGGTGTAGGGTTAATACAGTCTACTTTATAATAAATATATATATATATATATATAGTGTGTGTGTGTGTGTGTGTATATATATATATATATATATATATATATATATATATATATATATATATATATATATAAAAAATTTATTTAATAAATAATTGAAGTAGTTGTTGATAGAGCCAGATTTCGTTTGCTGTCTTAAGCCATATATCTTTGCTTGTTGATTTTATGTTTATAGAGTTAGAAACCAGTGAACATCACGGAGCACATGGCCATGGTCACGTAAGAGAAGGACATGAATATGCGAGGAGAACAGATATTTTTGCTTCTCAGACATCAAGAGACCACTTGCAGGGCAGTCGTGGTACACACACAGGAAGGAGGTATTCTAAAATTATATGATAAAATGACATTCCCAGTAAGCAGAAAAAAATATGCAAATATGCAGCTGGTATTATTTAAAAATAAAATTGTAATCTATAACTATAGAAATACATTTGTATATGTACAAACAAACGCAATGTCATCTGTTCCTGTAGTCGTAGACTTCTAACTGTTTTAGAGTATAACTGTAAAATAGGACTACACTGCATTTTTTTGTGGTTTATAACCATGAAAATACATTGGAAATGTTTTTGGCACAATAAAAAAAAAAAGTTAGGGCAACACAGTGGCCCAGTGGTTAGCACTGCAGCCTTGCAGCACTGGAGTCCTGGGTTCAAATCCTGACAGGAACAACATCTGCAAGGAATTTGTCTGTTCTCCCCGTGCTTGTGTGTGGATTTCCTCCCACTCTACAAAGACATACTGATAGGGAGAAAAAAAAGAAAAGTACATTGTGATCCCTATATGGGGCTCACAATCTACATTATAAAAATAATAATAAAAGTTTAACATACCATTTAGTTCTATGTGATGTGTGCTATAATTCAAAAAATAAATTGTAAAAATGTGTTGTGATCTCTTTAGGACAATTTTAACAGGCCCTATAGCAGTGGAAGCCAATCTTGGTCATCGAACAAGACTCAATTGCCAGCTTGAAATTTCTCCCAGCACTACAGTAGAATGGCAAAAAGACGGGTTGCCACTGCCTTCCGCTAGGTATGACCGTGTAACAAAATGGTGCTACAAATGCTTGTATTGTTTATAGATTTTGTGAACAAATTCTCTATTATTCTCACTCCAATGCACTGGAAATTTTTAAAAATGTAAGTTTGGAAATAGCTTTAATATTATCATATTATTATGTATAGTTAGTTATATGTATTCCCATGATAACAGACTACAAATAAACCCAGTGTAGTCTAACTCCCTTTCATCTGACTTTATTTCTTGATTTACTGTATTTTGTGATCTTTATATTTTCCTGTTCTTTAGATAATTTCTTTTTGCAGCAGCATTTCACTTGTTAATACACTAATGATCAGTGGCTACAACTGGAACGGCAGAATTTTATTTATTTTTCTATAAAGCAGGGCCCCATAGCAGCAGCTATGGCAGTTATGCCCATAGATATTGGCACACTCTATCCTATCCATATCCTTCTGTCTTTTCATGTAATTCCAGACAGACCCAATGAGGAGAAGATTCACCAGATTTATTAAAAGGTGTATGCTATTAATAAATTTGGCACATCTGGCAGCCGCCCATGTACTATAACATGTAGGTATGCCAGTTATGATCGGGTATAGAATTTCCCTATAATAACTGGCAGGAATTATAATAAATCAACCACTCCCCTTTTTCAATCTGCTAAGTGCTACATGAAAGATATAAAGTCATCATTTTTAGTGGAAAGTTGCCCATGTGTTAAAATTGTTTTACGCCAATTTCTTGCATGAAAATAATGAACGTTCCCCATTTACCCAAGGAAAGCAATGTATTTCTGAAGTTATTTTTTAAGAACTTCTAATCACAACTAGCACATTGGTATTATTGACAGTGTACCTGGGCTTGACCTATTGTTTGCAGGTACAGAAAACATGCCGACGGTTCTCTTGTTATAAGTCGCGTGAGCTCAGAAGATGACGGACTCTACACGTGTGCGACAACAACTGGATCCCGGAGGGAATTCAAACAAATACAACTTACAATTAAAGGTTTGCAAAAAAAAAAATATCAGACTGCTACACATACTGAAGATAATATTGATTATTTGAATATTGATTATTTGCTGCATTTAGAAGGCCTTATTTTAGTATTTGTCTAGTTCTGGGCCAACCAATGATCTTATGCGTTCTCTTACAGTATCTCTCTCTATGGAAGCCTATATCTGTATAGGTCCAGCACATATTTGTCTTCAGGGATTATTTCACACATTAAAAACAAAGTGCAATAATCCTTAATGTTATATACACCTCATTTCTTAATTGTCAGTCTTCCTCTGCCATGATGAGGAGAAAAAATAAAAATAAATAAATAAAATATATATATAATTTTTAGAATTTGATTTTTTTTTTAATGAAAAGCCAAAATAATGCATACATTCTCCTTTATTTTTTTCTATTTCAGGGGAGCTGAAGATAACTGAGCCACCTGATAGTGTTACTGTGGCAGAAGGGGAAGATGCTTCTCTGCGCTGTGTAGTCAGAGGTGACAATGTCAATGTTCAGTGGTCAAGGTAATAGTTATGATTTAATAAAGTTGCTGATTGGAAACAATTTATTATGGAAAAGAATAAGTTATTGATGTGTAATATTACATGTCCCGAGTGAAAATGCCCAGTAGCCGGATGTGGCATTTCCCAAACAAAAGCAGCTATTCGCTGGGGGTACAAGGACCAGGATTCTGGGGTTTGCAGTCTGGTTGGGCAAACACTTTAAATAAATGGGTGTGTAGGATGTACCCCATAGAACATATAGTAATACAAATACTGTATGTATGAAAAATAGAATATGATAGAAATTATATTGATTCATGTTGAGATTGAATTTGAATTGTTGCACTTCAAATGTATAAGCTGATTTTTCATTCCTGACACCCCTTATGTCGCCCCTCTAGGAATGGTGTTCCAGTGCAACCAGATGGACGACATACTTATGTATCACATGATGGTAGCCTGATAATAAGAAACACCAAGGCAGCAGATGAGGGATCCTATACATGCAATGCATACAGTGGCACACACTCCACCAGCGCTAGTGCAGACGTCAGAGTGAACAAGCAAACGACAGAAGGTGAGTCCTATATATGCCCAATTTATCTAAATAGGTACTGTGACTATTTTCTATATATCATACCCTCAAAGAAGTGTCTCACTTTCATTAAATAAATGTTATTCTTCAGATAATGAAAAGATAGATTGGAAAATTGTATATATTATTATACGTCTATTGTTCTCTGGTTGCATTCACTCAGTAGCTACCGCTATATTCAGCAAATAAACATGCTGTGATTACAAAAAAAAATAATGTAATATCTGTATATACTTGATGTGTTAGGGAGTGTGTAATTTTCCCCAACATGTTAATTTACAGTGTGTTTGCCAGGTCTCCAAAGCCTATTTGCTGCAGAATATGCTGATCTGTTACATGGACAGTAATATTTCCCCAAGGTCATCAAATGTGAGCAGTCATCGCCATCAATATTACCAGAGCTCTCTAGCTCTGCACCAATTACGCACATGTATCCAGCTTGTCCTAGAGACGTTCTGTGACCAGGCGTGCGATCTATGGGAATACTTCATTATTTATAGCTGATTTTGCATCTCATATTTTGGTTTCTCCTGAGGCCATGTCATGTCTGTAATAGAGGATCTATGGACAGTGCAGTTGTGCACATCAGTATTTGTGACCATCCAAGGAGTTCTCCATTTGGGCTTAGGAAAATATATATATATATATATATATATATATATATATATAAAAATTCTATTCATATTAAAACAATAGAATAAGATGCAGCAGATGTATAAATTTATCCATTTTTTTTCATCAGCCTCATCCATGGATCCCAGTAATACATGCATTGACCAACCTGAACTGGCCAACTGTGATCTTATCGTTTATGCCCAACTCTGTGCCAATGAGTACTACAGCAGCTTCTGTTGTGCCAGCTGCTCTAGACATCGCTCAGAATCCAGTCAAAGACACCATGGCTAAGAAACCTTTCTGAAACACATCCGTGCTTCAATGATGGAAAACAACTTGGAGCCTGGACCTTGTCCGCCTCTGCACCCTTGGATGTGTGACTTACAAAGGGACACAAAATAAGCTTGGTGGTTGCTCCAAGCTCATGTATGAACTATCCCAAATTGACAAATAACCTAAAAAAATTTACTATATTGTATTGTAATAAGAAATCCTCCTGTAGAAAAAAAAAATAATGAAACTTACAAGATATAGAATGGAAAAAACAAACTTGTAAGGGGGTATATACTAAATCTGAACTGTAACGCATAATGACAAGTGATTGATGGCGATGACTTTTGTGACATTTTGTTGTGTATTATATATTGGGATATTTTGTATAGTTTCTATGTCTGTTTCAAAATCTCACTAAGAATATTTTATTAGTGATGGGGAATATTGTACAATAGGACTAGATGATGAATTATGTCACTTAATGACAGGAACAGACCTGTTGTGTGATCCATGGAAGTCAGTGGAAAAGTTGCAGTTACAACTGTTAGGCTGATGCCCCACTTTGGGGAAACGTAGTTTTTTTTTTTGTGGGTTTTTAAGCCAAAGCAAAGAATGACTACAGAGGGAATGGGAAATCTAGAAGACGTTCTTATATTTCTACCTTCTGCTCAGTCCACTCCTGGCCTTTGCTCAAAAAACCGCAACACAATCTGCGTTTCCGCAATGTGTGGCTTTAGCCTTAAGGTTCTGTTCACATTAGTCGTAAGAGCATACAGGACTATTTCTGTTAAATGATGGGACTCTAAGAAGTCTACACTGTGTGTTGCCATTTTTATCTGTTCTAGTCTTAATTCTAAGCAGAAGTCATATGATACCAGTGTGTATCAGAATCTGTATTACAGATGTAACGCCTGGACCCCAAGTGGTCTACAGCAGTAAAACTACAGCATTGTTATGGTACAGTAAGTTTGCTTCAGCACAACCTCCAAGGTGTGACAGCTAGTGAGTGACACATATAAGACGTCTAAGAAGTCTCTCGACAGCTAGTAAGGCAGAAGTCAGAATCTAGCTCTGGGCTTGGGCCTCACTTATTCACTGACACAATACATCTTACAGCCCATGTGGCTCAAAATACAGCATCAGAAGTTGCATGTGAGATTCCAGCACGATAGCAGTATTCCCTTGGTAGCAGGAAAGCTAAACCTAAGAATAAGTATTGCTAAATGTTAGTATTTAAAATAAAACTGATAAATACAGGGTAGGAGTAAAAAAAAAACAAAAAAAAAAAAAACTTAGTAAGAGATGATTGTCTGTCAAGACGTCACTACTCCTCCCTCCTTAAAGTATATTAAGGCTTAAAACATTCACAAGGTGTCTTAGTTGCACATTAGATAATCTTTATTTGTTGCAGGGATAATATATAGGGTCAACTATAAGTGGCCTCAATCCTTAAATGGGTATTCCCATGAACAACAGTTTTTAAATTTATAGATGTTAAATATTTTTGCAATTATAAGTAATTAATAGAGATGAGCGAACACTAAAATGTCAGAGGTTCAAAATCCGATTCGAAAAGCCGCACACTGTTCGACTGTTCGAACCCCATTATAGTCTATGGGGGGAAATGCTCGTTTCAGGGGTACGCAACAATCGATAAAATTATACTTACCAAGTCCACGAGTGACGGTCGGGCTGGATTCTCCTTGAAGTCTTCTCCCGGCGCAGAGCCCCCGCGGCGTCTTCCGGCTGGAATTCACTCTGCCTAGGCATCAGAGCCTAGGCAGAGCCGACTGCGCATGCGAGGGCATGCCTGCGCATGCGCAGTCGGCTCTGCCTAGGCCCTGATGCCTAGGCAGAGTGAATTCCAGCCGGAAGACGCCGCGGGGACAAGACTTCTAAAGGTAAGAGAAGAACCAGCGTTGATTGGCTGACTGTATAGCATTCTGCCAAACAACGCTGGTTCTGCATCGAACCTTAAACTTCGAACAGCTAGTAGTGTTCGATCGAGTACGAGTTTTTCGAATAGTGTAGTATTCGATCGAACACCTACTCGCTCATCTCTAGTAATTAACCATTTTGCAGTGCTTTAAAGATTTTCTCTATCTTATTGTCTTGATCGGTTGCCAGTAGATACGACCATGAATGCAGGAACTTTCTAAGGTCTGGAAATCAGCTATGATTTCCCCATTGTCCCTGGGTTATCTTCTCATACATGTAGTGTACCTGGGCTATCAGGCAGACACACTAAGAAAATCATAGCTGGTTCTTGACAAGTCCCAGACCACAAAGTTTCTGCATATGATCGTAACCATTGGCAACCAATCAAAACAGATGTCACCACAAAGAAAGTTAGAGAAAGTAAAAAATTCTGCAGAGTTTAAGATTTATATTCGCAAAAATGTTTAACTTTTAATAATCTACAAATATAGATTAGATTATGTTCATGGGAATACCCCTTTAAGAGTGTACTGATACTTTGCATCTGGGGTGACAGTAGATTTACTATAAATGTATGAATGTAGACCATGACAAATCTGTTCCAATTTCAGCAACATATTTTAAGTGTATAAAGTTACTGGCTGAATATGATTGATGGATAATCTTAGCAGGTAATCTATCTAAGCTTATTTTAAGGGTAACCTTCACCTTTTGAGACATTTATAGTTAGTAAAGTCTGTGTAAATCGATTTTATATAATCATAGTGACTGGAATTCCTAAATTCCCTGCATAGACAAATGTACAAATTTAACATTCTCTTTGTCTACAGATACTTGGGATGTGGACACCTTACGGAGATTGTAGTGGGTTACGCTAGGTTCACACCTGCGTTCGGGTTTTCGTTCTTCTGGTCTGCTTGGGGACCTGAAAAACGGAAACCCAATCCGCTTAAAAAACGGTAACCTGCAGAGCCCGTTTCCAGCACTACTCTGTCCTGGAATGGTACTACATCTCCATTGATGGATAAGCCATCAATATAAAACAGTATGGCTCCCTATAGAGGTTTTACCAGAATGTTATAAGGTAGTGTGTATATTCAGTGAACTTGTACGTTTATAGGATAGTCCAGCATAGCAATGTATATCACTTGCCATTTCATGTCAGTTTAGAGCAGTTTCTAGAAGGAAGGAAAAAAAAAAAAGAATTTCTAGACCTCTTTGTATCCATTACAAATAACAATTCCAGTCTTGGGTCCAAAATTCTGTGCGGATCTATTTGCTACCTACAGAAACAAGTGACATTGTGTTAATCACAACTACCAGGATAAAATATTAAACATAAGGATTAAGATTAAATATATCCTACTGTAAACTACATGTTAAAAAGGAATTAAATAAAGTTGATCTCCAGTAAGAAATTTCATTTTGTGTAATACAATACTATGGAGTTTGGGATTTTTTTAAAAAATGTGTATTTATAGCTAGAAAGAAAACTAATATAGGAGGATCTTAAATTTTTTTTCAGGAACTTGAAACTATCTGAAACATATATTCAACAGAAAACCGGTCTAAAAGGGAAGAGAACTATAATAAAAATGTGGCATGCTCTGTGGGAGAAGCAGTGCTCTAGGAGAAATACGCATTGCCATACTAAAGCACCATGCTGGGTGACGTGTGGAGCTTCTACGAGGTGTAGAAAAGTCAGGGGGTGTGAAGTCTGGATCAGTCCAGAGTTATCTTTATGATTTGTTGGAGTTCATTTATTTTCTAATACAAGACTAAATTCCCTAAAGTTAAAAAAAAACAAAAACCACCCCAGGACTTTTTTCTTGGACGTATGCTGCTAACCTATTTTAGAAATGTAAGGCCCGATTCACATCTGTGTTTGGGTTTTCCGTTCGGAGGGTCCTAAATGGAAATCCAATCTGCATAATAAAGCAATTACCTTAGGAAACCTGCAAACCCCCATAGGCTATAACGGGATCTGAGTTGTTTCCACTTGAAAAGGCGAAAAATGCAGAGAGGGGAACGGAATACCCGAAATTAGAAAAAGTGCTGGTGTGAACCCATTGTAACCTCAGCTGAAAGACTCATGAACATGGAGCCTGTACATTAGTGCCCAGTGGTGGCAGGTTGATTTAATGTAGTTCTCCTGAAAGTTAAAAAAAATAAAAAAAAATAAAATCACATCTTAGTTTTCTTTGCTAAGTGGCCTTGACATCAAGAACACATTTAGGCTGAGTCCCACGCAGCTTTTTTTTTTTTTTGTCACAGATTTTGCTGCTTTTTTTGAGCCACTATCAAGATTGGCTACAAAAGGAATGGAAAATAAATAGGATTCTGCTCAATCCACTCCTGGCTTTGGCTCAAATAAAACACATGCAGTAAAATCTGAAAAAAAAAAAAAAAGTTTCCACAATGTTGGGCTTCAGTATAAGATTTTCAATGATTTAGGTAAACTACAAAAATAAGTTATCAAAATCAAATTTTCTCATTAACAAGTGAATTTAAAAAAACAAAAAACTGTCTAATTGTCAGTTTTACTTTTGCTTAGTATATAGGTTTTCTTGTAATATGTATATAGGTAAACGCCAATACAAGGTTTTGGAGTGTATAAATGCTAAAAATATGGTTGTGGAATGTATTACTTCTGTATGGTGACTCAAATATATGTTGTCGTCTTAGAAATTAGTATTTTGCAATATTTGTACAATGTTCATAGCTTTATACAGGATACAGTAAACTTTTGACACCAGTAAGTGTCTGGTCAACCTAGAATACACATTCTCACTGCTGTTGATGGATCCGTGGCCTGTTTGCATCTCTGTTTAGTACATGTTGTATGTTAGAATGGGGACTATATCTCACAGGGCATGCCTGGTCTGATATGTCCCTGCATCAGCTTTCTCTAATAAGAATTCTGGTTAAAGGAAGTCTATCATGGTCTCTAGTGATTTCTAACTGAGCAAATATTTGCATAGCCTTTAGAAAGGCTATTCCACATATATATTTTGTTTGTTAATCCTTCCAAACGTTTTTTAATTAGCCTACTTTTATCGATATGCTAATTAGCCAGCAACAAGCTCCGGAAGGTCAGTGAGCACTGTCTGCTGTGTGTGCACAGGGAGAGGGGAGAGCAGGGAGGCTGATGAGTTATCCCTGCTTTTTCCTTACAACATCAGATGATTGTCAAACTCCATCAACAGTCTAAAGCAAATATATTTTTTCATTGCGTAAAAGTGTGCTTTAAGAACGTATTTTTCAAATCATCTTTAGGTACTCCTACTCCTCCACTTACTCCAGCATCACATTGTTTAGGACTGAGACAATACAGAAAAGTTGTCTGCATATCATTGCCTCAGTCTTCACACATGTGATGTTGCAGACTGTAGTAACAGTAACTCTAATACAATTCTGCATGTCCAGGACAGTTGTGGTTGCTGATGGAAACCAAATGTTCCCTATTGGCAGATAATGACTGAAGGTCTTGCATAAGACACTTCCTTTGATGCCACACTTTAGGCTAGATATGCCTTTGTAGAGTTAAATTAGTGATGTATAGAGATGAGCGAACAGTAAAATGTTTGAGGTTAGATATTCGTTTCGAGTAGCCCCTCAATATTCGACTACTCGAATCCAATATCGAACCCTATTATAGTCTATGGGGGAGAAATGCTCGTTTCAGGGGTAGGCAACGTTCGATCAAATTATACTTACCAAGTCCACGAGTGAGGGTCGGGCTGGATCCTCCGTGCAGTCTTGTCCCTGCGGAGTCTTCCGGCTCTTCATTCACTCTGCCAGGCATCGGGCCTGGGCAGAGCCGACTGCGCATGCCCGCACTACAAGCGGACATGCGCAGTCGGCTCTGCCTAGGCCCGATGCCTGGCAGAGTGAATTAAGAGCCGGAAGACGCCGCGGGGAAGCTGCACGGAGAAGACTTCTAAAGCTAAGAGAAGAACCAGCGTTGATTGGCCGACTGTATAGCATTCGGCCAATCAATGCTGGTTCTGCATCGAACTTTTACATTCTAATAGAGAGTGGTACTCGATCGAGTACGAGTATTTCGAATACTGTAGTATTCAATCGAATACCTACTCGATCAAGTACTACTCGCTCATCTCTAGTGATGTACAGTAAATATCTGAACATACAAATGGTAAAATCCACACAAGAGATAGATACACAAGTAATATCTATAATTTTGAGCTCATAGGGATCGGCATATTAGGCATTCCTGGTATGTATAGTAGTTAAACTAAAAAGACTATATAAACTTAATTGTAATATACATGAGCTAATATAAAATAAAACAAAGTGGCAAAGAAAAATGAATGATTTCCACCACCAATGTTTATTCTGTTAAAGTAAATTGGTACAAATATACACATGACTGTAAGACCGAAACTTACAGATAAAGATGAATCTCTGGATTGAGGTATACAAGAAGCAATGAACAAAAAAAGAGGAACACAGGAATAGTGAAGAACATAAAACAGGCTGTATAAGTCAATAGGTATACTGTGCATAATAGTGGTATTAAAACTCTAAACTGTATATATTAATATATATGAGAAAATATATATTAATATATAAAATATATAAAACATACATATAAAACAAGAGACCAGCAGTTTGTCAAAGAAAACAACATTTATATAGATACATATATATATTATATTAGGCAATATTGAATTGTGGAAGAAAAAAAAAATATATATGAGACAGGCTTTCTGCAATGGCTTTTCCACCACGCAAATACTGTTCTTCAATCTGCTGTTAAAAGTACAATAGATATTTCACTGCTCGTGATTGTTAAAGCAATGGCTACTTACATCTGAAGGTGACGTGCGGCATGAAGATAAAACCACAAGCGGTCCAGTTTATTCCCCCCCCATCTTTCGGATAAGAATTAGCAGCTAAATCAAATCTTATATACATTACTAACGTCTGAACCCTCTCTTCGTTTTAACCTTTGGCAAGATTACTTACATACTTATACAACCATGAATTAACCCAAAACTATTTAAAATATCTGCATAAAAAATAAAGATTTTGGCTTTATTCCCTCGGCTGCCATTCAGTGCTGTGACGTGCACTGCAGCCCCCCATGCGCCTGGCAGCGCCAGGTTCATAACATCTGCCCTATAACACCCTATATACATATAATAATTTCTTCTTATAGTGATTTGGAAGCTCAGGCACTACTACATTGCTTTGCAGAGAGTCATATCTCCAGTAGGTAGCCATGTTTAGAAACCAAATGAAAATAATAGGTCCATCTTTTCATCTTCAGTCCCATGACTACAGCACAGAATCTTCTCTGATGTGTGAGGGAAGCCTATGAAAGATGTGAAGAACACTGATAATATCCCATGGTTTTGTATAATACAGTTTTCTGTTTTTGGTGAACATTGCAACTTCCATGCCCCTCATTGGTCCATTTCTAAAGTATCCTATAGAGATTTTATGAGAAAAATAATTGTTTCTATCAGTCCCCACTTTGTAGACCCACGTCCATGGCTGCTTTAAAGTTCTATTTCAAATGTCTTCTGGAGGTCGCTGGAGAAGGGGTTAGTTGGGGAAGGGTTACCTCGAGCTTTTGATTTGCTCTCTAAAGCGGCCCACTGGGCTTCAAACGGGTCTATAGCAGCAGCAGAGGAAGTCTGCCCTTGTTGGTGCTTGGCACCCGAATCCCAACCACTGCTTTCTACTCCATTGAATGCTACGGAACCATTTTGCTGCTGAGGAGGTGGTTTGAAGAATGGACTGCTGGTGGTGCTGTTTGTCTCATAGGTTGGGAATGTCTGTTGCTTGACCAGACCTGGCGACGGCTTCGGCTGATAGACTTGAGGGTGACCGGCAGCTCCAAATACATTAGCAACCATCTGTGAAGGTGTAATACCAACAACTGGCACGCTAGGAGCTGGGTAGCTCATTCCATTCGCTACAGGGTAAGGCTGTTGCACAGGCATAAATGTAGGAGGCATAGCTGGGACTATGGCAACTGGCACAGTTGGTGGAGCTATGAAAGTGTTTGTTGGGTAAGGCTGTGGAGGATTTGGTGCAGGAGGAGCAACAACTGGTTGCAAGAGTGGTGGTGCCTGAATGACTGGAGCTGGGACAGGGGATTGTCTTTGTTGGGCCATCACAGTTTTGGACACCTCTTCAAGCCAACGGTCTGCCTCTGAGGGAGTCCTCTTGTGACTGGACTGGACTACACTAGGTGCGGTTACAAATTCAGACCCTGTGGGGGTGGGGAAAAATAAAAAGATTTAGTTTCATGTGAAGCTCTTAATACTCATCTTAATATTTTCTTTATACCCCACAAATCAAAATTCCACCTACAGAACCAGGAACAAAGAATAGATGTATCCAAAATAACTTGGGTATCATAATTCAAGGCAACAAAGGGTGATAACATGTAATGTCACATTAGGTTACGGATTCAACATAAACAGACAAGGGGGCTATAGATTATGATCTGTGCTGTATAGATTATGTATACAGAAGTTTTTGGGACCATGTTCAGTCCACATATTTCTTGAAGACTGAACGCTTAGGTTGATATATGCAGCAATGTGAATGGGTTCATGCAGGACTTTCCAAGTTGTGTCGCCTTACCAACAACAGTGGCCACAGACGGCGCTCCAGTGCTAACAACTTGTGCAGGTGCTGTGGGAGCATTTGCCCATGGATTGGTCTCACGAACAGGTGCTGCTATGGGAGCCACAGAGACTTGTACAGGCTTAGGTGCAGGCAGTGTGAATGCAGAGGCAGTGCCATTCACTGAAACATGACAATGAAGAGGTTAGTTCATGCAGGGATGTGCACATAGCAAAAAGATTTCCAGAACTAGCTGGATTAAGCCTAAAATAGTGGAAAGACAGTGGGGGGATTTATTAAGACTGGCAGCTAGTCTCTGCTGGCATCAGATGAAATAGAATAATTTACAAGATCTCATGCAGGTACACGTGCCATAAAAGAGCTGGCACAGATTTCACTTATAATGGCCACCATTTTACTGGCACAATTTACAAGAAATTTTTTGTAAAAATTGTGTGAGTGGGGGAGGGGAAGAGAGGGAGAGAAGTTAAATTTTTGCACAAACAAAAAATGAATTTGTACCAATACAAAACTATATAATTAAAAAACCCTCAATGTATTATGCAAAACCTTTTCTTGTGTTACATCATTAATAGTCCTATAGACTAAATTAAAGGGGTCTTCTGGAACTTTGCTAGTGATGACCTATATTTGTACTATATCAGTTGCATATTGGTGGTAGTCAGACCCCCAGCACCCCCCATTAATAAGCTGACTGCAGTGCCCACCGTGCACAGAACCAGCCACAATCAGTCTACAAAGTACTAGGAGACCATACCTGGCTATTACAGTTCATCCCCATTCAACTAAACTTGGACCCCCACCAACCTGCTATAGATGTCCTACTATAATGAGAACATAAAAACTTCCAGAAAGCCACTTTTAAATTGTGAATTCACATTTGTGTTCAATAGCAGCTTTATTGTAGCCATATACGGAAGTCAAACCTGCCTAATCCTCCTTGTCCCAAACAGAAGATGATCGTTTATCTACATAGTATGGCTTGTGAAAGTTACACTGTTCCACAGGTTACAGTATCCCATCTCTACAGTTGGGTTATATATAAGTCAATGCTATAGTCATTTCTGAGGAGTTCACTCTGAAGTCCTGGAAAAATGTTTACAGCAATTTTTTTTTTTTTTTTTTTTTTTTAACCCTGCTGTTCTGTTCGGGTCAATATGACCCGAAATGATTTTTGAGACCCTGCAGATTTTTTTAAAATGAGGATTTGAAACTAGTGGTTCCTTGACTTTTCCTCATTTGTGGAGCTCTACATTTTTTTGTTTTGTTTTTGTCTTTTTTTTGTTTACTTTTTGCTACACGCTGATTGTTACACTTGTACTGTTCGGGTCAATATGACCCGATAGCATTTTATACTGTTCTACAGGTCTCTGATTATTTCTGACTGCAAAAGTTATGTTTTTTTATATGTACTTCATTCCCAAATGGTGGTGGTTTCACTGTTCTTATCAGTAGGCAAGTAATTATCTAGTCTGTTTGTGAGAGAGGAGACTGGTTGTCTATCATTCAAAGGGTAAAAGTTTGTGGAATTGCGAATCCGGTCGCCACATATTTAGAGCTACAATGTGTCTTGAAAGGTTTCATGACATTTCGAGAGTACTGCGGTTTGATTCTAAAACAGATAGAATGGAAAGAAGAGCTAATGATAAACTAGCCCCTATTAGAAATGTTCGGAATCAATGGGTAGAGATTCTACCAAAATTGTATAACAGTGGTGAAAATGTAACTGTTGATGAGCAACTGGTGGCATTCCGAGGTAGGTGCCCATTCAGACAATATATACCAAGTAAGCCAGCAAAATATGGCATCAAGATCTGGACACTTTGCGACAGCAAAAGTTCATATGCTCTAAATGTTCAAGTGTATACAGGAAAAGCCCCTGATGAAAGACCTGAAAAAAATCAGGGTATGCGTGTTGTTCTAGATTTGACTCATGGACTAAAAGGACAAAATGTCACATGTGACAACTTTTTTACATCCTATCAACTAGGCCAGATGTTGAAGAAAAAACAACTTACCATGCTGGGTACTATGAGAAAAAAGAAACCTGAACTACCGCAAGGTATCCTTAGCAAGAGAGAGGTTACAGTTCTACTTTTTATTTTTCTGGAAATACAACTGTTGTTTCTTATGTTCCAAAAAAACCCAAACCGGTAATTCTCATGAGCACAATGCACCATGACAATGCCGTAAGTGATAGAGAAGACAGAAAGCCTGACAATATTTTGGATTATAATGCCACAAAGGGAACAGTTGATACTTTAGACCAAGTAATATCAACATATACATGCAAACGCAAAACCAATCGGTGGCCAATGATTTTATTTTATAACATACTGGACGTTTCTGCATACAATGCATTTGTCTTATGGAGAGAAATCGACCCCGATTGGAACCGGAATAAGCTGCATAAAAGAAGATTATTTCTTGAGGAATTGGGGAAATCCCTGGTGAGGCCATATATTGAGAGCAGAAAAGTGACCCCCAGAAGTGAGGGAGCAGCAGCCATTGTAAAAAGTGTCCAGCATGCTGAAGAAAGAGACTCCACATCCACGGCCTCCACCAGCACAGCTACCAGCAAAAAAAGGAAGAGATGGAGCTTCTGTCCATCTTCCTGTGACAATAAGACTAATCTGACATGTGCTGGATGTTCAAAAGATCTGTGTAAAGGACATGGGTCTTATTATTGTGTTCAGTGTAAAAACGCATGAACATATTCAGTTTTTTCTTTTTTCTTTCTAAAATGGTTGAAGTTTTTATGATTTTTCATTTGTTGATTTAGAAAATTTGTTTTCAAAAAGTTAAATTTCATGTTTTAGTAATAGTAATGTAAAGCTTCTTTTATTATTTGTGTGCAGAATGTCAACAATCGAAGATAATTGCAAAAAGCCTGTGTAACCTTTTTATGAAAAAAAAAAAAATTAAGTTTGAATTTAAATTTTTCTTTTGTTTATGATCAAACATGTTCACATACAGTATTTCATTGAAAAAAAGTATTCAAATAAAACAATTAGAGTAGCTAAAAATCAAGAGTTAATAGGTCGGGTCATATTGACCCGGGAACAGTACAAGTGTATAGCAAATGTGAACAGAACAGCAGGGTTAAACGCTATTTTTATGCAATAAAAATTGCTAATTGCTTTAAATTATTTTTTGCTTCCATATATCGCCCTTGCCACTGCTTCTAGGGTAAGCTTCAGACAAAAATCAGTCTTGTTGTGCCTCTCGCAGCTGACAATTCAGTCCGTCCTTACTCTCCCTGTTGGAGCCTTCTGAGCCATACTACAATGATTTTGCAGAGGTCCTACAGTAAGGCAGAAGGCCATTTGTACTGGCAGCTCTTCCCCTGGCTGTGGGGAGAATGGATGACATGTATGTCCACACAGCCTCAGCTCACTAGGTGGAGGAGTACAATGCTATATACTTTTAACACCAAGAGGCATTGTACTTTACAAGTAAATTTCACTTAACTTTTTTTTTTTTTTACCAGCATGAATACAATGATTATAATATTTTGTAGCAGTACATGGCACAAGATGTAAGCATGTAATATACCCAGCTCGATTCTCAGCTAGGTATGATCAGCAGTTTGACAACTACTGGTTACAAATATTACCCTTCAGTATATACAGTAGGTACCTTGCCCCAGTAAATGCAAAGCTTATCCTGTACAGACCTTCAAATGGTGGAGACTGGGGAGTGGTGGGCTTGGTCATGGGTGCAGACATAAAGGGATCTTCGGGGGGCCCACTGAAAGTGTTGGTGATCTGGGAACACAGGGCACTAATGCTGTCTGTCTCTCCTTCTATCTCAGGAACTGGAATACAAAAAGGGAAAAAAAAAAAAAAAAAAAAAAAAAAAAAAAATCACAAAAAGGTTGGAAAGGAAAAAAAAACCCAGTAGCAATAAAATAAAGATGATACAGGATATATTTTTACTGAGATAATATGATAATAAAACAAAGCGAAAAAATAAAAGAAAAACATAGGATTCAGGATCAAAGCATTTTTTTCTAGAATTCTGAGGCATATGCAGACTATGATGAAAAGGGCACCAAACTTTTGAGTTAAGAACTGACCCCAATGCCCAAGTAAACAGGATCAATAGGCACCCATGTGGGCCTGAGAACTGCAGGGTTGCTTCCATTGATTTGAATAGTAGCACAGCCACTTCCAGTTGACTACATGGTATACGGCTTCAGGCAGCCGAATCTGCAGATTCATGCAGGGTTTTGGTTTTAGATCCCCCCCCACCAAATCTTATAGTGATGACCTATGTTATGGGTACGTCATCAGTAGCCACTACTCATGGGCCTTTTAAACAGCACATTACACATCTATAACATCCCCACATGATGCTGCATTGTCAAATACCAAATAATACTATTTTATACTGCTTAATGCTTTAGCAATAAAATTTTTTTTTTTTTTTTTTTTAATACATATATAAAAAAATAGAAAAACAAAAGAAAACCGGTTCAGAATGTTGTAAAGCAGTTCAAAATAAATGAATACTCGCCTCACTGATCCATCATCACTACTGTTATGACACTGCCCGTGTTCCCCGACATCCCAAGCTTCGATCCTACATTTGAGACTTGCAAGGTTTTTGTGACAACACCATCAGGTGAGAACACATCTTTACCAGAACCAATCCCACTAAAAACCCTGTTGTCACAATCACTTTTTTGTACATATCAGTAATACGCCATGTGCTGCTTTTTTTTTTCTCCTATTTGTCTAAGCTGCCACCATTAGTTGCATGACTGTCTGCTACATGCCTGGTTATTTTTCCACATCTTGGTTTTTGGGATCAATAATAGGAAACTATTCACCAGTCTGCCAGCTCCCAAGGCTGATCTTGCTTAACAAAACCAGCCTTTGTCCATCACAAGTGTACACCAAAAGAGACAGCAAGTTGCCATATTTAGTTTCAAGAAGACAAGCGGGAAACCAAAAGAAGAAAACATGACAAAGACATGGAAAGAATGAGGCATCATTCCTTGGTCATACCTGGGTTAGCAATTTGGAAGTCAGACTTCCTTTGCACAGTGGATGGTAGTTCATTGATTCTCAGAGAAAGCTGCCGTTTAAAGGGAGACATCTTTTGGCTGAGTGCAGGAAATCCCCTAAAAGAGCCTTGTCTTGCCAGTTGTTCCACTGGTGCATGTCTACGGGGGATCATGTGAGGGTTGTTTCCATCTTTGCTTTCCTGGACTACATACAGCTCAGTAGGTGGCGAGGATGGTTGGACTGGGGCAGTGGTTAAAGTCACTGTGGCAGAGGTGGTAGCAGTTGGTATCACAGGTTTTGGTTCCGGTTCACCTGCTAAAACACAGAAAATAAATCTTATTTAGGTTACCTTCATGAGGAAGCGTTTAATCAGTATTGTGAGTCTCAAATTGCAGAAACTAAAAGTGGAATCTGCACAGAAGGAAATACTATTATTAAATAGATTTGCTGGTCTTACTCTTGGCTTACAAATAGTCATACTGTTCACATTTTCTCATTATACTTCAAAGGTTATGAAAGATTGCATCCTAATAAAAAAAAAAAAAAAAAAAAAAAAAAGGCTTCCTTTGCACGGGAGCTCAGAGTGTGGTCCTGTTGGGGTCTCGTATCTATTAAGGAGCGTCTGTCACTTAGCGAGCCCATGCATTACACAGACAAGCCTTGAATTTAAGGGGAATTGTATAAAGCTTGATTTCTTCAGAAGTAAAGAGGGTTAACACTTGATGTAGGGCCCTTTTCCCATGATGTATTGGAACATTTTGGTTTCCTAGCAGTGGGACACCTTGTAATAAATTTATTATAAGGACCTTTGGCAAAGTGGACAAACCCTTTAAGGACCATAGTCTTTCCATGAAGAGTGTATGTATGGCTGTGTATGTGTGTAAACAGATACTTCATAGGCCTACAGCCAGCAATCTATATAAAATTTCCATTTAGAGAGTATAGCTGGGTTCACACTACCACCGCTGTCCGCCTCGGGTTTCCGTTGTAAACCCTGGGGAAACTGGACAGGCGATGGCTTTCCGGTGGTAAGCTTTAATACCTCATTCATTTTAAGGGGTTTTTAAAGGCGACCGCCAGTTCCTGTATATGGCCTCTGTGTCTGGAAACAGTTTTTTTGTTTTGCATGTACACATGCATCACTGTGTCCGTGCAAAAAAAAAAAGTTTCCAAGTGGAGAGGTCGCATATGGACAATGGTGGTCACATTTAAAAACCTATTCAAATGAATGGGTGTTAAAGCTGGCCGCTGCCAAGCCATCCCCTGTCCAGTTTCCCCGGGGTTTACAACGGAAACCCTGGGACGGACAGCGGCAGTAGTGTGAACTCCGCTCAAGTGCTTCCTTTATATTTTCATTTCTATTCCAATTGCAGCCACTCTTGACTAAAAACAAACAAATAGACATTGTGGTTTCTCACATGTGGCTCACTTGATTCTTTTTTTCTACAGGAGTTAAGAAGCCAGACCAGATAGGCTCAACTGTTTTTGGAATTCCCACAAAAGTCAAAGCAGAGAGCAGCAATATGCCAAAAACTATCCCAAACTGGAATGTTCCTTAAAGACATAAACCCTGATCTGAATGTATTGAACATAAATTTGAAAAATATTAGGGCACCTTTCTTGGAATCTTGTATCTGTTTCATAACTTCTTCTCTCTCGGCCTGTTCTGTAGCAGTGGTTACCCTAAATGAGCCCTCTCTTGTAAAAGTAGTTCTGCTGGCATCAAAAGTGGCAGTCACCCCGCATTCCTTCTCTCGCTTCTGCTTTCTCTCCAGACAGGCGGCAAAAGCACATCCAACAGCATGGCTCAGCCGCTCTCCCTGTTATTCGGAAGACATAAACAACAGTAACCTTTAACCATATATTGGAATATTACAAGTGAAACCTTTCCATGAATACACACAAGTAATCTCAGTGTATGCGCTACCTGAATTCTCTCAAGATACCTGAGAAATAGAAACAAAGTTATAAAGGTCACATAATTATAATATAGCAGCTGACACAGTAAAGGGAGTCTATTATACCCCAAATATCTCTAAAAGCAATAACCGTGGAGTGAATAGGCCTTTATTAACAGAAAAATCTCTGTGGCCACAAATCAATGAAGCAATGCAGGAATAGTTTTCTTCTTATGTATAAGCAAATCGTACTGCAAGTTCATTGGGGACAGAACCGATCTCTCAGCTTTACCTACAGACTGCCCAAAAGTGCTCCGGGCTCTCCTCTGGCAAATCAGACACCACCCATACTTTCATTACTACATTGTTTTCTCTGCACTGCTTCATCATTTTGTGGCCACAAAGGAAAGTTTCTGCTCCTATCAAAAAGGCAGCAGTGTGGCACCGTTACTGGTCTGTCAGGCATTCTGGAGATGATAGACTCCCTTCAAAAGGAAGTCAGATATTATAGATGGATGACTTGTTGAAATGCACCCAATATGTGGCTGTAGAAAAGGCTGTAAATTATGTTCTATACAAGACATAAAACCAATACGTTTACACAAGTGGCTATTTTATGTTGATTATATTGACATGTATTTCCGGTGTTCAAAGGTGATCATAGCTTTAATAAAAAGTCAATATAACACCTTTGGCACTGTAATCTCTTTAGTTTCCACTCTGAATGTTGACCCTTTTTCCTACTGCAAAAAACTGGCCGTAGACTCTCTATAAAACTGGGCTAGGACCGTTGCGAAGGATCCATCTTGGAGAGATATAAATGGGCACTAAAACCTGACTGACTAATAGTCTAGCAAGGGTCTGGTATTTAAAATGGCAAGAAAAGAGCTACAGACTGCGCCATTCTTACCAAAACACCAGAAGTGTGAATAAAGCCTAAGGTATCTTTGGATGCAGCACATGTATTCTTTAGAGATGATAAACACAGTCATAGAAATCAATACAAAATCATAATAAAGTACAAACCGTGTCTTTAACAGCCATAAAACAATGACATATCCATCTCCTTGTTGTTCCATCACGACATATGTAAGAAAATGCCCGGTCAAAATTTCTATCTGGAGCACAGAAGGACACTTTTTCTATGGTTTGGTCTACCAGTAGATCCTAGCAGAAAAGATAAAACATGTTTATCTACATAAACCCCTGAAATAGGTTATTATTAATAAGGGTATCTTCAGAGTGAATCTGCCTCAAAAACTGCCTCATTCATTTCAATGGAAGCCTGCAGCAGTTTTTTGCCCTCTAGCTGTTTTTTTACAGCTAGAGGGGAAAAGAAAAAAAAAGCAAACTTTTTTTTTTTTTTTTTAACAGTTTTTCCTTAATTCCTGAAGCAAATTTTTTTCAGCCTGCAAAAAACTGTGTGAACATATCCTAAATGTAGCATGTTGGAACTGACCACCGGGTTTCCGTCCACTGTCCAGTTTCTCGGGACAGAAGACGGAAACCCGCCGGATTGGCTAAATCAGAGATCGGGCGCAGGTGTGAACCCACCCTTATAGGTTTTCATGATACATCACTTTCTGTATTGAGCATTACACCTCCCCCGGTTTCCTTGAACTACTATCAATGGGCTTCCATGGCCATATGTATGGTAAATGCCAACACTGACCTCAGGAAAGTTGAAGCTGGGACTGAAGAGTAGGACTACTTTTATTCTCCTTGTTTGGTAACCAGAAACACATTTAACACCACAGATGTGACAAGAATTGGTATATTGTCTTCATTAAGACACTTTCAGCAACACTAAACTTAGCAACAGCCCTGCGAGCAGGGCCGGCGTCAGCACACGGCATAGTCGGGCAAGTGCAGGGGCCCACAGAGCCTCTGGGGGCCTCCCGGCACTTGCCCGCCCAGCACATGCTTGCATAGCTCCCAAGAGTCCCGACAGCAGTATGATACCGGGACTGTCCCAGATGGCTTACTGCATGTCCCGCTATGCCACTGATACGTGTCTTCATGAATAAACCATCCGGCTGTTATCCCCGGGTAAAAGTTTATACTACACTCCTGCAAGGACCTGCTGATTACATCAGACATCACATGACAGGGAGGGGGCGTGTCTATGTTTGTAACACGATCCTTCACATGAAGAAGAGATTTCAGTGGACGAAAAAGAAGAAACGTCAAGTGCCTGGTGTATTGTGTGAGAGGTGCAGAGATGGGGGGGGGGGGGTGCAGGGTGTATGCTGTGAGGGGGCAGAGATTTGGGGTGCATGGTGTACTGTGTGAGAGGGGCTGCAAATTGAGGGATGACATGAAACTAGGGACAAATGAAGGGGGCACATTACACTAGAGACTGATAAAGGGGGGATATAAAACTGGGAGCAGACATACAGGGGACATGAAACTGGGGGCAGATGGAGGGGGGACCATTAAACTGGTAGCAGATGAAGGAGTGTTATTGAACTGGTGGCAAATGGAGGGGGTGGGGACATTAACTAGGGGAGTTTAAGAGGGACATTAAACTGGTGACATAGCGCAGCGCACATTTTGTCCCTCTTTCTGTTCCTTGAAAGTTGGGAGGTATGTTGCCTGTCCCAGCACAGAACGCAGGTGCGGACTCACTCATCGCTCCGGAGCGTCTTCGCCGGCCGGCTGCGTAGGTGACGCCGTGCTCCTGCGTGACGTCACTTGCTTCGTCCGGCCGCAGCAGCGCGCAGTGTCCCGACTCCCGCCTCCTACAAGAAAGGGTTTTTTGCTCCACAAGGGGCCCCACTGAGTCTCTGTCGCCCAAGGGCCCATAAAAACCTGGAGCCGGCCCTGCCTGCGAGAACATCTAGATAAGAGGACCTGCATCTAGTATTTGTCAGACAGTGCTTCATTTACCCATTAGGCTAGGTGCACACCTGAGCCCGTCACCATTATTCAGGGATTCTGTCCCCAAATCCACGTAAAAAATGTAGAGAGAAAAGGCCTGTAAGCTGGACTTTTCTTTACGCATTTTTTCGGGCAGAAACCCAGCGTACCCCATTATAGTCTATATAGGGACTGTGGATAACTGCTTTGTAAGTGGACTAGGTTTCCGTTTCTCAAGTCCCCAAGCGTACCTGAGGAATGGAAAGCCAAACACTAATGTAAACCTAGCATCAGAGAGATAATAAATCTTCCATCTTAACATTTTGTAGTTCGAGAAGGAGCACAGTGAAAGTCTGAGTGGATTCTGTGCCACCACTCTATAATGTTACCTTTGTCTTCTCGTCCACAACTCTAAGACCGTCTGCTGAAACCCACAGGACCGCCTTGATTGCTTTCTTGCCGGTCTTTAAAAGGAGGGGGAAAAAAATAAATGAATCTTACAATAGAATTAGTGCTATATTTTAATGTTTTTTTTTTCTGTGGACCTAGAATGAAACGAAGTAAGCAAAATAAATCTAGACCTCTAGAAACCTATGTATCCAAGATCCATGCCAATTCATTCACCAAAGCAGAAGAGAAGTTCATGAAAGCACTGCAAAGAAAGTTCAACAGGGACATACATGGAATATGAAGACTACAACATACACTTGAGAGTGCAAAGAATTCTGCGTCAAAATTCTTTACCTGGATGGGAGAATCTACCAAGACTTAGGAGAATGGCACACACGAATAAGGAGTTACTCCACCGGTACCTTTATCTAAAAAAATCTTGGTACCACACCGTAAAATGGCATTTAGGCAAAAAACAAACTTGAAACTATTTTGGGACCACATCAACAACCAAAGGGAAACCCTGCCTACCAGTTTTAATGAAGATCAGTAACCAGGGGACAATCGATCAATGGTCCCAAGGTCCTGGCTCTGCAGATTTTGCATGGATCTACGACCCTTTAGAATACACTTAGGAAGGAGGGGATACTCTATGAAAGAAGTCTCTAAACCAGAACTGTGATGTATGTCAAACAAAATCTATGGAATCCTGCGGAATTTCAGAAACGTCTAGCAATTGTTTGTTTTGCTATTATGATCATTTGACTTTAAATACGACTTTGACTTTAAACATGAGGGGTTTTTTTTAATCCGAAATGGAACACAACACTTTAAAAGAGAACCTTTAACCACCAACAAATCCAATTCTTTACATAAAATAATAGCCACTGTTGCGCAGATTATGGCACAGTTGGAATTTCTTAAGCCCCCACCGTTCCTGAGCAATCAATGTGGTTATCTTTGGTGCCTGATATACCATTTAGGCTCTGTACTGTCAGATAGGCAGCAGCAAGCAAGGGGTGCCAGTCTGAGCTCTGACAATGGCTGCCTCTGATCTGAGCACTGCCCGTCTCACATTGCACAGCTTAAATAGCACATCAGATACCAAAACTAACAGAATTTGTTGCTCAGGAATGGCGAGGGCTAGAGAAACAAATTCCAACTACTATTGAATCAATGGATGAGCGACTAATAACAGAGGATAAAACTTGAATTGGAGGTGGTGAAAGATCCTCTTTAAATACAGACCACAAAGAATAAATTGTGATTTCTCTAAGGTATCATCATAGCTTATATTTTTTTTCCTTACATTTTTATACATGAAGCTCAAAGTCCATAATCTATAGTGAGAATTCAATCTATTACAAATAGCTAACTATTTAACCAGTGGGATTTTTCTTTTTGTACAAATATATTGTTTAAGAATAAAGAAAATGAAGGGATCTAAAAGGGATTTTCTCCCTTGAAATGTTAATCTCAACTATGCGATCTCCTGTACAAACCTCATAGACTTTTGCCGTCTACAGACAAAAGACACACAGATTTGATGCCATTTCCCAAACCAGTTCTCAAGACTCTCTAATGTCTTGAGGATTTCCTGTAAACTCCAAGAAAAATACTCGCGGTAATTATAAAATTAGTACAACTATAGCACTTATGCAGTATTAGGCATATCCTCAAGACATGACCTGTTCCTTGAGAACAAGTTTGGCAGAAGCTATACTGAGCAATGACTAAGCTTATTTAATGCGTCTCTGCAACTTCAATCATCTCACAGTTCACATACAGATATAATATACTACTGTATATAATACATTACTCTTTGTATTGAGCTCACTCAGAGGTCCTTTCACAATTTTCTAAGCTTAAAAAGGGGACGTTCCGTCACCTCCACCTCTATGCATCTTTCAATAGTTACTGGTCCACCGATTCTGGTGCACTTGTTATTTTTCTCTAGCTCCCACCTTTCCTGCAAAATCAATGCTGTTACTTTCAGCACTCAATATGCTAACTAGGCTCTCTATCAGGTTTGCTCCAGCCAAGAATCTTTCCTGATAAAGGTTGCTGAAACTAAAAAAGAAACTGTGGGCGCTAGCGGAAAAAAAAAATTGGATCCTTCAAAAAGTGCTGGTTCTCTGACTCCAGCAGTTGCAAAGAGTTTGAGTTTGTGAAGGTTGCGAAAGGTCCTCTTAAAAAAAAAAAAAAAAAAAAATTAATAAGGGGCTCAAAACCACCCCAATCCCTTGCCACTCTTATTCCAACGCTTTCTGGGTTGACCAGCTGTCTCTTTTTACTGCTCCCTCTTGGATTATATTTGTATGTAAACTGTTTTTTCAAGGTGGACAAGAAGTCATCTATAAAAGGGGAAAATGATACCTAGATGCCATTTTGACAGTGAACAAAGATCTGTCACCATAGCTGTAGTAAAATGTCCCGCACTGAAATTCCTGCAGCTATACAGTGATCTCATGCCATGTGTGTAAAAATCCCAAATTTGCACCCAGGAAGTATAATCTCATCTCAATCAGCATGGTCAATATTCATTGGTAAATTTTCGTAAAGTTCAGAGAAGATTAAAAGACAAGCATGTAAGATGATTTTTTTTTTCTCCCGAGATTATGTTAGAAAGAAATTACATAAAATTGTAATGATCATACGCGTCACCATGTGCAGGAGCACTAGGGCTAGCTAATTTAAAGGGGTTATCTGCTTTAATTGAAGAACTGGCCATAGACAAGGAAGGGGTTAAAAAAAAAAAAAAAATCCAGAAAACAGTGAAACATATTTCTTGAATCCTCTGGTGTGGTTTGTTGACAGACTTGCAGTGGTGACATCACAATGTCAGCCCATCACTGGCTATAGAAGTGCAGCACTCCAGTGGTCAGGAGTCAGTCTAAAGTCACCATTGCAGCCAGTCAACAAGCATTGGTGGGGAAATTGGGAAGTAGATACCGCCTCTTTTTTTTTTTAACCCCTCCACTGCCTTTGGCTTTTTTTTTTTTTTCTTGAGAAACTGAAAACCCCTTTAATGAATAAGCAGTGGATGGATACGCAACAAATATACTTTAAGAATAGGGAACATAATTTATAGGTTTAAAGAGAACCCTGTCTTATCTGTTTTAATAAATTCTTATTTTTCTACAAATATCCTAGATTATCTTTGCTTATTATGCGGTGTTGCGCCATGTTAGAAATACCTGAATAAACTGACAGCTGGGTGTTACCAACCATGGTGTGTCCCTACATCAACTGTATATGGACACGCTACTTTGGATTGGATTGGATAACAACCAGTTGTCAAATTATTGAGAAATTTGTAGGAGAAACAACAGAGGAATGGACTAACTTAGGAGTTATATATACAGGCTCTTCAGAATGGTTGTTTGGTTTTTTTTTTTGTATCAGGAATAAATGAAGTAGAAATGTGGACAAGTCTGCGTCAAGGATCCTTAGCTTTAGAAAGAAGTCTCTATAAATGAACTTATTTTGAAGCCACCCCTCTAGCCTTTTCTAAAACTATAGACTTAAAGTTCTAAAGATCCCTCCAAAATGGATGCACACATAGAGGACCTTTCACCATCTCTAACTCATCGCATTCTTTAAAAGGGCTCTATCATTAGGAAGTGTCATTTTTAACTAATCACATCCTTGCATAGCCTTTAGAAAGTCTATTCCACACCTACCTTTAGTATATAGATTGCCTCAGTGGTTTCTGAATAAGTCCGTTTTTATTCATATGCTAATTAGACTGTTGCACGATAGATCGTGCACTCCTCTCCAGATGTTTCCTATGGGAGGCTGCTGCTGCTGCTGACGACTCGCTTCCTGTTTGCTCCACACACATAGAAGATAATAGGAGAGAGGAGGCTGCTGGGAACTTCCTGTGTTGGCTGAAAGCTCATTAGCATATGAATAAAAACGGACTTATTCAGAAACCACTGAGGCAATCTACATACTAAAGGTAGGTGTGGAATAGCATTTCTAAAGCCTATGCAAGCATGTGATTAGTTAAAATGACTTTTCCCAGTGATAGAGCCCCTTTAATAGACATTGCTTCCTAGATTCTAGTGCAGTTACAATTACTGCCTAATAATGGCTGCACCAAACACACTGAACCTTTGCATGCAGCAGTATATGGTTGCTAGCACACTTGATCGGTCAAGGTCTTATTTTGAGTGCAGTTTATAGAGTGAATGGATCACAGCTGAATGTAAACCAACCATCTTGGTTAACAATGAATTATTGTTCCTTGCCCATCCCTCGGAGTCAAGATATTTATTTAAAATAAATAAAATGAATAATAAAAAAAAAAATTATATATCAGAGAGGAAAGTTGGTCGATACAAGATTACAGGAATCACAAAGTGTAGGCACAAAATGCTATGTACAGTGACCGTTTACTACCAGTGTGTAACTCCTTATAAATTTAACCACAAATGGCATTGGACTTACTTTTGCAAAGAAGCCTTTGAAGAATTTCCTTTCCTGGAGGAACAGGGGAGGGGACAAGTCGAGCACTATTATTGCTGGAAGCTACAAGTCTCTCAAGGTTTTAAAATCAACATGCATCAAACAGCACAGCAAGTATTAGTAAGCGCTATACAGGAGGAGCAAGCAGGTGACATCACTCCCTATGACCATGCTTGGGAAAGAAGGGGTTAAAAAGGCATTAGGTAAACTTAAGCTGCCATAAGGAAGAAGGAAAAAAATAAAAGTCCTCAAATGTCACCCTGTTATTTCCCTGTTAGGGAAAATAATCTCAAGTCTTTCCTTTACAATTAGCAACTTGGCATTGGACTATAGATGAACATGACACATGTATTGTCTCTTCAGAAGATTATATTACGAGTACGCGCTCATGCATTTCTATGGGCCCATACACACGACCATAGTTTTTGTGGCTGAGTGTCTGGGCTATGGTGAAGATCCACAAAATATGGAGAAGGTCCTATACCTGCCTGTATTTGTGGCTTGGCCTATTTATTTTATTGTATGGGTCAGTGAAAACCATGGACAACACATTGATATCAATTGTGTGTCATCCGTGCCCTTTCTACTAACCCATACATTGCACATGGTCATGTCCATTTAGCCTTAGGCTTCTTATTGTACCACCACAGGCTTGTGGCTTTTGTAACTTGGCACCAATACCTCATACAATATATACTGGACTATTGTGGGATCCTGCCAAAACCAATCGATTAGTTCTTTGTCTAATGTGTATGGAGCCATTTATTAATATCTGAATTCTTAAAAAAAAAAGTCACAAAATTTTGCCAATGCAATAAGAAAAGCTTATCCACAGCTAAAACTTGTTCATTCACATTAGATGGAGATCCAATCGATTGGATTATTGGTGGATTCTGCCAAAACCAATGAGTTTGGGGGGCATTGGACACCTACCATCAGAGGAAAGAAGAATTTTGCATGGTGGATTTCTACACACACAATTCTTTGCTCCCATGAGGGGTAAGTCGCTTATTTCCCCCAAATCAAAGAGCATGCCAAGTAGAGCTAAATATGCAGAGAAAATGGTTGGCCAAGAGTGAATGCGCATAGACACCTTTAGGTAGGTTCACACAGTAGTCTTAAAATGTCCAGCAAATTTCCTATTCATCTCAAAGGGAGTCAGTAGCAGGTTTTTTTCCCCCTCTAGCAGATTTTTCACATAGGTGAAAAAAGCATCCTGAGGAAGAAAAAAATCTGCTACATACCACTGTGAAATAATGAGGAGAGTTGGGAGGTGTATTTTAGGACGGCTTCAGCTTCAAAAATCTACCTACAAAAAAGTACATGTGAACTTATCCTTAAAGAACACCTTTAGTTTCTACAGTATTCTTAAAGTAATGGATCTGCCAAGTTACTGGTTGAAAAGAAAAATAAAAGGCATGGTTTTCAGAACTAAAACCCACCACACACAGTGAAACGAGGCAGCAGAAGGATGGTCAATGTGGAACACACGATCATGTTACGGGATTGCTTATAGGGTACCATACAATGAATCTCCAGGGTAAAGAGGTATAAGATATAATGGCCACTGACCTCATCTAGAGCGCTGTCTGGAAGTCATAGACATTCCCTGCTCCACTAACCTGTGACAGTCTCCGTGCTGAAGGCACAGTGGTGTTGTGTCCGAGTTGCACAGGAAGTCAGTGGCCATTTTATCACAGCACAACGGAGGCCACAGCAGCTTGGAGGGCGCTAGGCAAGTAGACTATACGTTTACTGTACCGTCAGTTACAAGTGGGAGAGTCACTTTAAGGCTGGGGTCCCACATTGGGGCCTTAGCCTTACTTACAGAAAAACATGTCAAATATTCTAAAGGAGTATTGGGGTCAAGGGGTGCTGAACCTAACAGACCAAGATGCCTATGATGTACTGAAGACTACCTTACTGTTCTTCTGATAGGTCATGGTTAATAACTATCTGGTTTTACCAAGAAGAACGTCTGAGGCAGCTTTTCTTAGAATTAGATATTATGCTATTCTTCTGTTTTTCCTAATAGACATGCATAATAATAAGTGTATTAATATTCCCCTTGTCAGTGGGTGGGTGTCTACAAAACAGAGACTATATAGGGATAGACCCTATTGACAAGGGAAATGTAAGGCCTATTTGTTAATCCAATCACACCTTTCGCCGATGAATGGCTTAATGCAGAGTTATAAGCAAAGATGCAACAGAATTGCTAAATAATCTGTATTCCCCATAATATAGTAAGACATATCAGGAGACATAACAGACGCTAGGTTCACACTGGTGTGGTGCTCTCCATTGTTCAGTTCTGCCAGTGTCCTTATGTAACTGCTCAAACAGCGGTTCAGGTGCCCCAGTGGACCAGAACACTGGAAAACACAATGTTAGTGTGAACCTCATGCCAGGTGTCTCTTAACATGTCTGTTTTAGTAAATATCTGTATACTACAATGGGGTCTTCCAGGTATCCATCATTTCAAGACAAACTAGAGGAGAGAGGAGATCTGGCAGCAGGACTTTTCTCTCCGCTGGTTTCTACAACGGAGACTCTGGCGCAGATGTGAACACAGCCTGACCTTGTTTAAGGCTGAGGCCCCATGTTGCGGAAACGCAGCTTTTTTGTTGCGGTTTTTTGAGCCAAAGCCAAGAATGGCTACTAAAGGAAAGGGAAATATATAGGAAGTTCTTATACTTCTGCCTCTGCTCAATCCACTCCTAGCTTTAGCTCCAAAAACCGCAGCAAAAAATAGAGCTGCGTTTCCGCAACGTGGGGCCTTAGCCTAAAGGTGGAAAATACATCCTCATCTTGAAAGGGATTATGCAGTTCTAGCAAGTAAATTTTTATATATGCAACTCCTCCTGGTTTTCCAGATCTCTGCTTTCGTCGACCATTCTGCTTAGAGCCAGTGCATGCATGCATATAAATAAATATACTAAAAAAATTATAAATAAATTTATATATAATATATATAAATAAATTTATATATAATATATATATAATATATATATATATATATATATATATATATATATATATATATATATATACGATCAGTCCTTGGTCATGTGATGGACACACCAATGCACAGCTTGTTACAAGACAGGTGCACAGCTCGTTGCGGCACAGTAATCGGAGCTCGGTGTGTTCACCACATGACCATGGACTTATCTTTATCTGCTAGATGTAAACAATGAATTCCAGCAAGCGGGGATCTAGAAAACTGAGGATTGATATAGAAAGCAAATTACTATTTTTTTATTTTAAGATGACAAATAAATTTTACATTTGCTAAAACTGGACAATCCCCTTTAAAAGAGAAGGAGAAATCTCCAGTTTGGCTGTCTATCTATACACAGACATCCTGCTTGGCAATCCTTTACTAACGTATAGGAACTCTTCCCCTGATATATCGCATGTTAACAGGTACACAGAGCAAAAGCAACCCTGCATGCTACTACATGAAGACCCCTGCACCTCAACAGAGCTATTCCAACAGTACAAAAGTGACCTTTCCATCATTTTCTATGTCCTAAAGCAAGCGCTTCTATATATAAATATGAAAAACAAAGCACAGCGGCCATGACTGTAGTCATCTGGTGACGATGTAGGAAATCCGACTGTGCTCCCTTTTCAAAGGATTAATTCATTTGCCGCTTGAATGGCGCTGAGCACATCCGTATGTGAAGGGTTCAGAAATGAGTGGTTCCTCTATAGAGCACATGCACAGAGGGGAGAATGCATGTCATGAATCAGTGTGAGGCGACGACTAATGGGAAAGGACGAGCCTTCTGCTGCCAAGTTCAACAAGCCTCCAATTCATCACGCTCCTTCACAAAGTCAGCCCTGCAGCTAGCAGACGTTAAGGACATTTCACCACACATTCCTAATTTCAGGGTGACGGTTAATCGTTAATATTACTCCGGGAGGCGCACGTGTTAAGGGGACAGTCACTTCCAAACCACTCCAGCAGAGTTAGGAAGAAACAAGAGCTCATGCAAGGCTGATTATCTCAAGAGGAAGAAGATCTACACTTGTTAATTGTTTAATATGTAAAAAACACTTTTATAAGTCATTTATGAGTTTTTCTATATTTTTTTTTTTTAACCTGCTAAAACAAGAAAATATATTAAACATGTCAAACATTTGTAAGCACAGAGACATACATCGAGGAGGAACAGCACATGGTGAGAATTATTGGAACCTGTTAAGGTCACGAAAAACACGTATCAGTGACGAATGGATGTCTTTGCATGTATCATCCAAGGACTGCCATAAGAAACAGAATGGAGATGGCGGAGAGAATCGCATTGTCTAAAAAGCTCAAATACTTGGTTACCGCTTCGAAGAGTCTTCTTGATGGTAGCGTGAAATATTACTATGGTAAAATGTTGAGTCTGTTCTCACGACAGATGTTTACATCTAAAAAAGCTGCAGTGTATTTGCACATAGGTCAGCCATATTGAATACAGTCAGCCATATTGAATACAACATATCACTTATTGAGGCAGATGTCAAATCCGCACCATGTGAACTACACCACAGATTTTCACTGAAATTGATGGGATGCAGTTTTCACCATATGGTTATTTTCCATACTGAATATCTGCTGTGTGAACAGACTCTCAAAAAACGATCAACTGGGAACGCAGAAGACAAATATTTAACAATATGTAGAGTTTTCTTTTTTTCCAAGTATTTAAGGCTAAGTCCCATTCCCATATTACAGTCCGTTGCTCTCATCCGTCATAGAAGGAGGGCAACAGAATTAAACAGCGCAGCAATCACCTTTCAAAAGGAAAAACTTTTTTTTTCTTTTACACACTGGATTGAGCATAGACAAAGGGGACTCCATCCACATTGGTCATTCCAATGCTATGACAGATGAGAACAAACAACTGTAATAACGGGTATGGGAGTTATGTACCTGAATAGGGTCATGTCGAGACCATATGGTGGGCTAAAATACCATCCACATGCAGTGGGATTCAGATGCCCACAGGAGGCACTCCATGTATTCAGATGCTGATAAGTCTTTTATATTGGTAGAAGAGAAGGACCTGACAGGTTGGAATTTAACAGGTTTGATCCTTTGAGCCCCAGCAGCCATGTGCCATGAGATTATCTTCTTTTCTCACTAGAATAAACATGCACACTCGGCAATCTAAGCATTCATTTTTAAGGGGGAGTCTGGATGTATAAATCAGCTGTCTATTATATAGGGCCAACACATTGTTTCAACTTGCCAAACACTTATAACACTTCCTAAAGAGTGTGTTGGTGGTAATAACCAGTAAAACAGCTAACTCTGCATTACTCAAGATGGACTAACATGGGGCCACGGGTGACATCAACTCTTCCCTTAAGAATTACTGTCATCAGCGATAAGGACGTGGCTGGAAAGTTCTGACAAAGTGACAGAGTTCACTTTCCATTTACTACTGCTCGTCCCATGTGCACCAGCGGAGGAGAGGAGGAAAATGCAATTAAATCTGAATGAGGACTAATGAGAAAAGCACATTAACATGACAGCCACAAAAAGGGGTGAAGTGAAGAAGTATTTTTCAAGGTTCACATTTTACACAGCTGAAGATATATTTTATGATAGGATGGTATAAACTAAGATGCATATTGTATAAAAACACACTCTTACTGTCTTTTTTTTTTTAGGGGGGGGGGGGGATTATACAATGGAGGTGCTGGATCTAATCGTTCTGCTTCTTCACAGGAAACAAAACACTGCTGATGGTACTGATGCCTAAGGCTTCGGTCACACCTGTGTTGGGTGACCAT
This sequence comes from Leptodactylus fuscus, assembly GCF_031893055.1. Lineage (NCBI taxonomy): Eukaryota > Metazoa > Chordata > Amphibia > Anura > Leptodactylidae > Leptodactylus > Leptodactylus fuscus. The sequence goes on along the minus strand of NC_134271.1, from coordinate 112,496,993 downwards.
GCGGGGACTTACGCTTGAAATACGCAGAGAGAAAAGTCTATGGTAAAAGTCTGTGATCTAAGATGACCGCTTTTTACGTGGATCGAGTTTCCGTTTTTCAGGTCCCCAAGCAGACCTGAAGAATGGAAACCTCAATGCTGGTGTACCTAGTGTAAGGCTCTCTTTATGTTGTTTCTCCTGCAAGTTTAACTTATGCAACAGGTAAGGTCCTAGTGCATCTGTTAAATGGACCCATATGACTGATGCCAGAAAAATGACAATATGTCAGGCGGTCCCTTTTTTCTTTTTGAAATAGTGTAGCAGACCGTTTTGTATGCAAGCATCTGGGGAAGAGAGATTTTATATAGAACTTGTGGGAGAGCCTTACGCTGGGTTCACACCAGCGTACGGCACTCCATTCTCAGAAGACGGAAACCTGTCATGCCGAGTCCGGCCATGAGCGTTTTGAGCTCTCCGCGGCGAAACAGTTTTTTTTTTTAAACCGGACACAGGGTACTGCATGTCCGACTGTGTCTGTTTAAAAAAAAAAACATTTTCGCTGCGGAGAGCATAAAACGCTCACCGGCGCTCACAGCCGGACACACTTCAAACCCATTTAAATGAATGGGTTTGAAAGATGCCGGCAGGTTTCCGTCTCCTGCTCTGTTTTGTGCAGGAAACTGAAACCTGCAGAACGGAGTCCCGGGCGCAGATGTGAACGAGTCCTTAGTAACATCAGCAGTGTTTGTTTCCTATAAAGGAGCAGAACAATTTATACAATGGAGGTGTTGCATCTATCACAAGAGGGACAAGAATGATGTCTGACGGACTCACTAACACTACAGCGTCTACTGGAGTTCTGATATGGGTTATGCTGCAATATTTTTGACAGGAGTTTTTATGGAATCTGTGACAATCTTATAAGGCTACGTTCACATCTGCACCAGAGGCTCCATTATAGACACTGGGGTCCACCGGGCTGTGTGTGTGTAACCGCTGTTTTAGCGATCCGCCTCTGTTTGGGTTCCCTGATGGACTCAAAGAACAGAGAGCCAGCGCTGATGTGAACCTAGTGTAGCACAGATCTGAATGTAGCCAAACCTCAATCTAATAGGAGGCCACTCATACTTACATGCTCCCTGACTTCTGACATTCTATACTCTATATATTTTTGTCGTTATAAGCTGCCCTCCTAAAAGCCTTAGACCATAGAGTATAACATTCCAGAGCAGCATTATCCTGAAGCACCTTGAGCGATTTTAGTGACCTGTAACACTTTCTACCATGTTTCAGGGATCTGGTACCATTAATGTGTACTCTGTAGCCAGGACGTCTCAGTCACACACTTATCAGCTAGTATTCATACAGTATGCAGACACTTATTCGTGTAGAGCAATAAGAATACATACGGCTTTTAGTCTTTTAACTGCATCTTCACAGATGTGCATGCCTCGAGACTCATCCACCTCCACATGTCCCAGGTACTAGAAAAAACACAGAGAGGTTAGTGAAATGGATATATAAGTCTGCAGACTTCAGTTCAGGTAACAACCTTTAACATTATCTGGCAGATAACTAAATAACTAGATAAACTGCACACCCTAAAATAATTAAAGGAAGATTAAGAACAGTAGATAAAATTACTGATGACCTATCCTAAGGAAAGCTCACCAATATCAGATCAGTGAGGACTGACACTGTTATCAGCTATTCAGTGAAGGTGCTACAGAATGGAGCAGGAAGTAGACAGCGCTGTTCTCTCTGTAGTGGCCAGACCAGGTACTGCAGATCAGCTCCCATTCACATCAATGGGAGCTAAGGTGCAGTGATTTAGTTCACACATAGAACAGAGCTGTCTACAGAAGAGACTTTATGCAGCAAGCATTTTCTGCAATGGATGGATGGGATTTGATTCAATCTCATACACTACTAGTGTTTTGCAGCAGGCTAGCCACTGGACATTGTGTGGCAGCTAACCTGCTGAGTGTATGACCGATGTATCCTCAACCTCAAGTTGGTCATAAGCAGGGTGATATTTTGGCCTTGTGACTACTAGACAAAATGTGTTGTATGTTGTACATGACCAGCTACAAAACACTTCTGATAACCAGAACATTGTGTCAATATCAAATGAGATTTTGCAGTGGAGTGTTTTCCTACATGAGAATAGATTTGAGTCACCCCATATGCTACGGCCACCCTGGTGCCTTGATGGGTGTGCCAAAGGCAAAGGCAGATAACAGGCAAGCTGAATCAGAGATTGACAATTACTTCCCCAATCTATGTGCGGTCATAATGGATGCTTTCTACAAACGTGGGAAACAAGACCTTTAAGCAAATGTTTCTGCCAAACGAAATTAGACCAAACCTCCACAAGATGGCAACAGACCTGGGGTCCACCTGCAGACATTTAAACATGCTTATATTGGAATAGTTTGATATGAAAATGAATCTGCACAATAAAGAGTCAATACAGCCTCACAATTCTTGTAAAGCCAAGTTCACACTTGCATCCGTTACCACTGCTGCAGATTCCATCATGAATTTGCCTGGTAAAATACTGGACTCCTTGAGGGAAAGCACACAGACCCCAAAAAACACACACCAAACATGAAACAGACACAGCACTTCCATAATTTTTATTATTGAGCATAACCCACAGCCAAAAAATATATAGCGCTGATATGAACATAGCCAAAGATTAAGAACGCCTCATGAGAATTTAGAAATGAAGTTATTGCATTCACCCAAACAGCTCGATATCGGCAAATAAAAAGCATAAACCCCTCTTGAAAAGGAAGCTACTCAGACAGCAGCAGTGTCCTCGCTACTGTGATAAAGTGAGATTGTCAGGGGAGGCTGTAAATCTGGTCAATGATTCAGTAACAGGCCAGTATACTCCACAAAACTAAGACACAAGTGTCAGCACCTTGTTTTATCACGAATATACAGGATATACCCATCAGAGCATGGCACTACACCGCACAGTACATGCAGACCTGGCATATGGAGCAAGGGTGAGGGAGGCTCAAATAACTTTCACCCACATGACGTTTGCTATTGCAAAGTCTGTAACTGTAATGAAGGCAGGAAATGGAGCGATATACACTAGAATACAGAATCCCACTGTGCCAATACATAAAAAGCTTTAATCCCTCAGCAAAAGGCAAGTATTATTACCAAAAATGAATCATAATTGAAGAGCGAACTCCTGCAGGGATTTTCAATGGAAATATATTATAGCAGACCGCCGAGATATACTTCAAGTGGCAGTGAAAATTAACTTGTCGTAATGCAACAAATCACAACATTAAGTAAGTGCTCATTTCTGCAAGCGGATATGGGCTTTACACAGCTATGAACAGGGGAACTCTCTGGATATCATGTTCCCTATAGCCGGAATGTCTCATAGAATGGATCCAGAAAGAGGAGCAGAAAAGTAAATTAAGGCCAAGACCCCTTGTTGTAAAAGTTAGCCTTACTTTTTTTCGCAGCATTTTCGTTTTGCTGCGTTTTATAGATTTTTCCTAAATCTAAAAGGGGAAAATGTGATTCCACAGTTAACGCTTCCATCCCAGGAAGATTCCTACTGTGCAACATGTTTCCACACCTACCTACCTTTTGCACATCACTGTACACACAGTCCTATCAGCCTGCAGCAGAATACATAGCAGTAGCGCAGCACAGATCACTTGTCCTGCCTTAATTTAATACTACTAATACTTTCATGAATGGACAGCAAGTATGGGTATTGACGGAAATGAAGAACAAAAGAATATTTAAGTTTCTTTTTCTTATACAGTAGGAACAAACACAAATGACAAATATGAGAAAGTGTTAGAATAGGGAACCCAAGTTTCTCTTTTCATCAATAAAAGAAAAAGTAACAAGTCTTAAACTTCAGCTTCCCTGTTCTAAATCAAAGTTCCACTATTAAATCAACTTTCCTGCCATAACAGAAGAAAGTTTATATTCCTTCAGTGCAAACCATGCAGCAGGTCCTTATTAAAAGTGTCCTATTGTTTTGCTTTTATAACTCATATGCATACTAGGCATCTCCATGGCAAAAGACAACAAACAAATCCTGTGTAGTCTGATCCTGTTACCATATTCCTGACAAGGGGCTATCATACCAAGCACACTTAGGCCACACCCACTTTGCCCTTGCTGGAAAGTGGGTGTGGCCTAAGTTGGGACACAGCACACCAAAAATCACAAAGTTCTGTTGTATTTTTTGGGAAGAAATTAAACATCGACAAAACAGATTTTGAGCAAAGCATATATGCCTGAATAGTTTTTAAAAAGGCTATTCAGATGCTGCCTCCAGTACTTCCAAAGAAACCCCCCCCCCCCACTCCGTTTTAGTAAAAATCAGTAAAAACAATATGCTAATGAGGCTCACTGAGCACCCTGGGCATTCCCCAGGGCCAACGAGCACCCCCCACGTCATACCTCAGTAATGCCCATCTGTGGCTTGTGCTCAGTTATGCCCTTCTACTCCACACTTGCTGTGTCGCCTACATCCTCTGTTGTCTTGCTCCTGCCGCTTTAAATCCTGTGCATGCGCAGTAATGCTCTGTTCTGAGTGCTACTGCGCATGCCTGAGTACCATTTTGTTGTAGCTACCTATAGAACTCAGCATACTGCTCACTATGCTGTTCTATAGTGATTTACTGCGCATGCACGGGATTTTTAATAAAAATGGGGGAGGGGGGTGTGTCTTTGGAAGTACTGGAGGCAGCACCTGAATAGCCTCTGAATGACAGAGCCCCTTTAAGCCAGTTTTTAGGATGTGTCAAGTTAGACTAGATAGATCAATAATGCAACAGATTTATCAAACAACATTAGATACATGATAAATCTTGTACAGTTTAAGACTAGAGATGAGCGAACAGTGTTCTATCGAACACATGTTCGATCGGATATCAGGCTGTTCGATGTGTTCGATTCGAACATCACGTGGCAAACTCCAAAAAAAAATTCGATTCCCCTCCCACCTTCCCTGGCGCTTTTTTGCACCAATAACAGCGCAGGGGAGGTGGGACAGGAACGACGACACCGGAGGCATCGAAAAAAAAAATCGGAAAAAGTCATTGGCTGCCGAAATCAGGTGACCTCCATTTTAGACGAATAGTGGATTTCAAATCCGGGTCATATGAGAATGTGAACTTTGGAACTAAGAGACAGGGATAGCTGTACAGGCAGGGATAGCTAGGGATAACCTTTATTTAGGTAGGAATGTTATTAAAAATAACTTTTTGGGGCTCTATCGGGTGTGTAATTGTGATTTTTGTGACAAACTTTTTCCCATAGGAATGTATTGGACAGCGCTGATTGGCCAGAGTACGGAATTCGACCAATTAGCGCTGGCTCTGCTGGAGGAGGCGGAGTCTAAGATCGCTCCACACCAGTCTCCATTCAGGTCCGACCTTAGACTCCGCCTCCTCTGGCAGAGCCAGCGCTGATTGGCCGAAGGCTGGCCAATGCATTCCTATGGCAATGCAGAGACTTAGCAGTGCTGAGCCAGTTCTGCTCAACTACACCGTGTGCCGGTCAGCCCATCAGATGTAGCAGAGCCGAGGGAGCACTAGAACCCTTATGCACACTTGGCTCTGCTACATCAGATGGAGACTGAATGGAGACTGGTGTGGAGCGATCTTAGACTCCGCCTCCTCCAGCAGAGCCAGCGCTGATTGGTCGAATTCCGTACTCTGGCCAATCAGCGCTGTCCAATGCATTCCTATGGGGAAAAGTTAGCTTGCGAAAATCGCAATCTGTCAGGGATTTCCATGAAATAAAGTGACTTTTATGCCCCCAGACATGCTTCCCCTGCTGTCCCAGTGTCATTCCAGGGTGTTGGTATCATTTCCTGGGGTGTCATAGTGGACTTGGTGACCCTCCAGACACGGATTTGAGTTTCCCCCTTAAAGAGTATATGTTCCCCATAGACTATAATGGGGTTCGAAACCCGTTCGAACACTCAAACAGTGAGCTGCTGTTCGAATCGAATTTCGAACCTCGAACATTTTAGTGTTCGCTCATCTCTATTTAAGACTATTTAGTTTAAAGGGATTCTACCATTAAAACTTTTTTTCTCGTTCACACGTCAGAATAGCCTTAAAGAGGACCTTTCACCATTTTGCCCATAGGCACACTGTTGGCTTTCCCGATTTGGGCCCAGTGTGAAGAGCTTACGGTCCCGGTACCGTAGTTCTTCTATGGTCAGAAGGGCGTTTCTGACACTTAGCCAGAGACGTCCTTCTTCACAGCACAGCCAATCGCGCTGTGCTGTGAGAGCCGGGAGGAACGCCCCCTCCATAGACGAGCATTATCAGGGAGGGAGGGGGCGTTCCTCCCAGCTCTCACAGCACAGCGCGATTGGCTGTGCTGTGAAGATGGACGTCTCTGGCTAAGTGTCAGAAACGCCCTTCTGACCATAGAAGAACTACGGTACCGGGACCGTAAGCTCTTCACACTGGGCCCAGATCGGGAAAGCCGACAGTGTGCTGAACTCAGCGCACTGTCAGCTTTCCAGCAGTATATAGAACTGCCTGTGGGCGAAATGGTGAAAGGTCCTCTTTAAAGGGGTTGTCCTATCACAAGGATCCTAGCTATACTGCTAGTTTATGTGGATTTAAGACTTTTCCTAAATACATTGCTTTATCAAAACTGCTTTGTTTGGCTGCTATCTTAATTTATTCACTTCATTGTTTACACTCCGTTTCTATGGCGCTTGGGATTATCTGCTCATTTGTCAAGTGATGTAGCTGCCTGCTCTCAGGGGGAGAGGGAGGGGCTGGGAGCAGCTCCGTTACTTAAATGACAGGGGATCGGGCCGCTGGCAGAGCCGAGCGCACATGCCGACAGCCATTTTTTTGTGGCCGTTTACACGAGCATGCGCAGTATTGGGGGCATCCTATAGTTCTACTACAGGAGCGTACTGCTGAGGCCCGCCCCCAGTGCTGCAAGAGAACTCATTTGCATACCTACAAAAAACAGGATTTTAACCGAATGGTGGGGCGGAGCCTACTTCTAAAGGTAGGAGAATAGCCTTTCTTAAGGCTATTCCGACATGTGAATGAGGAAAAAAAAAAAAAAAAAAAAAAGTTTTAATAGTAGAATCCCCTTAAGTTTGCAGTAAGTTTTAAACATCATTAGTAAATCTGCCAAAAATAGTATGCATAGGAACACTTAATATAGGCCTACACCAAAAATTGCTTGATTTTATATCTACTGCACAAAAAAAGGGCATACAGGGCCTTTAAAAGACAAAAGTTGTGGCTAATAAAAACTTTAGATCAAGCAGAAAATGACTGAAAATGTAGAATAGCGTTCAGATAATGGAGAGGTTTAGTCTGCTCATTTCCCTCAGTGCTGATGTGTCGTACGTTGCGGTCAAAGTCCTTTTGCTTTGGTGACAACGATGTCTATACATTTAGCAGCAGTAACATGTGATCACTAACCGTTTTCGTGTGGCGAGCCCCTACGATACAGACTACAGATAAGTAGAGGAGTAGATTACAAACTACTGCAGGGTATGTGGCACAGGGATAGGGATTTTGTACTGTAGCCCAAAACTGAAGAAGAGTGTAGCTACATTTTCAGAAGAACACTAAACAATTACGGTACACAATCTATTACAATGCAATGAGAAGAACTGGCAACACAAAACCACAGCCCTCAGAGTTCTCCAAGCCATTATTTTATATTACAGTTATATATATTATATCATTATACTGTGGGATTCAGCAGATCATATTAAAAGCTTCTGGGTTGCTAAATGTTAATGGTATACCAACTGGTCAGTAATTAGGAGTTCATTAATTTAGTAGATGTGGTAACATTATGAGCATCCCACAAAGGGCCTAGATAGCAGCTGCTGTAAGACACTGAGAAAGCAACTACTGAGTGCCAAGAGGAGTCTTGACGGGCATCACTGCATCTTATACCAGAATTCATCTAGAGCCATTGCACCACAAACCTCACATAAACAGGTAAGTATGGGGGGGGGGGGGGGGGGGGGGGTTACTGCTACTTTATGCCCTTCAGAAAACTAGCGAAGGTCTAAATCAATCAGGGTGAGATGACATTCAGTAACTTGCAACGCTGCAATATTACCACTAGCATGGTTGTTTTGTGTCTGTGGTTGCAAGGTGTCAAAACATTGAGAAGCAGTTACCTTAACCTGAAAGCAACATTTTCCAGTCCGGACAGATTCTTCATCTGTTTGCCACTGGTGGGGTCGGCTGGCCTCTGGGACATAAATATCTTTCTTTCGCCGGAAACTTTGACGAAGTTTGTTCATTTTTTGACCCTCGCAACCTGAAAGAAGAGGAGAAAAAAACTGAATAAATAGGATCTTCATCAGGCTTATGTCCTTAGCCAACAGGAGACCAATATACTAACTAAACCATGCAAATACTACTGGATACCCTGGGGACTGCCAAAAAGTAAACCCCATATTCATTTGAAAGATAAAATAGATTAATCACTACTTTAGAGAAACCCAGCTAGTAGCGTTCGGAACTTCCTTTGGCCAATTTTAGTCCTCTTTGCCCACTAGAGATGAGCTCTAATAGCAGATGGCCAGTGCAAGTACCATTGGTGTCTAAGGACTGATGAGTTCTGCATTCAGATACGTTAGCTGAAGCCCCAGCGTTGTATTTGGCAACTCTCTGCTTTACTGTGCACCGCCTGTTCTTATCCTGCCATCTGCCTTTGAACCCTTTTGTAGAGGAATTTTTTACATCCACTGGATCGCCCAGCTCTGAATGATTTTCCTCTATCACACCACTGATGCTAGGTTAATAATCTGTGCTTGGCTCTCAGTCATTCAGGTCCACCTAGAGACCCGAATAACAGGGGCTCAGATATCATGTGTTCCTTTTCATGGACAAAGTATATTCTCTAGAAAGTCTTGCTGGAGACAAAACAAGAAAAAAAAGTTAAGTTTTTATAAGTCAGCAAAGTTCAAGAACCACTTCAAAAAATCAGGTACAATCTTATTGGACAACACGTGGTAGTGGGACAACAGTTAAGAAAAAAATAAAAATCTATACTTCCTACTCTGCAAACATTCTCTACGTCCTTTACAGCTTCAGTCATAGCTCACGTTCTGAAATGACTTCATGTGCTATTTGTGTGGGCCACAGTGTTACGAGCAGGACGCAAGCCCTCTTACCCAAGAAGTTTATAACTTAAGGGACCTTAAGGGAACTATAAATAAAAATGAACTTCTAGAAAACAAAAGTTTGGAAACTGTCTACTGCCAAGACTTTCGCAGGTGCATGGCATATTGAATGCAGGCGCCAGGGAAGAATGCACCTAATTTATAAACTGGCATTTTATGCAAAAAAAAAAAAAAAGCTATTTATTCAGAACGTTTCCTCATATGCAACTAGAATTGCCTATGTATACTTATGTGTACCCAGTTATAGTCACTACAGGTTGTCTTCCAATCACTCCATTTCGTGACTTTTGGTAATATTGTGGCATTTGGTTTATGAAACGTTACTATTGGCATTCTTACTGGGATGAAACCTGAATAAATACACTGAATTGTATTACATTTCAGCAATGCTGAGAACATGTATGTATGATATTGGATAGCGACACATATCTATAGGCTCAAATTCAGAAACTGAGGATTTACCAAGGCGTTTGTGCCTAGAATATAATATTGCTGTGGCTGATCTGTGGGTCCTTGCAGTATGGAGCCTTAACGTTAAAATTCTTGCAACACAGGAGAAAGAACTAAAAACAAAAAAGAAAGACGAAAAACAAAAAAAACCACACACAATGGCATTGCCTCTCTGTCCAGGGTCAGACATCTGTCAGGACATTCCCTGGTACGAAGTCATTTGTACCCATCTCACAGGATATAAAAGCCTGAAGGGTTTTTCTAGTTTTATTTAAACAAAGCTTTATCACTGTCATGAAGAAGCACAGATATTTTCTAATGGATTTTATGACTCAATTTTTCATCCAAGAATATTTCTTCAAGAATATTCCCATATTCACAAAGCAGACAGAACATAAAAGGAGTGAGCCCATGAAAGCGTTGTAGACCAGGTATCTTCAGCAGTCTCAGAAACAAATGATCACCGTCCCATTCAGACTAGGGAGCAAACACCTCAGTTCCTTTCACCTGTAGGGGTCAGTCCCAGAATATTTTGCAGTTTATCCCCCAATCTGTGGAATGGGGATAAGGTGTTTTAACCACTATCATACACATATCATTATGATAGACACCATGATAGTCCTTAAGGGTTAATGTGCAAACCTCTTTAAAACACTAGAAGATGACATACTCGTACAGAAGACAGAGTTACCAGCAGAGTCTCTGCAGACATCTTCTCTCATTGTGTAACTAAGTCAAGGGCCAAACATGCTACCTACACATCCTAGCGAATTGCCATTGCTGTCTGTCCGAAGACGAATATCAGTATTTACCCTAAAGAACCTGTGTTCAGTGGTAGTGATGAAATGGTGCCATGATTTTGGACTACAAATTCTTATCATAGACCAAAAAAAAAAAAAAAGGGAAATCCCTGTAGATTTTGTCATCACAGCTTTTAGAGCTGGAAACACTGTGGTGTAGTTATACGAGGTGCAGAGGTAGCAGTCACCATCAGGCCCTGAAGGCTGAGGAGGCCTAAAAGCCTCATCACAGCGCAATAACACACCAGTATTATACATCAGCACAGAAGAGCTTCTTGTTACACACTGCCAGAGCTCCGCAAAATTACCTCCAGCAGGCCACAAATGTGCACGTGTCTGCAAAAAACGGTTAGAAACAGACTCCATGAGGATGGTATGAGGACCAGATGTCCACAGATGGGGGTTGTACTCACAGCCCAACAGCATGCAGGACACTTGGCATTTGCCACAGAACACCAGGATTGGCAACTTCGCCACTGGCGCCCTGTGCTCTTCACAGATGAAAGCAGGTTCACACTGAGCACATGTGACAGACGTGACAGTCTGAAGACGCCGTGGAGAGCGATCTGCTATCTGCTGCCTGCAACATCATTTTCCATGACCGGTTTGGCAGTGGTCAGTAATGGTGTGGGGTAGCATTTCTTAGGAGGGTCGCACAGCCCTCCATGTGTTCACCAGAACTACCCTGACTGCCATTAGGGACCCTTAGACCCCATGTGAGACCATATGCTGGTGCAGATGGCGATGGGTTCCTCCTAATGCAGGACAACGCCAGACCTCATGTGGCTGGAGTGTGTCAGCAGTTGCTGCAAGATGAAGGCGTCGAAGCTATGGACTAGCCCACCCGTTCCCCAGACCTGAATCCAATTGAGCACATCTGGGACATCATGTCTCGCTCCATCTACCGTCACATTGCACCACAGACTGTCCTAGAGATAGCAGATGCTTTAGTCCAGGTCTGGGAGGAGATCCCTCAGGAGACCATCCCCAAACTCATCAGAAGCATGCCCAGGCGTTGTAGGGAGGTCATACAGGCACGTGGAGGCCACACACAATACTGAGCCTCAAACCGACATGTTTTAAAGATATTACATCAAAGTTGGATCAGGCTGTGGTGCGTTTTTCCACTTAAATTTTGGGGGTGACTCCAAACCCAGGCCTCCATTGGTTAATACATTTCATTACCATTGATTATTTTTGGTGTGATTTTGTTGTCATCACGATCAACTTTGTACAGAACAAAGTATTCAATGAGAATATTTCATTCATATCTAGGATGTGTTATTTGAGTGTTCCCTTTATTTTTTTGAGCAGTGTATTAACCCTATAAATGTGAACAACTGATCATGCAGTTTTCTTTCATTATGAAGACATTGACAAAATGAACACAGAACTAGATATGTTAAAATCCAACATATTTGATAATTTAGATAGACTCAAATACCTTAAATGGGATCAGGTACCATCCATCATCTGCTAACGGAGGAAACAGGGACAGGGCAGATACACCAATCTGATCCAAGTATTAAGCAGGGAGTAACCAGTTCTATGTTCAGCGTCAGATAAAACCTTTGGTAAGAAAGCATGTTTTCTCCTGCTAGTCCTTTTGCATCTAGAGTCCAGTATACTGGTGAACATTACCAGATGTAAAGGAGGCAGCTAGTCACAAGTTAGTAACAGTGGATGGAATTTATTAAGACTAGCTTTAATTATGTCCATCTTAAACTGGCACAAAGACTGTCTGAATTATTAAGAGTCTCAGGCCTAACAATAAATCAGACACTCCCATGCACTAGAATTGAGATCTACCCTGCCATAGATTTCATATATAACTCACATCAGTTTTCTGGTAGGAGTTCTAATAAGATTGTTGGCAGAGGCATCCTCGCCCAGGCCCGCTTTGCTCTCCAATCACGTTTGCAAAAAATGGCAAGTGAAGAACAAAAGGAGCCGAGCACTAAAAGATCTGCCAATATGACATCCAACCAGCCAGTAGATGTAGAAACTAAAAAACTGCACATAAAAGTTTTAAAGTCTACTAGGCTGTTATACCAGGCACGGGTAAATACATAAACCACATTGCATCTCTATTGATCAGCAACTACCAATACGTTCTCCAGGCACGCTGACCTTGTACATAGAATTTGGTCTTGACAATACATTTCCCAGTTTGTGATCATTAACTGGGTCAGTTATTTGCTCCAGTGCCTCTTTCCTCCAATTACCATATCTAAAAACACTCTACTCTGTATGCCCAGTGTTAATATGTACATGGCTCATACGCCCCAAGCACTGTAAAAATTATAAAATGCTCTGGAGCTAATAAGGGAGCACTGTATCACAATAATGCTCGGAATATCATATTTACAGCTGCTTTATTATGTAAATTATGGATGAGCAGAAGATTTCTGTTCCCAAAAAAAGCCACTCTGCACAAAAAATGAAGCACATCAAAATCCACTTATGACGCAGCCAAATCGGTGGTAAATCTGTAGTAAGAAAATTATTTAATTCAAGAAACATGGCAAGATAGTAAAGAAATACACAGCCTCTAAGACTGGGTTTATACATCTCCGTATTCTAGTCGGCCAGTTGATTCATGACCGAGTCAAACACGGCTGATGGCATTTTCTTCACTGGTCCAGTGTCTATAGACAGACAGAAATCATGGAGAAAACAGGAGACTTTGCTCCCTAACTCACTCAAACATCATGGCAGTACAGAGAAGTACTGATCTGCCCAGCTCTGTCCTTCTCTCCTCACTCCACCCTGACTGCATAAACTTCTATGGACAACTGTAATTTGATTATTCAGCGAGATGCAGCCTATGGAGATCAAGACTGATTTAGCAGAGATTTCAGAGTGAATGTCAGTTTAACAGAGATGGGCCCTGTTCGCACAGGGTGTGAATGGCGGATTTTGGTCCTGATTCTGACGCAGGAAGCCGCATCACAATAGGGCCAAAATCCACCTGCCGCGACTTCAGACAGTCACGGCACTCCGGTTCGGCTTAGGCCCAAATGAACGAGCCTAATCCTAGTCCGCGAGACGGACGCCACGGCTGAATCAGCCGCGGAATCTGCCTGAAGAAAAGGCAGCTCGCTTCTTTTTTCCGTGAGCGGCAGCATGCGGCTCATAGGAGAAAAAAAAAAAAAAAAAAAAAGAAAAAGAGCGCTAGCGCACTACATAGACCGCTATCGTGAGGGGGGCGGATTATGACATGGATTCTGTGCCAAAAACTGCCCCCTCTTGCCCCGTGTGAATGGAGCCATAGGGAGAAAGAAGAGAGTCTGGTAAGTCAAAGTACAGTGAAGGAAGTACCGTAAGTATTTGATCCCTTGCTGATTCTTTAAATTTGCCCACTGAAAAAGACATGAACAGTCTATAATTTTAAGAGTAGGCTAATTTTTATCAGTGAGATAGAATATCAAAAATAAAATCCAGAAAATCACACAAACAGAGCATCTAAAATAGCTGAGTAAGCACAAAACTGTCTCACATTTTTCCTTCTTTTAACACTGGCCCCAGTGCTGCACACTCACAGGGCTTGGAGAACCATCCATCAGATGAACAAGCGTGCGGCACACTACAGTTTTTACTGCAGTATAGCTTAAGCACTACTTACTTATTTTGTAGCTTTTTGCATGCTATGTCTGCAACGTTCTGTATGTTTTCATGTTTCAGCCCTCTCCAGGGTAATAAATAAATCTAAAATTATTACAGTGCACAACCTAGAACACATTATCCTGTTAATTTACTTTTATATCCTCCTGGATTCACTTTATATGAATTCACAAGTAACTTAGGAGAGCAAATAAAAGCAATAAAATCTCTTTATTACTGAGGACAGGGTGGGGGAGGTGGCACGTGACCAGGGTTTCTGCCAGGGGTGAAATCTGCTCACAGAGGAGAACATTTTGGAAGCAGTTATATGATACTATTAACGTCAACTCTGCTCCGCAAGCTAGAAAACAATGCGAGGCAGTAAAGCTCTCAAGCCAAGCTACAATAATATTTACCTTGTCAAGAACTCAGTGACATGCTTACAGCTCCATGTGGTAACCAGAGCTAATGGCTGGAGGTCAAAAGTAGCAAAAGATTCACCGGGTGCAACTGGGCCGCAAAGCAGAAGCTATAAGGATACCGTATTTTACGGACTATAAGGCGCACTGGACTATAAGCCGCATTGCCCATGAGCGCCTTATAGTCCGTCTCTGTTCATATATAAGGCGCACCGGACTATAAGCCGCAGTCCGGTGCGCATTATATCTTATTGAAAGCGGCGGCAGGCAGACTTTGCCAGCGGCCGCTTAACCCCCCGCGTGCCAGCCGCTTCTATTGGAAGCGCTCGGCAGGCGAGGAGGGGCTCTATCAGCAAAATCATGCTGATAGAGCCCAACCGTAAACGTTAGGTTAAACTACCCCCCCCCCCCCCCCCCCCCCCCGTTTTAAAATAAAAGCCTGAAACAGAATGTGAAACTTACCGAGCGGTGTAGGGTGGGCGGGCATTCAGGCCTCCTCTTCCTCCGATGTTCCGTCCTCCTCCGGCGCTCGCAAGCTGATAATGGCCAGGGCACATGCGCAGTAGAAGCATTATGATATTGCGCATGCGCCCCGGCCATTATCAGCGAGCGCCGGAGGAGAAGGACGGAACATCGGAGGCAGAGGAGGCCTGAATGCCCGCCCTGCACCGCTGGGTAAGTTTCACGTTCTGTTTCGGGCCGGAGTGACAGCAGGGCTGCCGGACACTTCCCATTCATTTCTATGGGAGCCGACATGCGAGTGCTCCCCATAGAAATGAATGGACTGCTTTTTTCCATTCATTTCTATAGGGAGCGCTCGCATGCCGGCTCCCATAGAAATGAATGGGAAGTGTCTGTCCATTCATTTCTATGGGGAGCGCTCGCATGCCTGCTCCCATAGAAATGAATAGGAAGTGTCCGGCAGCCCTGCTGTAACGCCGGCGTGTACGGCTGTGATACACGCCGGCGTTCAGTAGTGTGAATGCACCCTTACGGTGCCTTTTATGTATGTATGGAAGCGGCACGCAGTCTTTGCCGCCGCTTCCATCCATATATAAGCCGCACCGGACTATAAGCCGCACTTACGATTTCTGAGGAAATCGTAGGTTTTTATGTGCGCCTTATAGTCCGGAAAATACGGTAGGTTCACACAATGCTTTTCTTAAAAAATTTTTTTTAAATAAAGGTGTTATTCTGAAACTGCTTATAAAATTTTTTCCCCAGGGTTCTAATTTGACCAAACTTTGGGTTTCCGGGCTGCTTCTGACTAGAACTAGGAATGGCTGGGCCCGATGGGGAACTTTGAACGTGCATGCAAACCCCTCCCGGCGCTGAAGACCCCGACTGACCTACCCCCATCACTCCTGCACGCACTATTATGCCCCATAGTGTCCCCTGCACACAGTTTTATGCCCCTTAGTGGCCCCTACACAACAAACTATTATGCCTCACTGTGAACACCCATGAACAATTATTATACTCTGGGGACTTTTAAGACTCAGGCTTTGGTCATGTGACGTCAGGAACTTCACATAACTAGGCCCGAAGCCTGTCTGGAGCCTAGAGAGGTAACAGGGTTTTTTTTTTTTATGTTCTCTTACCTCTCCTGGGCCTTTGATCATTATACTCAGGGGTCTGAAAAGTGTTAATTGGTATTTACCTGTACTAAGGGGGCTGGCAGAATAGATGTGAAGAGACCCCAGAGTACACTAACAGCAGTTTCGATTTGGAAATGTTTAGTCCGAATAAAACTGCAAACATTGTGATAACAAAAACCATATCGGCTATCCTGGTTGAGGTTTGGTTTTGGTTACTTTTTGATTAGTCGCCCAGCCTAGTATGCACTAGGACCGAGGAATGATGACCCAAATCAAAGTCAAAGTTAATGAACGATTATTTTCAGACACTCCCTTTTATATGCCACACTATACCACTGAATATTAGCTTCGGTTATTTGCATATCAGCAATTCTAACTGGATAGCGTACAGTTAGTGGCATATCCCTTA
Source organism: Leptodactylus fuscus (assembly GCF_031893055.1). Classification (NCBI taxonomy): domain Eukaryota; kingdom Metazoa; phylum Chordata; class Amphibia; order Anura; family Leptodactylidae; genus Leptodactylus; species Leptodactylus fuscus. The sequence continues at coordinate 112,480,545 of NC_134271.1, read as the reverse complement.
GCCAATGACACAGGAAGGCATGAATGCAGAATAATTGAAATGATCGTTGTGAGCAAGTTCACGATTACTTGAGCTGACTTTCAGTTTTGGTTATTTTTTGATTAATTGCAGAGCCCTAGTGTGAACCCACTCCAACAGAGTCCTCCCACTACCCTGGATAAGGTACAGTGCTGCTTCTTGGATAGTCAGCACTGCCTACATGGATGAAAATCTCTGGGAGAGTAGAGTTCACATCCACAATGTTTCCGTCCATTTCTCTTTTAAGTCTGAAAAATGGACTAAACAAAGACAACAATCGTCTAATATGGACAACAACAGACCCCGAGGAACCCACTGAATAAATGTGGTCTGTCAGATATCGATTGTTCATTCTGTCATTTCCCTGGAGAAACAAATCATGCTTACATGACTTTTTGGTCCATGATTTTATATGGACTCTGTACTGGAGCCCCCATGCATATGTGAACGAAGTGTTAAACGCACATTAGTCTAGTGTGGAAAGCATGTTTTCCCAACGCTAGGACAACAGTGGATGGCACTTACATATCCGCAGTGTGGTTGAAACCTTTAGTTATTCAAGTTTTAAGTTGTTACATAGCTGTATGATACTGCCAGAAAGTTATTTTGTTGCTTTTCTGTGAAAACACACAGCACTTAAAATGGGGTTTCCATGATTTGGAGCAACCTGTGGGGTGGCCAGGAGAGGTGTAAGATTTATTTTTGTAAAAAACAAAACAAAAAGAACCCCCATCAACGGCCTTAGCAGTTGCTGGTAAGGAACTGGTGCCAAGAGTACAGCTATACTCATAGCACAACACAACATATAGCAAATTCATACATGTAATAACACAACACAGCTCTAAGGAAAGATTTGCTACAATTGTTATATTATGGGGAATTCTAGAATAAGACAGACACGTCAGGCGATGTGACAGGCCCTCTTCAAGGATCAATGATGTAATAAATGCATAATCCTGTGTGTGTATTGCGAGGCGTCTTTGGAGCCCATGTGTAAATATATCCAAGTGAACCAGCAGCTTCCCCCCATGCAAGTGATGACACCAGGTTCAATAACAGCTTACAGAGGGCGAATTCCTCCCCTATCAGCAGTGCTCATCTGACACAGACAAACCAGCTTAAGTGGTATACAAGACGGCCAGCAATATTAGGAAGCAGAATTCATTATTAAGCTGGAGACGAAAACACAGTGTTACCTCTTCTGGGCCAAATACAATAAAAAAGGCAATGAGATCAGCTTTTCGGAGACCCAGGCATATTTCTATAGCCCTGATTGTCTAAATAACACTTACAGTTTACACAATCGATTTTTCCATTTCTCATTTGCAATGTGCCAATGGATCTACAGGATTGCTGACAAGTGAATGTTACTGAGCCAATATAATGTGACTATTACCAATTCATCAGTAACCAGTTAAAGAGAACCTGTCACACTGAACATGTAGTACAATTTCTTACAGAGCAGATTGATATAGTTTTCTGTAAGAAAAGATTCAGTACAATCTGTCTTTTTTGTTTGTTTTATTTCCTGCTCATTCCAAGCTTAGGAGTCCAGTGGGCGGTCTTACTAATAACATCAGACCTAACCCTCGCTGAATCTATACAAATAAATGGCAGTCAGTGAGGATTAGGAATACAGTGGGAAGTCTCAGTGACTGCCTTTTATTTGTGTAGGCTCAGTGATGGCTGTCACCGAGTAGCACCGCCCACTGGACTCCTAATCCAAGAAAGAATGGGAATTTAATTTCATGATTTACAAGTTATACTAAAGCTTATCTTAAAAAATAAATAAATCCCAAACTATATAAATTAATATTCTCAGCCCCTACTGCTTTAAATCCAAGCCATTCTGGTCTGGATGTTCAATGTGACAGGTTCCCCATAAATCCAAATGATGGAGATAATTTACTGAAAAACCATCTCAGTACTGGAGATATAACTCCACTCTGCTTCCATGGAAAATGGTGCTCCTAATTCACAACAACTTCAGAACACCTACCTAAACTGAGGGGAGGGAGGTGTTTCTAAGTCTGTGACTCCAAGGCTAAGTCCCACGCAGCAGAAAAAAAAAAAAAAAAGCTGTGGAAAAAAATGCAATGTGTTTCCCCCGTAGGTGTTTCTGCAGTGTTCTTCAAAGAGTATTTACAGTTTTCCTCTGCAGACTTTCTGCTCTTATTATACCAATATGGAAAACTCTAGAATTTCCGCAAGTATAAACTGACTTGCTGCAATTTTCAAAAACGCAGTTTTTCCGCTGCAGATTTTTTTTTTCTTCTGCAAAGTGTGTCTTAGCCATCCCTACTTAGTGGAAAAATACATGCAGTGGACACGCTGCAACTTCCAAAACCATCGCAGTTTTGAAAATGGCAGCATGTCAATTATACCGATGTGAATCATTGAAGCAGAATGTCCACAGAGGAAACCCCTGCGAACTTTCTGTAAAAATCTCTGCAGGAAAAAACGTATTGCATTGCAGCCATGATTTTTCCCACAGTGCTTTTTTGCTGTGTAATGCTATGTAGTGCCGAACCTCCAGGAGTTTATCCAGGCTTAAAAGGGTATTCCCACGTCACATACTCACCAGTCTTCGTTGCTGTAAAATCTTCTGTCTTCCTGCTTTGTTGTGTCATTGGTGGGCGGGGTTACATATGCAAAGCCATCAGCGAGATGCCGCTGGCCCTGCGTGCACGCTCATAGATGGTGAGACCAGTTTAGCCTTCACAATGCCAATACAGACCCGGCATCCGCTGTAATAGAGGCGGATGCCGGGGAGGGTTAGACGCAGGCACAGGTGCCTGCAACATCGCTACGCTCCTGCCCTGCATGAAGCCAGCAGTGGCAGGAGCGATGCTGTTATTCCGCTCCTCCGCCCCCCCTTCCAGAATAGCAGCATCGCTCATGCCGCTGCTGGCTTCATGCAGGGCAGGAGCGTAGCGATGTTGCAGGCACCTGTGCCTGCGTCTAACCCTCCCCGGCATCCGCCTCTCTATTACAGCGGATGCCGGGTCTGTATTGGTGGCCCCTTCCCCCCAAAGGGTAAACTCCCCCCCCCCCCCCGGTCCCGTGCGCTTAGTCCCTCCCCCCTGGCAGCAGGCAGATATATCACTTGACTTTTGACCAGATAAGTCAAGGGATGTGTCAACAAAGAAATGAATAAAGTAATATAGTCGACAAACAAAGCAGTTTTGCTGAAGCAGTGTATTTAGGAAAAGTCTTACATTCACATTAACAAGCAGTATAGATAGGATCCTTGTGATGGGACAACCCCTTTAATATTTGATAACCTACCTTAATGATAGGTCATCAATTGATGATCAACGGGGGTCTTTGAGAGTATAGGCCACAGCATTCAGGTATGCAAATGTTTGACCAATGAAACCACATGGCTTGTGACACAATCACTTTACCTTGTAAATCAGAAGATCAGAAAGGGTCCCGTGCTGACCCCTGCTGATCTTCGGTTGATTTATTCTAAGGCAGCACTATGGTCCATCAAATTCCATAATACAGAAGTATTCTAGCCTAGAACGATCACTTCTAGGGAATATTATTGCGGTCATATGTTTTTGAGTATAAGCCTTCCACAGAAGTGTCTAGCAGTGGCTTATTCCCCTCTCCCTACTGACAGCATGCTTAACAGAGCATGCATGTGTATGGGGATGTCCAGAGGAACAACTATCATTTGAACAAACTGTATGGCCGCCTTAAACTGGCAACGTTAAAGACTTAGCAGGTTGCCATTCAGATGCCAATTTTAATATCTTCACCCTATGTAACTAAACTTGTATTAAAGATGCAATATATTTTCATGTGTGCATGTATGGATAGTTAAAAACTGAAAAATACATGATGTTTCTATTTGTAGAACAACCATACATTCTTATGACAAGAATAGAGAATGATCAAAATGTAATATGTCAAGAGCCACTTCATATACTAGCATACAGTATTGATTTATGGACCCCCGGCTTCCTTTGCAGCGTACATTTCTATGTAGGTAATCAGTAGTCATTGTTCATCACCGTGTTATAAAAGCATGCAACACTTAAGGGAGTCTGCTGGATAAGTCTGTAACCTAAATGACTTCCTGCACTTAGAGGGCACTTGGCAACATGTGCAGATGTGTTCTCCGCATCTTCATTGCTGAGAAATCAACCTTAATCCTTTAAGGAAAATTAAATGGGACACATCAGAAGGGCAGTCCCCATCTCCTCGACCCCCCACCACCTCCCAAAGTGGTCCAGAACATGTCTAGGTTGGGTTGAAAACTAATGTTGCATACGTGAGATTTCAAAGCGGAGCGCTGACATCGGCAAGACTGACATACTCAAAGCACAATGTTAGGTGTTAATAATAGTGGTAGGTAGGGCTAGTAAGCAAGACCTGACACTCAGGGATCGCCTTTATGACATTTGGTGTAATGGCATATCTTAGGCCTGGTTCACAACTGTTACAACAAACCACAGCGTTTCCTCATAGGTAAATATACAGGCCACAAAAGTAGCACACAAACACCACGACAGCCAAAAGAGAGTGGCCGTATTGAAATAATAAGCAATTAAGGTAAAATACCAAATATTTATTATAGGAAATATGCCTAAAAATTACAGCAGACACATAAGACAACAATACAACAACAGGGAACCGCACAAGGCAGAGCATATAATAAATATATCTTATAAATAGTAGTGAATACAAAATTGATAAACATTGAAATACAAAGAAGACAAAGGCTACAGACAAAGGTAATAATTGATAGCAGTAATAGCAAAATACACCACTGCACACATACTTCAAAACCAGAAGGTAATAGAGAAAAGACAGTCACACCAGAATGATGAAAATATTAGACTGCCCCTAATTAGTGGACCTACAGAGATTATATGACAAAATAATCCCTACAAAAGGGACCCAAAGAGGGAAAACAATTAGTCATAGTCCAACCATCAGGGGATAGAAGTGCACCAAAAGCTAATGCACAAGTGTTAAACAGAGTAAATGGAGGCTGCTAATGAAAATTCGTACTGAGGTTTAAGAAGTGAAGCAGTGAGATTAAGTATATAACCCATTACCTGTAGCCATGTCAATGCTGACCACCTTGGACAGGATATAGCACAAGTGGGGCGACCTTCCGGGTACCCGCACTTGTGCTATATCCTGTCCAAGGTGGTCAGCATTGACATGGCTACAGGTAATAGGTTATATACTTAATCTCACTGCTTCACTTCTTAAACCTCAGTACGAATTTTCATTGGCAGCCTCCATTTACTCTGTTTAACACTTGTGCATTAGCTTTTGGTGCACTTCTATCCCCTGATGGTTGGACTATGACTAATTGTTTTCCCTCTTTGGGTCCCTTTTGTAGGGATTATTTTGTCATATAATCTCTGTAGGTCCACTAATTAGGGGCAGTCTAATATTTTCATCATTCTGGTGTGACTGTCTTTTCTCTATTACCTTCTGGTTTTGAAGTATGTGTGCAGTGGTGTATTTTGCTATTACTGCTATCAATTATTACCTTTGTCTGTAGCCTTTGTCTTCTTTGTATTTCAATGTTTATCAATTTTGTATTCACTACTATTTATAAGATATATTTATTATATGCTCTGCCTTGTGCGGTTCCCTGTTGTTGTATTGTTGTCTTATGTCCCTGCTTGTCTGCTGTAATTTTTAGGCATATTTCCTATAATAAATATTTGGTATTTTACCTTAATTGCTTATTATTTCAATACGGCCACTCTCTTTTGGCTGTCCTGGTTCACAACTGTGTTCAGTATTTCATTCGAGAAGTCCGCTTGGGGACCCCCGAACGGAATACCAAGCGCATTAAAAAGTGGTCAGCAATGAAAGCGTACTGACCCCATAGACTATAATGTGGTCTGTGAGTTTTTCACGCGGTGTCCGCACGAGTCATGTGGAGATAAAGGTACTTCAAGGACTACTTTCTTCTCTGCATGATTCGTGCAGACGCCATGCGGAAAACACACGGACCTCATTATAATCTATGGGGTCCGTGCGCTTTCATGGATCACCGCTTTTTAATGCATTTGGTATTCTGTTCGGCGGGTCCCAAAGAAAAATGCAGAAAAATGGCCACAAAGGCAACTCTACACATATTACAAAGGGCCCTTACCAAAATGCTGGGAGTTGTTTGATAGGGCAAAATCATCTGGTAGACTCTCCCTTTGGAAAATAAATAGTATCACCAATAGGGTGGCGCCTTAAAAAGCATTTTGTAGACCTTATGTGGAATACTGCTTTAAAAGTGTGAGGCCACATGGAAATACAGTGTTTTTGCCTATTGTGCAAATGTAGTGGAACTTTAGCCTACAGAAGATCTCCAGGATTAGAAAAACACTGCCTGTGGTATTGCACTTCAGCTTTATTGAGGTCTAGGGAGCTGAGTTACAGTACCAGACAACCCATGGACAGATTTGGCTCTGCTTCTAGAAGAGAGCAGCCATGTTTTTTTTTTCTAATTCTGGACAACCCCTTTAACTAGAAAGTAACCAAGCCGAGGAAAGCTTTAACTCTGCTTAAAAAAAATAAAAAATAAATAAAAGTTCCATGAGCTGGCTAAGTGCGCACCATCTGCCGTCCACTCAGCAGTGTGCCATATATTACTACACAAAAGATATAGGATAATATACAATCATAAGCACAAAATAATATGCCATAAATACATTTCCTATAATTAGATTCCCATTCTTAATCACATTTCTTAGATTTTCTGAGTTACCTTTGTGCTTGCGCTCTTCTTACCGATATCGCGACGGCCTCTTTTATCCCTGTAAGAAGGAGAATGAAAACATCTTAGCAATATATAATGGGGGTTAATTATTAACGTACATTAATTAGAGTTACCTGCTGTAATGAAAGGAGAAAAGGGTGAAATACTTTAGGGAAAGATACATAATGTTAACACACAAACTAACTTTTGCTGAATATTATTACTTGCTTGAAACTCAAAGCACGGCGTTATACACACCAAAGGTGACCTGGGAACTTGGGCAAAAGTCAAAGCGTAACCCCCTTGTCTGTCCCAACAGCAGGTATACCAAACTGCTTTTGCATGGAGCGGCACAGCAGGGCAAGGGATTGCCTTTGCCACCATGTTTTGCAGCTGGAGTCCCCGTGGTTAGACAACCACTGAGCAAGATGGATAAAATCAAAGTCTTAGGACTTAAATTCTTCTTAATGGCTCCTGTAATTCTATCCACAGGGCTGTGGCGTTGGTAAGCCACAGCCATGATCAGTCAGAAGCAATGATGATCCCATTATTGAAATTCAATAAAAAGTAATCATGCAGCAAACTATGCATTATGTATAAAGAATTATACAATATAATAATCATTTTTAATTATACATTTCCATGTTGAAGCCAAAAATGGTAAATTTTTATCGACTCCACCCAAAATTGATTTCCAACTCAGATGCAACAATTTCTGCAGGTCATTATTCCTAACACATTGAGGTGTTCTGAGGACACACAGACATACAGATATATCACTGCAAGTGACAGCTCAGATTGAAAACAGAAGTCACCCTAACAGCAGAACAACAAGAAGGTCATTGAGCAGAAAACTTTCCTTAAAAGAAAATATAAAGTAAAACCTGCTTAGAGTTGGTACAGACAGACATCGACGCCAGGATAAATACTTTGTCCACTTCTGTTCTTAGGAGTTTGTGCAAACCACCGTGCTGCAAAACTTTATGTCAAAAAACTCCTGATTCAGCATACATGACCGCAAACAGATACCGTGCCACAAACGTGTCGCTTCCTGTGTTTAGGCTTACAGACGTTTCACATGCTGTGAACAAAGTGTGAGACAAACCTTGTCACCGTATCCTTCCCTTGTGAGGTCAAGGGTTTCAGTCTAAACTCTTCAAATGAACCCATTATAATTGACTGGATGTGCAATAAATGGAGGAGATCAGAAAGCCAATCCCTAAATAAGTCCCTATATTAAGACTATATACATGGCTTCAAGAAAATTAATGCAACAAATAAAAGGGACTTCATGAAGGGTCCTATGAACTGAAACATTTTACTGTATCCCAACCCTGCAAAAGTGTGAGAACAATCAGGACCTGTTACTGGGATCGACCTGTTACTGGGATCCAAAGTCAGTACAGCGGAGGGGCACGGCACAAACTCTACCTACACTTCATTATCGTGGTATTGTAGGACCCCCAAACCTCAAAAATTCAGACTGGACAAATGTAACGTTTGAAAAATAACCAAAAATGTACCATCACGGCCATAAAAAGATATATCAGTCCTATTGACTTTTGCTGTCACAAACATGGTTCCTTTCCAATAACCTTGAAGCTCAGTATAAGACTCCACCTGTCACACCATCCCTCACTGCGGGTAGGGCTTCTGCAGTCTGTGTGTGCACGTGTACAAACACTATGCACATGGCAAACATAAAAAGGGCCAGCCACAGTTAATGAGAGTGAAGTTGTAAAACAAGCCTAAAAAGCTAATGCCAGGTTACTGTACAATGCATTTGCATGGGGCTTACAAAACATGGCCGACTGCATACTTTGTGTACTACATTATACTGAAATATTAGCCATGCAAGCGGGTTACAAAACACACAGCGATCTACAGAAGCCCACACTAAAGGAAGGGGAACCATTACATCCATTCAGTATAGAAGCGGATTTAGTGTTCTTTGAGGTTGAAGAACAGACGGCATCTCAGGAAATATTGTGCGGTCTGAAGGAAGAATGCATCCAAGAAAAATATATCAACAAATACTAGATGACTAAGTACTCTACACATCAGGCACCGAAGATCAAGAAACGCAGCTCACAAGAAAAAGATGAAGGACTTTAGAAAATCTCTCAAGTCTTCTCCCGACAGAATATCAAATATGTAGTGCAAAGAAAAGAAAGTAATGGAAAGCAAGAAAGATCCAAAACCAATAGTAAAAAGAGAAGGGAGAAAATCACTGTATTGTTTACACAAAATACTAAACTCACATTGCAAGTGGCCAGAGGTTACAGACACCTAGTTACAGCTGGATTTCTACTACATTATGTATCCAGTTCTAATGTCTATATACACAGGCTAGAAAATAGTCGTATACATCGCAGTGAACTGCAGGAGCAAAGATACATTGGAGGCAGTTAATATACAGCAAGTAATGGAAGTGCAACCACATTAATACAGAAAGCATGCAGCAAGCGGGGGCAACACGGTGGCTCAGTGGTTAGCACTGCAGCCTTGCAATGCTGGAGTCCTGGGTTCGAATCCCGCCAGGATCATCATCTGCAAGGAGTTTGTATGTTCTCCCTGTGTTTACGTGGATTTCCTTCTGTTCTACAAAGACATACTGATAGAAAAAAAAAAAGTACATTGTAATCCCTATATGGGGCTCACAATCTACATCCAAAAAACCCCCAAAACACCCAGAAAGCATGCAGCAACCATGCTAGAGATGCTATAACATAGAAACATATTAAAAGCAGCACTTTATTATATCCCAACTTCTCCAGTGCGGCCTAGGTTCACAAGACACATGTCCACTACTGGTACCCCTGCAATACTACTACTTTCAAGAAAGGAATGGAGATCCCCTTATACTAGTTTAGCGAATTTACCATGAAAACATTCCGTAGACAGCATCAGTTTGTCACTGCTTTTAAGCTAGAGAATCCACTTTTGTGTTGATATATAACCACTTCTTATATGTACAGTCTGATATATACAGATGTTAATTTAACAAATATAATAGCTATTGCTCCCTTTTATCACCCACTGATACTTGTCAATGATATGCATTTAGTAGCAGAGCAAGTAGTCTATCACTTCCTACAAGTATATAAAACTGAAACATCTGCATTACATTGCACACTATAGTGATAAATAATAAGCCTTTGTAGATTTAGAGAAAAACAACCTTGAAGTCATACAGGCAATGCAGCTGGAGCAGTGGAGGCGGTCCTTCAGTTACCCAGAGCACTGGAGGCGGTCCTTCAGTTACCCGGAGCACTGGAGGCGGCCCTTCAGTTACCCGGAGCACTGGAGGCGGCCCTTCAGTTACCCGGAGCACTGTGCCACCCTGTGTAGTGGTAGTTGATTCTCCACTGACAATATCACCCATGGCAAGGGCAGTGTTCCTAGAACTAAATGCCCACCCCCAGTACACTAACTGCTTCATTTGCATATCACTTCAAAGTCATTTTTAACCAAATCTACAAGAGTGATATACATATCAAAAGCATGTGGTACTGTGCTCAGTAATGTGGTAGCAGTAGTTGAATATGCTTGGGGGAGGTGGTAGACAAAAAAATAGATCCAACACTACCGGAAATACGGCATTCAGCAATACCTGGAACACATATAAACAATGACACTGAGCTCAATGGGGTGCGGAGAGTTGGAAGACCACTTATCCAATAATGATGGACAATCCTAAAGTTAGGATGGAACTCCTCTCAAGTTCCAACAACATAAATCCACCAGCACAAGAAGAAATGTATGTGACATTTAAAGGGATGTTCCAGTTCATATTTTTAAACCTCTGCCGAGACTTAAAATAGCCAATACTCTATATCTGCCTACCCAATCAGCTGGGGGAGGGGTGGGGGGAACCACACAGAGTCTCCATTTTGGGTCTCTGGTTTCTGATCTTTGCCCTACACGTCAGTGATACAGCCAAAGACCAGGGACCCGAATGGAGACACTCCACTGAATCTCTAGCCAAATAGAGAGGAGACTATACAATGTTTGCCAAAATTCTTGTCGGGTCTTAAATATATGACGTGGAACACCCCATTTAGGAGAACATTAAATTACAATGTTATTCACCAAATCTTTAGAAACAAGTGGATCAATGGCCGCCGTTTCCTCTACTAGCGTGACATCATATAAAATGCATGAATGAAACCAACACTTCTCTGCTGTCATGCTAGTATCTGTTATCATAATGATGCGGCTTTTCTACAAGAAACCAGAAGGGCTTACAGGGAAAACCCCTGGGATCAACTAAAACCACAAAAGGAATCCCTGCATTTGAGATGACATGAAACCAGGAAGCTGAGTACTTAGTAATTAGGATTTATTACTGCACAGCAGACGCCTCCAGGTGATGCCCGGCCCACAACACATTCTCCAGCTGCTCAGTCATACCGAGCAAGGACTCCCACAGGGGCGCATGGTTCAGCCTGGTACAGCACTAGAAAATGGAGAAAGGTTCAGGGAGGAAAACTCCCACAGCTCCAAATAGCAAAGGTCATTTTCTTTTTTAGAAACCATTAAGACCAATGTCAGCCTACAAGTGTCAAGTGTGAAGCCTTTGGGAGGCATCAGCTTTGTGCAGACCTAGCTGGATAAGGTAGCCTTACCCAAGAATACAACGTGGAAAAGTACGCCAATTAGCTTTAATCCAGAAGGCAGAAAGTGCTCCTTAGTGCCACCTATAGGATGATACATGCAAGTCAATGTCCAAACCAGAACCTGTGGGTTGACCAAACATTCCAAGACTGCCCCCTACGCCTGCACCCTCTGATTGTCCACCATGACATGCACGTTTATTGACATAGGGAGAGGGGATAAAGCAGTAAAACTACAGTACAAGCAAGTTGAAGGTACAAGAAGGTACAAAAACAGTTGCAGATGAGGTGTAATAAGGTGGCAGTGCCTTTACCTGCTGAGAATGAACGTTTTTTTTACCCTACTATTCCAGGAGTTCTGTTATAGCAGCCAATAATGTAATGCCAACAAAGAAGGGTGTGCGCAACGACCGTAAACAATGGGATAATAAATTAAGGGGAGCAGCGACTTTTCCGGTAACGCTTGAACATGACTGGTTTCTGTCCTTGCTCGTCATTATGTATTGGCAGTGGGACAGAAAACAGATTTACCTAGAAAAAAAAAAAGTTAAAGCCATGTCTACATATAAAGACAGATTGAGTCTCCTTGGGGCCACCAGTCAAATTGATTCTGCAAGAGGGAAAAGGGGCCTCCTACAACAATTAGGAAATTGAACATAGTTGGCCATCAAACTTGGGTATAGCATTGTAGGACCATTATGGTTTTAGAGTCCAGGCCCACTAGTGGTATTCTGCTTGAACAGTTCAAACACCTATAAACAGCTTTAAACTTGGGGGATGTATTATTAGGGTATTTCCATATGGAATGCACATGCTGCAGATTTTTCATCAGATTTTATTATCTGCACAACATGCATAGGGTAAAAACTGTAAGAAATCCCCACAGTTAAGATTTGGAACATTTATGGCCACTGTATATCTTCTGAGATGGAAAACCTGTCACACCTACATAACATTGGCACATACCTTAAAGATTATGCAGTAGTAACGTTCAGCCACATCTATCATTATTAATAAACATTATTTTATGGGCACTATAAAAGGCATAAGGGAATGGTGGCTGGTATTAGGTGGGCACTGATGGTCCCATTATAGCAGCACTGTTTTTGGGGCCCACCCACAAACAGGGAAGTTGTAGGATATATGGGTAATACGGTGGCTCAGTGGAGACCTAGGTTCAAATCCTGCCAAGGACAACATCTGCAAAGAGTTTGTCTGTTCTCCACATGTTTACGTAGATTTTCTCAGGGTACTCCGATTGTCTCCCACACTCCATAGACATACTGATAGGGAATGTAGATTGTGAGCCCTTTATAGGACAGTGACTGACAATGTCTGTAAAGCACCACAGAATATGATGCTGTTACAAGTAGATAGCTAGCTAGATAACTAGATCTATCCGTCTATAGACAGACCAGCTACTAGCTGTACATACCAACTATAAACCAAGCATTGTTATTTTGATATTCTATATTATTTTAGATTTCATTTTTCATGGTCTCAGCCACAGGGAACATTTTAATATATTATTAACCTGTAAAATCTCTAGGATTATAACCTTCTGATTCCCCTGGGTATAAGGAGGATGAGACAGATTGTTTATATCTGATCTTGAGAACCTGTTTGACAGCAAACACAATGTAGAGCAGCGCCCACAACAAGGTCTGTTCCAAATGTAAATATGTAATTTGGGGGTGAAGATGTAAATGTCTTATAAAGCCACTACCCGCATGTTCTCTGGTCCAGGGAAGCATCAGTGGTCCAAGTTACAGTTGTCTAATCCCATTTAATGGTTAAACAATCATACAACTCCATTACGCTGCCGTTATGGCATATTTTATTAGCCTGCCATACGGACATACAATTTATTTTTTTACACTTACACAGGTCTGACTCATCTCCAGCTCCTTGAGACGTGACCTGAATTAGAACCTGGATCGCCACGTTGGAGATCAATTGTACACATGTTCTCTCGTAAGATTCTAATATCCTGCAGCAGGCTTGAAAGGAAGACTTCTATTCACAAGCCGCCTTAAAGGAAAAACTAATGCAAGTAGTGATTATTTTTCTGTCCCCCCACAAAAGCAATTAATCCAGTCACACGTCAGAGGGGCTCAGCGGGGGATGTTTTATTACTCTTTTGTAAAGGGTCTTATTACAAATTATATAACGCACCTAAATATTAGGAAAATCCTCTAATATGCCAATTTTGTGGAGAAGTTCACCAACAAAACATCTGACGAATGTAACAAACGCAACATATTACATAATATTCCAAACATTTTTTGTGCCAAATGATGTCATTCTGTCTACCGCTGCCAATCCTTTATACTGAAAGCAGCGGAGAGAAAAGTCCTCCATACAGGACTCTTCTCGCCATTGATTTTAGACGGACTCCAACAAAGATGTGAACCTTGCGTTAGTAGCAAAACTGATTGCTCAGGAACGGTGAGGGCTAGAGGAAAAAATTCCAATTAATGGAGCAGTGCCTATGACATGATGCAATTAATGGACTTGGCAGGTGTAGGAAAGTTTTGGTTTTTTTTTTCAATTTTTCCTCTAGCCCCCACTGTTCCTGAGCAGTTAGTCAGTTTTGGTACCTGATATACTACTAAGGTTAGGTTCCCATCTGCTTTGGAATCTCCACCACAGATTTCGCCTAAAATTGTATAAAACCAATAGAAACCCAACAGACCCCATTACAGTCTGAGTTCTGTTGATGTCCTGGGGCAACCACTTTTTAAGCGGACAATCTTTTGGGGCCTCATGGGGACCCAAACAGAGAGCTGAACGTTAGTGTAAAGCTAGCATAAGGGTCCATTCACACGGAGGAAAATGGTGAGGCATTTGGTGTGGAATTTCAGCGGTGTAAAAAAAAAAAAAAAAAAAGAACCCATTGGGAGGCTTTTCTGCTAGTCAATGGGAGGCTTCTTTTCTTTTTTCAGTGCTGAAATTCCACACCAAATTCCTCACCATTTTCCTCCGTGTGAATGGACCCTAAGACTCTGTACTTTGAGGTGGGAAGGAAAAGACAAGGGTTGCGAGTCTGAATCAGGACACTGGCTGACTCTGAATCACATCTCATTGCATGGTGAGGTCTGACATTGCCCATCTGAAAGTAGCATATCAGGCACCAAAACTAACAGTATTTATTGCTTGGGAACTACAGAAAAAACAAAGCTAATTGTGCTAAAATCAGTATAATAGTGACTATTAACAGGTGACAAGAACTGGAGTAGATGGTAAAAGGTCCAAAAACAACTAATCTTAGAAAAATAACAGACTGATAACATTCAGAAACACAAGTGAAAAGTGAGTACAATGTAACAGGACAGAATTCAAGATGCTTGGCATATTTACTCTGACTGTATCGCTCCAAGCAATCCATTGTTCTCTATCAACTATGCCAACAAGCAGACTCAAGACAGTCAGCCGGCTAAGCGAAAACTAATACTGAAGTAACTAACAAGTCTTATACATGAACTGAAGCCTATGCGCCTTGTAAAGTAAATACCGTATGCTAGTAACCAAACTGACAAATGAGCAAAAGCTTAGAAGTCATTGCTTACCCACAACACTGTGTAGAGAGGGGAGGTGCTGCTACCAATAATGGGCCAGAAGGGGTAGTAGTGTACAGAGACGTATTACAACATGCATGACCTGCTAGGAATTGGAAATTCCCAGATTATGCCAGTAGGTTTTATGAAAACCTGGCATTGAGCTATAGGGAACCATCTCCCAAAAGGTGCTGCCAATAAGGAAACACTGCACAAATTATTGGTTGGTCTCATAGTCACAATGTGACTGTGTGAATGGAACCAACAAAAGCTGATAGGCTTGCTATAGAGTTGGCGGCGGTTGTTTTACAGACCGCTATACATGCCATGTTTGGAGCCACAAATACAGAGCAGTTCCAGGTTTAGAGCCCCAAAAACGATGAGAACCCAGTGTCTTACTCTATCAAATGTCTGAGACAACAGATCTGTCCCAACCGTAATGGCCAGCCTCTGCTGTAGGACAGCCATTTGTAGGCAAATTTGGCACTTCAGATCGCCCCCAAAGAACTTACAGGCATATCTGCATATTCAAAATAGGTTGTTTTAATAAAAGGCCCATATATATATATATATATATATATATATATATACATACATATACATATATATGCCTATTATGGTTTGGGAGGCATTTTTGACCGGATAAACGCTGACCTTCCAGATAAAGGGAATCCAACACCTTATACAAACGTTCAGGTCCTTAACTCATCACTCACAGGATGCAATGTGCACCTCTACATGCAAATATTTTTAGGGCAAGCATATAGAGTATATTCCGATTTTTCTACAATGTCAAACAAACCAACCTCATGACATGTTCCCTGGCATGCTAGATTATTGGTATTCCCTCCTAGAAAGATTGCAGCCTCCCATAGACTATAGGGACTCCGTGTGCTACCACGCAGGGAGATACAAGACACCTGTATGACGCACAGTCTACAACCCTGAGCTGTGCAAGTCTCAGATCTCTGCAGTGACATTGTCTTAATAAGTAAAAGCATATGGCAGAAATAACTACTAACATTTTTAGCTACAGCTAAACTGGGTCACTCAAAATAAAAAAAGACTATACCCAGCATAAGAGAATTTCAGATAGGAAAAGTCTTTAAATAGTAATAGAGCTGGTCGTGCCCAGAAATTAGTCAATGAATTAATCACAATGGCATGAATAGGAGAGAGGACTTCCAAGGCTAAATTGCAGCTGATAAGCCTGGCATCAGCACACACCGCCATAAATAAGTCATACAGTGACCGTGCTTACCATGCAGATACCAGACACACCATTACAACCAGGAATGACACTGAACCTTCACAACTCCAGGTGAGCTGGTTCCTTACGTGTCCAATATATTGTTTCCCTTAAAGGACCATGTTGCAAATGGCTAACAGACAAGTAGAACTTGTATGAAAACCGTGGGCCAGATAAGAAATCAGGAATATGGAGATTTAACCAGATGACGACATTTATAAGAATGGGCAACTAGAATAGATGAGCAAGAGACACAATTTTCTCTGGATAATAGCAAGAGGTTCCCAATACAGTATAGGATTTCCATAACCTATAATAGGACAAAAAGACAAGGGCTGTCCTGAAAATGCTGCAATTTATCTTTCAATAATAGAAAAGTGTTCATTTTGTTAATTGATAAAAATAGACTATAAAGTGACTGAACAAGAAGAGAAATCTAAATTAAATCAATATTTGATATGACCTTTGCCTTCCATCAATTCTTCTCAGTATACTCTCACAGTTTTTGAAGGAACTGGGCATAGAGGATGTTCTAAACATCTTAGAGGCTTGCTTAAAGAGGTTGTCCCATGTCAAGGATCCTATCTATACTGGTAGCTTACGTAAATTGAAGACTTTTCCTAAATATATTGCTTTAGAAATGCTGCTTTGCTTGCCTGCTATGTGAACTTATTCTTTACATTGTTTACACAGCGTTACCATAATCACTGACCCGTGAGTTAGGACAAGTGAGGTCACTCACTGCTCTCACTGTTATCTACAGCTCTGCAGGAGAATCAGTTCAGCTAACTGAAATTTGCTAGAGTATAAGCCGAATTTTTCAGCACAGTTTTTGTACTGAAAAAGCCCCCCTCAGCTTATACTCGAGTCAGCAAAATTTTTATTTTTTTTATAGGAGCGGGGAGTCTACGACCAGCAGCAATATCAATGTATAGAATCTCCTATAAAATAGTGTGTGTGTGTGGGGGGGGAAGCTTTGAAAGAAAAAAAAAAAAAAAAAAGTTCTAAATCCCTCCTTTCCCTAGAATACATATAAAAGTAGAAGATAACTGTGATACACATACACATTAGGTATCCCTGTGTCTGACAGTGCCCGGTCTACTGAATATAGGGGATCTGCAGTGCTCCTGTTGTGTCGGGAAGGGGTTAATAGGAGCACTGCAGATACCCTATATCCAGTCAGACTGAATTCCAAGTGGGGGGGGAAAAAAAAAAAAAAAAAAAAAAAAAAATAGTCCTCAAACTCAGCGAAGGGGCAGACAGACAAAAAACACCCCCTCCCCTTTCCCAGCATCTACTGCAACCAAAAACTCCGACCATTTTAATTTTTGAAATTTTCCAGTAGCTGCTGCATTTCCCCCCTAGGCTTATACTCGAGTCAATAAGTTTTCCCAGTTTTTTGTGATAAAATTAGGGGCCTCGGCTTATATTCGGGTCAGCTTATACTCGAGTATATATAGTAAGTCTGTTATGTCTCTATGTAAACAGAGATAAAATGGAGTCTATTCTCTACAAGCATGTGCATATTATCTGATATGCATAAGTATTGTGATACTTCAGTGTCCTGCTCAGCAAGAAGGGGGAATACAGGAAGTGAGAAGAAAAAACAGGCAGACTTCTGAAACAGTGATATGGGAAAATCCCTTGAAGTCCTTCATGTAATACCAAACAGACTGGAAGATGTCAAGATCAGCGTTATATCTATGGGGGTCATATCCTCATTAAAAATGTTCCTCTTTAACTGCTTCCCGACCTCTGCCATGCCATTTCAGCAGATGTTGGGTCTTTACACAACTCCCACTCAGGAGCTAATACAGCGGAAACCTGGTGGCAATGCCCCCATTCAGAGTCCTCTCTGCTCATGGGAAATAACTTTCTAGATGCCTCAGTCAAATGTGAATGAGGCATCCATTTACAGGAAGCAAACACATGATCAAAACGTTAGACATTCCCCAAAATTGTATAACTAAAAAAATTCAACTGGCTGGGGCAACATGGTAGCTCAGCGGTTAGCAGTACAGCCTTGCAGCGCTGGAGTCCTGGGTTTGAATCCTGCCAACATCTGCAAGGAATTTGTATGTTCTCCCTGTGTTTGCGTGGATTTCCTCCCATCCTCCAAAAAAAAAAAAAGACATACTTTTGTGAGATCACAATCTACATAAAAAAAAAAAAAAAAAAAACACACCTTATAAACCTTATAAAAACTACAGAAAAGCATTAAAAGAAAAAAAAAAAATTACTTGAAATCCTCACCATCAGCATGCGGACATGGTTCTTGCCGTACGTAGCTGGCACAGTGTGAGACCCAGATCTTACATTAGCTTCATGTGCAGCCACATGCCTGTCAGCAGAGCAGGACTGACTGCGACCTCTGGGCTCGGGGGCAGACAGCCTATATTACTGGCACATTTCTCTAAAGTAAACAGGCCAGTCATATCATCTGGCAGCAACATATCACCTGGCACAGAGCGCCATCAGGAAAGTCTCATCTTGCAGCTATGAATAAGATATTGTTAGTGCTGAAGTGATGGATTTGGCTTCTCACATAAAATTTATCACAATATCCCACCAATTCCTGCCGGCCATTCCCTTGAAAAGGTGCAGGCGACGTTCACATTATATTACCCCTGGCATTCAAGAATCCTGTGTACAGGACTCCACATTCCTTAAGCAGCAGAAGTATGTAACTAATACATCAGCCGCCAGATAACCCCACAGGGAAAGCTCAAATCTTCCATCTTAAAAGTTTACTATGAGTTTTATAGGCTTCTGTGTCCTTCAATCCTAAAGATTTGTAACTTTCACACCTACTGCAAATGTGCAGGTATACATATTTCACTACCATGATCCTTCTATAGTTAAAGTGAGCTGTGACATTCACAATATATTTTGACTCCCATAACTGGTAACACCTCCTGTCAACTCCATGGAATTATAGGAGGAATAACAGATAAAGGGCGCAATAAAGATTTCTAAGAAAAGATGATCTAGAATGGTTATATTACACACCTTTGTCTGTTCTGGCTCAGGACAATCCACATGATGGTGCAAGGCACCAAATACAATTTAAAGGGGTTTTCCAGCACCAAATTACATATTCATATTGATGGCTTATTTACCGGACAGATCATCAGTATGATCTACCATGACCCAATACCCAGATCATCTGTGCAAAATGCAAGTGGACTGGTCCGGTAATAGGAGTGGCGCTGCAGTTCACCAGAACCACCACTATGCAGTAGACAAGGCTCCTGCACCAGTCCTATCACTAGCAGCTTCTGAAGGATGCCAGAATACATGATCTGTGAGGGATCCTGGTGTTGGACTTGAAAGATAGATCTGTCCCGCGGATAGGTCATCAGTACAAAAATTCAATTTGGGGCTGGAAAACACATTTACGGTAACTTATTGCTCAGGAATGGTGGGGGCTAGACTGAGTTTCTAATGTGAAAGGTTCCCTTAAAAACAAACATGCTGCTGTTGACTTGGGGCTAAGCAGAACCAAATGTCGAGAACTCACTTTCATCTAAGACAAACAAGAATCTAATTGACAGAATTAAAGGGATGTTCCAGTCTAAAATTGGCTGCATTAAAATAAAAGAGCTTATATTCACCTCACTCAACCTCTGCTACTGCCATTCCAACAATGATCCGTTCCTCTCCGTTTCCCAGTACTGAGCCTACACAGCAGGAGATGGCTGGGAATCCCGGCTCAGACTATAATGTCGCATAGCAATGAGTGGCATTCTTAGCCAACCCCTGCTGTGTCAAGACCGGAGCAGGAAGCGGACTACAACAGGGACAGCAGGAATAGCAGCAATGATGGCGCAGCGAGGGGAAAAGGGTATTTTTTTATTACATGTACAAAACAGATGAACATGGTAGATGTACAATAATGATGTGAGCAAGCAACAGATTGGGATATTGCTGATACTTGACACAAATATGTTCTTCGTCATGTGGGCGGTCCCTGTCTTTCTGCTCACATGACAAAGCAGAATTGTGCTGAAAGTAACAGAAATAATTGCTCAGGAATGGTGGGGGCTAGAGGAAAGGGGGAAAAAAAAGTTAATGTGTATTGGAATCAGTGGTTTGTGGTCTATTGAAGGATGTTGGAGTTTGAGATGGTAGAGGAAGTAAAAGGTCCTCTTTAAGACAATAATAAGGAGGGTCACCCAATAGTTCCTAGAAATGTGATCAGATTTTCTCCTAACAATGGGCAGGAAAAATTGCAAAGCACTCATTTTCTGAAGCCGATGTGTTTTTTTTTTTTTAATGCCTCTTTTTATTTTTGCGCAGGAACATAATAAATCTGCCCCAATTAGCTATTGAATATCCATCATATTGCACACAAGAGTGGCTAATCCCTGCTTTGCACAGGATCACAGAGCTCTGTCCACGTGCACAGAGACTACAAATCTGGAAAAGCTTCTGTCTGACATGGTATAAGACATTTATAGGGAACCATCCCTCAGGGACCAATTACATGAAAAGATGCAAGGAACATGGGAATCGCATCAGCCAAGACTTACACAGCACCAAGAATGCAACGAAACAAAGCCAAGGAAGATTATATACCTAATTATAAATGGGGGGGGCACTATTTATAGAAAGCAGGAGACTATATTCAGCAGTAGCAAGTAACAAGTTGGGACAGATAGGTGTCAGGTGCAAGATTGATCATCCAGAGGTGAAAGTCCATTTCTGAAGTAACATGTTCATTATCTAGACCATGATCTCTGAAGCTACATGTTTGGCCTTAGCAAGTTACTGCATAAACCAAATTAACATTACAATAAACCTGCGCCTCCCGACAGGTAAACTCATCCAGACAGAATTGTGTATTGTCTCATGCATGTATATATGTATAGAATACAGCGTCAATGCATATTCATTTATCATGCAGAAATAAATGGAGTGTGGTCAGCTAGTACACAGAAATGTATCAGTTTTTGCTATTCTGCATGGCACTTCCTGTGAAATGGGTGGAGTGTGCGCTCCACAGCCTAATATTATAGCACCAAATCTATTAAGTTGCATATGACTTCTCACTATAAAAAAAAAAAAAAGATACACACACAACGCCACTCAAGTCTTAATAAGGCCCAACCATTGAATTTTGGAGAAAAATGCATGTATTTCACTCAAGCGTTGCCGTCTTGCTGCACTTGCAATTGTGAACTGTCCAACATCTTATTTTACGGCCATTCCAATATATAAGATACCATAAATGTGGCTTACCATCTCCTGTTTGTTTGGAGATTGGCTTTATATGGTATTTACCTCTAGTGTCTTATTTGCTAAAAAACAAAGACTTTATTAAAAAACAAAACAATCATATTAAAACTTAAAGGGGTTTTGCCATTATAGACACTTACACTCTATCCACAGGACAGGGGTACAAGTGTTTGATCATTGGAGGTCCCATAAAACCTCCTTGTGTATAGAGCAAGTGCTCTTGTGCGACCAGCACTCCACTCACTTCTATGGGGATGTGGGCAATCCTGGAGATTACAGTCCAGGCAACCCCATGGAAGTGTATGGAGTGCCAGTCACACCAACACACTGGTGATCCATTAATGAGGAGGACTTCCTTAAGGGAACTTTCAGTCCCCCATCCTACTCATTACTGGGGGACCCAGCAATCAGGATCCTAGAGATCAGACCCTTCTCCTTGCCCTGTAGAAGGGTATAAGTGTCCATAACTGGGTAACTCCTTAAGGCTGGGATAGGACTCCAACGAATCCCATGCCCACTTTGCGGTAAAAACCATGGTGTCGACACTTCACGATTTCCAAAACCGGCGCAGTTTTGGAAATCGCAGCAAGTCAATTATACCTACGGAATCACCGGCAGTTTCCCCATAGGGATATTGGAAACAAAGTCCACAGAGGAAACCTCTGCAAACTTTCTGTCTAAAGCACTGCAGGAAGATCCGCAAAGCGTTGCCAACGCACTGCAGGATGCCCCATGGGGCCTTAGCCTTAAAGAGGACTAGAAATGAGAGAGTAGTATTTGATCGAGTAGGAATTTGATTGAATACTACGGTATTCGAAATACTCGTACTCTGTTGAATACCAGGCAGTAAAAGTAAAAGGCGTTTACCACATGGTATTCAATAGAGTACGAGTATTTCGAATACCGTAGTATTCGATCAAATACCTACTCGATCTACTACTACTCGCTCATCTCTAAAGAGGATCTTTCACCACATCTACCTACTCCAAGTCTTTGCATCTTTCAATAGGTGCAGCTGGAATTTTTTTTTTCTAGCCCTTACCAATCCTGTGCAATTATTTCTGTTGGTTTCAGCACCATTACACTGTCTATTGTCAGATGAGAAGTAGCGGCTCATCTGCTCCAGGACAACCCACCTGTCTGGAGAACACAAATTAGCATATTGGGTGCGGAAACAGATGACTGCTCAGGAATGGTGGGGACTAGAGAAAGATTCCAGCTGTGCTGCAGTCAGAAGAGCAACACCGATTGAAGGATGCAAAGAGTTGCAGTTGATGGGCCATACACATTAATGCAAGCCAAGTCAGCTACTAATCCATAGCCTGTACAGGGGCATCTTCAAGCTTTATTCACACAAACAACAAAGGGGACGTGTGAATGACCTTTTCAGAACACACCAGGAGAGATTTATCAATCTCTCTACACCAGGTTTTCTGGCACAGAGAAATGATCTTGTGGCGCACACATGGAGCAAGGCCCTTTCTTACGCCAAAAGGATGCCACAAACCGCTTTCTGCCCTTTGCATCATAATGTGTGAATGCAGACAAAGTTGTGTGGGCCTGGGATGCCTCACTGCGCATTGTAATGGAAATCTACACCAGTTCCCATTCTGGAAGAGGAACGTGCACCAAATTCTTAAGATGCCAGACCTGCTTATTAAATCACTTGCTACCTGCGCCATTCCAGGCCTTTTTTAAGACTGGTTTGTGATACGTCAGTCTTAATACATCTCCCTCATAGATTTTAATGAGTTTATTCACATCTTATTTTTGTACGTTTTCACAGGCCGCTCAAAAGACTGCAGTCTATGAGGGATCTGAGAAAGTGATAACCTCACATATGTAAATAGCAGTGGGGAGAGAGAAAAAAAAAAAAAGTAAAAAAAAAAAAAAAATAGGTGTCCATTTTTTCACAGCGGTTTTTTTTTCCCCACCTCTGTGTGACTATAGCTTCACCATTCCAGATGTCAAATGACACATGACGTTTGGGTCTCCATCCTTCGGTTCAAGCCTCTGCTTAAAGGGATTCTACCACTAACACACATTTTTTTCTAGTTAACATGTCGGAATAGCCTTTAGAAAGGCTATTCGTCTCCTACCTTTAGAAGTGCTTGCCGCTGCGCCGTTCGTTCAAAATACCGGTTTGTACCGGTATGCTAATAAGTTCTCTCGCAGCGATGGGGGCGTCCCCCATCGCAGGAGCAGCGATGGGGGCGTCCCCATTGCAGCTCGAAAACCGACCGCAGCGCCGCTTCTATGGTCTTGCGTATCCTCCCCTTGCTTCTTCAGCGTCCTGTCGGACGCCTGCGCAGTACGCTCTGTTCGGTGAAGATTGCCGAACGTACTGCGCATGCGCGAAATTGCAGTGCCCGCACTATGGCTGGGACCGCAATTTTGCGCATGCGCAGTACATTCGGCAATCTTCGCCGAACAGAGCGTACTGCGCAGGCGTCCGACAGGACGCTGAAGAAGCAAGGGGAGGATACGCAAGACCATAGAGGCGGCGCTGCGGTCGGTTTTCGAGCTGCAATGGGGACGCCCCCATCGCTGCTCCTGCGATGGGGGACGCCCCCATCGCTGCGAGAGAATTCATTAGCATACCGGTACAAACCGGTATTTTTAACGAACAGCGCGGCGGGAGCACTTCTAAAGGTAGGAGACTAATAGCCTTTCTAAAGGCTATTCCGACGTGTTAACTAGAAAAAAATGTGTTTTAGTGGTAGAATCCCTTTAAAGGGTACCTTTCATGTCCTCCTACACACGCGGTTTTATATAGCGCTAGAAAGTTGACAGGTTGTTGAATTCAGCCCACTGTCAGCTTTCCCGTTATGTGGCCTCGGGGCTGGAGATATCGGTGTGGTTAGTTTCAGCACTGATCTCTGCCCACAGTCAGAAGGACGTTCCTGACAGTCTAGCTGGGCTGTGAGGAACATCCCCCCTACAGTACTCTTCTATAGTCCTGTGCGGTCAGAGAGGGTGTTCCTTAACCCCCCCCCCCCCAGCGATGACGCGGTACTGTGACTGTTAGGGGGAGGGGGGGCGTTTCTCACAGCTCAGCTAGACTGTCAGGAACCCCCTTCTGACGACGGGTAGAGTTTGGTGCAGAAACTAATCGCACCAATATCTCCAGCCCCGAGGCAGATAACAGGAAAGCCAAGAGTGCACTGACTTCAGCGTAATGTCAGCTTTCTAGCGGTATAGAAAACCGCATGTGCAGGAGGACATGAAAGGTCCTCTTCAAAAGGTGGTTACCCACAGAGCACAGACTATAATGTGGTCTGCTGGTTTTATACTGTTACGGCAAGAGAAAAGCCCTCCTTGCAGGACTACTCTCTTGCAATTTTAAGTGGATTCTGCAGCCAAGTCTCCAATGGAGTCTCCAGTCTTATCGTCATAAATCTGCATAATTTGTGGGTGACGAAATGTTGCTGTTTCATGTGTACTGGTACCAGGTTTGAGCCAAGTGTACATGTGTATTGGGGGGGGGGAGTTGAGAGGAATGATGAAAGGCAGGTTTCACCAACATCTACTGAATGTGTATGGGTGTACGGGTGTCCGACAAAACTATTTCACCATATGTGAAGGGTGAAAATACACACAAAGAACAGACATGCTGCTAATCCATAAGACTAGATACAAAGTGAATCTGCTACGCGTGGACATAATGTCAGAGCTAACGGTTGAGCTTTATCACACACGCAGTGGAAATGATCTCCATTGTGCTGCTGGGAGAATCCTTTCTAGAGAATGTGACTGACAACACCCTGATAAGACCGGACCAAGCCAAACTAAACACCGTAGAGAGAAGATCTTGTATTTATACTACATACACTAACGTAACAGAATATTCACTAGTGATGCAAGAGACTGGGGGAGGAACAGCAAGAACACCAGTATCTACACACTGGTCACACGCGCGGCCTGCTAACTGTATGGACAATACACTGCATTACATCTCGTGCAATCCCAAATGAGGACATTTCCTTGTAACAAATAAATACTGTCATTATACTCAGGTACTGGGAAGATCTTACAGAAGACATGTGCACAGAAAGAGGAAACATCCGACTGCCACTCATGAAGGAATACCGTAGGTGCAGGTGAAATACCTAACTTTTCAGAGAAATATAACAAAATTGCTTGCAAAAGATCTTTACAAAAGAGACTCCCACTTTGCAAAACATATACAGTAGTGATCATTCAGATCAGGGAAATATGTATAAGTACATGTAGTTTCTTCCACTGTGGTCAAAACTCAAAGTGTGTACAAGGCCAAGTATTCAGCATGTTTGCAAGTATGTCCTGTCCTATCCTACTCATGTTATAAATGTGAAAGTTTGGATGTTTGTTCCTCAATCACGCAAAAACATCTGAACGGATTTGAATTAAATTTGGCACATAGATAGATTGTAACCTCGATTAAAACATAGGCTACTTTTTACCGCGGTATGACATGGCTTCACGACTGTTATGAATTTATGTTCACATACTATATTACACTGCTCTTATCTCAGCTTCTGAGAAAGTCAGGGCTGTTATCTCTCTGTGTAAACACACGCTAACCCTCAGTTTACATGCATTTGAATATTATCTGATCTGCTCCAGGCACTGCTGACACACTGACATGGGCAAACACCTTTCATCCAAATTGGCAGTTTGTTAATTTTAAATATGCCTGGAAAAAGAGAAACTAATTTGTCGCAAACAACGAGAGCTATGAAGGTATCCAGAAGTCACAGTTCTCCTCAAGCGGAGCTGAGGGAGATCATCGATGTCAATAACACACATTATATTGCGTCCCAGCGAGCTGCTGAGATTCCACAATAATCACAGGCACAGCGCGAGAAACGAGTTCAGTGACAGGCCAGCTTCACAGCTGCCAAAACGCCGGAGCATGCGGATCATCAAGGCCAACAACACACTCATTATATGGCTTCCCAGCGAGCTGCTGAGATGCCTAAACAATCACAGGCATGCTGCAGGAAACAAGTTCAGCAGCAGGACAGCTTAAGAGCTGCCAAAACGCCATAGCAGGCAAACCTTCGCTGGTAAAAGTGCTGCCTGCAGGACTTCTCTGTCCGGTTTTTGCATGCAGAGAGGGGACTGGAGTAGCCCAAACACAGGTGTGAGCGGGCTTTAGACACTGGGTGTCTATGACTGCAGCTCTGAGATGTGCCCCTTTTCACGCTCCTGCCTGACACCACCCAATTAAAATTAGAGAGCCTTTTTAGCAGATCAGGCACCAAAACTTACTGCACAGATTGCTTGGACTGACGGAGGATAAAGAACAAAAATTTCAACTGTACCAGAATCGGTGAAGTCGCGCCTATTAGAGGATGCAAAGAACCGGAGTCGGCAGAGGTGGCTTTGCTCACAACATTTTATAACACATATTTTGACATGTAGAACGTTTGTATTACATGCTGGAATGCACACAAAATCCACCTGCAAACAGCATCCTATTGATTTCAATGGAAAATTGTCCACACAATATGTATTTTTACACCGTCGTCACTCCTTGAAGTGTTTTAGAAGCAGAACCCTCCCGCTGACGTCAATAGAAGGTAGGAAATTCACTTCAAATTATGCTGGTTTCCCATTTCATGAGTATTTTGCAGCCATTAACACAGCTGAAAACAAATATGAAGGCAAAATGACAGGTATACTTTAATGTAGTAAGATATATAGTAGTGAAGTGCTTAATCACGCTGGGCCCAGATTACAGGCGCACTAATTACCCCTCGCTAGGCGAGCCCCAGAAAAGCAGCTTACCATTATTAGCGACACCAGTTTTTCCTTGGTTATTAAGAAGAAAAATGCTATTAGCCAGTCATTCACTTTCACACTATCGTAATGAGGAAACCAGGTTACCCAATGTAAAGGTGAACTGCCATTTCCGTTTACTCGGTAAGAGATCTAGAGCAGACAGTCCCTTCGGTCTCATTCACCGTGTATTTTACATAGTATTTGTAGGTCAAATAGGAGTGGAAGCTACAGAGTGAAAAATTATTAGAAAAGTGTCTATATCGTTCCTTGTTTCGGACCCGCATTCTGCATCTGCGTTGGGTATCACAGCACCCATAGAAAACTATGGGGTACATTTGGGGGCAACACAGTGGCTCAGTGGTTAGCACTGCAGCCTTGCAGCACTGGAGTCCTGGGTTCGAATCCCGCCAGGAACAACATCTGCAAGGAGTTTATATGTTCTCCCGTGCTTATGTGGATTTCCTCTCATTCTACAAAGACATACCGATAGGGAAAAAAATGTACATTGTGATCCTTATATGGGACTCAATCTACATTTAGGAAAAAAAACCCAAAACTATGGGGTACATTTATGAAGACTAGCGTTGATGGCAGGTACATGTCTCCACATAAATGATGAGTGCATCCTCGGAATGGGCCAGTACATTGCCTATATCATTTGCCTCCGATTTCTGGTGTAAACGACAAATCTGGTAGGGCCGATAGCCTCAACTCCATCCCACCACCGTGCCACATTTTCAGGAAAATGGTGAAGATAGCGCAGAATTAAATAAAATAAAACTGGCATACAAGGCATAATAAGTCTGCCCCTATGAGTCCACAATGAACGCTGTCACTAACCCCCATATTTGCTTCTCTAAAACAGTCAGCTGGAGTGTGTGCAGTCAAGGATAACAGCTCAAGTTTACACAGTGTCAAAGTCTGTTCCGGTAGCATACACGAGGGTTTTTGCCATCCCTTCATAGATTGCCTTATATGTAATCCAAATGCAGGCGCTCCTTGGCACTAAATGCTGTATGACAAATTAGTGGGTAGTAAAATACAGGGAGAATCAGAGGAAAGGTAAAGGCAATCTATCAGGTCCTAAATAGCCATCAAATTAATAATGGTATTGTATCATACCTTTATGACCACAAGCAATAGAGCACTGCAGAAATAATAATCTTTTATGGACAGGGGTGTAACTTCAGAGGGTGTACAGGTTGTAGTCATACACAGACCTAAAAGCAATAGGAGATCCATAATAGATCTCGTCCCAATACAAGCAACAAGTACAAAAAAATGATACCAAGGGGGTACAGACACTGCATGGAGGCCCAGGAGCCTCATAACACACCTCTGTTTATGGCTATACAAATCAGTCTGCAGGTGCATCAGGGGTGAACCAGATTTACCTCTGGAATCTCTGCTTAACACTAACTCCTTCAGGCCCGCTTCACATCTCCATGAAATACGTAGAAAGAAAAGTTCTGCAAGCAGCAGGACCCATTATAGTCTATGGGGTCTGTGGGTTTCCTTAAGTAACCGCTTTTTTATGCGGATAGGTTTCTGTTCAGGGAGTCCTAAGCAGACTCCCTGAACAGAAACCCGAATGCAGATATGAACCAGGCCTAAGCCGGACTAATATTTTCTGCCTCTTTTTGTGTCATGGCTGTCTCTATGCCCAATTAGTCCCGCCCCTGATGCACTTGCAGACTGATTTGCATGCCCATACAAATATAATTATCTCTGCATTGCTTCATCGGTATGTGGCCACAAAGATAGGCTTCTTCTCCTCCTATTAAAGGCCCCCACATGGCACCATTATTTTGTTAGTTATTAGTTTGAGAAACATTTTGGGCCTGAAAGACACCCCTTTAAATAATGAAGAAGCAAAAAACAAGTTTATGAGTCAATGCAAGTCTGCTTATTTCCTATATATACTGCCAGAATCGTATAATGGTGAGGATACCGGCACTTACATCCATATGTACTTCATTATATTCCTTACATCTTTACATCCATTTCTTAGGTAACTAGCACACTGCAACTGGGTCCTTTCTATAGACAGGAATTTGCATCAGAGATCCACAGGGATCAATTACAAGACTTCTTTGCTAATGATGGGACTAAAAGCAAAATCTGCATTTAAAAAAAAACAAAAAAAAAAACAACTTTATTTTGGAAAGTAAACATCAATATTCCCCGGTAAAATACATTAACAAATAAAATATAACAGATTCATAAGGAACGGAAAATAAATGTATATGGTTATACGTGGGACTACCCAGGATATACATCCCCCAAAGAGCCGGATACTGATATATACTGATATTGTTCAGGCCACAAAGGCTTAACTTGGGGTACGTTCTCACAAAGGCAGAATATGAGGCGGATATCTGCCATGGATTCCTCTTCACTTTCTCCCTCCTAGCTCCCCGCAGTGGAATGCCAATGGAGGGCATTACCATTCCGCCACTGATTCGGCCTAAATGAATGGGTCTTATCAACGGGGAGTCTGGAGCCCAGAATCCCGGGCACGATATAATAGGACACTCATTTTCTTCTGCACCCTGCTAAGATCTCTGCCTTCCACTGAAAACAATACAACCAGAATCAGGGCCCCTTCACACGGAGTATACGTGTGTATCACATTGAAAGCAATAGGGGAAAAAAAAAAAAAAAAAGTCAGCCCATTCATTTCTATGGGGAGCGCACAAATGCCAGCTCCCATACAAAGCAATGGGATCTGTTTTAACGCCACTGATTCGGAACGTGTTACACGTTCAGAATCAGCGAGCGTATACTCATTGTGAAGGGGCCCTCAGAGTGGAATCCGCAGAGAGAAAAGTCGTCCTCGTAGGACTTTACTTTCGGCCAATTTTAAGGGGAATGTGGGACCGAGTCTCGCATGGAGACTCATCTGGTAGTGTGAACCTAGCGTTAGAGGTTATAAGCATTCCTTTAAGCAAAATGACTTCAGCATTTTATGCCCTTCTGATTAATAAACAACAGAAATCTGATGGAAAAAAAGGCATGTGTGAACTGAGCCTAAGAAGTGCAGCCCATGGGCTCCACAGCTATAAATATAGAAATATGCCTTCATTGGTCCGGCAGCACTTTAATATAGTGGATAATACACAGGTATATTATACACATCTGTTCAATGCCTCAGATATTTTAGTAAGGGTCTAAACAAATGTGTAAACCACTGCATTAAAGCCATCTACTACAGCGCCCTCTGAAGGGTTACCGTATATACGTACGGGCGCACTTCTGTAATACACAGATTTTCACCTCCATCATACGAGCCCTGTTATTTCCATCCAGTATCACAGAGTGCAGCTTTTATTTCACAACTATTTGGAATGACTTGGAAGGAAACCTTTTAGCCCACACAAGAATGCATGAATAATACATGCTGTTGATATTGAAGCATTGCCTTCCTAGCCAAACCAATAATCACGCTCCAGAAATACCCTGGAAGAAGTTCTGGCGACACCATAAAAGCCCAAGCAGACAGGACTTCATAGCTATAAATACCAAAGAAATTTGCAGCACGGGCAAAGGGAAAGAAGGGGGGGTAAACAGGACAGGATCATTTTTCCTCTCAACTAACCCCCCACAATATCTACACCAATTTTACTTTCAACATCCCTAAATAGAGCATCCCATTGAAAAAACTGGCACAGACTTATCTTTGTGGTTACGACTGGACACTGGCATAAGTGTGGCAGACCTTGGCACATCTAGTTAGAGGTAAAATTTTTCCGAATCGCTAGATACGTGATCAGGGTTTCTCAAAAAGAGGTGGTGTGACTTTAATGAAGCAAGAATGTACCTAGTGCACCATGCACGTGCCCTTTGACAGAGTTTTTAACCGCTAGCCCATTATCTTTTATGGCTCCATACACATACCTGTGTATTATCACTGATCTATATAAGTGGCCATGAGCTCCAAGGCAACTCAGGCCAGATCCTATTTCTGTCCATTCTGTCTATTTCTTACTACCTGAAATGAATGGGTCCATGCACCGTTCCCGCAGTTTTCCCATAGATGCTGTGGGCCGTAGATGCTGACATTGGTACGCATGTAGCATAAATTGTTAGAATATTCTACATAAGGCTAGGTTCACATCACCGCTGGGCTCTCTGTCATTCCGGTATGCAGAGGGACCCAAACAAGGGAGAGCCAGACGGCTAAAACAGCAGTTACATGTAGCCTCTATTGACTATAATGCAGTCCGCCAGGTGTCTGCCATTTTTATACTGAAAGCGGCAGAGAGAGAAAAGTCCTCCGTACTGGACTTTCCTCTCTGCTGATTTTTGGAGGTTTCTGCTGTGGAACCTCCAATGGAGATGAACTTCACCTATGCCAAACAAAAGGTTTCATAAATGTAGACTTGACGATCTAAGGGCTAGTTCACACAGGGCAAGTTGGCAGCGGATTTTGACATGTAATCCGCCTCAAAATACACTGCGCCCATTGACTTCAATGGGAGCCACTCACTTTTTTCCGCTAGCTAATAGTGGAAAAAAAGAAGCTAGCTGCCCCATCTTGCCGCGGATTCCGCAACACCGGACCATTCATTTGGGCCTAATCCATCGCGGAACGCCACGATGGAATGTGTACACGCACGCCGAACCCCGTGTGAACTAGCCCTAAAGACACACCAGCTTTATCATCCAACGTCAGCCACTTTGACAACATGCCAGATTTTTCAGACCGTCTACACTGACGAGTAGTAAATTTTGCCCACTGAATGTAAACTTAAGCCTCAGCATTACTGCTCTGCTCAAGTTCCAAGATGTACAGAAACGTAATATGACAGTAATATCATCCTATGGATGTGTCCACACTTCCACAACGTGATATATTAGCTATTTATAAGCACACTGGGAGTTGCTACTTGGAGGAAAAACAAACATATGCACATGTGAACTGGAACTTACTACATGAATGATAGGTAATGCAGTGATCTCCGAAACAGCCGGATCTCTATTGAACGGACATCAAGCTGCAAGTTTGGCTCAGTAGAGATCCAGCTATTCGGGGCTCACTGCTTGAGAACTCATTATGATGCAGAGAATCCCATTTCACATGGCTGTGGGCAGTCAGACGTATGACACACACAGGCCGTGTATCCGTAACAAAACAGTAGTGTGAATAAGCTCTTACAGACTGGTCCCAGCCCTAGTCACTTTCTTCATCTTTGTTGTGCAGCTCTCATTGTTTACAAAGTGGAATGAAGGATTTTGTTTACTGGCTGATAAGATGCTTTATCTTTCAAACAGAAATTCATTTACATCTACTTTGGCCTTAAAGTGAATTTCTACCTTTTATCATCATGTCATCTTTAGGCTTGTGCCCATTCATTTCTTAATATAGGTTTAGAAAGGCCAGAGCTCCATTTTACGGATACAGAATTGAAAAACGCTATATAGACAAAAAAAACAATGCCATGGTCAGACAGATTCCCACTGAAAATAATGAGATACAGATTTTAGCTTAGAATAACCCCTGAACTCTGCACAATATGTATATATGCTCCAACAAGCTGCCAATAGTAGGAGCATCTGCATTTACTGTCACTGGTACATAGGCTGGGTTCACACGGGGTATTTTGGACCGGAACCTCAGGCAGAGGCCACCTCAAGTTCGGATCCAAAATATGGGCAGCCACTCCGTTCTGGATTAGGCCCAACAAATGAGTATCTCGCTTCTTTTTTCCAGGAGCCAGGACAAATGGCTCCCGGAAAAAAAAAAAAAAAGATCGGCACCCATTGATTTCAATGGGAGCTGTCTTTTTGGTCAGGATTTTGAGGCGGATACGGCCTCAAAATAATGACCAAAACACCCCGTGTGAACTCAGCCTTATGGAGTTTAACTATGTTCTTTATTCATTGAAGAGAATCTCAGACTCTGTATCCTTCAATAGCTGCTCCTCTACTGATTCTGACACAGCTGGATTTTTTTCTCTAGCCCCCACTTTTCCCAAGCAGTCATTTCTGAACAGTTATACTGTCAGGTGGGAGGTTCCTATTATTCTTCTCCAGCTGAGGACCACCCACGTGACAGTAGAGAGCAAATCTGTTATGAAACTAACACCAATGATCGCTCAAGAATAATGGGGGCTAGAGAAAAAATTCCAACGGTGCCAAAATCTGTGGAACACAACCTATTGAAGGATGCAATAAGTTGTAGAGAATGCGTAGATTAACCTCCTTAGCTCCCTCTAGTGGAAGCAGCAGGCAGTTAGAATGTTATCTTTTACATCTACGCAGGGAATTTGGAACTCTGTATCAGGAGAATATACAACTGATAAAAAAAAAAAAAAAAAAGAATGAAATTAGATTAAATCTATTTATAAAGAAAATTGTGTTCAAATATAGACATTCAATTTCATCTGGCCATAGACTTGAACTCCATTAGAGGAAATAAGGATCAGACAAGTCAGACTTGTTGTCCCGCTCTTTTGTTTCTTTGAAGAAAAGCAATACCATAGTGGTCAGGCACAGGTTTAGGTCGGCACGAAGAAAATTCAGGCTTGCGTCAGGGACTAAAGTCTAGGGCAGTTTCACACTTTTGTTGTTACCATATTAACATTTTTATCTCTCTCTAGAGTACGTCACATTCTCTCAGGTCTTCCCATGTCCTTAGTACAGAGTAGTAGCCCAACAGAGAGCAAAGAAGTCAATGACAACTCAGCACCTCTATGTTTTGCTTGCACTATATGTCCATAAGGGGATGAAGTCCAAAGGTTATAAACAACTAACGTATCGCCTTGTAAGCACAGTGCAAAGATAGATCAAGGCCAGACAACCAGAACTAAATCCAGGAAGTACAGGGTTAAACAGTAAGACTTTGCACCCTGGAGGCACTATAAAAGCACCAGGTCATGTACACTTGAAGACATCACCATGTTACCTGACCAAATGAGAAATTACCAGCCACTAAACCTTGTCTGTATCAAGGCGGTAGGTCCAATCATATCCCAGTAGTAGGTCATCACAGATAGTGACAGTCATGGAAACCGCTCCATTAAGGCACGGTTCACATTACTGTTGGATTCAGTCATGAAGGTGTCGGGGGGAGGGAGGGACAATAACAGACACTAATTGATCGGTTAAAAAAAAAAAAGACTTACACATTAGCATCTATTTTTATACTGTCCAATTTATGTCTCTGCTTTCTGAGCATAGAAAAAAAAAATGGACACAATATAGAAGTCTGTTACTCATAGACTTCAATGTTAAAAAACAGACACCTGACGTCCGTCATGAATCCATTTTTTTTTTTTTTTTTTTTTTTTAAACGGACACAAAAGTTCTGCATGTAGGATTTTTCCGTCTGCGAACAAAAACAAACGTGACGTATTGGGTGTATAACGGACACAAGATAGAATCCCACTGAAATCAATGGAAATTTTGATGGATTTGTAATGGTTCAGCTAGTGTCCGTTACTATAATCTTGTAATGGACAATAGCAACGGACACTACTGACAGCTGAACGAAATATGTACATGACGATTCATCACAAAAGATGGGAAATCTTTTCTGGGAACACTACATACAGTATAGCCATAGTCTAGCTCTCCTAACTATACAGAAATATATAGAAAACTTGTGGAATAAAAAGCCCTTTACAGGTAAAACCTACATTAAAAAAAGTTCCCTCCACACCCCAAAGCAACATTTACACCAGCTCCGTTTTGGGATTTGGATTATCTGCAGTCCAGAGAGGTCATGTGAGGTTCCCACCACACACTGCTCTCCGCTAACAAGAGACCTGTCCAATTTGGGGCTTAGTGCCAAATAAAATAAAACATCAACTGTTCAAGAGCAACATATTACAGGGACAGGACTGCTCGAAAATTAGGGCCACCCACCAGTGGCTAGAGATGAGCGAGTAGTATTCGATCGAATACCTCCCCTGTATAGTTATCGGTTGAATACCACGCGGTAAATGCAGTAAAAATTTGATTCTCCTCCGACCTACCTTGGCGCTTTTTTACACCAATAACTATGCAAGGGAGGTATTTGATGGAATACTACTCGCTCATCTCTAGTGATGACCAATGGTCACATGATTTTGACCTTCTCACCAGTGACTGATCGCTGCCATGTACCCGATGTACCAGTCACTGAGAGGCAAAGTACTCCAATCATGTCTGCTACATACAATGAATATTACTTGTGTAGTCTTGACTTTACATAGGGACACAGAGGACAAAACATACATAAGCACATTATTTACAGAAAAAGAAATTCTATATTTTATAGACTGTTGTAACTTGCAAGGTTTCTTATGAAGCAGATGACCTTGGGCTTCATCTTGAAATATTCTTGTGGCCATGTGCTACAGGTAGAAGTGGAGTGACTTCCCCTTCCCTGTATACGGCTCAGTATTGTGAAAGGACAAGTTTCATTTTGCTACCACTTTATCTAAAGAACTTGCCGATGACACAATGAGTTTCACATACCTTTACCTTCTAGTCAAGGTAGAATGCAAAGTATAAATGCAGAGTATAAAGGTCAGGGCACACTGAGTTTTTTGGTGCCGATTTTGACGCTGACTCGGCCTCAAAATCAGCCTCCCAATAGAACTCTATTGGGAGGCTTTTTTTTGGAGGCTGATTTTGAGGTGGATTCATCGTCAAAAAAACTCTGTGCACTGACGCTAAAAGTGCTAAACATACTATGGGATCTATAATAGGGTACTCGTAGGTAGGAGCCCGAGTCTCCAATTTCATACAGAAACCTACACCACAATCGCGAGGGAAGTGGGGAGATAGAGTGTCCACATATCCATCTTTTATACATTGAGTAATTGCTGATAAGGCGATGTGCACATCTGTGTAGAGTATCCATTATGGTGTACATCAGGAACTTTATTTGCCCTCCAATTTCAAATGGAAACCCGTGTAGACAATAGAGTCCCTCAGAGTCCGTTCAGGTCTGCTATTTTTGTGATACGTTTTTCATTCTGATCCTCCAATTGTGCACAAAAAGTGGTGCAGATGGGAACATAGCGCAAGCAAGAGGTCTAAAAATGAACAAAAGGATCATACAACACATTTTGATCAAACTGTAATTTGGCCAGCAACTTCTTCATGCAGGACCTGGGGGATCCTATCCTTTATCATAAGATAGAAACTAGCCCCGTTCCCTGGGTCACTCCACCTGCTCCCGTCTTCAACGGGTATTTATTTACCTGTACTATGAGAGCTGGCTTTACTATAGTCTGCTGTCCCAAATGTACAAGAACATACCTGGGCAAATAGGAGAGGAGTGAGCTGGCGGAGTAACCTAGGGACAGGGGGTGGTTCTGATCACATGGTTCTGCATGAATAAATTGCAAGCCAAATTAAATTAAATGGAAGTCTCCGGACAACCCCT
The DNA here is from genome assembly GCF_031893055.1 of Leptodactylus fuscus. NCBI lineage: Eukaryota > Metazoa > Chordata > Amphibia > Anura > Leptodactylidae > Leptodactylus > Leptodactylus fuscus. The sequence continues at coordinate 112,443,992 of NC_134271.1, read as the reverse complement.
TTAAGTGTGGCACTATATTACATGTAGTACTGGTGACCACCAATACCACAGTACCCGTGGAGGGAGAAGATCAATGGCACCCCTGGTGACAGACTACAATAAGCCACACCATGACACCAAATGAACAGATCACAAAAGCTCATCTTGGTTTCTTAAGCTACATGCACTTGTGTGAAAGCTCTGGGTCCATGGTTGAAAGGCACATGCATGATATCTGTGTGCAGGCTGTGCCTCCATGGAATCATTGATATACACTCACTGGCCACTTTATTAGGTACACCATGCTAGTAACGGGTTGGACCCCCTTTTGCCTTCAGAACCGCCTCAATTCTTCGCGGCATAGATTCAACAAGGTGCTGGAAGCATTCCTCAGAGATTTTGGTCCATATTGACATGATGGCATCACACAGTTGCCGCAGATTTGTCGGCTGCACATCCATGATGCGAATCTCCCGTTCCACCACATCCCAAAGATGCTCTATTGGATTGAGATCTGGTGACTGTGGAGGCCATTGGAGTACAGTGAACTCATTGTCATGTTCAAGAAACCAGTCTGAGATGATTCCAGCTTTATGACATGGCGCATTATCCTGCTGAAAGTAGCCATCAGATGTTGGGTACATTGTGGTCATAAAGGGATGGACATGGTCAGCAACAATACTCAGGTAGGCTTTGGCGTTGCAACGATGCTCAATTGGTACCAAGGGGCCGAAAGAGTGCCAAGAAAATATTCCCCACACCATGACACCACCACCACCAGTCTGAACCGTTGATACAAAGCAGGATGGATCCATGCTTTCATGTTGTTGACGCCAAATTCTGACCCTACCATCCGAATGTCGCAGCAGAAATCGAGACTCATCAGACCAGGCAACGTTTTTCCAATCTTCAATTGTCCAATTTCGATGAGCTTGTGCAAATTGTAGCCTCAGTTTCCTGTTCTTAGCTGAAAGGAGTGGCACCCGGTGTGGTCTTCTGCTGCTGTAGCCCATCTGCCTCAAAGTTGGACGTACTGTGCGTTCAGAGATGCTCTTCTGGCTGCCTTGGTTGTAACGGGTGGCTATTTGAGTCACTGTTGCCTTTCTATCAGCTCGAACCAGTCTGGCCATTCTCCTCTGACCTCTGGCATCAACAACGCATTTCCGCCCACAGAACTGCCGCTCACTGGATGTTTTATCTTTTTCGGACCATTCTCTGTAAACCCTAGAGATGGTTGTGCGTGAAAATCCCAGTAGATCAGCAGTTTCTGAAATACTCAGACCAGCCCTTCTGGCACCAACAACCATGCCACGTTCAAAGGCACTCAAATCACCTTTCTTCCCCATACTGATGCTCGGTTTGAACTGCAGGAGATTGTCTTGACCATGTCTACATGCCTAAATGGACTGAGTTGCCGCCATGTGATTGGCTGATTAGAAATTAAGTGTTAACGAGCAGTTGGACAGGTGTACCTAATAAAGTGGCCGGTGAGTGTATGTAGGAGAGCCCAGGATGCAAAACAGACAGGTACAGGGCCTGTCCTGAGCTCACTCCCATGTATAGGGCCATTACAATATAAAGGGTCAGTGTGCTAGCCATGGAAAGCATAGCCATCACAGTGACAATGTACACGGAGCCCTATTCATACAACAAGCCTGTATAGTTATGAACAGATACTAGATGAAGGAGTCAGGGAAAGCTAGAGGACTACCAATATGGCCACTGTCATCCTGCTCACTTCTAGTACAAGCTTTATCGTTTTAGTCTTACAGAACATAAGCACACCTAGTCCAGGTATTGCAGGTATAGTCTCCATAGGTACATATTTCTATAGCTGAAAGAAAGAAAAGTTACTTGAAAAGGAACAAACTACAAAAGATAACACTGTTAAGTTTTCAAGAGTCACAACCATGAGAACTCTTGGCACCAGTGACTGGAGGAGAATTATGGACTGGCAGGAATCGCTTCCTCAAGTACCTCTGGCATGTACTTACTGGAGGTGGGACGGGAGGGGAATAGCACTTAACTCTGACACGATACACAAATATAGCCTTATTTGTTCCCTTGATATATTTAACTCCTGCACCTATTCACTGACAGCAAGCATGAGTCTTGGAAATGGTGAGCAAGTAAAATATTAAAGGATATGAGTCACAAGAAAATGAACTTTTTTATGTTAAATATCATCTGACACTTTACAATTCTGTAGGGGGGGTCTTTGCAGCAGTCACATAGAATTACAATAGAAGATAACACCACAATGAGTTACCATTGTATCCATTACTAAGAGTACATGATGTCACAGCTCATCTATTTCTATTACGGAGCCTGCTGTAAGTCATCTCTCTAAATGCTGTAACAGCAGAGGAGACAACTCGGGCAAGATGGCAGCCCCCGGAATCACGTACAGAAAACAGAATTTTGAAAAAATACATACAGTCCAGAACACACAAAGCTATAATATAAAAAAAAAAGAAAAAAACAAGCAGTAAAAGTGGCGATACCTTTGCAATGGAGAGGTACGGATTCTCAATGGGAAAATCCTGTTTAATTCAGGTGACCCTAACTTATCCATCTGCAGGGCTGGGTTGGAGTGTTGGTGACAGCTTCCCATTAAGAACGTCTCTAGGGATAACTTCAGTTTCCCATTGTAATTATTTACTGGACCATTCAATAGACACCTTTATGAATAATGATCAGCCCCTACGGTTTGAGGCCCAATGACGGCCATCTGTGCGTTTCTTGATGCTTCCTGGTTTTCCCTTTCCTGCACAGATCTAGTTGTTACTCAGTCAAACATTAGCATACTACATACAAGATGGCTGCCAACTTCCGGTGTTGACACGTGGATATCCTCCCTAGGTTTACACTTTTCTTTTACATTAAAGAGAACCTCAAGGCCAGCTCTTTGCTTCATATAAATAGGTGCCAAAACACTGACTCTAGCCACCACTGTACCTGATCAAAAGGTGCTGTTAGTTTTGGTGCCAGATACGCTACTTAAAGAGGACCTTTCATGTCCACAGTCACATGCGGCTTTATATACTGTTAGGTGTCCCAGGGCTGCAGATATTGGTGGCATTAAGACACCAATCTCGCCCACTGGTAGAAGGTAGCTCCTGACAGTCTATGGATGAGTACAGTCGGGAAGGGGGGGGGTGCGTTCCTCACAGCTCAGCATCATCGCTGGGCGGCAAGGAGCATCCCCTCTGACAGTACAGAGTTATGGATGAAGCTTATTGGGGGGGGGGGGGGAGGTCTGCACAGCCCAGAACGCCCTTCTGACAGTGGGCAGACATAGATGCTATTGTAACGGTACCGATATTTCCAGCTCTGGTGTACACAACAGAAAAGTAAACAGTGCACTAAATTCAGCACAATGTCTGCTTTCTAGCAGTATATAAAACCGCACGTAAGGTATAAAATGTCAGGAGGGTGTGTCAGAAAGGAGGAGGCGAGATTCAGAGCTCTGACACCATCCCCCTCTGATTGGAGCTCTGAACCATACCCCACTCTCAGCTACTGCCTGACACCACCCATCTGACAATATAGAGCCTATGTAACATATCAAAACTAACTGCACTGAGGGCTCAGTAAAGGTGATGGCCAGAGGAATAAAAAAAAAGCCAACCATTCTGGAATCAGCGGAGCATTGCCCATTAACAAACGCTAAGAACTGGAGTTGGTGAAAGGGCATGAACTGAGACTTCTGCCCCCTGCCATGTGGACATTGACAGACAGTATGCACAGCCTGCCCAAGCATTACCTGTATTATTACATTATGGTGCTGCACAGAAGTTGCAGTCACTTACAGGACTTGGTGCCCACACATCTCCATGCCCTGCAGTTGTATAAATAAGACTCCTATAGACCCCCTCCTTAAATCTGCAGAGTTACCCCACATTATAAAACAATATCACCAAGCACAAGCTACATCCTGGCTAGCTACAGCATGCCCACATAAGATGGTGGCACAATAAGTGGCACTCAAGGCCACAGGATGCCAGTACAACACGCCAAGAGTTACAGTCACACTTTGCCAACTTCATACACACATGTAAAGCTATCAGCCATGATAATACTAGTGGCAATGGCACGACTGACATGACACTACATAGCCATACAGTGCCCTGTATACCTGCCCACCCCCCGGCACAGGGCACGGCCAGCTCAGGTCACATCACGTGACAATGATGGGGAAACATTAGTACAGAAGTGCGTTGCTCCCCTCATAGGTGATACAGCAGTCCTCCATGGTATACGGAAGGGGAGACGGAAGGAAGACGACAACGTCAACGCCATGAACTCACCTGAGAGGCGGCGGCGGTGGCAGAGTCCTCCCAACCCAAGTCTGCAATGTCTCAGTTCTCAGGTCTCTCTTACCTGCCCGGGCACAACCTAACCCAACAGCTAACGCCGCTCACAGGCGCTCAGGCACCGCCCAATCAAAGCACCACCTCACTCACAAAACAAACACGTCACTGGATGACAAACCTGTCTCTCAGCCACTTTAACCCTCCCACGACACGCCTCTTCTCTACGTCCCGCCTTCCTGCATAACCACACTCTTAGACATTCGGGCCAGCCCCTTTAACATCCTGATTGGCTAGTTTAGCAGGAGCTGAAAGCTCATTGGCTGACGTGCCATTTTCTGTGCGGAACCTGGAAGACTATAGGAAAAGACCATCAAAAGTTCGAAGAGGGAGGGCATTTCCGCTGTGTTGTGCGGGGTTAGGTTGAGCGGTGGATATGATACACCCGCATGAGGGAGGAGATTTAGCGCACTGCCTTGAGAACCGACTCATGCTGGGTGTGTGTGAATTTTTGGAAATATTTGGTTACTTGTGGTATGAAAGACCGCATCACCTCAGGAATTGCATCTGCATGATGCCTGTGACTGGCAGTGCCATTCCTCTCATGGGGAGGCTTTACCTGGTAGTGTGTGCTCTCCAATGAGTTATACATTTCGCAATGTACAGGAATGTTGTGATACCTCAGAACATGGCGACGCCCAACAATAGGGGTGTCAGTGTGTGGTTACATCCTTTTGTGTTTCCTGTGACTCTCAGTACAACCTGGCGGAGGTCGCCATTGACTCTAACGGACAGGAATTTTACGGCCTCAAGGCTGAAGTCTGCACGTTGTCAAAACGCCGCAGCAAAAACCGTAGCATTTTATAGTATTTTGGTTAATCCCCTCCACACATTGCAGAAAACAATCCACAGCGGAAAATATGCATATTCCAAAATGTCCGCATGTCATTTATACCTACAGAAACGCTGACGTTTTCCGTATGGGTATAAAAGGGCTAGAAAGTCCACAGGTGAAAACCGTGACACTGCAATGACAAACACTGCAGAAAAGAAGTGATGCGATTCCGCCTTGGTTATTTTCTGCATTCGTATTTTTGCTGTGTTTTGGTATGTGGAGCTGCAGCCAAAAAGTACTGTGGGAAAAACCGCAACGCTTCGTGTATTTTCCCACAGAAAATTTTCCCTTTAAACAGAAAGTTTGTGGCGTTAAGTTTGTGGCGTTTTCGTCCGCAGACTTTTTGTTACAATTATATCTCTGGGGAAACCACTGCCATTTCCATAGATATATATAATTGACATGCTGCGATTTCCAAAACCGCGCCAGCTTTGGAAATTGTGGCATGTCCACTCCACGGTTCTTAACACAAAGTGGGTGTGGGATTCGCTAGAATCCCACTTCCACTTTGCATGTACTGTAAAAAGCCACGATTTTTCCCACGGTGTTTCCGGTCCGTGGGGTCCCGGCCTAAAGGAGTTTTCCAGTATAAATTAACATTTCAAGAGGGGGAAATAGAAAAAAAGAAAATTTATACCGCCTACCTCTGGGCCTAAGTTCGGCTAGTACATCCTATGTCCTCTCAAGTGCACAGACGAGGGTGGTTGAAGTGGCCAGTGTGGTCATTCATGGGCCTTAGCACTTTCATTTTGGAAACCAGAGATGTCACTACTGAGACATCACTAATACCCCATATGTGACCCATGAGACCAGTGACTGAGCTTCTGAACATGTCACCTGATCTGAGGACTAGAAATAGGCAAGTATTTTTTTTTCATAATTATTATTATTATTTTACCCCTAGCATGAGGTGGAATTAGAAAAAAATGCTTTTGCACCAATTTCATGTGGGTGTAAGTTTTACAACGTTCTCTGTGTGATAAAAATTATATGTTACCTGTATCCTGCAGGTCAGTACGAACACGGCCATACCAAATATTTACTATATATTTCAGTTTTGATGTCTTTTTTTTTTTTTTTAATGTAAACTTTGTAAAATAGAAAACATTTTTGTCGCCATCTTCTGACATCCGTAATTGTTTCATATTTACAAGTATGGAGCTGGATATATGTTTTTATTTATACCATTCGGTGAAAGATGTGATAATTTGATCACATTTTATTCTTTTCAGGAGGCTATTTTGATTTTTTGCCCCCCTGCTACGCCAGTCACCGTATGGAAAAATATTTTAATAGTTTGGGTATTTTTAACACAGGGATCCCTAATGTGTTTATTTTTAATATTTGATATAGGAAAAGGGGGGGTTAACTTTTTCCCCCCTTACTTTTAAAAATTTTTTTTTTTACTTTTATGATTAGACCCCGTACACATTTATCATGCTGCATTTTTGCTGTGGTTTTTACACTCTCCATAGAAATCTGTTCAGGGAATAACCCAGCATTTCTGCAACTATAAATGACTTGCTGTGTTTTTCAAAAACACAAACGTTTTTGAAAAACGCAGCTTTTCCGCAGCTTTTTTTCCCACATTGTGGGGCTGGGATTAGGCAAAATTGCATTCACTATGCTGGTACTGTAAAACGCAGCGTTTTTTTCCGCTGCATTTCCGCAATGCCCACGAACGCTGCGTTTCCGCCCTCTTTGTCTGGGAACAGCTCCTCCCCTCTTCCTCTGTGCTAGTAGTGGGCGGAATAGCTTAGTTTGGGAGATGGTGGGGATAGTAATGGCCAGTATAGCTAGACTAGGCACACTGGGAGAGGGTGGGAGGGGCTAGCAATGGGTGGATAGCTTAGTGAGACAGGAGGAAGGGGAGGGGCTGGTAGTGGGCGGGATAGTTTAGCTAGTTAGACAGGTGTAACAGAGTGAGAGAGGAGGGGGGTGGGTGAGAGGGAACTAGTGCGGAAGCTACACAGGAAGCTGCATAGCATGAAGTTATAACAGACCTTTCCTGAAAAAAAAGATTTTCTACCAGAAAACCCCTTTAGGCTAAGGCCCCATGAGAATCACAGCAGCAACGCATCGCAGTTCTACCCGCAGCGCCTTAGACAGAAAGGTCACAGAGGTTTATTCTGCGGACTTTGTTACAATTATACCTATGAGGAATCTGCTGGTGTTTCTGTAGGTATAATTGACATGGTGCGATTTCCAAAACTGCAGCGTGTTTGCATGGTGGTTTTTACCCCAAAATGGGCATTTACATCCCGTGGAGCTCTGACTTTAATCTTAGGGCCCCTTCACACCGCGTAAGCGCTCAGCTCATTCCGAGCCGTACACGCGAGCGCTTCTAAACACTTCCCATTCACTTCAATGGGAGCGCTTCAATGGGAGTTTTTGAGTCAAAGCCAGGTGTGGATTGAGCAGTGTTCCTTTTGTATTTCCCATTACTTTTGTTGTCATTCCTGGGTTTGGCTCAAGGAAACCCAACAAAATCTGCACCAAAAGTAGCAGTAGCTTTTCTGCAATATGGGTCCTTAGCCTCAGAGTATTTTTTGTTCATATTGGAAAACTTTTATTAGTCTGTTTAAGACTGGGGCCTCATGTGACGTAAACACAGCAGCAAAAACCGCAGCATTTTGCAGTCCCTGTAAAGTGGATCAGATTCGATTGCCTTTTTTCAAAACTGTAGCATTTTTAGAAATTACAGTATGTCATTTTTGCCTACAGAAATGCTAACTATTTTCCTGTAGTTATAATTGAAGCAGAAAGTCCGCATAGGAAAACTCGGCGGACTTTCTCAATGTTAGGGTATGTTCACATGGCGGAAAATGAAGAGTAATTCCTCTTCATTTTCCACCACTGCATTTTCTCTGCGGTTTTCCAACGACAGTGCTGTACAGTGCATCTGCATTCTGTCGTGGCATCCCGATGCTGATTAGGCCCTGATTAAAAGCCTAAGGCCTGGTTCACATCTTCGTTCGGTAATCCAATCTCCGCACGAGTCATAGGGACAGAAAAGTAGATCATGAAGAACTTTTCTGTCTGCATGTTTTGTGCGGAAAGCACATGGACCCCATTACAGTCTATGGGGTCCGTGTGCTTTCACTGCCTACTGCTTGTCAATGCGTTTGGTAGTCCGATCGGGGGGTCCCCATGCGGACTCCCTGAATGGATTACCGAATGCAGATGCGAACCAGGCCTAACCTGCAGGGAGTCTCGAGCCGAAGACCCCATTGCTGAATCTGCTGTGGTGTCTACAGCAAGATCGAGCAGGACACTCCTTTTTTCCGCGTCCTACTACAATCTCTGCCTACCATTGAAAACAATGGGAGGCGGATTCCAGGAAGAGTCTGCCCTGGAGTCGGCCGTGAATTCCACCCCCAAATGCACAGCAAATTGCTCCATGTGAACACAGCCTTAGACAGTTTCATAAATTTCCCCTATTGTTTCTTTCTTTCTTTCCTTATTTTTAAAAGCTAGGTGTGGGTCCAAATGAAAAAAGCATGCATCTATGTCTTACCTTTCCTTTCTTTCTGATCCATTGCAGGCCTTGGTTTATAATATATAAGATATGTTGTACATGCAGCTTTTATTTCAATTTCAGTTTTTTTCTTTGCCTAGCTTTAAGAATCCGCAGACTTCTTTCATCAAGTGCCTAAGGCAGGCAGAGATTTATTTGCTGAGCCTGAGGTACAAGACGCGCTGACAGAGAGATTTGCACCTGTTGAATTACTTTTCTGGAAATTCTCATCTGTGTCCTATCAATTCATGGAAGTCAATGTTTTACAGCTATTTCAATATACCGTAGTCATTAGATTGTACCAGGCTCCAGATACTCCTCAAAAAATTAGCTTATCTGTACATGTGGCAAACTGTTTTAATTTTGGGAAATCATATTTATTATTTATCATTACAATGTTTCAAACTGAAAGCTAAAGGCGATCTAATACATTTTTATTTAGGCCTATGAATCCTGGGAGGTTGCATGGTAGAAGCATTTGCCTTAAGGCCCTATTAGATAGGACTGATATTCAGGGCAATTATCATCAACAAACGCTCCAAACAATGCTCATTTCCTATGACTGCTCTGTCTAAAGCTAAGGTGGAAACGCAGCATTCTTTGTTGCAGATTTTGCTGCGGTTTTTCGAGTCAGGTCAGGAGTGAATTTAACAGAAGGGAGACGTCTAAGAGCTTCCTTTTATATTTTCCATTCCTTTTGTAGCCAAGGAAGTTCTTAGTCATTTCCCTTCTGTTAAATTCACTCCTGACTTGGCTCAAAAAACCACAGCAATTTATCAATGTTAGGCATTAGCTTAAAGGGATTCTACCACTAAAACACTTTTTTTTCTAGTTACCACGTCGGAATAGCCTTTAAAAAGGCTATTCGTCTCTTACCTGTGGAAGTGCTCTCCGCCGCGCCGTTCGTTCAAAATACCGGTTTGTACCGGTATGCTAATGAGTTCTCTCGCAGCGATGGGGGCGTCCCCATTGCAGGAGCAGCGATGGGGGCGTCCCCATTGCAGCTCGAAAACTCACCACAGCGCCGCCTCTCTGGTCTTCGGTGTCCTCCCCTTGCTTCTTCAGCGTACTGTCGGACGCCTGCACAGTACGCTCTGTTCGACGAAGATTGCCGAACGTACTGCGCATGCGCAAAATTGCGGTCCCAGCCATAGTGCGGGCATCGTACTTTCGCGCATGCACAGTACGTTCGGCAATCTTCGCCGAACAGAGAGCATACTGCGCAGGCGTCCGACAGACGCTGAAGAGGCAAGGGGAGGACACCGAAGACCAGAGAGGCGGCGCTGCGGTGAGTTTTCGAGCTGCAATGGGGACGCCCCCATCGCTGCTCCTGCGATGGGGACGCCCCCATCGCCGCGAGAGAACTCATTAGCATACCGGTACAAACCGGTATTTTGAACGAACGGCGCGGCGGAGAGCACTTCCACAGGTAAGAGACGAATAGCCTTTTTAAAGGCTATTCCGACGTGGTAACTAGAAAAAAAAAGTGTTTTAGTGGTAGAATCCCTTTAATAGAGCTGCTGATCAACTAGAGAGCACTCCTTTAAATTTCTGCTCAATCTGAACTAAGTCCAGTAGGTGGTCCTACTCAATGATTGACAGCTATCTTTGTATGCAAAGTCAAAATGGTTAATATTGGACTGCTCCACCAGAGTGCCAGAGGATCCTCGGGTGGGCCCAGGCTCTAAGACAACAATGGTCTAACAAAAGACTCCCAAGTTTGAAGCATACTATGATCTATTGCTCAAGTGCTGCTATAGAGTTGGCCCCAGAATCATTTTATCTGATGGGCCCAACAACCTCAGTCTGACACTGATGGGGGGATCACCGCCAAACACATTTGCCTAATTATAAGCGGCTCATCGCCAACAACAACCCGCCGACGAAGTCGCGGGCAGAAGCTAGTATCTGTTATTTAGCAGCTCCTTGGCTGCTCTTCTTTTCTTGATACCTCACTTATAGAGATGAGCGAACACTATTCGAAACTCCTGTTTCGAATAGCACGCACCCATAGGAATGAATGGACGTAGCCGGCACGCAGGGGGTTAAGCGGCCGGCTGCCGGCAAAGTCTACGTGTCGGCTGCTTCCATTCATTCCTATGGGTGTGTGCTATTCGAAACGGCCATTTCGAATATTGTTCGCTTATCTCTACTCACTTACCTTATACAGAAGTCTGTAAAGGGGGCAGGAGGTTGTTAATTGATTTATTGCCTCATTTTATGCAGTGGTAGATACAACAGTATCTAAAAAGCTGTAACTCACAGTGTAGAGATATTTAGTAGGTGCAGTTTGTATGTCTTCTCCGGCGGCCTCCTCCCTCTCCTTTCTGCATAGACTTAAATGAAAAAAATAGCTTGGCCTGATAAGAAGAAAAGGAAACGTATCCCTTTGCTAAGATATATTACAAGACTTTTATATTTTCCAGTACTATTCATTTATGAGTTTTTTTTAATAATTGGATTTATACTTTGTGTCTGGTGTCAGAATTCATTTTTGCTCTCTTGGTTTACAATTAATGTTTGGGGTCTAGTGTTTGATGAAGGGGTTATATCATGACACTGGTGTTAGGTTTTGTTGTTTTGAGAGTATGCCTGTATACTGTTACGATGGGCCGGGGCCTCCGCTATGCTGCGCGGAGGCTCCCAGCCCACTCTGCGGCTGGTCCCAGCGGGGTTGAGGCCAGAGCCTCCGCTTGAGTCTGCAGAGGTTCCAGTTTCCCTCTTGTCCCGAGACCAGCACTTCCGGGGTCAGGGGGAGAGCAGCGGGCCAGAGGCTATTTAGGCTTGATTCTGTCTCTGCCCGCTGCTGGTTATTCATTTTCCTTGCATTATCAGCTCCCCTAGCAACGAGCCTCTTTGTTCCCTGTCTCCTTCCTGCTACATCCTGCCTCTTTCTCCTATACTTGGATTTGGATGTGTATGATCTGGCTTGCCTTACAGACCTACCCTCCGTGATCCTAACTTGGCACCTTCCTGATCTCCTGTGTTTGACTTTTGGGTCTCTTCTGACCTCCCTTTTGGATTCTGATTTGGCTACTCCGTTTACCTCCTGTGTATGACCTGGCTTCCCTGACTACGCTTCTGCCTCTGCTACTACGTGACCTCCAGTTATCTACTCGGCTTGCTTGACCACAAACTTGCTCCTTGGGTATTTGCGTGACTCCCTGGACTACCCTCCTGCTCAGCTGCTTCTCCAGTCTATTCCACTCTTCTGGACTTCACTCTAAGGTTAGTGTTTGGGTCCTCCTACTTGGGGTTCGCTCGGTGTGCGTTGCTTTCTGGGCAGTTGCGGATCCGGGCCTCGGACCTTTACAAAGTCCAACTCCACCATTAGGAGCTCTGGCAAAGAACTCTGGGACCTGGTTCCACTCTGGTTAGGAGAGCGTACCACACCCAGGACTGTTTTGCATCAGTGCTTGGGGATTCTAGTTGCCCAGGACTTACAGAATTATTTGTTGCATCAGGTTCTTAACATATACCATGGGAAAGGTGTGTCCAAAAACAGTTTAATCTTTCTGTGTTGATGTGTTAACCAAACTGATGACACATTACCTGGCCTCAGTGACCACATGCACATCTCAATTGGGTGATATACCATATATTCTACAGTGTGGTCTGCAGCTAATTTGATGTTACCTGGCCTAAAGCTGTTTGAGAACCACCAACATCTTAGAACATACTTTTTTCTTATAATGTTTTTTTTTTTTTTATGTTCATATTGTGAGAAGGTGACAGGCAGGGTGCTGGAATCACACTATATCTCCCCCAGGTTTTTAACTTATTTATTTATTGGTCCAGTGCAGGTCTTGAGTAGGCCTCAACTCCAGGTGAGATTAATGGGCCAGAAAAGGCTGCAGATCTATGGAGTGAAAGTAGGTGTGTGGGTCTGTCCTGTAACCCTGAGTTCAGTGAGACAAACTTGTGCTTGTTTTGTTTGTGTGGCTGGTAGTAAGCCACACATATAGTTAGGTTAAAATTACTGTTTAGTTAGTCGCTCAGACGTGCAGGTTTTTATTTTGTTTTTTTGCCTGAAGTTAGGGCTGTATTTTGTTTTGCTGTTTTTGTGCCTAAAGTCAAGGTTTATTTATTTTCCAGTTTTTCTGCACCACTGCTTCTACTGAGCTAACTTCCCCACAATATGTATAAAGTTGGAAAACACGTGAAGGTACAATATGCGTCCACAACAGTGTATGGACATTATATTTCCCAGATGTGCAGCTCAAATCATGGCCGTTTTAATACTTTAGTGGGCCCTGTTCAAAAGTTTCCTGAGTGGACCCTCCCTCCTTCAATAATTTAATGTTCCCTAAGTGTCCTCCATGTAATGCCCCTGTCCCCTCAGTATATATTACATTCAAATATACTTGCCTGGCCCTGTTCCAATGGAGCTTCATGCAGACTTTGGCTTTACTGATGTCTATGGCTTGACACTCAGCACCCCTCCCTGCTGCAGACCTCATCATAGGAAGGCTGGCTAGCGGAGTACAGTGCTGATAGCTACATGCTTCACCATTGTATTAAACTGTATCTTCCTCCTAAGGAGGCAGATAGATTTGAAATTGCTGTTTTTCCGCCTACGCGATTGTTCCACTGAATCCATGTCAGCAGAGCATCTCCCACTACTATAGAGCCCGAGGCAGATGCACTGTTTGCCTATTGTTAAAGTGGCCCTGGCACAAATGTTTGATACAGTCACGTACATGAGCTTTAGCTAGATACGGCAGACATTAAACCTATATTATTTATTATGCTTTCTTCTGAATATTTATAGAATAAAACACATTTAGATTAGACGTTGAGCAGCTGCATCCTTCCATATATTTATCTTTTCAGCTGAAAGGAAAAAATGCAGAATATGTTTAGTGGAATTGCCAACGTTATCTGTATCTCTACAGTATGTGGTGAGTAAGCAGTTATGCAAAAGCAATCATCAGAATTACAATCTTGTGATAGTCTGTGGGGTGAACTGCTTGTATCTGTTGTGATCAGAGATGTTTGGGTATGTCAACGCCTGGCCATACAAATGTGGATCCTGGGGAAGACAGCTTGAAGATGTTTGTGACATCATTGCTATTAGTGCTACGCATTTATTTGTGATGTTTAGGCTAGGTTCACACCTGTGCTTTGTCTCTGTTCAGGGATTCCATCCCCAAATCCACTTGAAAAATGCAGATTTTTCTCTCTGCATTTTTCGGTAGAAACCTGGTCGACCCATTATAGTCTATGGAGTCCACAAGTTTCCACAGGTAACCACTTTTTAAGTTTCCATTTTTCGGGTCCCCAAGCAAACCAGAAAAACTGAAATCTGAACGCAGGTGTGTACCTAGCGTGATATGGTTTTTAGAAATTCACATCAGCTTATCAAGCTAGTTGACTAGAATGTCTTTTTAGGTTATGACATCTTAGGACAGCCATAAACTTTAGGTTTCTTTCAATAATGAAACTGCTTCAGGGACAGTTTATACCAGCTCAAGACGGTAACCTAGACTAAACAGTTTTTGCAAAATTGGTGAAAATGAGTGGCTGCTGTGGGTATCGACCTACTATAAGCTTCCTGG